>NC_142435.1:134245000-134870000 GCF_059453495.1 Arachis ipaensis | reverse complement strand
ATGAAATTCTTTCACATGTGCATGGCACAATTGTGCACATGTGCATTCGGCATTATCTCTTTCAATGCAGGCATCAGTCCCTGAAACAGAATGGTTCAAGAAGGACTTTCATCATTTTGCATTATATGTACTTAAATTAAGTACAGAAACTGACTTACTAACCTTTTGCATGTCGGACATAAAATTCCAACCATGTTGTTGTACATCTCCAATGTCCTCTTGTAATAGGGTCAAAAACCACTTCCATGACTCTTTCGATTCAGACCTTGCCACAGCAAATGCAATGACATAAAACTGGTTATTTGCGTCCTGTGCCACAGCAAACAACAATTGGCCCCCATGATAGGTCTTGAGGAATGCTCCATCCAAGTGAATCAGCGGCCTGCATCCACTCTTAAATCCCCTCTTGCAGGCATCGAAATATATATACATTTTGTCGAATGTTGGGAGTGCTTGTGGCTGGGGAATAACGTCCAACAAGGCAGTAGACCTTAGATTGCTTCTATGTATCTCCATTAGATAGTCTCTAAGCTTCCCATATTGTTCTACCTCGTTTTCCATGATCCTGTCTTTGGCTTCCCTCACAGCTCTGTAAACCATTTTAGGGTGTAGTACTAGATCAAACTCTTCTTTTAAAAAATTAATGGCCTCATGTGTGTTCATATGGGGATGGGTGGTCATCCTTTTCTCTACTTTTTTGCTGATCCAGTGTTGGTCAGCCGCATTGCTTCCCAGATCTCTTGCGCATGTATGTTCACTCCTATAGGTTTTCACTTGGAAACACTGCAGCTGTTTATTGTATGACAGATGAGCAATCCAGGGACAATTCTCATTTTTGCATCCAACTCTAACCCTTTCCTTATCATTTTTAATCCAGACCAACTCCCTCCCCTAAGCAATAAACGAATCCTTCATAACTTCTTTGAACCTCTCTATTGTAGCAAATCTTGTGCCTAGCTCAAATTTGTCTTCTCCAAAGCCATAGTGTTCATCAAACTCAGGCCAGTGTGGTTTGTTCCCTTCATCCTCTGATGAGACAGGGGTATGCAGCTCTTCAAACTCGTACTCAAACACAATGTCTTCATTATCAGTGTCTACATCACTGACATAATCTGAAACGGCTGGCCTTATGCTGGGCTCCCTAGCAGGCCTATATCTGTTGGGCTGACTTCGAGGCCTACTAGTGCGGTGCTGTTTAGCAGGCCCAGTAGACATTGAGAAACTTTCACCAGCTGAGCCCACCCTTCTTACTTTAAATCTCTGCCTTTTAAACTCATGTGTTGCTTGTTTTTTTGGCTTCTCATTGGGATCAACCCCTTTCCTTGACGATGGAGACACATGTTTCCTCTTCCCTTTGGCAGCTCTAACCCTTCTGTTCTCATCATCTTCACCAGTATCACTCCCACTTTCATAGCTAGCTGGTGGTGGTTTATACGGCTCATCTTCATCACTGTCAGTACTATCATCGTCGGTAGACGAGCCATCCGACTTCTCCAAGTCATTTGGATCGACTTCTTCCTCAACCTCAGTATTTTTCTCAAAATCATCATCTGCGATCTTAGGTTCGTCAACAGGATGGTCAAAAAAATGTAAAACTCTTCAGTATCTTTGTTCCTCAACTTAGCCTGTCGCATTTGGTTGATCCCTGCGTCCCCCCTCAATACATGCAACCCTGACTTCATATCTTTACTTTTTGGATCATACCAGTAAGCCTCCTTATAGGATTGATATCCCAGTCCTTTAAACATCGTGACCAGATCGTCGAAATTGACAAAATCCAAGTCCATCAGAGGAAACTTCTCAACTTGACCATTAAGATACACTAACTCACCGCTATCCCTCCGTGAAAAGTTACCCCCATGATGGAACACGGGAACACCAAAGACATCAACCATCTGCAAAATTTTTCAATCCACAACAAAACACAAAACCACCCCTTATTATCTAAATCTCCAAAATCTTTCTAAACAACATATGGCAAATGACTAACACATGGCAAATGACTAACCCCACAACTAATCACCTATGACAATCACTTACCACTCTCTACGGCAGACGCAGGTATAACCACAGAGCTTCAATATGGAACTCCTCCACGGAACTGCAACGACGACAATGCGGAGACGAAGCGTTGTATTTTTTGGAGGGAAAAGCTTAGTAGTGCTAGGGCTTCTTGTAATTCTTTGTCACTGATATGGGCAGCACTGGCATATTTCATAAGTCACACTCACCACTGCAAAACATTAACCAAAAACGATGTCGTCCGAGTGCCCAAGGACTACAATGTCCCATTAATTTCTCCACTAGCACCACGTCAGCCCCGTTACCACCATCCTGAAGACACGTGCGCATATCCACGCCACATAGGCGCCAGGTAAACAGAATCCGTTACGTGTTGGACACCAAATTGAACGGGAGGACCGATTTGTACGGCGTTTTGATTGATGAGGGGTCGTTTTGTATTTTCCAATCCTGAGGGAGTTAAAAGTCCATGATTTAAAAGGTCAGGGACGAATTTGTCATTTACCCCTTTTTCTCTCTCTCCAGAATTGCCTATCATGACTTGATAACATTTTAGGTTCAAATGTGGAATAAATGTTTATATACTTATAAGAGAAAAAACTTTGATGCTACATTTGCCGATATTCACAAGAAGATAATTTGATCATTTCTATACAAAATACCTTACTTTAATTCCTTGTGAGCATCTAAATCTCAAATAATCCATCACAAGCTCTCTATTTCAAATAGTATTAATATCATTATCATCATAATCTCCAAACATAGAAAGAGACAAAGGAGCAATAGCCACTTTAAATGCTCTATTAATATATATCATCTCATAATCACCTTCCTGCATTGTAATAAATACAATGAGATTAGAGTTCAGACACCTAAATTCATGTTATTAAATGTTTATAAATCCATTAATACTTGATGAAAAAAGAATTGAAGCCAATCATAAACCTAAATAGATATTTGCAATGCAACAAATAATATATCCAAATGATGGCGAATAACTTCTAAATTTGGGTTAATTATATATAGTGAAACTTGGTGCAAACATAAACCGCTGGACCCCTTCCACGGTTTATGCTTATTTCCCATTCACACAGAAATCGTAGAACTCCTACCACGGTTTTTAGCCAAATTCGTTATCAACGTAAACTGCAGAACTCCATCAGCGGTTTATGTGTATTTTGAAACCGTGGGACCCCTTCCGTAATTTACATAGTTTTGTAGAAAGTTGCATTTTCGTATCTAAACTGCAAAAGTTGTATTTCGGTAATTTTGTAACACAAATATTTTATTTTGGTGATTTTCCCTAATATTAACCTTTTTAAAATGAAAAGATTAAAAAACTTCAAGTATAGAACAGAGGATAAGTAGATCTAACTTTCAAATATCTAACACACATTTTAATGGATTTATTCACGTTTTAACAACACAACATCAATGAATTAAAATTCAAGAACCCGAGAAAATAAAATTTTAATGTTAAACATTTGTGCATCATCTCAACCATTGGCCTCGTTTAAAAACGGTACACAATAAGTTGCCAAACATTTTGCAAAGAGTAGTCGACCACCACCACCATACGACTACTGTCACCTTGCACTATTGTCACCAACACCCATAAAATAGGAAGAGAGTAGAGAGGGGAACCAACCCAGTAGCCCACCATGGCCGCCTGCTCCATTACCCATTATCTTCATCAGAACTACCACTATCGCTGACACCGGACAGCACACTAAAGCCGGATGCTGCCTCTGTCGTCTTCACCTCTGTCTTGCTCACAACTGCTGCATCCATCTTCATAACCACCTTCATCGCTGAAAGGTCACGGTGCTCAACCTTTGCATTTTCTGCCAATCCCCAATTTAAATCAATCGTGGTGGTTGACTCTCGGCGAGCCTCCCTTCTCCCCTGTCGCCATCTAGAAGAACAATAAAATACATGCACAAAAAAAAAAGATTCACCCCAAATTATTGCAATTGAGGACATCCCTCAAATCACCACGTTCGATTTTTTCGTTATCAAGCACATTGGGTTAGGAGAAACCAAACGCCGTTCTCGTTATAGAACGTCTTTCACAATTTACTGTTTTTTTTGGGAAAAATATAATATTTTTCAAAACTAAAAGAAATAATGTTTTTACTTTTTAAATTATTGCAATTGTTGTACATAGCATCTATTAATCACCTGACTAGCATTCTTTTCTAGGAGTTTTGAATTGTCGCTTGAAAATAGCAGTGATGTTCAGAAGGACATGTGTCTTTGTAAGGCCTACCCATGTCAGTTCTACACATGAGGAACTTAAAGAGATTCTACATTATAGACTCTACCATCAAGTAAATGCTCTAGGGATAGAAACTAAGTTGTTTTAAGATATAAATAATGCAACCGATAATTTATTTTAGGAAAAATTTTAAGTGTACCGAAAACATCGGTATTCCAGTTGTTTTAACCGTTGATTTTTGTGGGCTTATTATTAATGGACTCCAAAAAATTCTCCTCATGCACTAAAGAAGTGGAAACCAAATTTTCTTGGGCCAAACTCGCAAACGGGAACTCAGTTTCTACAAATTTGACATCACGAGATATAAAGAAAATATTTCTTTCCATATCATAAAGTTTCCATCCTTTCTTTCCAAATGGGTATCCCACAAATGTGCATGTACGAGTTCGGCTGGCAAATTTATCACCCTTGGTTTGTTGATTGTGCGCATAACACAATGAGCCAAAAATCCTAAGATGATTATAGTCAGGTGGTTTTCCATGTATCATTTCAAAAGGAGTTTTCCCGTTAAGAATAGATGATGGTGTTAGGTTGATCAAGTGTCCCGCAGATAAAACACATTCTCCCCAGAATCGAATGGGCAAAGATCCTTGAAATCTCAGTGCATGAGCTACATTAAGAATATGTCTATGTTTTCTCTCCACCCTTCCATTTTATTGGGGTGTCCCAGCGCAAGATGTTTGATGAACAATTCCATGCTGCAAAAAATATGGACGCATACAGATGAACTCGGTCCCATTATCACTGCGTACTTCTTTGACTTGTTTATTAAACTGCCTTTCAATGAGAGCAAAGAAATTAATCATCACACTTGACACCTCCCGCTTTTCACACAACAAATAGATCCAAACTGCTCTTGAATAATCATCAACAATTGTTAAAAAATAAGATGCTCCGCAAGAAGAGGGGGTACAATAGGGTCCCCATAAATCACAATGTATTAAATCAAAAGGATGTGTTGCATGAAAATCACTTGATGGAAATTTATCTCGTGTTTGTTTAGATTTTTCACAAACTTCACATAATTTATTCTTCTCTTAAAATTTACAACCATCATTCAAATTCGGCAACATTTGTACCACTTTATAGGAAGGATGTCCCATTCGCTTGTGCCAAAGATCAATACTACTCTTCTCTTGGGTTTGACATGCTGTGAATTTGCGAACACCATAGTACATGTAGAGCCCATCTCTTCGTTCACCCGCTCCAATCAGCATCCTCAAAATGAGGTCCTGCATAGCACAAAGCTCATGAGTGAATAGTACAGTACAATTTGCATCCTTTGTTAATTGTGATACTGAAATCAAATTGCTTCTTAGTTTTGGCACATATAAAACATTGGTCAATTTAAGCCCTCCATCAAGAGTCACCGTTCCCTTTGTATTGGCAAGAACTTCTTCTCCGTTTGGTAGCCCCACCGTGCATCCTTTAATACGGGTTTCAGCAGTGTGCCTCCGATCACTCACTGTTTGTCTCCCGTCATCACAATATTCAGCTTGTGGTGCTCGTTTATGTTGATGACTAAAACAACTGAAACATCAATGTTCTCGATACACTTAAAACTCTTCCTTTATTTTATCCATAAACATCGTCCACCTTTGTGAGCTATTGGATATGAAAAGTGTATAGAATCAAGATGAGTGTCCTTTAATAGTTTTAAATTTGAGTTTTACAAAAAATCAATCTTAGTCAAATTCTTAACTCTATATTTAGATTAGTCTCTAAAGTTACACTTATATTTGTGGCCTCTAAAAATTTGATTCACTTATTCATTTTAATTTCTCAACTTAGTATTTATGATTCACCCTAATTTCAGACCTTGTTTTTGTCACAAAATTATTAAGTAATAATTGAAATTTTTTATCTCAATTTAGTCTTTACAAAATATTTAAAATTCTAATCTTTATTTTACTTTAAGGGTTTAAAGACTTCTTATGAAACAAATTAAGGTAAAAAGTTTTAATTATCATTTTAGATAATAGTTAAAAATTTTAGTGAGATAACTGTAAATCCATCTTAATACACTATTAATAGTTCTGATAAAAATAGAATTAGAACCAACATAAACTACAAAAGATCAAATTGAATAAATTAAATCACGAATATCACCTGAAAAATTGATTTGATTATTAATTCCGTTTTTTATAACAAAGTTTTTTAACAAAGCAAACACAAAAAAAAAAAAAAAAAAAAAAACAGTAAGAGCTTTTGTTTACCTTAATTTATTAGTGTAACCCTCGTTTTGTGGACTTGATGACAATTAATTATTAGTATATTAATAAGCAATAAGCTACTAAATCGCATATCTCCTAATTCATGTTATTTTTATTAGTATAATAAAAAATATTTTTGTATATTCAATGAAATATATTTTAAGAAAAAAAATTAAACACCAATTTTTCGCAGATTCCCATTATATATATATTAGATTAAATATTAGCTTAAAATATACCATTATATTTTTTATTATTAAAGTTGACAGTTATTAATTAGTTATTATCTATAAACACAAGTTGTTAGATTGTTTACAATAATACAATGTTCTTAGTTGCATGTTTTTTGTGCCGCCCAAGCCAGCAAACCAATGCCAATGCTCAAAGCAAAAGCTGATATATGCCATTAACAAATTGCAAATCTGATCATATTCATTTGGAGTTTTGGACCATCATCATTTTGTGGTAAGACGGCACCTACTAATTAAGGTCATTATTTAAATATGCGGCTACTACTCATCGTCTATTCTACCTTTATTCCTACAATTAAGTGAAATACAGAAGACCCCACTTCTGGGTCCCCTTGGAAAGCGGGCCTGAGCCCAATAAAATAAAAGGTCTCATGTAATGATCTAAGACCTTTTAAAAAGCCTGATCCCAAGAAAAGGAAAAAAAAAAAGATTAAAAAGGACGCCGTTGCCGGGGATCGAACCCGGGTCACCCGCGTGACAGGCGGGAATACTCACCACTATACTACAACGACTTTCCTGCTTGCTTTAATTAATAAATATTATTTTAATGTTAATAAATCAAATGTCATAACCCCTCTTCTTCGTTATCAAAACACAAAACCCTCGCGCGCTTTCTGTTTCATTTCGCGGCGGCGCTCTATTCCTCTCTCGCTTTCTCTGCGTATTCTGGTCAATCTGGTGAGCCGTTTTTATTTCTTTCATATTTACTTTTTTTTTTTTTTAAATTAGTTGATTGGTGTTGGTAAATATGTAGAAGAAGAATCAGAAAAGTTGGGAGGGAAGAATAATTTTGGGTATAAGAATGAAGGAACTATGACTGCATAACCAAGGAAGTGAAAAAAGATTTCTTTTAAAAGCTTTGTTGTGGGGCTCTTTTTGGTCAGAAGAGAACGTTTTCTGTGTGCGTCAAAGGTTATAAGTCTAAGGCAGAATAATGGTAAGGAAAAAAAAAAAAGAATAAAAATGAAAATTTGATGATGTGAATTTAGTGTGTGTAAGGTATTGTAATGTGACAGCCTTTTCTTTTTTCTGCTGAGATGAAAAATGGACCTTTGAATTGAATTGAATTTGTTGAGAATTCTAGGATTTTTTCGGTGGAAATATATGCCTAACTAATTTAGTCCACAATTAGTTGATAATTGGTGAAAATACTGATACCTAACTAAATTGCTGTGTGAAATTTTCATATATTTTCAACTTTGATGCCCCTACCCTAAATTGTTAATATTTGTTGACATAGTTTCTGAGATGGAAAGCAGCAGCAACAACCAGTGGAGTGCTGAGGAAGCCATTGGTGGCAATGCCCAACCTCTTCAAGCACTCAGAGAAATCATCATCTTCCCGCGCCTATTTTCTCGACAAGCGCAGAGCCTTGGCCTCAAAGTTCACTTCTTTTCATTTCCCTCCTTTATTCACAGTTTTCTTTTCTTTTCTTTTTTCTAACCACCAACGACATTCTCAGTGGCCACGGGGATTGCTGCTCTATGGCCCACCAGGCACTGGAAAGGTAAAAAAAAAAAAATCCATGAGACATTTATTGATTCTACAACTTGGATTTGAGTTTGTGAGAGCTCTATTGATATTAATAATAGATATTGTTTCTTCCTTCTTTTGTGTGATCTATTGTTGACAGAGTTTGCTATGAAAATTGGAAAAGAGTGTTTATAGTTTGAGCCAGTGAATTACTTTCTTCCGTTGGATTTTCTCTCTAGTTTATATGAGCAACGGTTTCAGTTTGGGGGTTTTCTAATTTAAACTTTATTCTAGTTTGTTGCATCTATCTTTTGTCAGGGACTACTTCGGTGTAAATAACATGTTTTTGCCATGTCCTAATATAATGTGGTTGCGCTATAAGTCAAACTTAGCATTTTGCTTTGCATGATAAATTTAGAATTTGCTATTTATATATGCCTGAATGTGTGCCCAATTGCAGACGAGTTTGGTTCGAGCAGTGGTTCGGGAATGTGGGGCGCATTTGAAAATTATTAGGTACCTGTCTTGGATTTACAGGTTCGTGGGTTTTGGTATCAAAATTCTTTGATCTGAGTTGGTTGCTTGTCTGTTTATGTCCTCTGCAGTCCGCACATGGTGCACAGAGCACATGCCGGTGAAAGTGAGAAAATTCTCCGAGAGGCTTTTGCTGAGGCAGCATCTCAAGTAGCTTTGGGCAAGTCATCAGTTATCTTTATAGATGAAATAGATGCACTCTGTCCCCGTCGAGATTCTAAGTATGTGACAGTTGACGACTTTTGTGATGAATATTACTGTGATTTGTCTTAGGTCTTACTTCATTTAAAGATCAATTTACTATTGAATGCAATATTATATGATACTGGATTTTAACAGTGAACTCTTGAGTCTATTTATAGTATATGTCCATTGAATTCGTTATTATCTTTTAGCTAGTCGTGATTTTTTTTTCAGTCAGTTATATATTGCCCCAATTTTTTACATTGATGTGAGTTAGAATGATATATTTTTGTTCTGTAGAATAGTTAACTAGTTCATAAATTTCATTTTGATACCATTTGAATGATGAAACTATACTTCTTTCTCTAAGTCTTTATCAATCACTATGTTTTAATTTCCTTTCTTCTCTTTTTGTAATCAATGGGGCACAGCAATTTTTCCCCATATGAATGGCTCATTGTGTATTTTGATTTCAATTAGTTTGATTAAGACTTTTACTATGTTGACTAGATAAAATTTTAAGATCCTGAAATATTATGAATGAAATATGTAGTACTGTTTCTTTAGTGAATTCTTTTGAATATATAAAGATATATGTGGGAAGCTTATTGAGGCCATTAATCAAATTGTCTACATGCAGAAGGGAGCAAGATGTCCGAGTTGCCTCACAACTCTTTACACTCATGGACTCTAATAAACCCACGTCTTCTACAGCAGGAGTCGTTGTGGTTGCATCAACTAACAGGTTGTCTTTCATCTTCCAGTAGATTATTTATTATTTCATGAAAATGAAAATTGAATTATATCAGAAGGAAAAGAACTAAAGAAGAAACAGAAATTACAGGGGATGCATGTATATTATTAAGAGTGGTTTTCAGTCATGTGATAGTTTTTCATATCTTTGATTCTCTATTCTCTGCTTTTTTGGTGCTTAGTTGCTGGTTATTTATTCACTTTCTCTCCATTGAATTTGGTGTGTCTGGTTTCTGCATAGACAGAGTGGATGCAATTGACCCCGCTCTAAGAAGATCCGGACGTTTTGATGCTGAAATTGAAGTTACTGTTCCAAATGAAGAAGATCGCTTTCAAATTCTTAAGGTAATTGTTAGAGACAGGAAACATTTATGCACTATTAAGATGATTTGGGAATTCATGAGGGATATATTAATAGATATAAAACCATTCATGACTCGTTAGCTGCCACCTGAGTCCTTATGGAATTTCTTTGGTGACTGTTGGGTGTGCTCTATACCTTAGTAGTTCAATCAGTTCCGGTTTAGTGTTGAGTGGTTTTACTGGTCTCAGGAAAAAGGAAGAAAGCGATTTTTTTGTCAAAATGTGCTATATATGCTTGTTTTTAGAGTATTTGTTTGGACCATTATTCTCATAACTTAAACAATATTTTCTTAAAGAAGCAGGTTTTGTGGGACAAGGTTTGGTGTTTGGCCCTTCTTGAGGGATCTGAAAGCGCATGATCTCTTTCTGGAGGAATTTGTCTCTTTGATATGTTGAAAGATTGGAAAGATATATTTTATTGACAGCTTTATTCTTTATCGTGGTGTTCTTGGAAATATTTTCTCTTGTCCAACCTAGCTTTTGGTATGGATATTCTTTGCATCTTGATAAACTTAATGTAATCATATAATAAAAAATGTAATATTAAAAAAAAAAGGGGGGGGGGGGGGGGAGTCTCCTGCCAACTTAAACATTTGGGATGGTTTGGTTGTGGATAATAATGTTACTCTTCATTCTTTTTCCTGGTAACTATAGTTTCTAACACCAATTACTTAGCAAGAAAGCAATCCTTCAGTTTGCCTTCTATCATTATGCTTGCTACCTAGAATTCTTGTTTGGTAAGTATTTCAGAGCATGAATATATTTGTTCTTTATTTTTACTTTTTTCCAGCTGTATACAAAAAAGATTCCATTGGATCCCAATGTTAACATAAAAATCATTGCTGCATCATGCAATGGATATGTTGGAGCTGATTTGGAGGCATTGTGTCGTGAAGCTACCATGTTTGCAATTAAAAGGTCAAATACAAATGAAGATGCTATTAATTTCAGTTTAACAATGGAAGATTGGCAAAACGCAAGGTCCATTGTTGGTCCAA
Source organism: Arachis ipaensis (assembly GCF_059453495.1). Taxonomy (NCBI): domain Eukaryota; kingdom Viridiplantae; phylum Streptophyta; class Magnoliopsida; order Fabales; family Fabaceae; genus Arachis; species Arachis ipaensis. The sequence goes on along the minus strand of NC_142435.1, from coordinate 134,858,932 downwards.
GTATAACAAGAGGTGTTACTGTTGAAGTTCCCAAAGTGACTTGGGAAGACATTGGGGGATTAAAAGATTTGAAGGTTTGTAAACTTAACATTTGATTTTACATTGAGAAACTCAAGATTATTCATGTTTATAATTATCCTTGTGCAGAAAAAACTTCAGCAAGCTGTCGAATGGCCTATTAAGCATTCTGATGCATTTTCAAGATTGGGAATATCTCCCGTACGTGGAATTCTTCTCCATGGACCTCCAGGATGCTCAAAAACAACCCTTGCTAAAGCTGCTGCTCATGCTGCCCAAGCTTCTTTCTTTTCTTTGAGGTTTGAATAATTTAATTTTCTACATAGGGTTTATCCTTGTGGTATTCAGTATATAAGTCTTGGATTGATTATTACTTAATTTTATGCCTAAGAAGGAATGATTTTCTCTTCCTCTCCTTAGGAATCACAATATCAGAGTGTCATTTCAGGAAAAAAACCACAAATCTCCTTGTGTAGGGACATGTTATTGTCATGATGCTTGACAAATTCCACACACAAGTTGTTCATATATTCTCCCAAATATGATGCTGTCGTTTTCAGCTTGAGAATCTAAATTATGCTAGCATACTTGTTTTCCTAGAAGACTTGTATAATCATGCTTGCCTTGCGAAAGTGATAACTTTGGTTTGAAATCCAACAAAATAAGTTTGGCTGAAATATATTTTTCCTCTGGATTTCCATTGCTGGGGTCAGTTACACCCACTTGTTGTTAAGAACTTAAACTGAACAATCCTAGTTTTGAGGCCAAACAAGAGTGTGCCATGCTCTGAGGTAAGAAACACATATTTTATGTCAAATATATATTCTTTCATAAATGAATAAAGTAATCCAACCATATATTTGGCTGTTATTTTCGAAACGGAAATGTTTGATGACCAAAAACAGTCAAAACTTGTCTTATTTAGCATTCATTAATTATTGTAACAATTAATGAATCATAAATAAGGTAAGTTCTGGCTTCTTTTTTTTTTGTCTCTCTACCATTACTGTTTTGGAAATATGTTGCAGTTCTACAACATCCTTATCTCTGATTTCAGTTATGGAAATACCATCTTAACTCTGATTTCCAAATTATGGACAAATTTTGAAGTAAAAAATGCTGAACTAGTGGTGCAGAATTGTATTCAATGTATGTTGGAGAGGGGGAAGCTCTGCTCCGTAACACATTTCAGAGAGCCCGACTCGCGGCACCCAGTATAATATTCTTTGATGAGGCTGATGTTGTAGCTACAAAACGGTAAGTAACCATTTTTTTTTGTATGAGGATTAAATGCATGTGGGAGGTCATGCAAAGAATCATTGACATGTTTCCATGCATCTTATTCTGAAATCATATCATAATCAATTTTAAATTGTTTTGGCTGAAAGAAAATGTTGCTCTGCACAAATTTGTTATGCTGAACCAGCTCCTCTGAGGTGGATCTCAGTGATCAGCCCCATTGCATTTAACATCTACCCTCCTGTAATGTTGATTGCATTGAACTCTAAAATGTTTTTGCGTTTTGGTATGTTTTATGTTTAACATTTGGTGCTTTTAAAGCTCAATATTGGATTTAACATCTACCACCCTGTACAAAAAATTTGTTTGGTTTCTCTTTTGTTATGCTTATAGTGCATAATGAGTTATTTTCGTAATTTATCTCCTAATTGCAGAGGTGATAGTTCAAGCAATAGTGCGACAGTTGGTGAGAGGCTTTTATCCACTTTGTTGACTGAGATTGATGGCTTAGAAGAAGCTAAAGTAAGTTTACCATATGTCTCGTTGCTGTTGGCTATAGGGAGGACATTTTAGTCTCACACTTGTATTTCTTTTTTTTTTTTTTAATTTAAATATTCTTTTTATACCTTAGATTCTTTTATCAAAATGATAATAAATAAAAAAATAAAAAAAGAAAGCTCGATGCTCAAGGATCCTGAGTTAGCAAGTACAGGAAACGGGATGCACCCAAAGGGTATAATGTAGGCAATTTAACATGATAATGGCATCAATAATTGATTTCTCGGTTTGAATCTGTGAGCTTGAAGTCACAAAAACAACTTAACTGTTTCAAATTAAATAAAAAAAAGAAGTAAGCATAAGACTGGATTCAAGAAATTGGTAGTAAGCGCATTTCCATTTAAGTATATCTCTGTAATTTCTGTTTCCAGGGAATTCTTGTTCTGGCAGCAACAAATCGCCCTTACGCGATTGACGCTGCACTCATGCGTCCAGGACGTTTTGATCTGGTATGAGGTTGTATTTAGAATCGTATTTGTACCATTACAATTAAACTCATGTCTGTAGCTGAATCATACACAGTTGGAAGATACAAGCGTGTGTACAATGCAAAATGATGAAAGAATTTCATGAAATCAGCAACTTTACTTCATTAAAAAAAAAAAGTATTCTCAAACTGTTGACACTGATAGCAACTTGAAAAGGGTTGTCAAGATATTCTCTCATTGATTCATGTATCTGCAATGGCAGGTTCTTTATGTGCCACCGCCTGATTTGGAGGCTCGATATGAGATACTTTGTGTCCATACGCGTAATATGAAAACCGCGAGTGACGTCAATCTCAGACTACTAGCAGAAGACACTGAACTCTTTACAGGAGCTGAACTGGAGGGGTTATGCAGGGAAGCTGGAATTGTGGCTCTAAGGGAAGACATATCCGCCACCGTTGTATGCGATCGTCATTTCCAGATAGTGAAAGATTCTGTAAACCCAGCACTAACAAAAGCTGAAATTGATTCATACTCATCTTTTATGAAGACCTCATCTCAAGCTTTTCCTAAACATTTTGATTCAGATATGGAATTAGATAGGAGCAAAAAGAATGGGTTCAATCCTATGTCTTTGGTTAAAATTAGTGTTGCCAGTTTTGTATTACTTGCTGCTGCTAAATACTATAACATAGGTGGAGACCAAATTGTACCTCATACACCAATGACCTGAAGAACAGTACTTGCAAGCTCATGTAGTTTATTAACAAATTTATGTTTCTTTGTTATTTCTAAGGTTAAATTTTATTGTATTTTTGGCTTTTACCGAAAATTGTATATGACAATGTCTCATAATACAAGTGTTACCGATATTAATGGAATATACTTTTTGGTGTACGATCATTCAAAACATTATCTAAAAAGATTATTTAACATTGTTATAGTTATTCCAACCAAAAACTCCGACAAATGCACGTGCCTCAATTTTAAGTATTATATTTGCAACAGGAGGGCTATTTTTTTTTAATTTGAGATTGATCAATTGAAATAGGAGTATCATTTTCTCTCATGGTAGAATGTAATATCAACATGAACATTTGATAATACAACCCATAAACTAGAGGTATAACTAATAATCTGTATTTTTCATTTGTGGTGTAGTAATTTATTTATTTATTTTGGTAAAAGTAATTTATTTTTTTTTAATAGCATAGATGTCGGCCATGTTATGCTACCGAAACCTAATTATTGCTGGAGGAGTCCATTACAATTTAGTTTACGCTCGTAAAATGTCCCCAAAAAAAGCCCAAAGCCTTGGAATATAAAAAAGCGCGCCGTTGCCGGGGATCGAACCCGGGTCACCCGCGTGACAGGCGGGAATACTCACCACTATACTACAACGACTTTGATGTTTCATAGACAATTTAAATAATATATCTATTTTATAAAGTAAATGAATGCTTCGCATTTGTCCTTTCTCATTTTATTTTATCTAGCCGTGCCTTTGTCAACCGACAGAAACTACCTTGATAAAATTATTGCTGAACATTGACATAGAATATATACCATTCTTTCCCTATAATAATACAATAAAACTCTTTCACAAGATTTGAACTCAACTATGTTTAAAGGAAACAACTATTGATCCTTTTGAACTGAATAGTGTCTAGTTGTGTGTAAGAAACTTTCTTCAGATTTTTCCAATTAGATGTTCATGGTTAGCATTATTGCTTGGCTTAAAGAAAACAAGATGATGACTCATTGTTTTTTGTTTTTTTCCTCCCTCTCTGCTTGATTCTAGTGACTAGTGCTTTATTTGGAAAATGAATCCTCTCAATGTGTGATCTCACACCATACAAAATCAATTTAAGAAAAAAAAAATTTGAAATATTTCCACTTTATTTTATGACCATCATTGTAATGGACTTATGGCTAAGGTGGTGTTTATTTGTTCTCTCAACATAATAAAAACACAAACTCATACATAGATATCCATGAATACATATAATTTGTTTGACTGCAAAAACACTAATAGAGAAATACACACCTTTATCATTAAAAACCAATTTTACATCTATTGTGTGTCGTTATGTGTCCACCTAATGTCACTACTAAGAGCAAAAATTAGATTCATACAGAAACTAATACTCATGAAGAAATTCAAGTGTGCCTGGATTGAGAAGGCACACTTTAATTTGATACATCTCAGGCTTCTTTGGTTTATTTATTACATATTCACATTGTTATTAGATACATATATATATATATTTTTTTCAGACTGAGAAGGACTATTCTGTCCAAATAAATAGTTGAGTTATGGTAGGCACTTGCACTGCCATTGCTGTCTTTCTGTGTCTTTGATCACATGCTGCACAATCACAACTTTGTCTCCTGTATCAATATTTAGTTAAGATATTCAGAATGCATGGAAACAGCAAAATCTATATTCTCATTGCATGTTTCTATAAAAATTAGCTTAATTTTTTTTTAAATCAGGATTTTGTTTTTCAAAAACTGATCTGATTATTTTTTGAAAAACAATTAAAATTAGCCAGAGATATCTAATGGTTCTGACTTCTGAGTGGTACTCCCTTGGTCCGTTTTGAAGTGTCATTTCTGGAATGTATTTCGATTCTATCTAATACATACCAGAAATGACACTTAAGGTAGACGGAGTGAGCAACACATTTTCCGTTCGAGAATCAACTTATCAATGAGCTCAATAACATGAGACTTTATTCCCCTTAAAAGAATAAAAATGATTGATTTGGTTTGGAAGAAACATGATCTTAAGCTATTAAGTAGTGAATATGAGCTATGCCAAGTTGCATTTTCGCCGGCAGTTAACTGCTAAAGTATACTGCATAGAGAGACAATTCAACGATCAATATGAAAGGGGAAAAGTACCTTCTTGAAAGGAACTTAAGTAATCCGGAGAGAGACCGATGAATCATTTTCTTGCTTCACCTGCAAGGATTGTCTCTCACTCTCAACTCGCTGAAGCTGCGAAGACAGTTGAAGCAAGTCGATAGTCGGGACATCATCACATGAGAGACGATCTTTCACATTCACGAAATCTGAACCATGGAATATTCCATCTGCCATTTCAAAGTTGACAATGTCATTGGTGTCAGATATCAGCACAGAGCTAAGAGGACTTCCATCTGCAGGATTCAACTCGGATGGAAACCTATCGGAGACTCCACTCGAAGCTTGCGAAGTTATTCCTATCATCTTTTCAGAGACCTGGCTCATGGCATAATGGCTACTGCTATGGCTGCTCCGAATGACCATTGATCGAGCCATGGGAATTCCAGATGACTGGCTTGAAGAGTTTTGTGATTGAGATGACAGAAGAGAGAGAGCACAACCAGAGTCTGAAATTCCCGATAGTCCTTGAACAGCCGATTCTGTATCGAAAACATTGAAGTCCTCACCTCCTATGGACGTGTCCTGGAATAATGATTGTGACCCCGAGTTCGGGCCTCCTATGGCAGGTGGATATGAGCTATTATTTTCACAGAAGATGCTACCCCCAGCAGATGTAGCATCATTATTTTCATGAAGAAAGGGAAATTGCTTCTCATTATATGAAGGAAACAGAGGTCGTGACTGAGGGTGTCCATTAGAGATAGGAACAGAAGAAAGATGCCTAAAACCAGAGCCGTCTTCGGTTTTTATAGGTCTCCACCAGTCACCTGTTCCATATCTCTCAGAAGATAAGGCCCCAGCGGGGAGTATCTCTTGGCAGATGAAAGATGCTGATGTTAGCATGTTTCCCTGGAATCTGCTTTCTGCAAAAGCACCACAGGATCTCTAAGAAATTTACAAATCAAGTAAATTTAAGAATAAAAGATGACTGCGGAATTAAAGAAAAGGTTAGGATAGAGAATTAGTTATCGAAAATGTCACGAGCCAGATTTTGGTTATGAACAACTCAAAGAAAATGAAGCAGCTCATTAGTCAATATAGAAAATTAAGATCGTAGTATCAGATAGAAACTTGGGAAACCTTAGCCTACATTTCCTTAATAGTGAACCAAGGTTTACTCATTTTTTCTTTTTCACTGAATGGACATATTAGAGAAAGCTGTTGAAAAGGCAAAATATGAATTAATAAAGTAATCAATGAATATGCATGCAGAAATAGGAAGGTTAATGTTAGAGAGGGAGAAAAGTGTTCTTATAATGAAGGAATCCAGAACATGTTATTACCACCATATGGCTGAAGCAACCTCCCAGGCTTTCCAGAGTGTATACCAACTTGTGGTTTTCTCCGCCGCTCGTTATGGCCTGCAAGGCGTTTACGACAGCTACGCTTACCATCATCAAATTCAGCCAGCAAATGAAACCTGGATAGTAAGCTAAACATTACAGGAGCGCTATATATCATAATATTAAAGCTTCTTATTTCAAAACTTTGTCCTTTTTTAGAAAACTCAAAGCAGAAATTTTGGCAAAGGAGAAGTTATGCAGCAATTTTCATGGATGCGAATTATGTGTACAATTGCACACAAATCTCATCCATTAAAGTTTCTCCCCCAATTTTACCAACATACAAAACTCACCCCTAGTAAGAATATTCATAGAGTGTGGTTTCTTCCTTTTCAGAAAACAAAGTAGCACCTAAATTGGACTATAAGACAATTGGTGAGAACCAATCCCCATTTTTATTTCCCTCCAAATAATAATGCAGATTTGAAGAACATAGCTAAAGACAGGAAGAGAATTTGGATGAAAAGCTAAAAAGAGCAGATAAAAGCTTCTTAAACACACATGACATGTAATTAGGAGACAAAAAAGAGCCAACAAATTCAAAAGATGTAAAAGAAAGAAAAGCTTGACCAGCCTACCTACTACATTGCTGACAAAACCTTTGTTCAATACCATTGACAATAACTTTGGAAGTCTTGGAATGAACCTCACAAACTTTGTGCCTCTTATGGTAGTCCTTGCAACCACTCAGATCCTTGTTGCATCCATAGACCTGGCAGTATGCTGTCTGAGAGTGAATCCCAGAAGCTCGAACCCTCTTCGGCGGCGTGGACGACTCCGATGACGACAAAATAGGGGCCCCTTTGGAGAATGCTGGCACCACCACACCAACATCACCATGATCAGGAAACCTACCAAGCTTCAAGTCAATAAGTGAATCACAGCCACCACCATTAGAGTCCCCCAAAGAGGCTGAAATCTTGGAATTGAAATCATCTCTTGAAGAGAATGCGTTTGGGGTAGCCATAGCAGGGTCATTATCAATCTTTCTGCTATGAACACTACTAATTGGATTAGGATCTTGGGGCAATTGTTTCATCCCTGGGAACCCCAATTCCTCAAAACCTTGATTCTCAATGGAAAAACCACCTGGGGTTTTCAGTTCCCAACCCAAGAAGGAACCTTTGCTGTTCCTCCCAACACTGTTGGGAGGGGAAATCGCATCGTTTGAGACATAACCCTTCTCTTCAGAAACATAACTCCAAGACTCCATAACATGAATAAGCACACAGCCACACACACACACACACACAGAGGCAATTACACAAACACAAAGAGTGCAAGAATCAGAGTGCAAGTATAACCACCTCAATTGATGCAGTTAAAAACACTGTAACAGACTCTGACTCAAACTCAAAACAGAAACAAAAGAAAAAAAAAAAGTCTCAACTTGCAATAGCTACTACTTCAGCAGTGGAGTAAAGTTAACAAAAAGAAGGAACACCATTGAAGAGCCTTCAAAAAGAACAAAACACAAGTAAGTAATAGTTACTACTGTCTATAATACTATTATCCCTACTGAAGCTGAAGCAAGACCCTTTTTTTTAATTATTTTTTGCAATCAGTGAGACAATAATTATGAGAAAAAGATTAAAGGGGAAAAGGAAAAAAAGAAAGAAAGAGAGTAGAAAAGAAGTGTCAGAAGGGAGCACGTGAAATGGAAAATGGGTTAAGATAATGAATGTGAAGAGTGTGTCAGGTGAAGACAGAGGACTCAATGGAGGCAAAAACACAATCCATGGAGATTCATTCATATATAATCAATCAAAGCCTGTTTCATAAAGAAAATAAAGTATGGTAAGCTATTATTATTGATAAATAATCTTCAAAAAGCTTAACCAAATAATAATAACAATAATATCAGAGAGAAGAAAGGGAGAGACTTTTTTACCAGTGGTGGTGTTGTACTTGAAGAAGAAGAAGAAGAAGAAGAAGTGAGATAATGATTATGGTGATGATGCAAACTCAAAGTGAAAAGAGACTCTTTGAATGAATAAATGAATGAATGAATGCTTTGTTTCCCAAATTCCATGAAAAAAAAGATTATTTTTAAAGAGCTTTTGTTTGTTTCTTGTTAGCTGGAGAGAGAGACAGAGGGGGGGGGGGGTCATAAGGGCAAAATTGTCATTATGTAAATTTAAATTGTGTGTTAGTTTGTGTTTTTATTTTAAATATTTTTGTTTTTAAGATTTTATAAAAAAAATTATTTTTTTCTATTTTCTCTTTATTTTCATAAAATTTAAAAAAAACACTTACTTATAATTTATAACATGTGTTATCATCAAACAAATAAAAATTAATTTAATTTTTAATTATATTTGTTGGAGATTAATTTATAAAAAATAATCTTTCAATAATAAATTGAGGGCAATTTACGCAAATAAAATGATTGAAGAAAACGTTTACGCAAATACAATATTGGCAATTTTTAGACGCAAATGCAACAAACGCAACTATATATAATCCGCTACACCCTGCAGCGGAACTTAATTGCACGTAATCCGTTACAGGGTATCGCGGATTATGTTGAGGGCGGGGTTACTCATAAACCGCAACACCCTGTAGCGGTTTATGACCAAATGGCGTTTCTGCATAATCCGCTACACCATGTAGCGGATTATGAGTATAGTGGTGTTTATATGTTAGGGTTTAAAACCCATGATACAAAATGCACGAATTGATACAAAATATAATCGTCATTCGCAGTAACTCGTACAAAAATAATACAGGTATAACTACATAACTAATACAAATATAACTGTCACAAGTCGTTAACCCTAACAGAAAATAAATAAGTCATAATTCATACATGGATAACTGTCGGAAATTAAGAGAATCGGACGCTACTGTTGGTCACCGTCAACATCATGGTCGCCTCCGAATGGACCAAGTAGGTGCGAGCCTGTGCCACATCGAGTTGGACACCTAACCCTAGCCGCTCGCCGATCTCCCGGCGGAGCCTCCTGTGCCCCAACTCCAAATGCAGATGGTGGCGACCCCCCATCCCGAACCAAGTGTCGTACGGGCTGCCTGCGGGCTCATTCAAGTCGACCGGAAGCTGGGTCTCAGGAACCTGGGTCTCAGGGACCAGGTTTTCAGGCGTATCCGCTGGCTGTGGCCTATACTCCGTAGGGTCTGAAGGGCCGCCTGGAATCGGGCTCTGGTACTGATGAACGTCGTCACCCCGTATGATCTCAGCAAAATCCGCATAGAACTGGGGTCTACCCAACTGATCGTCCAAATCCATGGTGAAAGAAGTGGTAGCAAGATCGGCTAACAGCTGTGTGCTACACCCATGTAGTACCTGAGAGCTAGATACGTGGGTAAAAGGTGTACCACCCATACTAGCCTCCGCGGTGCCACCAACATGAGTGTCTGTAGGGTGCCGACGGGACGATCCTGCCTCGTCATCGTGGTGGACGGGAGGTGCTCCTCCACCACGAGCAGCCCGTAGTCTAGCAGAAGATCGACGAAGGCGATGATCTGCCTGGCCTTCGTCATCACCACCAACCTGCTCCTCCTGCATCATGTCGTCTAGCCAGCGCCAGTCACGATCAGTGGCACGTGTACCGATGCGTCGTCTCCGCTCCAAACGTCTGTTATCCGGCATATCGAATGCTGGCACTCTAGTCGGCGCCTGCGACGACCCTCTGAGTATAGCATCGTCCGGAACCTGGGTCGGCCTGGGGTCGGCGAAAACAATCCCTGGTGACAGAATCCTATGTGCAACATGGTGCCACCAGTCCAGGTACTTAGGGGATGGACCAGGATCAGGAACTCTCTGGACACTCAACACAGAACGAACTCGCTCATCCCAATGCTGACGCCATGTCCTATAGTAAGTGGGAAACCATCTATCTCCACCCCTGCCGTCCTTACTATGAAGATACTCTATGTTGAGCACTGGCTCAGGCAAATGCTGTACGCCCCCTAGCTGTGGGAAGACCCTGTCTACCTGATGCCACTCAATAACTGCAAAGTAGATCAGGCTGGTGACAGCCCGCCATAACCGGATGTGCTCCTCGGTCAGTATCTCCGGATGGATGACTGCCAGTACGTCCAGTGAACCATAAGGCTCCCACACAATCTGATAGACAGGAGGCAAGGTCAGCATTATACCAATGTATACATATAAGTGTGAAAAAAAGAATTAAAATAACAACAAACAAAAATAAAATACTTACATCTCGATGAGTCAGTCGATCCAATGCCAGACGATACTGTATAATCCGCCGTTCCTTTCCATCAGAAGAGGACAAATATGTGGCCCATCTGAGTTGCAGAAATAGCACGTAAGTATGTAATTTCAAATATAGAACGTAATGAACTTGAAAGAAAGAATGAATTAAAGTATACCTGGATGCCAATGGAAAAGAGAAAGCATCAAAACCCGGCGGCCTCAGCGTGGGGAACCGCCAAAAGATCCATGACTGTAGCAACTGTAGGGGTCCAGCCAAGTTGGTGACGTTTCTGTTCGTCACCCTGCACATGCATCGGTACAGCCACGCCAATGCAGCGGCGCCCCAGCTATAGCTGCTCATATCATCAAGTCTCACCACAAAAGGCAACCAGCGAAGGTGGACTCGATTCGCACTCTTGTCCATGAACAGCTGTGTCGACAGAAGCATCATAATATACGCGCGTGCATATATGCGCACGGTCTCCTCCAAAGCATCCGCTGGTAACACCCTGAACCGTTCATGAAACCATGTGAAGTGGACTGTGTATAACTTTCTCTTATCCGGTGGCGGAAGCTCACCAAATAACTCCTCGAACCACTCCCATGCCAGTCTGACCCCCTCGATGTGCATGTGGAAGTCTATCATGCACCCGGAAACAGCCTGGCCATCCACGGGCAGCCCAAACTGGTATGCCACATCCTGGAGCGTGATAGTACACTTTCCGAATGGCATATGGAAAGTGTGGGTCTCAGGCCGCCACCTCTCGATAAATGCGCTGACCAGAGGTTCATCCAACCAGAACCAATACGCGTTCAGCCTAGCCAGGTGGTACAATCCAGCCCTCTCTAAGTAAGGTATGATCCTATCATGTAACGGCATATTCTGTTGCCTACGGACGCTATACACACATCGGGTTGGCTGCATTTTCAGAAATAAAGAACACCGGCTTAATTTCTAACAATAACATCACCAACCAAACTATAGCTTGTATTTCTAGTCTTAAGCTACTTGGGTTTTGAAATTACTAATTTACCTCTCTACCTTGACTATTAAATGTTAAATGTCAAAGTTTATATTTCAAATTTTCATTTTTAAACCAAAACCTAAACTAAGTCTCTATCTATCTAATTAATGAATTACTTCCTTAATATTGAATAAAATATACATTTATTAAAATAGTGTTTAGAAATACAGACACTTACCTCTGCATCGATGGTTCCGGCTACGTGAGCAACGCCGTCGAGCTGGTACAACCGCCGTTCATCCTCCATTCTTCCAAACTACTCAAGAATTTGAATTTTCTCTCCCTTCTCTCTACTTTCTCTCTCTAACTTTCTTTCCAAAATAACTCAAATGATTTCCGCTACAGCCTCACGCGGTATATATAGACACACCACTATACTCATAATCCGCTACAGGGTGTAGCGGATTATGCAGAAACGCCATTTGGTCATAAACCGCTACAGGGTGTAGCGGTTTATGAGTAACTCCGCCCTCAACGTAATCCGCGATAACCTGTAGCGGATTACGTGCAATTAAGTTCCGCTGCAGGGTGTAGCAGATTATATATAGTTGCGTTTGTTTCATTTGCGTCTGGAAATTGCCAATGTTGTATTTGCGTATACGTTCTCTTCAATCATTTTATATGTGTAAATTGCCCATAAATTGACATATGTGATTTTTATACAAAATATAAATCTTGTTGATTTACCATATCTAATTATGTTGGTTAACTTTATCTACCTAAAAATTAAAATTATCAAAATAATTTCTCAAATTTTGATATAGATGAAAAAAATGCTAAAAAATATTTGATAGCCATGGAAATGCTATTCTCTATCTATTTATTTTTGAATTTTGGACATTTAGTCTTGTAAATATTTTTTATTAATTGAATTTATCAATTAGAATAAAAAATCTCTTATTATATGAAAAAAAATCGCTTATAGATAGATGTTAATTTAATAATTATTGTTAATATTAGTTTAAGTGATATTACTGCCTCTTTTATAAGTCCAATAGGAAAAGCAATAGTTGGAGCTGTTCAAGAAAAAGTCAATAAAAAAGAAATAAGAAACAAGAACACTAAACTGAAATTAGTTCCTAAGTGAATGTAGGACTATATGAAAAAATAATTTATGCCATACTGAATCATATTTTTTAATAGTTAGTTATAGAGTATACGGGGAAAGAGATTCCTGCATAGTTTGTTAAGCAATTGGTGAAATATGGAGTCGTATACGAGAAGTTTCCATCCCTGACTCGAAGGAGGGGATTATCCATACTCCTTTCTTTTCCTTCTTTTACACTCTTTTACTAAATTCAATAATACACACTTCTATCCATTCTTGCTATTTTGTTGCATTATAATCACTTGATTTTGAAGACTAACATTTGATGCTTTTATTGAGAGTTTTCGCCATGGTGGATCCTGCTGAATCAGCCGCTCCCGGGAGGAGATTATTGCCCTTCAGTGTGACCAAATTGAGATCGGCAGTCATGTCAAAACTACCAACAATCGTGTAGTTGCAATGGAAGAATTGCTGCAAGAGATCTGTAGCTTACTGAAAGAGGCTCTGGAGATGAAATAGCCAAAGTTTGAGCCAGCTAGCCGTTCATTCATGCCGGAAAATGCCCTTCGTGTATCCGACAACAATCCACTTGTGAAAGGTATCAAGGATAAACTCCCTCTTTTTGATGGTGAAGGGGTTAATGAATAGGTGTTTAAAGTGTGAGAATACTTTGAATGGTATGATGTGCCCATGGACATGCATATGTGTGTGATTTCCTTCCACCTAACTGGCCCTGCATACACATGATATAGATGAGGGGTTAATAATAACATTTCATACAATTGGAACTCATTCTTAGATGCATTACAATTATATTTTGGGCAGAATTTGTTTTATGCCCCTAAAATAGTTTTGAAAGAATTGAAACAGACCACTATTGTTACTGAGTACCACAATTAATTTGAAGATTTATCTAATCAGGTCACAGATTTAAGTGAAAAATGGCTAATCTCTTTATTCACTGCTAGATTGCAAGACTATTTGAAATGTAAATTATTACTGACTAAACCAACTACATATGCTACTGCAGTGTAACTACCCAAACTACATGAATAAAAACACCAAACTACACAGAACAACTACAAAAGAATTTTATCCCTCCCCTCGACCATAAGCCAACAAAACAAAAATCTTACCATAAAAAAATATCAACCCCCCGTTAAGGTCCTTACCACCACCCATACCCCCTTTCAAGAGATTATATGTCTCTAAGATCAAGGCAAAGAAGGAGAATGGACTTAGTTAGTTGTTACTATTATGATGATAAGTTCTCACTCGGACACCGTTGTAAGTTGTCTTGTTATCTCCTACTTGGGAATGAGGACATGGAAGAGATTTTGAAAAGACCAAACCCATAGTTAGTGGAATCGGAGGAACCTATAAGCTCTGTTATGGTGCAGCTACTACAGCCGAAAATCAGTTTTAGTGCCATGGTGGGATAGTACCAGCCTACGACCTTTCGACTAAAAGGAACCTATAAGGGGCAAACCTTGATAGTGTTAATTGATGGAGTAGCACCTACGATTTTGTGAAGGCTAACATTGCTAAGAAATTGAAGTTACCAGTTCATCAAGTTACCTCGTTACAGGTGCTGGTGGGGAATGGAGATGAGATTGGGTACAAGGCCTAATGTGTGGGAATTTCTTTGGCAATGCAAGGATTTCAATTCACTGTAGACACATATTTTGGAGTTACAAGGAGTTGACTGGTTAATTGTGTCTTGGATATGTCACTACTCACTACAGGCTGCTTACTTTGGAGTTTACAATCGATGGCCTTCCTATTAAGTTGTAAGCAGAATGCTTGTTGCAATTCGAATGTCTCAGTAATCCAGAAGTTGGTTCACACAGAACCCGCTGCGACCTTCTATCATTTAAAGTTGCTCGAAGAAGGTGCAACTTGCGGGGAGGCGGCTGCCCAGCCCCCACAGGAGGTACAAGAGGTCCTCGATAGGTTTCAGGTGGTTTTTGAAAAGCTTAAACAGCTGCATCCACAGTGGGATGTTGCACACTTCTAATTCCACATCTGACCGCACGTGAGGAAGCCACTTGGGTTGATCTTTAAGAACTACAACTTATATTTTTAGAGATTGACCTTGAGGGCAAAGTCATTTTGGAAGAAAGGATGATTGTAAGCCTAAGTGATATTACTGCCTCTTCTACAAACCCAATAGAAAAAGCAATAGTTGCAGCTGTTCATGAGGAAAATGAGCCAGAAATGAGAAGTAATAACACTAGGCCCAAATCAGTTCCTAAGTGGACGCATGACTATGTGAAGAAATAGCTTATGCCACACTGAATAATATATATATATATATTGAAATATTAAAAGAAAATGACCTATACTTTTAAACAACAATTGTTTAGATAACATTTTTGCAAAAGAACTACACCTAAGAAAGTAATCAATAAAATAATAATCATCACTTCACTCCAAAAATTAATTATTTTTTTGAAGAGTGCTTATACTCCAAAAAAATTTAATTATTTTATTAATATTTATAATTTTATTAAAATTTTAATTAAGTATCTATAATTTAAAAATTTATAATTAAGTCCTTATATTAAATACACATTTATAATTAAATTTTTATTAGTTTTTCCTTTATAAAAAATACATAATTATTGTAAAATATGTGTTTTAATTTTTATATATCATATATAAAAACAAATATTCTAAAGAGCTTAAAAATCTAATTAAAAATTTTTATCTACAAAATTTAAATTATAACTTTTAAATTATAAAAATTTAATTAAAAATTTGATAAAATTATAAAAATCAAAAGAATAATTAGGCTTAAATAAAAAAAAAAAAGAGAAAAGCTAGACAATGAAAAATATTAATTCAAGTGTATTGTGGATAAATAGCATTTTCATTCGTTATTCCTCTATCGGCTACTTGGAAGAAGATTATTAAAGCTTATGATATTTTAAAGGAAGGAATTAGATGGAATGTGGGGAATATGCAACAATCTATTTGGTATGGATGTGTAAAAAAATTGGTTTCACTGAACTGAATTGAAACTAAATTGAAACCATAGTTTTTATGAAAATCAGTTTATTAAAAACCAGTTTTTATGGCTCAGTTTAGTTTTAAACCAAATAAAAATTAGTTTTATTTAAACTCTAAAATTAGTTTTTACATACTCTTTCTCTCTCTCCCTTCACTCTCTGTCTCCCCTTCTTCTCTTTCTCCTCTTTCTCCCCTCCTCTCTCCCTTCTCTCCCTTCTCTCTCTCTCTCTCTCTTTCTCTCTCTCTCCTTCTCTCTCTCCTCCTCCCCTCCCCTCTCTCTCTCTCTATCTCTCTCTCTCCCCTCCTCTTTCTCTCTCTCCTCTCTTTCTCTCTCTCCCTCCTTTCCCTATCTCTTCCCCTTTCTTTCTCTCTCTCCCCCTCCATCTCTCTTCGTCTCTCTCTTCCTCCTTCTCTCTCCTCCTCCCCTCCCTTCTCTCTCTCTCTCCCCCTTCTCTCTCTCACTCTCTCTCTCCTTTTCCTCTCTTCCCCTTCTCTCTCTCCTTTTTCTCTCTCTCTCTTCCTCTTTCTCCTTCTCTTCTCTCTCTCTCTCTCTCCCTCTTTTTCCTTTCTCTTTCCCTTTCTTTCTCTCTCTCTCCCCCCATCTCTCTTCGTCTCTCTCTCTCTCTCTCTTTATCCCTCTCTCTCTCCTCCCTTCTCTCTTCCTATCTCTCTCTCCCTCCTGTTCCTTACTCTCCCCTTTTCTTTCTCTCTCTCCTCTTCCTCCTCTCTCTCTCTTTCTCCTCTTTCTTCCCATCCTCTCTCTCTCCATTTCCTCTCCCTCTCTCTCCTTCTCTTTCCTTTTTCTCTCCTCTCCATCGCTCTCCTTCTCTCTCTCTCTCTCCCTCTCTCTTTCTCTCTCTTCCCCCTTTCTCTCTCTTTTTCTCTCCCCTTTTGTTTTTCTCTATCCTCTCTCTCTTCCTTCCTTTTCTCTTCCTCTTTTTCTCTCTCTCTCTCTCTCTCTCTCTCTCTCTCTCTTTCCTTTTTTCTCTTTCTCTTTCCTATTTCTCTCTCTCCCTTCCCTTCTTTCTCTTTCTTCTTCTCTTTCTTTCTTCTCCCTCCCCTCTCTCTCTCTCTTTCTTCTCGTTCTTCCCTTTCTATCTCTTTTTTCTCTTTCTCTCTCAACCTTCTCTCTCCCCCTCTTTTTTCCAAAACAAGAGAGAGAATGAGAGAAAGAGAAAAGAGAAAAAAGAGGAAAGAAGGATAGATAGAAAAAAGAGAGAGAGGAGGAGGAGGAGAGAGAGAAAGAGAGAGAAAAGAGGGGGAGAAATAGCGCAAGAAAGAGAGAAAGGGAAAGAAAGTGAGAGAGATAGAGAGAAAGAGAGAGGGAGAGAGAGAGGAGGGGAAGAGGGAAGGAGAGAGAGGAAGAGAGAGATAGAGAGGAAGAGGGATATGAGAGAGAGTGAGAGAAAGGGATAGAGGGAGAAAAGGGAGAGAGAAAGAAAGGGGAGGGGAAAAAGAGGGGCAGGGGAGAGAGATGAAGATAAAAAGAGAGAGGAGGAGATAGGGAAAAGGAAAAGGGAGAGAGAGAGAGAGAGAGAGAGAGAGAGAGAGAGAGAAAGAGAGGAGAAGGGGAGAAAGAAGGGGGGAGAGAGAGAGAGAAGAGAAAGAGTGACAGGGGAAAGAGAGAGAGAAAGGGAGAGAAGGTGAGAGAGAGAGAGAGAGAAAGGAGGGAGAGAGGGGGAGAGAAGAGGAGAAAGAGAGGAAGAGGGGAAGAAAATAGAAAAAGGGAGAGAAGGGAGAGAGAGAAAGAGAGAGAGAGAAGAGAGCGAGGGGGAGAAGTAGAGAGAGGGTAAGAAAGAGAATGTAAAATCTAATTTTATATATTTTAAGAGAGAGAGGGTAAGAAAGAGAGAGAGGAGGGGAGAGAAAAAGAGAAGAGGGAGAGAGAGAGAGAAGAAAATGGATAGGGGAGAGAGAGAATGAAAGAAAGGGATAGAGAGGGAGAGAGAGAGAGAGAGAGAGAAAAAGGAAAAGAGAGAGGAGGGAGAGAGAGGGAGAGAAGAAGAGAGAGAGAGGAAGAGGGAGAGAAGAAGAGAGAGGAGGGAGAGAGAGAGAGAAAGAAGGGAGAGAGATGGAGAGAAGAAGAGAGAGAGAGGGGGGAAAGAGGGAGAGAAGTAGGGAGAGAGAGAGGGAGAGGGGGAGAGAGAGAGGGAGAGGGAGAGAAGGGAGAGAGAGTAGGGAGAGAGAGAGAGAGGGAGAAAAGGAGAGAGAGAGAGAGAGGGAGAGAGAAAGTGTAACTAATTTTATATATATTAAAAGTTAGAACTAGTTTTAGCCTATAAATCAGTTTAAACTGGTTTTTTCTATTAAAACTAGTTTTATTTTTATGAACTGGTTTAAACTGGTGCACTATATTGTAAACTGGTTTAAAGCTAGTTTCTTATTTGACAAAGTAGTTTGGTTCAGTTTCTAAACTATTTAAAATGGTTTAGTGCAGTTTCAGTTCAGTTTATGAAAAAACTGAACCATGAACACCCCTACTATTTGGTATGATGAGTGGACTCCTCTTGGTAAACTTTGTGAGCTTACTTTTTATGTGCACATATTTAAAACAAATTTTTCTTTAGTTGATTTGTAGAGCAATGGTGCTTGGAAGGTGGATAACTAGATCTTGGTCTTGAGAAGATAATGAGATTAGCAGATTTTGAGGCTTATTGGTGATGTGATAACTAGATCGTGAATCTGGGAACCATGAGCCTCACTAACAGATGAAGAAGTAGAGATATATGCTTGTGGTTGGTAAAAATTAGAAGGAGGTGGTGGAGGTTGTGCATTATTGTAAGAAATTTACATTGATGAAACATTATTGTTAGCTGTTATGATAAAAAATGCATCAAACCTATGCTAATAGTTCCACACCACATGTCCAAGGCAGCCACAGAGCTGGCGTTGTGGTTTTAATGTGCTAAATTAAAATCTGCCTCCTTTATCCATAGTACGACCTCCACAATCTCTTCTAAATGAACTACCTCTATTGAATGATTGTGAAAACTGAGATCGAACAAGATTGGCCACTGGAATGTGACTAAAAGAATATTTGAATCTTTCAAACATATCTTCATATGCTAAAAGAAATGATTCAGTTTCCATGATTTTAAAAGATCTCAATCTTAATATAAAGATGTAATGTAACCAGTATACTCCTGAGATAAAGCATCTAATATAGCTTGTATTTGATCATCTTCCTTGATTTCATAGCCTATTGCAAACAAAGGCTCAACTATCTTGTGAATTCTTTCTAGTTACTCAGTAGTTGTATCAGTCTTTTTTATTGACTTCAATTGAGATTTCAAACTTTAGATCCTTGTTGATAATATAGCAGTAAAGTGATGTTCGCTCTTGAACCAGATTTCATGTGGATACTAAACAGTTGATCACCTTATTTTTGATAGAGGTCGACATTGATACAAGAATCCAAGTGGAGAGAGTGAGATCTTGAAACTTCCATGTCTTGAAAGTTTCTGATTCAGAGATAATTTTCGTTGTTTCATCAATAATGAATTGCAGTGGCACCTTTGATAGATTGAGATGATCCTCTATGATAAGCATTTAAATAGTGAGCATAGTATTGTACCTCCATGTTAAAAAATTATCTTCGGTGAGCTTATCAATTATGGGAGAGAAGGTTTTCTTGGTTATTAAATCAGAAAAAACAATTTCTATAGTGGATGACGAAGATTATTGGCAAAGAAAGATGAAAAGAAGAATTGAGTTGTGATATAATCGAAAAAAAAAGGAAGATTAGGTTCTTGATATCATGAAAGGATATTGATATCCTCAGGTATTCAGAATATTACATAAATCAAAGAAAGAAACTTAAGCCCAAGAAACATAGAAGTAGAATAAACTTGAAAAAGAAGAACTAATAGAATGAACTTCATTAATCACTCTTAAAACTATGTATTACGAAATTTAAAGGTTAAGATAAAATACAATAGACTATTTATAGAAAACTGAAACTAACAGAATAATCTAAAAGAAAAATGGTTATAACAGAATTGGTTAATATATATATTCTAACAAACTTGCTAACTAGATTAACTAACTAATTAGTCTACACCTCTAATATTGAGTATTTAAAAGTTTTTTTGTACTTTCTAACAATCCCATCTTTTCTATCATGAAACCACTTATTGTAAGAATCGGGGTTTTTCACGCAAAACCATCTTAATAAAAATAATAATCTTAAGTGCTCGAGATGGATTCAAAATTTAGAAGTTCTAATTTGAAAATATAAATGTGAAATTTGATTTCAGTGAATTATTCTGAGTTAAAAAATGTTTTTCTTTCGAAAAGTTTTTGTAAAAAAATGCATACTGGCGCTTAAGCTGGCAGTACCGACTTTAGTCTGTCCAGTGCCGCATATTTTGGAAAATAATATTTTGAAGATTGATTTATTGTTTTGAAAGGACAAAAATAATTTAGAATTTAAAACCGGCACTAATCTTAAAGGTTTTGGCTCAAAGTGGTCCAAACGGACTAAAAATGCTAACGGGTTGGACCGGACCCAAACCGGGCCCAAGGCCCAACATATATAAGCTCATTTCTTCCCCCAAATGAGAGAGAGCCGCGGTTTTGAGATGAGAGGAGAAGAGGGGAGTGGTTACTATTCACCTCCACCTTCCGGGAGCCATAACTTTTTATCCGGAGCTCCGATTGACGAGCCGTTTACGGCCACGCGAAGCTCTCGATGAGCTCTTCCTTTCTATCTAAGTTTTTCTGGTAAGAACTCGAAGCTCACTTCCCATTTTTCTACCCTAAGTTTCTGCACGATTTTGGTTATGGATTTTGAGTAGATTTTGTAATTTTGCTTGTTTAGGTGATCTCTAATAGCGAATAATTGTTGGATTTTATCCCTACTCACATTGGATAAGGTAAGGTTCCACTAAATCCTTGTGTTTAGTTGTTTTGTATACTTTAGATTTTTATTTTAGTGATATATGTGTTGTTAGTTTGAGCTTTGGTGTTTGTTGGAGTTGATCGAGGCTTTGGATCAAGTTTGGTGGCTTCATTTTGGTATTTGTAGCATTTGGAAATCGGACAAGATATGGTTTCGGTTTTCTTTATGTAATATGTAATGTTTCTGGACACTTAGGCTAGTTGACCCTAAGATAGGATTGAATGTTGTTGGCGTATGAATAATTATATGTGAATTGACGTTAATTGTTAGTTATATTGGATTATTGTGATTGATGATGATTTTGGGAATTATTTTTGTCAATGAGTATTGATGGTGGGTTGGATTATGTATGAGGTAGGTGAAGTGGGATGAAGATTTTATGAATTGTATGTATTGGTGTGTAATTATGATGTTGTTGAGAAAAATTGATGATTGGATTTTTGATGAATTGAAATGTTGATGTTGATAGTATGGTATTGATGGTTGAGATCGAAATTGATTATGATAATTGTTGGAAATGGTGGAATGGAATTTGATTAATGTGTTGATTTGAAAAATGAATGTATTGTTATGTATTTGACAATGGAAATTGATGAATGTGGTTGGTGGAGGAATGATTATAGTGTTATATATTTGATATTTGAGGTTGAGGATATTGAAGGGTGAATAAAAACTTTGGTATGAATGGTAGGTTGTGACACAAAGGGTGAGTTATGAGGTAAATTGGAGTTGGTATGGTTTTGGTCTGATTTTGGTTGAAATATTTTGAAAGTTGAGGTTTGACAAAATTTTGCATAATCTATTTTCTGGCAGTAGCTACGGACGCTTTTGGAAACGATCTAACCTTCACAATTGAATGGAATTAATTTTTCTCAAATCCTTGTGATGTGTATAAAAGTTCTGGAAACTTTGGTTAAAGTTTAACGGTTGGATTAGGAGATATAAATTTTTGAAGTTTGTTACTTTAAAACTGATTTTCTGCTGCTACATAATCAAATCAGCAACTTTCCGAGCCTATATCTCCCAATCCTGACCATAATTTTGAGTGGGACTAAAAGGACATTGAGACTTGGACTATTTTCTTATTTGTTTCAAAATTTCAGACTATTATAAATTTTGTGGAAGGAGTTGTGTTCGTTTTAAAAATAGAGCTCTTATCTATTTTGACAGCAAAACTAGTTTTTGAAAGTAAACTTGTAATCAGTATAACTCTCTCCAAAAAAATGATTTTTCTATGAGACTTTAACTGATTTAAAGATCTATGAGCCTAGTTTATTTCTGAAAAATTTCAGATTCATCAAATAAAAATATGATTTTTGGTGGATTTTCTAAGAGCAGGGTAGCTTGCTGTCTTGGTGCAGAGATTTCAAACTTAAAATCAGTTTTTGCAAGAGAAATGGTTTTGCTTTTTTTATTGTATTCAACTAAACTATTTCAACTGGGTTTGAATCTATAGGATACTTTCGATTTGAGTCTAGAGACGGAGAATTTGACTTGTAAATTTCTGTGACACTTATTTAAGACTTTTGGTTCGTTTTTGAATATCAAAACGTTGAGAAGGTCCTAGGTGATTTTAACTTGGTAATTTGATAAAAAGTTAGCGAACGGAAGTTTAGGTTTTTGGTGTACTGATGATGAGTTTGGTTGAAGGAGAAGGAAGTGTAGTCAACTTGGTGAGTACTGACAACAAATTGAGAAATTGATGAACTAATGAATCCGAAATGGAATTAAGAACTGATGATGGATATGGAAAAAAAGTGTGCAGGGCCTATAACCCTGGTGTAGCAGGTTTCTCTGCTGCATGAGTAGATGTTGTTGAAAGTGATTTGAAATGAGAAATGGTGATGTCTAGTGATGATTTGAGGATGAAGTTATTGGATTGTTGGTAGTGTGCGGAGCCTATATCTCCGGCGTGGCAGATTGTTCTGCTGCATGACCAGTTGTTATTGATAGTGTGCGGAGCCTATATTTCCGGCGTAGCAGATTGTTCTGCTGCATGACTAGTTGTTGTTGAGAGTGTGCAGAGCCTATATCTCTGGCGTGGTAGATGTTTCTGTCGCATGACTTGTTGAATGTTTGTTATGGTTATTTCCTTCTCTGCTGCATGAAGTGTGCGGGGCCTATATCCCTGGCGTAGTAGAGTCCCTACTACATGAGTGTGAAGGGCATTATATCCCTAGCGAAGCAGAAGAGCTGCTGCATGAGTGTGCATGGCATTATATCCCTGGCATAGCAGAAGAGCTGCTGCATGAGTGTGCAGGGCACTATATCCCTAGCGTGGCAGAAAATGCTACATCCGGGAGGATGTGTCGGGTTGGCATTTACGGACCGACAAGTGATATCACGAGCTAATAGGATAGACATTCATCATATGCATCTTCTATATGCTTGTTTGCTTTGATTACTTGAGTTTTCCTAATTGTATAACATGCCTATTTGCTTCTTGAATTACTTGCTGTATATGAAAACTATCTGCGTTTTACTTGCTTGCATTAATTGTGATTGTTTGGTGCTGAGGAGGTTAGGTAGGCGGTGGCAATGGGATCGCACGGAGGTTAGGGTGGTGAAGGCTGTGGGATACAGCGGTGTGATTAGTATTAGTTAGAATTATCCTAAGTTTAGATAACCCTGTTTATGGTTTATGGCTTAATTTATTTATTTCGTTCTAAGTTTGAATATCCGGATGTGATGTGAAGTTCTAGGATTGCCTTCGGCGTCCCGGAGCCTTACATCTTACATCATTGGGCACTGTTACCATATTGAGAACCCCCGGTTCTCATTCCATACTTTGTTGTTGTTTTTCAGATGCAGGTCGTAATCTACTTCGGTGAGATTGTGGATATGGTGACAGAGCGGAGTATGGTTCGTTCCTTGTTTATTTCTATTTTACTTTCATCATAGTATTCTCTCACCTTTTATATATTTATCTTTATGGCCTTAGAGGCTTATTTGAGAGATATGTTATATAAGTTGTTTTAATTCTAAAACTCTGTATCTTTCTATTTGTAACTAGTCGGCTTAAACTCCGCAAGCTGCGGCTAGTTCTCTATGATTATTATATTCTTATATTTATATATGTTTTATTCTCTCATACATATACCTTGTATCTTATGCGTTAGCTTTATGTGAACGTCTCACGCTTCTGTAATTCTGTCTTTGAGCTTAATCCTTCATCAAGCTTCTACAATATAGTATTCTCTTCTATATATAAATAAGTATAAGCTTTAGAATTGTCGTAACCTTGATTAACCTTCGCTATACGACTAGAGGTAAGGTCACTACAAGAAAAGAGAGCTATTCTAACATGATTTTTTTTAACAGCCATAGTTAAGTATAAAAATTAATATATATTTTTGACAAATATCACAAATGCCAAATTTTTTATGTTTTTATATTTATAATTTGATTGTAGAAAATTATTCCTCAATTTTGACACTTATTTGTTTTCAACATACTCCATTATTCTTTTTTTTTTCGTTAAGCTCCGTCAATAATTTTGGCATCACACTGTTGTTCTTAGTTTGGGATCATACTACTCATTCTTCATCTTCAAAATCTCAGTTTATTCTTTAGTTTTAAGATCTCATCTCATTCTTTGTTAAAAAAATTTTGGTGAGAATTTTTTATGGTCAATAAGTGTCAAAATAAATAGTATTTTTGACGGTTAATAAGTATCACAAAAAATATATTCTCAAATTTTTCTAACAAATTATTTTTGATGGCCAATATTTATCAAAATAAGATTTAAACTTTTTTTTACAATTACTTATATGTTAAAAATATTATTTTTGACAAAACTTTTATTAACATATTTTCATAGTTAAAATAGTGTCAAAATTTGTTTTTTGACGAATTTTAAATTTTTTTAACACGTAATAATCCTTAAAAAGAATCTATATTATTGTAGTAGATTTAAGATAATTGAGGTGTTACACTCATTTCAAAAATTTAATTCTAATTAAAAAAATAAATATTATATCTCTAATATTCTCCTATGCGCTCCAATACACATACATCTTAAAAACCAATTTTAATATCACACCTACAATAGACTTGGGCACATTTTTCACTCTATCTTATTGTTCACTTCACAATTCTACACATGATTAATCCGTGCATTGACATTATTTTAATTTGTGTAAATCATATAAAAAGAAAATTTTTTTAAACAAATAACTTATAAATGATAATACACGCACATTACAAGTATTGTTATATTATATATGTGTAATGAATCCCACATATTGGGTGAATAATAATAACAATTTAACTGCTGAGTTTTTTTTTTTTTTCAATTTTCTTTTGTAAACAATATGTTGTTTTCGTTGTTGAGCAAATTATTGGCATCGCTGACTCATATGTTGTGACTAGGAGTGATTCTGCTGAGAGCATATGGTTAAGGATTTATATATAATTACAAACACTTGCATGAAAAGGTGACTTATAACTAATATAATGGACCCCATATATATTAATATACTATATCATATTTTTATTTTATGTGAATCTTAGATGTTACATTCACACGAGGAATAAATATCTATCAAAGAAGAAGAAGAAGAAATTGACTTCAGGAGATAGACTATGAGGCAAAATAATACACATCTATTACTTGTGTATTAATATTTTATTTATCTTTAATTGAAATGACACAAATATCCCTCATAATAATTCTTCTATATATCAGATTTCTCAATGTGTACCGAGATTAGAGAGATTGTGTGGGTTGAAGATAATTTACACAACTAATTTTTTTTGTCATTTCAGTTTAGTTAATGATGCAATAAATAATGAAAGATAAGTAAATACATACTAATCAAATAGAAGAATGAGGTATGTAATTTTGATTAAAGGACGTGTAAATCAATGAAAAGATGAATCTTCTACCTATCTTATTCTCTACATCTTCTTCATCTCAAGAGTGTAATTTACCCTAAATTATATAGTGGTAATAGTCTTTAGATAAATGTAAATGTCTTTATATTTATCCTTGTTATTAATTATTATATTATATACAAAATATTTTTTTAATTAATGAATGATTTGATACATTATTGGTTAACTAATTTTATTCTATTTTGACCAAAAGAAAATATATTTAAAAATATTTATGATTTAAAGTATTAAAATGATTTTCTATCAAAAATAATATTTTTCAGTTCAAAATATATTAATAAATATGCACTTTTCATTTTAAAAATGAAAAAAAATATACTTATAATTTAATCATCACATAATCTCATGGTATAACTTTTGTTTATTATTTATTTATTTTGACTATTTTACAACATTATTGAGTTTATGTTTACTATTTTATGATTGGAATTTTATAAATAAAAATGTGTTTATGTTATATCTAAATAGTTTGATAACTTCTAATTCTAATAAGAAATATTTTTTGTAATAGAATAATATCTAAAATAACACAAATTTTTGTTTTAGCAAAGATGGGTAATAATATATATGGAAAAAAATCCAGTAAATATTAGTAGTGTCTTGCCAAATAATAAAATTGTGAAAGAATAAGAAAATAAAAGAATTGTGAAAGAAAAAAGATGAAGAAATTTTATTGATTGTTGATTGAATGAATTGTAAACTATGAAAGTAAAACTAAGTATATATAGAGTATTGGCCTATGAAAGATAAAAGTAGATAAAGATAAGATATAGATAAAGATAAAGATAAAGATAACTATAAGATAAGATAAAGACTAAATTATAATTTAATTTGTGCATTCTGGTGGGCTGAATTTGTGGGTTGTGAGACGTCGTTATTGTTGTCATGGGCTAAGGTGGAAGAGTGGTTTAATACGCCCCCACAAGCTGGAGGATGAAAGATGTCAAGCACACTAAGCTTATTCAGATTAAGATGGAAGGGTTGAGGAGACAAAGGCTTCGTGAAAATGTCAGCTAGTTGCCCAGAAGAGGAAATTGGGAGAAGTTTCATCACTCCAGCTTGAGCTTTTTGTCGAACCAAGTGACAATCAACCTCTAAATATTTAGTCCATTCATGAAAAATCGGGTTAGCAGCAATATGAAGAGCACTCTGATTATCACAATATAAAACTGGTGGCCGGATACGAGAGATGCGTAAAAATTGTAACACATTCAGTATCCATTGAAGTTCACAAGTTGTGTTGGCAAGTGCACGATATTCTGCTTCCGTGGAAGAGCGGGCAACGGTGGTTTGTTTCTTGGTCTTCCAAGAGACTAAAGAACTGCCTAAGAAGAAACAATAACCTGTTAAAAATCGCCGAGTGTCAGGACATCCGGTCCAATCAGAGTCACTGAAGCCGAGAAGCTGAATTTCTGATTCCCTTGGAAAGAAAAGTCCTTTGCCGGGACTAGTTTTCAGATATCGTAACACATGCTTGGCAGCTTGAAGATGAGATTCAGTAGGAGATGCCATGAATTGACTTAATTGTTGAATGGCATACATGATGTCCGGTCGAGTAGTGGTGAGATAGATAAGACGGCCAACCAAACGACGATATACAAAAGGGTCGGATAGCAAGGGACTTTTGTCTTGATATAGTCTTGTGGTACTATCCATTGGAACAGAGGCAGGTTTAGCACCTAATAAACCAGAATCCTCCAAAAGATCAAGATAATATTTTCTCTGAGATAAGCAAATTCCCTTCTCTGATTGAGCAACTTCAATACCCAAAAAATATTTTAATAGGCCCAAGTCTTTAATTCGGAAGTGTTGGTGTAAAATAGACTTAATGGCAGCAAGTTCAGAAATAGAATTACCAGTGAGAACAATGTCGTCAACATAGACTAAAATGATAGAAATTTGATCATCAATAAATTTGACAAATAAACTATAATCAGATGAGGTCTGCTGATATCCATGAGATAGCAAAAGATGAGAAATTTTGTCATACCACATACGACTAGATTGTCGTAAACCATACAGTGACTTTAGTAGCTTACAACATTGATTCGGTTGAGGAGATATAAATCCGGGTGGCAGAGTCATATAAACATCCTCAGAAAGATCCCCATGTAAGAAAGCATTATTGACATCCAACTGATGTATAGGCCAATGCTTCATAGAGGCCAATGCCAAAACTAATCTGATAGTGGCAGGCTTGACAACAGGGGATAAAGTTTCCAAGAAATCAACACCTTCAGTTTGAGTGAACCCTTTAGCCACAAGGCGTGCTTTATATCGATCAACTGAACCATCAGGCTTGCGTTTGATGCGATAGACCCATTTACAGCCAACCGGCTTAACCCCTGCAGGGCAATCAACAAGACGCCAAGTTTTGTTCATCTCAAGAGCATCCAACTCATCTTTCATAGCACTACGCCAATTAGAGTGTTGATTGGCGTCCTTAAAAGACTTTGACTCAACGTCAGAATGTAGAGATAAAAGAAACTTTTTATGTGAAGATGAAAGAGAAGAAAAAGACATGACTGAAGATAAAGGATACTTGCACTTTGAGGGAGATTGATTTGTAGAGATGAGAGAGGAATTACACAAGTAATCAGAGAGATATGCTGGAGGTCGGTGAGGCCGGTCGGAATGACGAGGATGGGGTTGCTCAGGTGGTGAAGAAGGTGACGGGGGATGAGAAGGTGATGGTGGGCTGGTGTCTAGTGTTGAAAGGGATTCGGTGGTCATGGGTTCAACTTGGTTAGGAAACGATAGTGAGGAAGAAGGAGAGGTTGTTGGAGAAAATAAAGAACTAGGTGGAGTTGGGTCAATGGGTATAGGTGAGGGTTCAACTGGAAGACTAACTGAATCTTGTTTTTGAGAAGGTGTGTTTGGCAATGTTGGGCTAAGTGTCTGAAATTGGACATTTTTTGTGACTAAGGGCAAGATCTTTTCATAAAAAATTACGTTTTTAGAAATCTCAATTCTTTTATCTTCTAAAACATAAACAATATACCCTTTAAAATCAGATTGAAAGCCAATAAATACAGCCTTTTTGGCTCTTGGATCAAATTTTGATCTATTTGCTATTTGGGTAGAAACAAAACATAAGCATCCAAAAACTTTAATGTCATGATAATTTGGTGGAACATTGAATAAAATCTCAAATGGTGTTTTAAAATTAATTGCGGATGATGGAACTCTATTAAGTAAATAAACAGCATGTCTAACAGCATAAGACCAAAAAGATGATGGTAAATTAGATTGAAACATAAGAGCACGAGCTATATTCAAAATATGTTGATGCTTGCGTTCTACCCTTCCATTTTGTTGAGGAGTTTCAACACAACTACGTTGATGAATAATGCCCTTTGAAGCATAAAAATCAGGTAAAATAAATTCTGGTCCATTATCGGAACGAATAGTTTTGACTTTGGAGTTGAATTGTGTTTCAATTAAAGTAATAAAATTTTTTATTTGATTATGTACTTCTCCTTTTGATTTTAATAAAGTAACCCATGTAAAGCGGCTAAAATCATCAACAATAGTAAAAAAATATTTATGATTATGAATAGAATTTTGTCGAAACGGACCCCAAATATCAAAGTGTAATAAATCAAAACTTGCATTGGCTTTGTTAAAACTTTGAGAAAATGAAAGTTTCTTTTGTTTAGAAAGATGACAAATGTCACAAGCCTCGTCATGATGCATAGAGATAAAAGGAAATTGTTTATGTAAATGATTAAGTCTTTGCCCAGAAAGGTGTCCTAAACGAAAATGCCATATATTGGAAGGTGTAATGGGTGGAGATTGGATGGAATTTATGGAGTGTGTAGTGGATGAATTTTTACCGAAATTGGGTTCAAAGACATATAATCCCTCTCTCATTCTGGCCAAATCAATTGTCCCCAAATTGTTGCTCTGTAGAGTGTAAGAAGAAGATGAAAAAGTGAGTTCACATATGAGTGCTGAAGTAATTTTTGAAACAGAGATAATATTAAAGTTGAAATGAGGTAAATAAAGAACATCATGAAGAACCAAGGATGGTGAAAATTGAACGATGCCTTTATAAGAAACAGTAGTTCGAGAACCATTTGGTAAATGAACAATAATAGGAGAAATTTGTGTGTAAGAAATAAACCAAGACAAATTTGATGCAATGTGATCTGTGGCACCAGAATCAATGATCCAAGTATTCAAGAATGAATCTCGATTTGAAGAATTGTTAACAGTAGAAAAGGTATTGAAAGAACAAAGATAATGAGTAGTTGGACTTGGCAGAAGTTCAAGTTGGTTTGAAGGACGAGCTTCTTCATTGAAAGAAAGTGCCATGAAAGAAAAGTGTTGGGCTGACGAAAGGTCGAAAAGAGACTCCGGATGAAGTTGCTGGTGTGCCCTTTCTCCTTGATCCATGGATGTCAGCAGAACTCAAGAGGAGCTCCGATACCATAATAAAATTGTGAAAGAATAAGAAAATAAAAGAATTGTGAAAGAAAAAAATGAAGAAATTTTATTGATTGTTGATTGAATGAATTGTAAACTATGAAAGTAAAACTAAGTATATATAGAGTATTGGCCTATGAAAGATAAAAGTAGATAAAGATAAGATATAGATAAAGATAAAGATAACTATAAGATAAGATAAAGACTAAATTATAATTTAATTTGTGTATTCTGTTGGGCTGAATTTGTGGGCCGTGAGACGTCTTTATTGTTGTCATGAGCTAAGGTGGAAGAGTTATTTAATACCAAAGCTATATTTTGATGTATCTCTGTAAATTAATTATAAAAATAGTTATTCGAAAGAGCATAATTAAAGTTTGTAAGAAATTAAAAAAGAAGATATAATATAATTGTGAGTAAAAATTTTAAAATAATCTTTTAAAAATAACACATTATTTCAATATTTTTAAAGGTGTTATTAAATTAAGAAAGGTGATAATGGAAATTACTTTTTTTATATAAGTATCTTTTCTTAAATTGTATCTAAATATATTTAACCACTTCTAACTAAAAGCACTTTATATTTTACACAAGTCTTTTAGGTTGTATTTGTTTACAGACGTGAGACACTGAAATAAAGATATAAAAATATAAAATTATATTTAATAAATAAGACATGAATAAAAATATTGTGTCTAGAAATACTGAATTAATATATTTTATATCTATCTTAATAAAAAGTGCACAAAAACACTAATAAAAAATACAACTTAATTTTTATCTTTTTTATTATTCTTGCTAACTTTTTTATAATTATATCTTTTATTATTATATTTTTTTTGAATTTTTTTAATGAAAAAAGTGAATAAATTGGATCAGCCTTTCATAATTTGTTCTATTTTATTACCAAATAAAATACGAAAGCATGAAGAAAATCTCATGTTCTAAGTTATTCAAAGTGTGATGTTAATGGTTTGATGAACTAAAAAAGAGGAAGAGGAAGAGTGAAAGTTGAGAGAGGGAGAAAAATTAGTTTCTCTCATTTTAAAAATTTCAAATGAATGAAAACAGAAAACTAAAAAAAATTTGTGGTTAACATTATGTATTCTTTATGTACTCCTACTAAATTAATTACCATCAACATTAAACTAATAAAAAATAATCTAGGTAACACTTTTCGCAAGCTAAAATTGTATAAATCTAACAATCTTAACTTAAAAATATTGGTAAGAAAAGAACCCGGTGGTAGAGCCTTGGTAAGAAATTGATCTTTGGAACAACTGACATAAGATGAATGAGACCAGACAAATATTGTTCATGAACAATATGACAGTCCACTTCAATGTGTTTAGTTCTTTCATGAAAGATGGGACTATTAGCAATGTGAATGGCTGACTGGGTTGTCATAGAATAGAGTGATAGACTTTTGAAGTGGCAAACCAATGAAATCCATTAAGAAAGATAACCAACTAGCTTCACAAGTGGCAAGAGATCTATATTCAGCTTCTATAGAGGACTTGGCAACGGTAGTTTGCTTCTTACTCTTTCAGCTAACGAGAGAGTTCTCAAGTATGAAGCAATAACCGGAAATAGAGCAACGAGTATCGACACAGGTAACCTAGTCAGCGTTGGCAAATCTGGTAAGATGCAGATCAGAAATAGAGGAGAAGAATAAATCAGTTGCAGGTCTGCCTTTTAAATATCGGAGTACGTAGAAAACAGCCTGTAAGTGAAAAGTGGTTGCACAGTTCAAAGACTAGCTCAAACGTCCCACAGCATAAAAGATATCGGGTCTAGTGTTTGTGAGGTAAAGGAGTCGGCCGATGAGCTGTCTGTAAGTAGTATTGTCCGTTAAAATGGTACCTGACTCCTTCGAGAGTTTCTGACTATAATAAAATGGAGTGAAGAGAGACTTGCAATCTAGATAACCAAAATTCTTGAGAAGGTCCATACCGTTCTTTCGCTGATAAATGTAAATTTCAGAGTTAGAGTGTACTACTTCCATTTTCAAGAAGTACTTAAGATCAACAAAATCTTTTATTTTGAATTTGTCATGCAAAATTTACTTGATGGAGTTGATTTCGCTAATGTCATCCCCGGTTAAAACCAAGTCATCCACATATACTAGAATGACAGTGAAGCTTTCGAATTGTTTCTTGATAAAAAGGGAATGATCATAAAAAAACTGCTTATAACTAGCATCAACAAGAGTCTCAATGAGCTTAATATTCCATTGTCTGTTTGCTTGCTTAAACCCATATAGAGACTTTTGCAATTTACAAACCAAACCTGGTTGTGACACAGCCAAATCGGATGGTATCTTCATATAAACTTCTTTGTCCAAATTTCCGTGAAGGAAGACAGTATTGACGTCTAGCTATTTCAAATGTCATTTCTTTGCCGCTGCTAATGCTAATATTACTCGTAGAGTAGTCATTTTGACAATTGGACTAAAAGTATCACCATAATCCACTCTTTGCACTTGAGTGAATCCTTTTGCAACTAACCTCGCTTTGTGCCTTTCTATGGTGCCATTGGGATTGAATTTTACCCTAAAAATTCATTTGCAATCCACAATCTTCTTGCCTTTTAGAAGTTCAGTGAGACACTAAGTTCTGTTCTGATCTAGAGCTGTCAATTTAGCTTATATTATCTTTCTCCAACATTCATGTGCAGCGGCTTCTTCATAAGTGCTAGGTTTTGAATTTGAGGTGATGGTTAGAGAAAGGGACTTATATTTTGGGATTTTTATCATATGACAAGTGTTGTGAGATAGGATATAAAGAGTTAGAGTTGGCAAAGTTGCTAGAGTAAAATGCGTGGGTTATCATACAATGGTAGTCCTCTAAATAAGCAGGCGGTTTCTTGACTCTTTCATATTTTCTAGTGATGCAGTCATGTGTGATGTCATAGTTTTGTGATGCAGGTACATTGTTAGTGTGTGGTGTGGTAATGAGTGCAATGGTGTGTGAGAAAATTAGTGAGTGCATTGAGCTTAAGAAATGTTCATTTGAATATGTGAGTTCCACATTGTTTTTGGCAATACGCAGTTGCTCACATTATTCACCTAATTAATAGGCTGCCCAGTACTAAACTGGATAATACTAGTCCTTATGAGCTTTTGTATGTTAACTTATCTAACCTTTCATATTTAAGAGTATTTGGTTCTCTTGCATATACCTCCACATTAACAAATTCAAGAACAAAATTAGACCCAAGAACCAGAAAAACCGTTTTTTTCGGTTTTAAATTTGGAACAAAGGGTTTTCGACTTATTGATTTAAAATCAAAGAAATTTTTCATATCTAGAAATGTGACTTTCTATAAAAATCATTTTCCATTTTCACATTCCACTAGCGCTGACATTCCTGCGGCATCCACTCGTACTCTACAATGCATTGATCTTTTTCAATATGATACACCATCCAAACATCATTTGCAATCACCCACACATTTCACGTTCACCGCATCATGAAGAAAATCTCATGTCCTAAACTATTCAAGATGTAATGTTAATAGTTTGATGAACTAGAAGAGAGGAAAAGAGTGAAAGTTGAGAGAGGAAAAAAAGGTGATTCTTCTCATTTTGAAAATTTCAAATAAATAAAGACAGAAAACTGAAAAAAAAAATTTGTAGTTAACCTTAAGTATCCTTTATGTTTTTTACTATAATTGCATCAATATTAAACTAACAAAAAATAATCTAGGTACCAGACCACTAATTTTTGTGTCTTTATCAATTATATCTTGTTTTCAATGTTTTGTCTTATCATGTTATCAGAATTAAACACAGCCTTATTTCTCTCTAAACGGGCTTAAAACAAAAATTTGTTTCTATTTTTGTGTGGATGAACTTTTGAGATATAGTTTGTCTCTTGCGCTGTTGTAATACGTCTTTTCTTGTGAGAATAACTCGAACATCAAAGAATATAATAAATGGATACTTGTAACACACTCAAATCAATAAATATTTAAGAAGTATAAAAATTCTATAATTATAGAATATTAAACATAAAATAAAACTTGTCATATAATTTTTTTGAAATATAAAAATAGGTGTATTTATAAATATAAAATTGATAAATAAAATTAATATTATAACCGTTAATCAAAGTAATAGATGAATTTCAAATGACTTAAAATTATAAAAAATTTTGAAAAATAAAAAATAAAAAAGATTCCAACTATTCCAACACGTGTATTGCTGAATCGGGTAGGATCTTATCATTAACTTTTTAAAAATAATTATCTAATGCTACATTTTTTTCTTTTGCGTTCGAGCTACTATATTTAAAGTAAAGTACACTTTTAATAAATAAATAAAACAAAGAAAATCCTCTGTTTTTAAGTCGAGTTTTGAAAATTTTGTAATTAAATGTTATTTATAACGTGGAAATATCACACTAGATTGCGTATAAAAGTTACAAAATTTCATACCCTCCACATTATTTTAGTAGGTTGTGTGTGGACACTAACTAGGTAACCCTACAGGCTACAATGACAATACAAATTCATAACACGACAACTATTATATTCATGTTTTTTTTGTGTTTAAATATAATCTTCCCAAATTATCATTCTAATTATTTACATAGTGGTACCTATATTTAATTAAAAATAATGGTAATCAAAATAATCTTATGGTGTTAAAATTAGGGTTAGTAAATATTTTTAATTAATACCAAAATAAAATTGATGATTAAAACTTTTTTTTGACCGTTTTAAGTTACCTGATTCAATAAAATAGAAAAAGAGTTTGTAATAAATATTATTTATTAATTTTAATATTATTATTAAGGACAAACAATATCTATATATTATATCAATTATCAAAACAAACAAAAATATCTAAAATATAATGATTGAAAAACTAATTTAAATTAATCAAATAATAAATTTATTTGTTTACTTAAATAAATATTAAAAATTTAAAATTTGTTTTATACTTACAGTAATTTATTAATTAACGTCTTAAAAGAAATTATGATTTATGACTGAATTAGATGCGAAAGAAAAAAAATTGATGAGTGAGATATGCAGTTAAAATTTTTTATTATGGATGAAATTTTTGTGTAATTTAACAATGTTGACTTTGTATGTATTTTATTTTATTTTTTTTTTTGGGGTTTGAAAATAAGTAATTGGACCTTTCAATTACTTTACATGGGATTTTCGAAATTTTTTTTGTAATTTTCGAAGTTTACTGTTCACAAATTAAACTATTTAATTTGTGTATTTTAATTTTTTTTAAATTTTTTAAATAAAAATAAAAAATTTTGAATATAAAAATTAAAAAATTTAATTTTTTTTTTTACCAAAAATCAGATGATCCAATTTTTATATTTTAAAAATCGAACGATTCAATTTTTTTTTTAAATTAAATTATCCTATATCTCAAAAAAATATCACAACAATCCACCATTAAAAAAACAACTTTGTTAATCCAATAAAAAAAAATGGAGATATGCATGGCTAATTTTGACACCAATAAGGTGTTGGTGACACGTGGAACAACACAAAACATATCTAAAGAAAAAGAAAAACTATGGTGAAGAAGGGAACCGACTGCACCAACCAAGTGAAATTGGTATTGATATGATGTGAGCATGAAAGCAATGTCATAACTAAATTAAAATCCATAGATATATGGACATGCTAGTCTCAATAATATAACCCTCATGGTTTTAGCTTGTGCATATAGAAACCACTTATGATTCTATGGTCCACTACTTCATACTTGTAAGATTTCATCCAAATAATTGACCTACCTACAAAAATGCATGTTTCTTCAACGTGCCTTTATGTTTATTTGTTTCTTTCTCTCTCTTTCTTTTATATCATTGATATCCTCCTTTTTTAATTGAAAATAATAAGTATAGATAATTAAATTTTAATTAATTAATATTAGCTCATTTTTATTATAAAATTATTTTTTAACTTTCATTTTTTTAGATATTTTAGAATTTAAGATTAAAATTTAGAATTTAGATTTTAAGGTTTAGAATTTATGATAGAAAAATAATTTAAAAATTTTGGTTAATATTTGCTAAAAATTAATTTCTTAGTTGAACTCATTTGAAGATTATTAGAAATATAAGGATTTTAGTTTTTCTTTTTATCAATGCTTACATTATAATCAGGATTCAAACTCAAAATTACTGATTTAAAAAAAAAAATATGGCATACCAACTAATTAACAATGTGTTAGTTAAATTCATTTATTTAGGACGACGTAATTAATAGCGGATATGTACATGGCACATAATTTTTTGTTGACTTTTATTTTTATAATAAAAATAAATATTTTTATTCTTCATTCAACTATACTCTTCTAATTATAATATTGACTAGGGCGTCTTCCTTCCAAATTAAGTTTTTTCTTATCTAATTCCTTGTTCTTTAATTTCCTTTTTTATATAAAGTTTCTTTTTTTTATCTTTTTAGCTATTTTAATGTACATTATTTTAATATTATATATATACCACTTTAAGCTATGGCCACTTTTGGTAAATACTTAACCTATCACTCATTGCATTGGCAATTTCTATATTTTAAATACGGTATATTTCACTTTTGTTAAACTAAATCTCATTGAGTAAATAGAATTCAAAATCTTGACTCAATTATGTATGCTTAAAACAATTATGGGTTTTCTTTTTAACTTTAAATCTTTTCCATTTAACTTGCATTTATTTATTTATTTATTTTTAGTTTATCAGAATCTAAAATATATATGATGGTCGCTACTTATTATTATTATTATTATTATTATTATTATTATTATTATTAGTGACTAGAGTTTAAATGTTTAATTGTGTGTGTTTTCTTTTTCTTTTTCTCTATCCTTTTTTTGTTTGACACTCTAGTTGGAAATTCATTGACTGTGTAAATTAATGTATCTATATATACAGATGGAAAGAATGTTGGTTCGAATATTTCTTTTTGTGTCTATATAAATGCAGTAAGTATTCAACACCTCCTAAAAAAAGAAGGGCCATTTGTCCTTTGGCTATGCATGATAATTAATAACAGAAAAGCTTCGTTAAAAATATAACTTAACAAAACAAATTACTATAAAGATAGTTTAACCAATTTAGTTGAGTGAAGTGATCCACTCACTTATCTGCTTAAATAATTCATTGGATAACAATACATTTTTAAATAAAACTCATATTTACAAAAAATTAATTTTTGATCTACAAAGATAATTAAAAAACACAAAAAAAAAAAATTATAAAGATAGTTTTTTTATTGTTTTGTACGGTTGGTATCATGATTAAATAAAATCGAAATATATAAATTATATATGCTCTCTCTCTCTATCTCCATAATAATAATAATAATAATAATAATAATAATAATAATAATAATAATAATAATAATAATTTATATGTTTATATAATATGCAAATACCTTTTCTAATAAAAAAAACTAAGTACATACTAAAAACTAATTAAAAGTAGTTATTATATATTTTTAATGTATAATTTATATTTTAATATATATTTTATATAAATATTTAATTAATAATTAATTTTTGGTATATGCTTATTAGTATTATTATTTTGTAATTATCCAATACCAATCTATGATTAACTTTCCTAGTTCAATTTCATAAAGTTAAAACAAACTTTCACATAGGGATCTTTTAGTAACCACTCACTCTTTTCTCTCTCTTAACTACAAAATAAAGAAAATAAAAAGAATATAGAGAGTTTACACTATACTAAATAACCAACTTTAAAGAAGTTAACAAAAGTTACACAATAAAAGTGAAGGAATAAATTAAATAAAAATATCCCTAATACAAAATAATTTGGAGTTACAAAATAATAAAAAACAAGTTAAAAAATTTAAATAAAATAGTTAAAAATTAAAATAAATATTGACAAACACATAATTAACAAAGTACTCCCACCACTAGCTGCTAGCTTTGAATGATTATTAATTAGCACAAAAACAAATTCTAGATATTTCCATGGGTTCAAAATTTAAGGACAACCACTTAGAACTATAAATTAAAGGAACTGTTCGGTAATAGTAATTTTCTTTTCTGGGACACCCAAATTTCCCTCCAACATGTTTTTGCCCTGCCTCCCTCATAGATATTATTATTATTATTATTATTATTATTATTATTATTATTATTATTATTATTATTATTATTATTATTATTATTTCGACTTTGCTTTAAGGGATTGATTAATCTAATATCAGGTCTGTAATTGCCTCTTTTAGCATGATTTTTTTTTCTTTCAAGATTTGAAAAGACTACTATATATAAATATAGAATATAGAAATTTATATTGGTTGTTGAATACTTCAATATTAGAACTTGAAAAACAGCCAAGTGATTTGGGTGTAACTTCTCATCAACTAGCTTTAATTTATATGAAATTATTCATAGATTAACCACTAACCTTACCCATTTGAAGAAATACTTGCAAGCAATTACAAATTTCAAAGTTTGGCAAAAGCAACCCAAAAATAATATGGCTCCATGGGGTCCCAAAAAATATGACAATGTTTTAATTTAATTAATATTGATTAGCTCATGGGGTTTGGTGGATCAGACTAGTCGGAACATTTTTATAAAGAAAAAAAAATTGATGTGCTAATTAAGCTTTATGTATAAAGTCTTGATCAAGATAAACGATAAAAATAAATATTTGTAATTTAGATATGGCAACAACAAAATTAAATGATCCGAAACTTACCGAACACTACAAAAATTTAACAAATTAGCATACCAATTTTTGCGAGAAATATTTTTTGTTATTAATATATCACTAACTTGCAAGGAATTAGTGACGCACTAACGATAAAATTGATGAGCGGTCATAAAATATCCGAACTTGATAAAAGCGAGTGATTAGCGAGAGATTTACGAGTAAGTTTGTTTCTCGCAGATTGACTTTTGTAGTTAAAAAAAGAGCGGAGAAAATTTTCTCGCTAATTTGTCACAATTAATTAGCGACTGACAATGTTCTAGCAAATCAGTCACTTAGGGGTTCAATCGAATAAAAGTAAAGCAGCGAGGGATATTATTGTCACTATTCCGTTGCAAGTGTTTGATATACAATTAGCGAGAAACAATTCACACACTAGTTCGTCGCTAAATAAACTTTGTGCAAAAATGCTAGTTAGTGAGGAACAATGTTACTAGCTAATCTGTCACAAAGATTTGAAATGTATTTTGCGATGGAAAAATTTCTAGCTAATTTGTCACTAAAGTTTTTATTTTTGGCGAGCAACTAGTTTTTCGCTAATTTGTTGCATAATATTGTAAAAATTCAAAATTAGGGTAGCGACAGAAAACAATCGTCGCTAACTCGTCGCAACGGATAAATCATTCAGCTAGGGAAGTGTTCCTTGCTAATTAGTCGCTAAAGTGGAAATACGGATATTGAGTGCCTAGTACCTAAGTAGCGAGAAATTTGTGACCGTTTAACAACTGACACCCTTCGTCGCTGATTTCAAGTCGCTGATTAGCGGGCGAAATACATTTGTCGCTAAGTTGTCGCAATTTTAATTTAGCGAGCGATTTGGCAACTGCAATTTTGTCACAAAGCAAAAGCTATATCCTACCTATTTTGTAGCAAATTACTCGCTAATCTCGTTGGAAATTCGTCGCATAGTTTTAACAACTCCAAAGCTAACCGAGAAAATTTTAGAAGTAACTGGTTGCAATTAAGTCACTAATCAAAAGCTTATTTAGTGAAGAATTAGCGACCGATTCACAACTGTTAGACTTTCTTCGCTTATTTTATGTTGCTACTAATTTGTGAGAAAAAATGTTAGTCCTTATTCTGTTCTTATTTCATGTTAATATTAATCGCTAACCTTTATATAAATCCATGGAAAATTCATGGAATTGCCAAGCACGCTAATGTAATTTGCCATAATTTTATCACTAATCAAAGTTATTTTAAATGAGAAAATAATTAAAGTCCCAAAGTTGTGACTAATAATTAGCTAGCTAATTTTTAATAACTAATAATTTACAATATTCTAGCAAGATGTCAATTCTAAAAAATGTTACAAACAACTAAAATCAAAAGGTTTTTTTTTTAAAAAAGATTTTTTCCACTATTAGATCACAAATTAGTCATTATTTTTAATGGAAAGTTTGCTGTTAATTTGAATCGAAGTTTTAAATTAATATATTTTAAAGACAAGTTTAAAAATTTAATATTTTTAAAAAATAGGAGCATAATGTTGATATTTTCAATCACAAAATATACTAGAAAATATATAATAGATAGGACAATTAAATTGATATATATAAGGATTTATTTGTATATGATTATTATTAATTAGAATCATTTTAGAATTCATTCAATAAAGATTAATTTGAGCTAGCTCTTGAATTAATTAGGATCGTCAAAATGAGCCAAATATGTCGGACTAGCTCATTTACTTGACTTAAATAGATGGATATTTGACTCTAAAATTAAACTCGTAAAAATACAAGTCTAAACGACTTAGCCATAGTTATCAGAACCGAACCGGTCGGCCGGTTCAACCAAAAAACCAGTGAACCGATGTCCTATCCGGTTTGGTTCATTATTAAGATCGGACTTGCAATTAACTCGGTCAACGACGGTCAAACCCTTGAAAACCGGGTGATTTTGTCGCGAATTGGAGTTGGTTTAGTCGGTTGACCCGCACTTCCTCCTTGACCAGCAGGGTGTGGATCACTGTAGGAGCATCTATTTGAATTCCCTCAAAAAGTGGCGTCTCTAACGTTCGATCCTTAAACCTGAGAGTGAGTAAAAGATGGATATTTGACTTAAATAGATGAATATTTGACTCTAAAATCAAACTCGTAAAAATGCAAGTATAAATGACTTAGCCATAGTTATCAGAATCGGACCGGACTGACCGGTTCGACTGAAAAACCAGTGAACCGATGTCCTATCCGATTCGGTTCATTATTAAGACCGGACTTGCAATTAACTCGGTCAACAGCGGTCAAATAGTTAAAAACCGAACGATTTTATCACTAACCGAACTCGGTTTAGGCAGTTGTCCCACACTTTCTCCTTGACCCACGCGCTCCACATGTAGACTAGCAGGGTGTGGATCGTTATAGAAGCATCTATTTGAATCCCCTTCAAAAAGTGGCTCTCTAAGGTTAGCCTCCATCTTACTGTGACAAGTGAATCTTCAATAGATGTAATGCTTATAATTGTATATATACCATATTATTTTATATGTGTCACTAGTAGATTTTTTATTATATTTACTCATTATTTTATCTATTATATAAAAGTATGAATT
This sequence comes from Arachis ipaensis, assembly GCF_059453495.1. Lineage (NCBI taxonomy): Eukaryota > Viridiplantae > Streptophyta > Magnoliopsida > Fabales > Fabaceae > Arachis > Arachis ipaensis. The sequence goes on along the minus strand of NC_142435.1, from coordinate 134,817,643 downwards.
ATATCATAATTTACATATAATTTAATTAAATTAAATTAAAATAAAATAAAATGTTATTATCATTTAATTCTTATTTTTAATATTTAAAATTTAATTTTATTATAATTTTATATATTTATTAAATTATTATCGGATTAAACGGTTCAACCATTAACCCACCGGTTGAACCACTGACCCAATGATCCAGTCATTTGACTAGATTGATTGTTGGTTCGGTTTTGATAGTTATAGACTTCGATTAACCATAAAAAATAGTGAATTAAGATTTTTCATGTTTATTAAAAAAATTTTATCTATCTTATAAATTTTTTTTTAAATTTATTTTTTTTGTAAAAAATCAAAATAAAAATTTAAATACAAAAGAAAAAAAGTTAATAACTCAAAAAACAAAATAAATTATATTAATTTAAAAATATTTAATTTCAAAATTAAAAACGTACAAATGAACACCCTTTCCATTACTTCAAATAAAAAATTGTGTATAAGCTCTCTTTACAGTACTTTAAATTAAAAATTGAAAATTCCATAATCTCATAATAACTTCCCATTTTCTCTCTCTTTCACTCACGCAGAACCCAGCCCCCCTCTCTTTCTGCACTCCACGGAACCTTAGCCCTTTTTCTTTCTCTCTCCCAGCCAACAGCAGCAGAAAGCCAGGAGCCACTACCCAGTTCCCAGCGCCGGCGTCACCGACAAACTCGTCTCCTCAGCCAACGTCCAGCCTCGTCGTCACCGATCCTCTTCTCCTGGATCCTATCTCCTTGTGTCGCTAAGTCTCATTGTAACACCCTAAGTTAAATCCCATCTTTAAAGGTAGCGTAAATAAGGTGTCACACTTGATAAAAAAGAACAATGAACTTAATCGTTATGCAAGGAAGGAGGAAGTACGCGTGAAGTTTAGGTAGGAAATCGAGTAGTACTAAAACGACGGAATTGAATATACTCAAAGAGGTTCGAGCAAATAGAATAACAATTTTTCCATGAGTACGGTTCTAAAAAAATGCTTAAAAGTAATTATAACAAAAGAAAAAGAAAACCAATACGTCCTAACTAATTTTATCGAAGAAACTCCCATCTTTGTGTCATGTCCTATCCTTCATCAGAACCCTTCAGTTATTCACAAATCGAGGTACTAGTAGTCTTCCTCCAACACTTTTTTTCGCATAGTGAAGATCCGATTTCATTGTGTGGGGTGAACTAAAATTTGATGGGGTGCTGAAGTGCGAGAATAGGGTACGTACTCCACCTTTGGGCTTCCGCAAGAGTTCAACTCCTCCTCAGGATCCTCCTCCATTGTGTCCTCCTCCTGGCCAGGGTTGTTGGATTCCTCTTCCTCTGTATCGGAATCTGATTCGAGATGTATCACCTCAGATGACCGTTTCTTGAATGCTGAAGCGTTCGTATCTAGGAAGGTTACGACGAGCAGTTGAGGGCAGTGACGGACCCAAAAAATTTTAGGAGTAGGGGCAAAAATATATATATTAAATAAGTTTTGTTAAATATTATTAATTATATGGAGATATAAAAATTAAAAAGAGTTAGTAAACACTTTTATTCTTTAAATACTATTCATTATATATAATTTATAAAAAATATTTTTTTTATTTCTAAAATTAAAAATTAAAATATTTTAATTAAAGTATAGATAACTTATTATCTAACTAATCTTTTTATACACATTTAATAATAAAAGACTGAATTAACTGGCATATTAGCGCCTAATGATACATTAGTATTTATAATTATACATAAATACTAAAAAAATTAAATCTTTATATGAAAATTATGTTTATATAAAATAATAAAAACATAATTTACAATTTTTTTATTTCTTTTTAAAATAATTAAATTTGTTATATATTTTTTAATTTAATTTTGATATAATATTAAATAAAAGATTTTATGTATCTGTTTAATTATATATTGTAATTAAAATATTTTTTATCATTATTTTTAAAAATAAAAAATATATTCTAAATTAGTAAATTAATCAGTTCTATTTAAAATTTTATATACAACATAGGTACATATAATAGAAAAAAGATAAAAAAAATAAGTAATAAGGATGAATAAATCAAGAATAAAATAAAATATATAAAGTCACAAAAAAATAAAATATTAGATTAATACCTAAACTATAATTGTTTGAATTAAAAATTGCAATTAAAAATATCAAAAAGAGAAATAATGAAATTGAAAGATACATAGAGTCATGGAGAGCTATATAAAAAAATTGGAGAATTTAAAATTTACTTTTTGACGAAGAGAAGATGACCATTAGACAAGGAATAGAAAAAGAAGGTTGAAAATATAAAAATAAGAAGAGGATTTAAGAGAATAAAGAAGTGACGGTACAATAATTAAATTTGATTAGGTTAAATAATAGTCAAAATGATAAAAAATAAAAAAATAAATTTAAAACTTTAGCTAATTAAATTTATTTTATTTGTAATGGAGTCATTTAAAATTTAAAGTGAGAACATATTATATATAACTATATTTTTTAAAACAAAAATGAAAAACACCGTGGGACAAGTGCCCCCTCATTACTGTACTTGGGTCCGTCCCTGGTTGGGGTCTCTTTCCACAAAATCTCGACCTAAGTAGATAGTTTGGAGCACGATAGTAGTGGTCGTAACTACACACGCGTGCTTCGAGGGGTCATATTCAGAAGTTACCCTCGGGGGCACTGCGTCGTCTCTATCTCCTGTGCCATGTTCCTCTGGAGACAGTATGGGAAAAAAAAGGGATGAGAACTTAAAGTCTCAGTAGGAGTGCTAGGCAACACCTCCATATCTATCCCCAACCTTCGTGCAGTATTTTAAAAAAGTCATACGGCATGGCATGTAATATGGATCTTCCTTGTAAAACGTAAAACATAATAGGCAAAAAGGAAAGCACATAGGCAAGTCACATAGAGAGGATAATAAATTGTGAAACATTAACTTAGCCAAAAAATAAATCTTAAAAATATCACTATAATCAAACTTTCCTTTGTACTTTCTCCTTTTTTAACTTGTAGCTTTTATGGAAGGTATTGAGCTCAAATTGGTATAAGAATGGGAGTCTCCTTCTCTTACCAAAGGTTCTTATCCCGAATATTTTGGCGATCCCTTTTCTTACCGAGGATCATCTCGATATCTTGTTTTTGGGGGTCACCTTCCCTTACTGAAGGATTATTCCCTCAGTTTAATTTACAAGGGTTGTTTAGGCATACATAAAAAGAAAATCATACAACAAGCAATCATGCAAGAAGATGGACAAAAATGGGCATATTAAATAATTAAATAAAATATTATAAGAAGGTATGTACTTTTTACCCTAAGGGAATATTGATAATATAATGGTATAAGAGGTCATATAAATGCACATAGAAAAATTAGGGTATAATAAATAATTAAATAAAATATTATAAAAATGTATGTACTCTCAATATTAAAAAAATATTAATAATATAATGGTGTAAAAGGTTATATAAATGCACATGGTAAAATTAGGGTATATTAAATAATTAAATAAAATATTATGAGAAGGTATGTACTCTCAGCACTAAATGCATATTAATAATATAATGGTATAAAAGGTCATATAAATACATATGGTAAAATTAAGGTATATTAAATAATTAAATAAAATATTATAAGGAGGTATGTACTCCCAACATTAAAGGAATATTAATAATATAATAGTATAAAAGGTCATATAAATGCACATGGTAAAATTAGGGTATATTAAATAATTAAATAAAACATTATAAGGATGTATGTACTCCCAACATTAAAGGAATATAAATAATATAATGGTATAAAAAGGTCATATAAATGCATATGGTAAAATTAGGGTATATTAAATAATTAAATAAAACATTATAAGAAGGTATGTACTCCCAACATTAAAGGAATATTAATAATATAATGGTATAAAAGGTCATATAAATGCACATGGTATGTACTCATCGCCTCTCCTCATTTCTCTTCCCCTCGCCGTCGTCTCTCTATCGCAGTCGAGTCCTCTCTGTTGCCGTTGTCTAGTCGAGCCCTCTCTATCACCGTTGAGCCTTCTCTTTGTGTCATAGTGAGCCCTCGATCTCTGTGGGTCGCCGTTGAACTCTCGATCTCTCTGTGTTCATATAAATGCACATGGTAAAATTAGGGTATATTAAATAATTAAATAAAACATTATAAGGAGGTATGTACCTTTAACATTAAAGGAATATAAATAATATAATGGTATAAAAGGTCATATAAATGCACATGGTAAAATTAGGGTATATTAAATAATTAAATAAAATATTATAAGGAGGTATGTACTCCCAACATTAAAGGAATATTAATAATATAATGGTATAAAAGATCATATAAATGCACATGGTATGTACTCATCGCCTGTCATCGTTTCTCTTCCCCTGGTCGTCGTCTCTCTATCGCAGTCGAGCCCTCTCTGTGGCCCGTCATCTCTCTCTATCTTAGTCGAGCCCTTTCTGTCGCCGTCGAGCCCTCTCTTTGTGTCGCCGTTGAGCCCTCGATCTCTTTGTGTCGCCGTTGAACTCTCGATCTCTCTGTGTTTCCGTCAAGCTAACGACCCTTCTCCGGTAAATAATGCTGCTTGAATTATTTTTACTTGTTTTTGTACTTTTGTTAATAGGTGTTGATTGGGTTGTTGGTTTTACTATTTTAGTCATCTTGATTTGCTGAGTTAATAGTACGGCATTACTGATTTTGATCATTTTTTATTATCCTGAGTTGTTGAGTTGTTGATTTTTTGAAATGATGTTGCTAATTTTCTGGAATAATACTGTTGCTGATTTTCTGGTTTTCTGATTTGGGTTTGTGAGTGAGTGGCAAGTTTATGCGGAGGTTAAAGTTCCGTGAGAATGCCAAGATAGATTAGGTGAAGACATCCATAGAGAATGGTGTTCTTACTGTCACTGTTCCCAAGGCTGAAGTTAAGAAACCTGATGTTAAGCCCATTCAAATCACTGGTTAAACAAGATAATTTTTCTTAATCCCCCTTCTGGTTTTTAAGCATATGTTTGCGTTTTGTTGTGAATTGTGATTACCTAATATCTATGATGTTCATGTCCTAGAAATATAAATCATGTTTAATGGTAAGTAAGAAAGCAAAATTATTATGATATGAGATGTCATCAAGTATATAGTGCACGAATAGATTTTTTTCTGTGGCTGTGCTTTGAAAATCCTATCTATGATGGAAATCTTGAAACTAACAATGATGATTATGATTTTTGATGATTAGAGTTTTGTTTAGTTAAAAAAGGTAAAATTTTAAATTTTATTAGGTTAGAAATTATTTAATTTAAATATTTGAAATTATATATTTAATTTTTAATAATTTTGTTTAAAATTTATTTAAACCGGTTGAACTTCGGTTGAATTCCGGTCAAACTATAAAACCAGTGAACCAGTTATCTTACCAGTTCATTAACCAGTCCGGTTCTCACAACCTTTGTTATAATTATAGTGAATGTATATGTAACACATGGTGGTATTGTAAGCTTGTTTTCTTTATGTGGAAGCGGAACATATTTGTAGTTTCTTGTTTTTCTTTGGAAAACAAATTGGCACAGTAGTATTGTAAATAAGTTTGAATGTTTAGCTTTACAAAGGGACAACTTCTAAATTTTTTATTCATACGTCCCTGTTTTCCTTTCAAAAGTAAGCCAACACTGCCCACAAATTTTGAGGAGGTTACATGGGCAAAATTAAAGTATGCTATTTGTGCTATATTCTTGAAGCAACCCGACTCTTGTGATTTGGAAAAGCTTTATCAGGTATTCCTAGATATTCTATTATTATTTATTATTCATAGTTGGGTTGGCTTGGGTTTGTCCTGTGAATTTTATGGTGAAATAGTTCATTAGTATTTTATAGTGAACTCTTCTGTAGGCTGTCAGTGATCTTTGCATATATAAAATGGCTGAAAATCTTTATCAGCGAAAATGGAATGCGAAGCACATATATCTACAGCTTTGCAGTCTTTGGTTGGACAAAGCCCAGATTTGGTTGTTTTTCTATCTCTAGTTGAAAGATGTTGGCAGGATCTTTGTGACCAAATGTTGATGATTCGGGGTATATCCTTGTATCTGGATAGGACATATGTGAAGTAAACAGCAAATGTACGGTCCTTATGGGACATGGGCTTACAACTTTTTCACTAACATCTTTCATTATCTCCTGAAGTTGAACACAAAACTGTTATCGGTCTTCTAAGAATAATTGAAATTGAAAGGTAAATCCTTATGTTACAATCCTAATCTTATAAATGAATGTTAGACCTCTTTATATATGACGGTGGCAGGGAGTGTATTTCCTTGGTTTTTCTATTTGCTGTCATCATAAATTTTATGTTTCTTCTTGCCATTACCTTGCATGGGCTGAGTTGATATGACACTGATGAGACCATGAGGGAGCATGTGCTGTCAAAATACTTGTAATATTTCTAATTTCTTGTTTCAAAATATATCAGTAATCATTGTAATTGGTTGACATACAAAGGATAATTTTGTGAATAGTTTTGACTTGAGTAGTTTGTTAATTATTATTTAATGAATTTGGCCCAGTAGAATACATCTTTGTTATATATGACCATTATTTGTGGTTATGTGAATTAATTTATCTCTTTTACCATAAAAAAGATTAGGTGAAGCAGTGGATAGAACGCTTCTAAACCATCTTTTGAAGATGTTCACAGCACTGGGAATATATGCAGAAAGCTTTGAGAAGCCATTTCTTGAATGCACATCTGAATTTATGCTGCTCAAGGTATGACATGCAGCAATCAGATGTTCCAGATTATTTGAAGCATGTGGAGGTGCTTCCTTTTCTTTATCCCCTTCTATTATCTTATTAGCTTGAATTGTTGGTATTTGTATGTGCTCTTTTAAGTAGTTCTTTAACTATTGGATCTTGCCATGCCATGTATGTATTTTATCTGATCATGCATAATAATTATCTTTGCATAGTTGAACCCTGCCTGCATATTACATTGTTTATGTACTGAATGGATATTTTTGTACTCATTTTTCTAGACAAGATTGCAAGAGGAACATGATAGATACCTGATCTACTTGGATACGAGTACTAGGAAGTCGCTGATAGCCACAGCAGAAAAGCAACTTCTTAAACGCCATATACCTGCCATTCTTGATAAGGTTGTGACTGCTACCAGCTTTATGATTTTTCTGGGTGTTCAATCCCCTCCCCCCTTCTATTTTCACCTTACTTAGCTTGATTATTATTAGGGGTATAGTGATTTCATTTGATTTTTACTTTAGCTTGATTATTGGGTCTTTATTGATCAATCGATCAATTAATTAATTAATTCAACACAATTGATTTTATTCTGTGTTTGATTTTCTCTGTTCTTGTTATGGTTTGTTGTTCTTTACTGCTATTTATTTATTATTCTTGGCTTCTTGCTATTGTTTGTTTTTGATTTTCTGTTCTTAATTTGTTGTTCTTCATTGTTGCTATTTTTTGTTGTTAATTTTTAATTTGTTGTTCTTCACTGTTGGCTGCTTCTACTGTTATTTTCATTTTGAATTTATTAATTGTTGATTTTAATTTATTGGTTCCGTTATTTTTTGTTCTTGATTTTTAATTTTTTTATCTTCGCTGCTGTTCTAATGACTGCTATTTTTTGCATTTAATTTATTGTTGATTAAATAATTTATTGTTCTGTTTTTGGTTTTGATTCACTGATGTGCTGTTATTTACTGATGTTATTTTTTCGTGACATTTTTGTAATTTGATCACAGTATAAGTGACAATATTGGTGAAACTGAAGGTGGAATTGGCGGACATGTTCTTTGTGCAATTGATATGCCAAATTTTAGGTGTTGTTTATATTTTTCATTTTTTTTAAATTTTCAATGTGAAATGAGGAACCGAGATGTGTATTTTTCATTTTTGCTTGCATAGTTTACTAATTACGTCATCTTATTTCGAACTATTGAAAAGATAGAGTAGGCATTTGATCAAGCCCAAATGCTTGGTTATTATCAGGTTAAGCTTCAATGCTTACTTTCTTGAAACATGGTTCGAACTTTTTTAAACGTGTATAATTTTGATGAACTAATTTATTCTGTATATGATATTTTTTAGTTTAATGACTAAAAAAAAAATAATGAGGTTTATTTTAGTATAACGACATACTTGCTGTGGATGATGGTGATAAATTAAAGACTCTATTACTATTAAAATATTTATGAGATATCTATCGATTTGTTACTAGTTTAAAAGGAAATTGCGATGATATTTTATGATAGTATTATACCTAATTGATTACATATTATTTCCTAGCAAGTTAGTGACTACATCATAACTCTACTTTCTCGTTTAAAATAGCTATTGTTTAGCGACAAAATTCTTACAAATTTGATTAAGGATTTTCAAAGATTAGCTATAAATTTGTTACAAAATGTGACAGATTTGCGATCATATTAGTGGATAACTTGCGACGAGTTAGGTTCAAAAAATTTCTCGCTAATTAGCGTCAACTAAGCATTCCATTTTGTCTACGAAATTAGCTTGCATTTAGCGATAAGTCTGCTGCAGTAGAGTTTGTCGCTAATTAGTGACTATCGTTTAGTCTATTTCTTCTATGGAATTAGCTTTTACTTTAGTGATGGATTTACGACTATCTATTCGGTAGCTAAAAAACTTTTCGATGAATTAGCGACTATTCTGTTTGTCTCACTGATCTGCGACTTGTAATTAGCGAGGAAAGCATTAGTTGCTACGTGGTAGCTAATCCGTCCCAAATTATATTTTGCGTCAGATTAGCGATGATTTTACGACTCTTTTTGTGGTAGCTAATCGACCATATTCTTGTAGTGAAAAATAAACAAAAAAGTAAATTGTAAATGGCGAGATTAAATGGATTCTTATTAAATTGGATGTATCTATTTTATTATATAAAAATTGAATTTTTGTACTTAATAATAAAATTGACGTGACATATTTTTTTAGAGTATTTTTTATTTATTTATTTTAATTCATTAAATACAATTCATTATCATAGATTAATTATATCAACTAATTGATTTGATTAGATATTTAAGTATCACACAATTTAATATTATGTATATCAATTAATTGAATATAATTGTTAGAGTATAATTAAGATCAATTAGATCAATTAGCATTATTCAACATATCTGATCTGAATATTTATTATAGGATATTACGTTTTTATTATTTCGATTCTCTTATCACCTATAAATACCATTCTATATTGTATCATTCTACACAACTTGAATACTCACAAATTTTTTTTCTATTGCTCCCTCTTCCCTTTCTAACATGGTATCAAAGTTACGGTATCCTCCTTGAGGAGGATAAGTTGATTTTCTTCTGGTGAAATCACCGTACTTTTCATACTTTTCTTCTGTGCCATTTTTTCTCTTCTCTTTTGTTAATATTTTGATACTTTTCTGACCTCACCGATTAGCTCATCCACTACTTAATTACTTATTCTCATGGGGAAACCATATGTTTTTTTGTCACCTTTCGATAGTTTGTTATCTCTTCACACTTTGTCACTTTTCAGCAGATTTTCGGCAGTTCGCCATCTTTTTAGCAATTTTTCGGTAGTTAGCCACTCTTGAGACAGTTCCGTCTGTGTTCCTTTTCAACAGTTCCGTCTGCGCTTCCTTCCGACAGTTTCGTCTACGCTTCCTTTAGGCAGTTTTGTCTGCACCCGTTCTATCAGTTTATGCATTTCTTTTATTTAGTTATTTCAAGTAAGTTTCAAACTCAAGTTGTCATTTGAGTTTGAGGGGAGATGTTAGAGTATAATTAGCATCAATTAGATCAATTAGCATTATTTAACATATCTGAATATTTATTATAGGATATTAGGTCTTTATTATTTCAATTCTCTTAGCACCTATAAATACCCTTATATATTGTATCATTTTACACAACTTGAATACACACAAACTTTTTCTCTAGTGCTCTCTCTTACCATTTCTAATAATAATAAATATAATTTAATTTAGTTAGAAGTTTATTATTTTATAGTCTTTTATATATATAAATATGACAAAATAAATTTGTAAAAATAATCTTTTTATTACTTTGGATATTTTAACTCTTTTTTTTCTCTTTATGTGTAATTTTGTTTTGCGTTAACTTTATTTATTTAATGATGAAATATACTCATGTTAATTCTATCATATAATAGTTTACTTTTCTCCTATGTATTTTAATTTATATAGTTACTATTGATCTTACTGTTTTTATTTTCTTGCATTGTTCTTTATTTTTTTATGACTTGATAATTTAAATAAAAAAAAGGCAAAGAAAGGAAAAAAATGATGGCTAAAAGCAAAGGTTAGAAGCCTAATGCAACAACATCATTTCTCAGCATTATTATTATTAATATGAACTTTATTATTTCTTTTCTAACATTCTTTAATAGGAGCTTCATTTTTTTCTTTATTATTATTAATACTTTTATTATTTTCTTCTCTAATTATAAATCTCCTTATAATAATTCTTTGATAGAATATTTTTTTAGTCTAATAGATTTTTTTCCTATTTTTTGTCAAAAATAATTTATATTAGGAGATAAAAAAAGATACAAATTAAATTTTAAAATTTAAATTTAAATAAGATGTGCAAAGGGTAACTATTGAATTCATTTGGTAGATTTAAACTCTTTGTATTATGGTCATTGAAAATTTCAAATACTATTATAAAATTCTAGATATTTTTTATTTTATTCTTCTTAAATTATACATTATACCATGTAGAAGAGTTTTATCTTTTTTGAAATAAGTGTGACATTATCTACTTTTTTGGATACAAAGAGATAATAAAGTTGAAGTGAGTAATAAAATTAATTATATAATAAGATACAAATTTTTAGAATTTCTAGCACAATTAACAAATTTTTAGTTTCAAAATAAATTTTTACTCTATTTTTCTAACTTTTATTTAATTTTTTTTATAATTTTTTTATTTTCTTAATTAATTATGATTGTAATAATTCATCATAAATTTGTATTTTGTAGAGAAAATTTATCAATCATAAAATATAGAAGACTTAACCAAAAAATTTAAAAAATGTTGATTAATCATAAAATAAAAAATTATGAATTGTGCTTCAATTATGTTGTAAAATACAAATTGGGGCTATTTAAAATTGATTTTTTACCATTAATATTAACTTAAATTATAATAAGATAAAAAATAAAAATGTATATAATAACTTAATTTCATTATTTATACTACCAAAATTATTCTTTATTATATTCCATTTATTTTTATTCATTGGTGATACTTAATTGTCTATTAAAAAATAAAAATTTAAAATAATTAAATTAATTTTTTTTCAATTAGTTATATAATTATTGTGACATTTTCTTTACTCAGTAATATTTTTTAATTTATTTAATCTGGTTAATCATCTTTTTCGTATTTTATGCTAATTTAACTAATTAAAGTTAATAAATTTTAGTTATTTTAATTCTTGCAACTTTTTATTCTAATAATGTATTTCAATTAATGCATTAATACAATTTTAATATTTATATATCATTAATAATAATCTCATTTTAAAATGATATTTTATCCCCCAATATATATATATAATATCTAATTATAGAAAATCTATTATTTTTTTTGTACGATCAGATTTGACATATTTATTTTCAATTTATTTGATTACTTAATTAAAATTAATTATATTTAAAAGATTAGATTAAAATTATGGTAGACTAATTATATTACTATTAATTAATTATATTAAAAGATTAAAATTATTATGAATTATCATTATTTTATTACTTTTTATTTTTGATATTAATTTAGATATTTTTTTTATTATTATTATTTTTTATTCTCTTATTCTATGTGTTTATTCTTATAAAACTTGTTAAATTAAATAAGGTATTATATATCTTCTTTTTATTCCTCTTTTATATACACATAAAATTTATTAAATTATTTCTCTCCCGTCTGATAATTTTGTTTCTCTTTTATTTATATTTCTTTTCTTCAATATTTATTGGTTCTTATTTTTCTAAATTTTACTTTAATTTATGTATTTGTTCTTATTACACCCAATATTTTTTATTTACGTGTAATATACATTCTTATTTATGTATTTGTTCTTATTATATCTAACATTTTTTATTTATTGTCGTTGATTAGAAAAGTAAAGTGAAATGATAATTTAATATTTCTATACTCTTAAAATATTATTTATTTATTTTTCTATCATTCTTTATCATCCAATGATTATATTAATATAATTTAATTCAATAAAATTATTTATCATCATTTGATTGAATAAAAATTCTATTTTATTTAAAAATTTTAGGATTTCTCAGTCTCAAGATCATTCATGTTAAATCATTAAGAAATATAACTGAGAGTGCAGAAGCGTCCATTTATTCGAGAGCATGATTGAGATCAGAGAGCTTGGCTCTTGTGGTTTTTTGATCTTCGTCAACCAAAACCTTTTGTATTCCTGATAGGGTTGAATCACAACTTTACCATGGGAAAAGAGCTACGGACGCGAGTTTGATGTATTGGAGACTAAAATTCTGAAGTCATTATTTATATTTGAGTGTGACACTCATTAAACTATAAAACTCAAATAAAATAGTATCTATAATTTTAATCTCATTTATCAAAATCAAAAGTAATAATGACTTATTTAATTCAATATTTATGACAATAAATGAGATCACCGTCATATATGTCATTTAATGTGAAATTACTTAATTTGCGATTATAATTAATATATATATTGTCCATAAATATATTAAGAAATAATAATTTCCTAACAATCTTCCACTTGGGCTATACATATATATTTTCGTGAGATAATCACATTTTATAAATTTTATGTGCACATTTGAATGTTATTTTCCTGATTACTTTAATAATCTGGTGTGTCTCATATATTAGTTATGAAATTACCGTAACTTTTATCACATTAGTGTCGTAACAAAACCACGATGATCGCCATACTAAAATACTCAATCACATAGATCAAATTTGGATGAGAAAATTTAGAAATTACATGCAAAATGATCTCATGCATGCCTATTTTCAACTGGTCTAAGTTGAATAAAAAATTTATTTTATTCGGTGATAGACTCAGATGAAACTGCAATGGCAATGCCCGAGCACATAGCGACGGCGACTAAGTGATGAATTTGTGGAAGAAGAAGAGAAGAACTTAACAGACTCAGAAATTTACCTAGAGAAAAGAGACTCGGCAGGAGAAAGGTGGCGACGGGCTCAACAGCGACGATAACGGGATAAGCAGCGACGGCGACATGGGCTGTGAAGAAAGATGGGAGCTGTAAAGGGGGCTAGGCGGCGATGGGCTCAGCAACGACGATGACGAGAGCTATGAAGTTTTGTGTAAAGAAGTCGAGAAGAAGAAGACTATGGGTGAGGATGACTGGGTTTCTCTTGCATCGCTATAGAGTATGGACTAAAGCTGTGAATCACTGAATCTGTGATGTGAGACAAATCCTAATACCTAAAAAGTGTTTATATGTATATATCCGGGACGGGTACACCCTAAACCCGATCATGCCCTGTCCTGAGCAAAATCTGCCCCGACTCGGGTCAAGTTATTACCCTCCCCAACCAGGTATAGACGGGTCGGGTACTCACATATTCAGGTACTTCTACCAAGTCTAACCACGTATTAATGCTTCATTTATTAAGGGTTTACCGCTAGCCAATAGATTACTACACACACAAGGTGAGATTCTAACTCTTAATAATTGTTTAAGCGGACGGATGAAATGATCACTCAACAAACTCAAATTGATTAAGATAAATACTAATTATTTTTAATATTTTAATATTAAAAATCCTAAGAATTTGATTTTAATTATAACTTTATAAAATATTTATAATAATAATTACTATATATATTTTATTTAATTTTTTTAAAAAAAATTATATAATTTTATGTATTATTCCATACAGAGTACGAGAATATACACTAGTTAGAATAAAAATTAGGTTAATGAGTAGGCTTAGAATTCGGTGGTCCCAGAACGTTTGGACCACTTAGTGGTCCCATAACAAAACATGTTTTTTAAGTTTTTTTAACAACTGCTACATAGTCCTTTAACTAATTTTAATTATAAATTGACCCCATATATTTTATATAATTATAAAAATGATTTTTTATTTTATAAATAATTAATTTATCATAAATCTATCATGTTCATTAACAATCAAAAATAAAAACAATTTTTTGGCCATTACAATCGATTAAAATATTAAATTTGATTCGTCTCATTCGCGAGGAATCATAAAATTGTGTTTTCTGCGAAAACCAATCGATTGGAATAATGAATCAATCGATTGAATTATATCTCAATCGATTGGATTACAGTTTACCACTAAACAATTGATTGAAAATTGCCAAAAGCATGGTTTTCGCATAACTCAATCGATTGGTCATACGATCCAATCGATGGAACGATGAATAAAAATTGGATTTTTGTAATTCAAACGATTGTTTAGAATTTCCAATCGTTTGAATGCTTCAAAACAACCTGAGTCTCACCAAATTCAATCGATTGCTTTTGTGACTCAATCGATTGAATTTACCCAAACAATATGAATTTGCCAATTTCAATTGATTGTAGTGTGTGTGAATTCAAATTCAATCGATTAAAATGATAATTCAATCAATTGGAACGCGATGTATTACGCCTATGTCAGTCTTGTTTTTGTTTTTAAAAATTATCTTCTTATTCATCTATCTTATCTTTAAAATTCTATCTTCCTTTTTTAAGGTTTTATTTTGAATTAGATACTCTAATTATTATTCACCAATTTATAATGTTAATGTTAAGGAAAAGATAAGATTAGAGTATCTAATTTAAAATAAAACCTTAAAAAAGGAAGATGGAATTTTAAAGATAAGATAGATGAATAAGATAATTTTTAAAAATGAAAACAAGACTGACATAGGCTTAATACATCGCGTTCCAATTGATTGAATTATCATTTCAATCGATTGAATTTGAATTCACACACTACAATCGATTGAAATTGGCAAATTCATATTGTTTGGGTAAATTCAATCGATTGAGTCACAAAAGCAATCGATTGAATTTGGTGAGACCCGGGTTGTTTTGAAGCATTCAATCGATTGGAAATTCTAAACAATCGATTGAATTACAAAAATCCAATTTTTATTCATCGTTCCATCGATTGGATCGTATGACCAATCGATTGAGTTATGCGAAAACCATGCTTTTGGCAATTTTCAATCGATTGTTTAGTGGTAAACTGTAATCCAATCGATTGAGATATAATTCAATCGATTGATTCATTATTCCAATCGATTGGTTTTCGCAGAAAACACAATTTTATGATTCATCGCGAACGAAACGAATCAAATTTAATATTTTAATCGATTGTAATAGTCAAAAAATTGTTTTTGTTTTTAATTGTTAAGAACATGATAGATTTATGATAAATTAATTATTTATAAAATAAAAAATCGTTTTTATAATTATATAAAATATATGGGGTCAATTTATAATTAAAATTAGTTAAAGGACTATGTAGCAGTTGTTAAAAAAACTTAAAAAACATGTTTTGTTATGGGACCACTAAGTGATCTAAACGTTCTGGGACCACCGAATCCTAAGCCTAATGAGTAGGTCAAATTAGAGAATCAACTACTTTTCAACTAACGTTCAACTAAAAAAGAAATTCAAACCTTTTTTTTCGTCAGCATATAAAGAGAATAAAAGGAGTCAAAAGAATAACAAATTTAACTGAATGTTGGTTAAAATTTATTATACAAAATGATTGTGGGAGTGAATTTACAAAGAATTCTAATGTTCAAGTTAGTACTGATCCAAGATCAGAGTTGGAGTTGCAAGTATAGAAAATTTCGTAAAAAGTTTTAGCGAGAACTTTTTCCTTTTTGTCAAATTAGTATTTTCCTTAAAATGAAGTTTTTCGAATAAGTTTTTTATTTCTATAAAATATTTGTTTTTTTAGTTTGATCTATCCCACAAATTTTTTTAGTTTTAATGATTTTGTAAAATTTAAAAGTTTTAATTTTAGTCATTGCTCTTTCTTTATTACGTTAAATGCTTGTTTGAACGCTATTAAATTGATAAAAAATATTTTTTTAATAAAAAAATATTTTTTTTATTTTTTATCGTATTTGATAAATTTTTAGTAGTAAAAATAAAAAAAACTAAAAAAAATCTTTTTTTAAGAAGCTATAATTTACATATTTTTTAAAAGATTTTTTTCTTTTAAAAAAAATATTTTTTAAGTAATAAATAAAAAAAGTACCTTTATATAATTATACCTAAACATAATTGATAAAAAAGGATCTTTTTGTCTGAGATATCCAAACATAAAATTACTTTTATTTTTTTTATAAGGTTTAATTTTTTGAAAAAAGATCATTTAAATTTTTTTTTTAGAAGTTCACCCAAACAAATCCTAAATACTGGCATAATATGTTAAATGTAATGTTGATGTAACAAACTGTTACGGACCACTACAAGTCCAGTCCAACTAGCCGTCAGGTCGGGGCACCACCTCTGACCCAGGCCCAAACTACCCTTCACAAGGGAAATCCAACGGGTCGGTCCCCAACACCCGACCCGGTCGACGTCCGGCTTCACCACCTGCACGACCCAGCACACCCCGCCTAGCAAACCGGTCGGGTCGGCTTCCTCGGGGCAACACCTGAAGCCCTGACGCGAAGTCCAGGACGACCAGCTCCTCCCACGTGGACAGGGACAACTCACAAGCGTTCTGGCCAGTGGGCTAGGTCATCTTTGGGCCAGCCCAGCACAGTATATAAGGGGAGAGGTCAGCACTCTCCCCAAGGTAGACATCACCTTATCTAATTTGGCTACCCTTTCTTACGGACACTGACTTGATCGTTGGAGTGTTCTTGCAGGTGGTCATCCCCCCTTTCCCGTCCGTTCATCCACCAGTTTCACCAGCCTCCAGCTCCGGACCAGGAACCCGTTCCAAGCTACTTTAGGGTCTCCCTCTCTCAACCCTTCACCCTCATCTGACCGTCGAGCACCCGAGATCATCAGATGATGAACATTGGCGCCGTCTGTGAGACCCTGGAGCAGACATGGAGCGACTCTCCACTTCGTAGGAACTCCGCGAAGGAGGCGGAGCCTGCCTGAGCAGGGCAAGCTCGACAGCCCGTGCCGGCGAACAGCCACGATCCTCCGTTCAGCCGAACCAACAAGTCTACACCAAGACCCCCGAAATACGTTGATAAACCACTATTTTATGGTTTATCTTGTGCTAATTTGAGTGGATTTTATCAACTCTTTACCCACTTATTCATACTATTTGCATGAGTTTACATTCTCCTTCCTGATTTTGTGCTATGATTGAAAACATGCTTCTTTGGACTTATATTTGCTAATATTAATCCTCTCTTATTACCATTCGATGCCTTGATATGTGTGTTAAGTGCTTTCAGAGATTACAGGGCAGGAATGGCTTGGAGGATGGAAAGGAAGCATGCAAAAGTGGAAGGAATACAAGAAGTTGAAGGAACTGCAAAGCTGTCAACCTAACCCTCTCACACTAAAACGGTCATAACTTGAGCTACAGAGGTCCAAACGACGCGGTTTCAGTTGCTTTAGAAAGCTAACGTCCGGGGCTTTGATTTGATATATAATATACCATAGTTGCTTTGATTCTAGGCGACGCGAACGCGTGATCCACGTGGACGCGTTGCAGTGACAAAAATCAGCGTGGCAGATTTCTTCTCCAGCAATTTCTGGGCTGTTTTCGACCCAGTTTGCGGCCTAGAAAACACATATTAGAGGCTATAAAGTGAGGAAATCCATTCAAACTCATCATCAGCTCATAATTCATAATTTTAGTTTTAGATGTAGTTCTTAGAGAGAGAGGTTCTCTCCTCTCTCTTAGGATTAGGATTTAGGACTTCTTTGCTTTCAGAATTGTCTTTTTTTATCAGGTTCAATATTCCCTTTTAATTATTTTCTCAATTTAATTTATGAACTCTTCCGTGTTACATATGATTCTCTTAATTAATGTTATTTGAGGTATTTCAGAATTAAGATTACTTTGCTTTATTTATATTGATGCTTTTAATTTAATTTAAATATTGTCTTCCTTTTGGCTTTGGTTAAGTAATTGATAACGCTTGAGTTGTCAAATAAAGCAGTGGTTTAAATTGGGAGTTGCTCCAATAACTCTAGTCTTTCCATAGGAATTGACTAGGAATTGACTAGGACTTGAGGATCAAACTAATTAGTCCACTTGATTTACCTTCATAGTTAGAGGTTAACAAAGTGGGATTAAAATCCAATTCTCATCACATCTAATACGGATAACAAGGACAGAATTTCTAGTTCTAATACCTTGCCAAGAGTTTATTTTATTATTACTATTTTATTTTTCTTATCATTTAACATACTGGTTTCTTACTTTCAAAACCCCCAATTTATAAGACTCATAACCAATAATAAGAACATACTTCCCTGCAATTCCTTGAGAAGACGACCCGAGGTTTAAATACCCGGTTATCAATTTTAAAGGGGTTTGTTACTTGTGACAACCAAAACGTTTGTAAGAAAGGACTTTTGTTGGTTTAGAAGCTATACCTGCAACGAGGATTTATCTGCAAATTTCTAGACCATGCAAAAGTTCTCTCTTCAAAATGGCACCGTTGCCGGGGAGTTGCAAACGTGTGCCTTATTATTGGTTATTGTAAATATTTGCTTTTTGCTTGTTTATTTGTTTTTATTTTTGTTTTTATTTTTGTTTTTTCAAAAAATTTGTTCTTGGTGTTCATCTTGATCTTCAAGTTGTTCTTCGAGTTCATCTTGACCTTCAAGTTGTTCTTAGTTGTTTTCTTCATTTTGATCTAAAAATTTTAAGTTTGGTGTCATTTTATTGTTTTTTTCTTTTCTCATTAAATTCAAAAATTCAAAATTTAAAACTCAAATTTCAAATTTCAAATTTCAATTTCCAAAATTCAAATTAAAAAAAATTTAAATTCAAATTTCAAAATTTAAATTTTCAAAATTCAAATTTAAAAAATTTAAAATTCAAATTTCAAATTTTAAAATTTAAAATTTCAAAATTTAAATTTCAAAATTCAAATCTTTTTCAAAAAAATCATATCTTTTTCAAAATCTTATCTTATCTTATTTCAAAAATTTAAAATTCAAAAATTCAAATTTCAAATTTCAAAATTTAATTTTCAAATTTCAAAATTTAATTTTCAAATTCAAAATTTAAATTTCAATAACCTTTTAATTTAAAATTTTTTTTATTTTCGTTTTTAATTTTTATTTACTATTATGAGTTCTCACCCCTCTCGCTTTGAGTTTGGTTCCAATGCTGTTGCAAGGAATGAAAATTATAACAGGAACATGCGTCAATGTCAAAACAATCAGAGATGGAAGGAGCCACGAGGATCTGATCAACCCTTTAGGCAACAACACCCTCCAAGATACCATAGACCACGACCATTCCACAATGCATGTCAAAACAACAGTTATGGTGGACTCTTCCGTGACAACCAACACCCACCTAACTGCTATAGTCAAGAGCCATTCCGAGGTGCATACCAAGATGATAGATACGGTGGACCCCATCATATACCTATGACCCACCTCCTCAACATCATTTTGGATCACCATACTCACAAGCCCCTTACCACCAAACACCCTCATATGATCATAACCCTCATCCACCATACCAACCACCTTATGAACCATATGAACCATATATAGAACCACCCCAATTCCAACCCAATTACTCCCAAGAACCACCACCTCCATATGCACCATATCCATATCCATCAATCCAAGAGCCTTATGGTCCTACTTATGATACCCAAGCGGAACAAGAATCAACGGATCGTCTCAAGAAAACAGTGGATCAATTTCATGCAACCCTTCATCAATTGGAGCAAGCGATACATCAATTAGCTTCCTGACGTTCGGACACTCAAGGAATCTCCATGGCTTCATGTGGACAATCTAATGAAGAACGTAGCATGAAGGAGACATTAGAAACTCCGGTGGACAGTAAGGAGCATGAATTTGTACTGGAACAAGTGGAGGAAGCCGGAATTATTGAAGAAGAAGAAGTGGTTGAAGACTTGGGAGATGCTGAATCTCCATGGGAAAGTCAAGATATAGAACCTCATTCCAAGACGGTTGCATTTGATGTTGAGGAGGGTGTACAACCTCCAAGGCATATCATAGTTGAAGACTTGGAAGAGGTTGGTCAAGAGATGGAGATTAAAGAAGAAGAAGCACAACCTCTCATGCCCTTGGTAAACAATGAAGAAGAGATTGAATTGGAAGAAAGCTACCAAGAGGAAGAGGTTGATATTGAAGAAACTTGCAAAGAGGTGGAAGTTGTCAGAGAAGAGCACAAGGGAGTGGAACTTGCAATTTCATTAGAAATACCTCCCCCTAAGTTACCATCATCCTTCACAACATTCAAGTGGGTAAAATTCATATCCCTCAGCTTTCTAATTTCACTTGAATATGGGCTACTGGAGACAGATGGTCAACTTAGAGCTCTTTGAGGCATTAAGAGTAAGAGGAAGATGGTTAGTGGTTGGAGTTGTCAAGCAAAGTTCAACATGGTTGCGTACTCAAAATTTAAATGCAAGGGTTGGTATAAAGTTCAACTGAATGGGTTTAGAAAGCTGTTTGGATGTCTTAGTGAGAATTCGGATTGCTTATCACCCGGTTGGAACAAAGATGGTCAACAAGAAGACAGGTGCAAAAGCAAGATTTGGGACCCCGGAATTCAGTCTAGAAATCAACACTCTTGGGGCCTTGTCACTTGCTTTAACCTACTTGAAGGCTTTCTGCGCCTAGTTTGGGACCCCGGAGGCCATTGGAATCACAAACATTGGTGGAGATTCCTGGACGAATACAAGCACAAGCCACCATAACAGGGAGCTCACCAAATGTCCAACTTAAGGACTCTAACTAAAAGTGCTAGGTGGGAGACAACCTACCATGGTATGATCGTTCCTTTTTCAATTTTAATTTTATTTCGTTTTGTTTGTTTTTGAGTTTTATTTTATTCTATTTTCATTGAACCTGGAATTATTCATAGCATCCACACTATCATTGCATTTTTGCATCCTGCATAAAAAAAAGAAGAAGAAATTTTCACGCGACGCGACCGCATCAATGACGCGTCCGCGTTGCAGGTGGCTCAGAAAGAATAAGAAAGCGAACAGAGAGTCACGCAGGAGCGTGGCTGGAGGCGTGCCTTTGGCGCAAATCACCCCACGCAACCGCGTCGCTGACGCGTCCGCGTCATGTGGGAACATTGGCCTCCCACGCGACCGCGTCACACACGCGGCCGCGTGACCTGAAAATCGACGTGAAAAGGGTGCATAGCCGAAAGTTATGCTGGAGTAGGGCTGGACTCGTGCTAGAAGCCCAAGCCCTCCCACGCGAATGCGTGCCCGACGCGTCCACGTCATATTGGAAATAAGGCCATTCACGCGATCGCGTCAACCACGCGACCGCGTCACCCAAAAATTTGGCAAAAAGAGTTTCGAACAGAGAGTTGCGCGAACGCGAGGCTGCACTCGCGCCAATCGCACAAATCAGGTCACGCGATCCCACGCGTCCGCGTCACCTGACCTTATCGCGCACCACGCGACCGCGTCACTCACACGTCCGCGTCGCCTGCGCCGCACAACTTATCCAGATCAGCGCCAATTATCTTGTCTTTTCTTTTCTAATCTTAATCTCTTCTATCTTTTGTTTTTTTTTTCTTCTTTCTTTCTTACTTTATTTCTTTCACTTCTCATTCTTTTTCACCTTCATTCTATTTTACTTTATTTATTTGCATATTTCATTCATTGCATTTTAATTTAGTGCACATTTTTATTTTCTTTTCTAAATTCATTATTTTTCCTTTGGTGTTAAAATTTTCTTATTTAACTGTTGCATCTTCTCTTGAATTATTTTGGGTGCTTAGTGACTTGTTTTATTCTGGTTAGGTAATATTATTTAAATCAATGCCAATCTTTTATACCTGTATTACTTTTGCATTGACATGAATTTATATTATTTCTCCTTACCTACACTCTCTTCCCTATTGTTGCAAATTTTTGCACTCTTGATTTGCCATGTACTTTTACTGTTTTCTCACTTGCATGTTGTAGCTACCATATAATTGAGACCCTCATTATTTGGCATTAACCCAACTATATTTTATTTATTTTCTTATCTTTATTTCTGGGTTACTGTTCTTCTTTTTCTCTTCTTTCAGGATGGCCACCGAAGACGGAAAAAGGGAGAAATTTCTAAAAGGGGAGACAAACAAGTCCATCTGCACAATCTTTGAAGAAAAGCATCAGTTGGAACAACCCGTCCACCTGCACATCTCAGCATGCACCGAGGACGGTGCAATCTTTAAGTGTGGGGAGGTCGATACCGATCTCCATGGGTTAGTTATTTTCTTCTCAACACCAATATTTTATTTAAGTACATTTTTATATTTGCATGTTTCACTGCATGATTGTTTGATTTTATGCATTTTAGCCACTACTTGGTTAAAATAATAAGTTTCTTTTTAAGATCCTATTTTTGAAAAATTTCACTAATTTAAAATCAAAATTTTTTGTGTAAAACTTGTTTGAAGTTGTATTTGGAACATGATTTTTGAGTCAAAGAACACAGAACCCGTGAGATTTTGAGCTTATTTACATGGTTACATTATTTAACCATAAATTTTTATTCTTGTGTGTTTTTTTCTCTATAATTGCAATATTTGCTTTGTTCCATTCTATATGTCCATTATTTAGTGTATTTACATGCTTGCATATGATTGAGGCCATTATTTGTTATTAGCTCACTTATCCCAAATAAGCCTACCTTTTACATCAGCCTTGTTAGCCACTTTGAACTTTTTAACCCCCTTCTATTTCATAACCACATTACTAACCTTAAGCAGAAAAATAAAATAAAAATCCCAAGTTGAATCCTTGGTTAGCTTAAGATAGATATTGTGTACAATTTAAGTGTGAAAAATTTTATGGGAGCATGGGATGATATGAAAAAGTAGGGAATTAAATTGAATAAGTTATGTGAAAATTTGGGAAGCATGCTCATGTGAAATCAAAATAATTAAATTACCATGTGCATTGAAAAAAAAAAATATTAAGTAATTAAATAAGGGGATACAAAAAAAAAGAAAGAAAAATAATATTACCCCAAATGCAAAATAAAAAGAATCAATGCACATGGGACAAAATTCAAAAATAAGTTTGATACATGAGCATGTAATACAAAAGTGGGAAAAATTTGGGTAGCTAGGTAAAGTATTTTTAAATTATATAAAGTATGTATATGTTAGGTGAGATCTTAGACTAATCAAGGATTCACTTTGTTAGCTCACTTAGCTTTATATATATATACCCTCACCCTTACCTTAGCCCCATTACAACCTTGAAAAGACCTCATGATGTTTGCATTGGAACATTAAATTTTTGTTGATTGGTTAGATGAAGAACAAAGTTTAGAAAGCATGACTAGAGAAGAGTAGAGTGATTAACCCTAGACACTTGAGAGTTAGAGTGATATACACTACCAGTAAGGGTTCAGTGCTTAATTCTATGTTCCCTGCTTTCATGAGCTATCTTCTTACAAGTTTATTTGCTTTTTATTGTATGATTTGAATTAGTGAAATCTGATTTATGTTTGTCTTGAAGAGCTTATTTACTTTTAACCAAGTAGGTAAAAACATTTTACATGTAGTTGCATTCATACAGATAGGTTGTATTTCATACATTCTATCATTCCTCTTCACTCCTTTATAGCTTCTCTTGAGCTTAGCATGAGGACATGCTAATGTTTAAGTATGGGGAGGTTGATAAACCACTATTTTATGGTTTATCTTGTGCTAATTTGAACGGATTTTATCAACTCTTTACCCACTTATTCATACTATTTGCATGAGTTTACATTCTCCTTCCTGATTTTGTGCTATGATTGAAAACATGCTTCTTTGGACTTATATTTGCTAATATTAATCCTCTCTTATTACCATTCGATGCCTTGATATGTGTGTTAAGTTCTTTCAGAGATTACAGGACAGGAATGGCTTGGAGGATGGAAATGAAGCATGCAAAAGTGGAAGGAATACAAGAAGTTGAAGGAACTGCAAAGCTGTCAGCCTGACCCTCTCGTACTAAAACGGTCATAACTTGAGCTACAGAGGTCCAAACGACGCGGTTCTAGTTGCGTTAGAAAGCTAACGTCCGGGGCTTCGATTTGATATATAATATGCCATAGTTTCCCTGACGCTAGGTGACGCGAACGCGTGATCCACGAGGATGCGTCGCAGTGACGAAAATCAGCGTGGCAGATTTCTTCTCCAGCAATTTCTGGGCTATTTTCGACCCAGTTTGCGGCCCAAAAAATACAGATTAGAGGCTATAAAGTGGGAGAATCCATTCAAACTCATCATCAGCTCATAATTCATAATTTTAGTTTTAGATGTAGTTCTTAGAGAGAGAGGTTCTCTCCTCTCTTTTAGGATTAGGATTTAGGATTTCTTTGCTTTCAGAATTGTCTCTTTTTATCAGGTTCAATGTTCCCTTTTAATTATTTTCTCAATTTAATTTATGAACTCTTCCGTGTTACATATGATTCTCTTAATTAATGTTATTTGAGGTATTTCAGAATTAAGATTACTTTGCTTTATTTATATTGATGCTTTTAATTTAATTTAAATATTTTCTTCCTTTTGGCTTTGGTTAAGTAATTGGTAACGCTTGAGTTGTCAAATAAAGCAGTGGTTGAAATTGGGAGTTGCTCCAATAACTCTAGTCTTTCCATAGGAATTGACTAGGACTTGAGGATCAAACTAATTAGTCCACTTGATTTACCTTCATCGTTAGAGGTTAACAAAGTGGGATTAAAATCCAATTATCATCACATCTGATAAGGATAACAAGGACAGGATTTTCAGTTCTAATACCTTGCCAAGAGTTTATTTTATTATTACTATTTTATTTTTCTTATCATTTAACATACTGGTTTCTTACTTTCAAAACCCCCAATTTACACGACTCATAACCAATAATAAGAACATACTTCCCTGCAATTCCTTGAGAAGACGACCCGAGGTTTAAATACTCGGTTATCAATTTTAAAGGGGTTTGTTACTTGTGACAACCAAAACGTTTGTAAGAAAGGACTTTTGTTGGTTTAGAAGCTATACCTGCAATGAGGATTTATCTGTAAATTTCTAGACCACGCAAAAGTTCTCTCTTCAGACGTCCCTTCGGAGGAACGGGGGCCGACATAGCCAAGATCATGCAACAACTCAGGCATAGAGTACAAAACCTTGAGCGAGAGCTGGCAGCGAGGGGCCGATCCCACTGAGACGCCAGCCACTCCCGCGGTGACGCCAGCCGATCCCACACCCGCACTCGCTCCCCCTCCCGAAGACACGAGAACTGAGAAAGGAGCCTAACAGAACACGACGAGGCACGTACACAGGCAACCTCCCGACCTACCCAAAGCAGGTCCGAGAGCCACTGGGAGTCCCAGAGAGGGAAAGCCAAGAAACAGCAGGATCCCATTATCATAGGGGCCACTCCTTTCCACCCCTCGATCCTCAAGGTTCGGCTCCCAAAAAACTTCGACAAGCCGACAGACATGAGGTACGACGGGACTAAGGATCCCCAGGAGCACCTCACAGCCTTTGAAGCAAGAATGAACTTGGAGGGGGTAGGCAACGCGGTCAGATGCCAAGCATTCCCTGTGACGCTAGCCGGCCCAGCGATTCGATGGTTCAACCCCCTCCTACAAGGATCCATCACAGCTTTCGCAGACATCTCATAAAGCTTCCTGGCTCGGTTCACGACACGCATAGCCAAGGAAAAGCACCCAATCAACTTGCTAGGGGTTACCTAAAAACCCTGGAAGCCGACCAGGAAGTTCCTAGACAGATTCAACGATGAGTGCCTGGAGATTGACGGCCTTACGGACTCAGTCGCTAGTCTCTGCCTAACGAACGGCCTGCTAAACGAGGACTTTAGGAAGCACCTCACTACCAAGCCTGTCTGGTCCATGCAAGAAATTCAAAGCGTGGCCAAGGAATACATCAATGATGAGGAAGTGAGTTAGGTTGTAGCAGCCAACAAACGGTAGCTCCCAAACCCCCTGCTCGGCAGGCCCCCCAGGTCGACAGATACAAAGAAGCTCACAGAGACGGCACCCTAGGCAAACAGTCCAAGCAACCCCACGGGTAGGAAGGTTCACGAACTACACGCCACTCACGGCGCCCATAGTAGAGGTTTACCAACAAATTGCAGACAAAGGAATCCTATTCAGACCCAGATCATGGAAAGAAAGAACAGGAGGCAACAAAAGCCTCTACTGCGATTATCACAAGAGTTTCAGCCACAAAATCTAAGACTGCTTCGATCTCAAAGATGCTTTAGAGTAGGCCATCAGAGATGGAAAGCTGAGCGAATTCTCCTGGCTCATCAGAGAGCCGAGGAGACGGGAACGCGAACGCTCCGAGGAAGATCGTAGTCGGACTGTCAAGCCAAGGCAAGAACCCATAGGAGACGCCAACTTTCGTGGTCAATGTCGTGGTCGGGCGCGATAGCCCTCCTAAATCCAAGTCAGTGACAAAAAAGGATTCCCGGATCCTATCCATCTCGTCGGAAGGACCCATCATTAGCAGAGGACCTCCCACGATATCCTTTGGCCCAGAAGACAAAAAGGTTTCACGATCTCCCCGAGAACCCCCCATGGTGGTTACAGCAATAGTCGGAACAGGGTTAGTCAGATGAATCCTCGTCGATACCGGGGTCGACTCCAACATCCTATTCAGAAACGTATTCGACGCCATGGGGCTCAAAGAGTCTAACCTCAAAAATCACCAGCACGGGGTCATGGGACTCGGTCATAACTACATAAAACCCGACAGGACAATCTCCCTCCCAATCTGCCTTGGAACCGGTGACGCCAAGAAGTCGGTTATGGCAGACTTCATAGTCATCGGAGACTCCACAGCATACAATATCATCCTGGGAAGAAAGACTATCAACGAACTCTCAGCCGTAATATGCACTAAATTTTTGACAATGAAGTTCATAACGGACAAGGGAATAGTTGGCTCCATAAGAGGAGACCTAGAAGCGGCGGTCGCTTGCGACAACCTAGTCTCTCCTTAAGGAAAGAATCTAAGAAGGCAGCTGGCGTGTTCTTGGCAGACCTGGATGTCAGAATAGAGGACAAGCCGAGACCAGAACCAGAAAGGGACATGGAAAAGTTTCAGATAGGGAAGTCGGAAGACCAATTTACCTTTGTAAATAGGAACCTGCCCCATGAACTCAAGGGCCCCCTCAAGGAGGTTGTAAGGACAAACGATGACCTCTTCGCATGGACACCATCAGACATGCTGGGATTGGATCCCGAGGTCATGTCCCACCGACTAGCCGTAAAACCTGACACCAAACCAATAGCCCAGCGGCGAAGAAAGATGTCTCAAGAAAGGGCCGACGAAGTCGCCAAGCAAACAGCCAGGTTATTGGAAGCAGGATTCATCAAAGAGCTCGAGTACTCGACATGGCTGTCCAACATCGTCCTAGTCAAGAAAGCCAGCGGGAGGTGGAGAATGTGCGTCGATTATTACGACTTGAACAAAGCATGCCTAAAAGACTCTTTCCCCCTCCCTAACATCGACACCTTGGTAGACTCGGCGGCAGGATATCGTTTTCTCAGTTTCATGGATGCGTACTCTGGCTATAACCAGATCCCAATGCACCGACCTGATGAGGACAAAACAACATTCATAACGCCAGGAGATACATATTGCTACAAAGTAATGCCCTTTGGGCTGAAAAACGCAGGAGCCACTTATCAAAGACTAATGAGCAAGGTCTTCTACGACCTCATCGGCAAAACAGTAGAAGTATACGTCGATGACATCCTGGTAAAAACAGCAGAGCTGAATAGGCTAATAGACGACCTCCAAGTTGTCTTCAAAGCATTAAGAAAATTCAAAATGAGGCTCAACCCACTTAAATGCGCATTCGCCATGGAAGCAGGGAAATTCTTAGGGTTCATGATAACACAAAGAGGGGTAGAGGCCAACCTAGACAAATGCGAAGCCGTCCTCAAAATGACAAGTCCTGGGTGCGTCAAAGATGTGCAATGTCTTACCGATTTCTTGGCGCCTCGGGAGAAAGGGCCATCCCATTCTTCAACCTAATGAAGAAAGGGATCACCTTCGAATGGATCCCGGCGTGCGAAGAAGCATTTAGCCACTTTAAAAAGATACTCTCAGAACCTCCCGTACTTAACAAGCCTAGAGAAGGGGAGCCCCTGTACTTATACCTAGCTGTGACCACGCAAGCCATGGCGGCAGTCCTTGTCCGAGAAGAGGACAAAACTCAACGCCCAATATACTTCATCAGCAAAGTACTCCAAGGGGTGGAGTTGAAGTACACTAAGCTGGAAAAGTTGGCTTACACCCTGCTGACCTCATCTCGAAGACTAAAACAATACTTTCAAGGGCATGTGATCATCCTAAGAACCGACCAAGCAATCCGGCAAGTCCTTCAGAAACCCGACCTCGCGAGAAGAATGATGGCGTGAGCAATAGAGCTATCCCAATACGACCTGCAATATGAACCTAAGCAGGCAATTAAAGCCCAAGCCATCGCAGATTTCCTAGTAGAGGTCACAGGGGAGGCTCCCGATAAACCGAACACACGGTGGAAACTCCACATTGATGGAGCGTCCAACCAAACGTTTGGAGGAGCTGGGATCATTCTCGAAAGCTCGACAGGAGTAGCTTATGAACAATCGATCAAGTTTGATTTTCCAGTCTCCAACATCCAGGAAGAGTACGAAGCCCTGATAGGAGGGTTAATGTTAGCTAAAGAGGTCGGAGCATCAAGGGTGGAAGTTAGTAGCGACTCCCATATCGTCACTTCCCAGATAAACGGCAGCTACCAAGCCAGGGACGCACTACTGCAAAAATACCTGGAAAAGGTAAAGGAGCTATGCAAAAGCTTTGAGGAAGTCATAATTCAGCATGTCCCTAGAGAAAGAAACGCCCGAGCTGACCTCCTCTCCAAACTAGCAAGCACCAAACCCGGGGCAGGGAACATATCCTTAATCCAAGGACTGGCAACCGAACCAGCAATCATCTTATGCGCAACCCAAACTCCAAGCTCCCCCTCATGGATAGACCCTATCTTCTGATACCTGGAGCACGGAGAAACACCCCTAGATGAGAAGGAAGCACAAGCCACCAAGAAGGAAGCCCCCAAATATGTAATCATATAGGAGCAGTTGTACAAGAGAGGGCTCCACTAACCCCTACTCAAATGCCTACGCCCCGACCAGACAGACTACGTCCTAAGCGAAGTCCACGAGGGGTGTTGTGGTCACCACATCGGGAGAAGATCGCTGGCAAGAAAGATCATCCGGGCAGGATATTACTAGCCCACAATGATGTCGGACGCCCAAGAGTTCGTCAAAAAATGCAAAAAATACCAGGAAAATGCCAACTTCCACAAAGCCCCACCCGAAGAACTCAGCCTGATGATGGCCCCCCGATCCTTCGCCCAATGGGGAGTCGACCTCTTAGGGCCATTCCCATCTGGGCCCGGGCAAGTGAAATACTTGATAGTAGCCATAGACTACTACACCAAATGGGTAGAAGTAGAATCACTGGCTAGCATATCTTCAACGAATTGCCAAAATTCATGTGGAGGAAAGTGGTCACTAGGTTTGGAATCCAGAAACCGTCATATCGGACAACGGGACACAATTCACCGACAAGAAGTTCAAAGGATTCCTAGTAGGACTGGGAATCAAGCAAAGGTTCTCCTCAGTCAAACAACCCCAAACCAACGGCCAGGTGGAGGCAGTAAACAAAGTCATCCTAAAAGGGCTAAAGAAGCGACTTGAGGGAAAAAGGGCTCATAGGCAGACGAGCTAGCTTCAGTCCTATGGTCTTACAGGACCACCCCCCAATCATCTACTGGCGAAACTCCCTTCCGACTCACATACGGGGTCGATGCAGTCATCCCAGTCGAAGTCGGGGAACCGAGTCCAAGGTTACTCTTTGGAGGAGGAAATGAAGCAATCGAAAAAGATCTGGTCGACGAGACCAGGCAAATGGCGCATCTAACAGAAACAGCAATAAAGCAAAGGATAGCCCTAAGGTACAATGGCAACGTGCTAAAAAAAAGTCTGGGAGAACGTGACTTGGTCTTACGATGCAACGAGATAGGGCTGCCAACCCCAGGAGAAGGCAAGTTGGCCGTAAACTGGGAAGGCCCTTACAGGGTAAGAGAGATCCTCGGAAAAGGAGGCTACAAGTTGGAGAAGTTGGATAGAAGTGAGGTACCGAGAACATGGAACATGGCAAACCTAAAAAGGTTCTACTCATAAGAAGAAGCAACCACATGATCGACGACCTCACTCTCCCCCCCCCCCACTATAATTTCCTTTGCATTCCTTTTTTTTACTCTCTTTCACTTTATTATGTATTACATCACTTCTTTGCTTTAAAGTTCTACAATGCGTATATAATAAATTTGTCTTTTTGCAAGATTCACATCAAAACGACAAAATGACGAAAAATAAACGGTCGACCTAACAGAAACCCGGGACTGATCATCCCGGGAACCAAAGGGACCCAAAGCAAAAAATGGCTCGGCGACAAACAACAAAAACGGTAAATACCATAAAAACGGTAAACCAAAAGGCCACGACGGCCTGAGTAAGCGAAAAATAAATAATAAAAGCAAGGCCACTGCGGCCCGAGAAAGCAAACGATAAACAGGAAATGGCCTAACATGGATAAAGTGCCAAAATGTTTGTTACAACTAAAAGGCGCCTTAAACAGGCCCAGAGATAAAAACAAATTACAAAAGATAAGGCAAGAAGTATAAAAACTTAAGACTTGAGGATATCAACAATCTTCCCGTCCTCAACAGCCTTGAGAGCTCCAACTTGGGAAAGATCGAGATCGGGAGCCAGTACGGCCACCTGAAGCTTAATCCTCTCCTTAGTCAGCTTCACGGCCTCCCGAGCCCCCTTTGCAAGCTCCTTGTTTTTCTTCTTCATAGCAGCCATCTCCTGACGAGCAACCGCTACGAGCTCTCCGCCAACTTCAGCTTTTCCTCTAATTCCTTGGCCTTCTTCTCAGCAGTAGCAGTCTCACCACGAGCAGTATTCAAATCTTTCATCAAGGCGAGGTCCCGATCCACCAGCCTATTAATATCCTTGGCATCCTCCTCAGCCTTCTTCTCCTGCTCAGATAACTTTGTCTTCAGAGACTCCTCCCGAGATCTTGAGTCCGCCAGATCTTTCTGGAAGTTTCGAAGCTTGCCTTCCAAAACATGATAATTTCCCAAGACAGGTTCCACCTTCTTGGCAATAGCAGCAGCTCGAAGAAAGCTGCGGTAGATCCACCTCACCTGGCCAGAGAGGTCGGCATCCCGGAAGAATTCTTCGGTACTAGGAAGCAACTGGGACTCAATGAAACTCCCAGCATCAAAGTTCTTTTCCATAACAGAAAGAGCCTTCCCAGAGTCCCGCTTCCTCTTCTTTGGGTTGCCAACAACCTTCAAGTCGTCATCATCAAGCCCCAGATCCTCCTCATCAAAAGGAGCCTCTGCTTCCACACTCGGATCCCCTGAGGTGTTCTCAAGGGGGACCTCAACCTTCTCCGGTTGACCTTGGTCGGCCCCATCAACTCGACCACTACCCTCCCCGGCATCCTCCTGGTCCTGACTCACCGAAGGAGTCGCCGAGGAGTCCTCACCACCCTCACCATCCCCTTGGATGAGGTTCATCAAGTCAGCCAAGATTTTTTCCCACCAGCCATGGAAACTGTAAGCAAAGAAAAAGAGAAAGCAAATATGTGAGTGATAGAAGAGCAAAACACTAAAAATGCAAAAAGTAAAGAACTCACCAACATACGACCGACCGGCCTCTCGGTCCCCCATAACCATACGAGGATTAAGATTTTTCTCGCCGAAAATAGCTAACAAGATGTCGGCGATGTTACGATCTTCCGGACTCAACCAATCGGATCCCGCCCCAAAGCTCCAGTAAGTCGGGATCCGCCTTTCCCCTTCGGCAGTGAGCTAGAAAGGTTGATGACCCTCAATTGGCCTGACCTTGAAAAAAGTGGACTTGAAACCATGGAAGGAATCTTCAAAAAGGCCAAAAATCATATGACCTTGTTGGGCTCTGAAGGACATATATCCTTTCTTTGCCTTTCCCTGGCGAGAGGGGTCGTACGAAGGAAAAGGTAGAGGAAAAGATTTACAGAGGTCGGAAGCTCCAGCTATTCACAAACCATCTCGAAGCACCGGATGGCAGCCCAGCCGTTCAGATGCAGTTGCGACGGAGCAATATCGCAACGATTCAACAAGCCCATGACAAAGGGGGAAAAGGGCAAACGAACCCCCAAGGTCGTGAACATGGGTTCATAAACCCACAACCAATCAATGACTCGCGGAGCTGCCAGGTTCTTCTGGCAAACACGCTCCCGATCAGCAGGAACGTAAACTTGGTAAAACGCTTCCTCAGGACCACCCCCACATAAGAGCCCAGCCTGGCGTACGTCCTGAAGGCTCTCCTTTGTGACCTTGGAAGGGGTGTCCTTCACGTCGGAGGAGACCCAAGCGTAATGATCGATGAAATCGGCTAGCGGCCGCTGAGCCTGGTTAGGGAGAACGAGGCGCTTAACCATACCTACAGCGGGGGCACCACTTAGTCAGAACGGGAGGTCGAGAACCCGTAAAGTAGTAAAACAAGTTGCAACCAAAACCACCTCCTAAGACACCCCTATGATAACCCAGAACTTAAGCTAAACCCAAAAAAACCCAATGGCGCCCCCTCTAAAGAAAGAAGCAGCGAAAAGCAAGAAAGAAACTCAGGCATGCACAAAAAAATGCACAAAGGCAGCAAGGGAAACCAGAAAAAAGGAAGAGAGAAGAAAAACTATAACAACGTACCAGGGAAATGCAGAATATAGGAAAGATGAAGGAGAAATCCAAAAGAGCAAAGCAGCAGCAAGAGCAGGGTTGGAAATGGAAGCAGCGGCAGTTCGAGAAAATAGAGGAAGAAGAAAAGGAAAGTGGAGAAATAAGGAGTTTGTGAAAATAAAAAGGGGCGAAGAATGTAACCGTCGGAAGGAGCGCCAAAAG
This sequence comes from Arachis ipaensis, assembly GCF_059453495.1. Lineage (NCBI taxonomy): Eukaryota > Viridiplantae > Streptophyta > Magnoliopsida > Fabales > Fabaceae > Arachis > Arachis ipaensis. The sequence goes on along the minus strand of NC_142435.1, from coordinate 134,784,409 downwards.
ACAGGGGCATACCTGTCATTTTACGCAAATTTCAAATCATGAAATGATGGGGCACTTAATGCCCCGCGCAGAAGCCAAGGAGGCAGTGTCAGAGACGAGACAACCACGCGTGTGAGACACGAAACGCCATCAACGGACTCCCGAGAAGAAGAACACATCCCCTTTCGGCGAGTAGGACAAACGCACCTAGCCGCGAGCTCCAAACCTCAAGGCTAGCGCGTTGGGGGCACTGTTACGGACCACTACAAGTCCAGTCCAACTAGCCGCCGGGTCGGGGCACCACCTCTAACCCAGGCCCAAACTACCCCTCACAAGGGAAATCCAACGGGTCGGTCCCCAACACCCGACCCGGCCGACGTCCGGCTTCACCACCTGTGTGACCCAGCACACCCCACCTAGCAAACCGGTTGGATCGGCTTCCTCGGGGCAACATCCGAAGCCCCGACCTAAAGTCCAGGACAACCAGCTCCTCCCACGTGGACAGGGACAACTCACAAGCGTCCTGACCAGTGGGCTAGGTCATCTTTGGGCCCACCCAGCACAGTATATAAGGGGAGAGGTTAGCACTCTCCCCAAGGTAGACATCACCTTACCTAATTTGGCTACCCTTTCGTACGGACACTGACTTGATCGTCGGAGTGTTCTTGCAGGTGGTCGTCCCCCCTCTCCCGTCCGTTCATCCACCAGTTTCACCAGCCTCCAGCTCCGGACCAGGAACCCGTTCCAAGCTACTTCAGGGTCTCCCTCTCTCAACCCTTCACCCTCATCCGACTCGTTGAGCACCCGAGATCATCAGGTGACGAACACAAACTAAGACATCTAATGAAACAAACTAATTATAGAGACTAAAATAAATATTTTTTAAATGTTATTTGACCAAAACAAAAAGTATAGGAATAAAAAAAAAGAATGTATTATAGATGCTAAAAAAACTTATCATGTATGTGCATTTACTATCATTTTAAGTATTTTAAAATAAAAGATATGGCATTTGAATGGAAAAATAAAATAGATTATAAGAAAATTGAAAGTAACTGAAGAAGAAGATTTTTGAAGAAGAGATTTGTTGCTGAATGTGTTCTTAGTATTATTGATTAAAGATGAAGAGAATCAAAGTATTTATAGAAGATGCAATTTTTTAGATCATAACAGCTCCTCTAATTCTAACTAATATGCTAACCAATACTAGATTTTACAGCACACAAGCTTAACAACTTATTATCTAGTTATTTAATTATATCAATATCCTCAACGGCCCTCCTCAAACTCAGATAGGATTGAGAAATCAATATGAGTTTGTTAAAGAATCGATCAAAGAGAGAGATAGATAAAAATCTAGTAAAAATGTCAGTAATTTGATCAATTCTAATTTGATCAATTGCAAGTAAAGGTTATCAGCGGCTAAAAAAAGGGGGAAGTTGAATCTTAACTTCTTTTTCTGCTGAATAGTATTTTTTCTTTTTCAAAGAAATTTAGGAGATATTTTTATTTTTGTCTCGTAAGGAGTTGAGAGACATTTTCTTTTTTTTCTCCTGAGTAACAAAAACAGAAGTGTAGTAGAAAAGAAGGAGTAATACCCAGATGTATCCTGATTCAGCTACTTAGTACAATGTAACCTACATCCAGTCTCCATCACAACAGTGACGGAATTTCACTATTTTTTTAACAAATTACAATCACCAATTCTTCCTTAGGATCTACCCAATCCTATCTGGGACAAGTCCAGGTTCTAACCCAATCTGAACTTGACTAGACCTCAATCTAACTTTCAACAGCAAAGTGCTAACCCAACTTGCAAGGAAATCCCCACAGGATCATGACACAAAATAGAAAGATGTACAAAGAACCTCTGAGACATCTTATGGCTTTTTCTCATAATTTAACTCACTGTCTTTTACTTCTCATTGGCTTTTTCTTACAAACCTCACTATGTTTGCCTTTTTCAATGAGACTCAGACAGATTAAACTGAGAAAAAGAAAATACTAAATGAACAACATGAAGGAGAACTCAAACAACTCCGGTAGCTATGGGAGTGAACTTTGTGCCTTTCACTTACTCTCTTTATCTTCAACCCTTAGCCGTTCACCCTTAATATGAAAGAGTAAAGCTTCCAAGGTTGAATCAGGTCCAACCATAACACTGTCTTCTTCTCCAACCTCAGAGACTAGCAGCGGCTTCATCAGAGAAGAGAGAGAAGTCTAAATCTGTTGCATGCAACTCACCTATTCTCTCTCATCCTTTTTCTTTAAACTTCTTCAATCTTGACCGTTGAGCTTGACTTCAGCTCCAAGTTTTGATTTTGAACGTTGATGAGCTTCTGAACCAAGTTGACTTCACATTCTCCATTGTTGCTTGTTCTGTGCTTGAGACCTTGTGGCTTTCTTCTTAGTTCCTCGGTGTAGCACAAATGAAGGAAGATACTTTTGATGTGTTTTGATCGAGTGAGATTAACTACTTGGTTGTAGCCCCTTTTCTTTACTTTGATTTGGCAATACTCCTTTTTGCCTTTCTTCAGGACCTTTCTTCTGTGGTTTCTATTTTCTTCTTTGATTGAAGTGACCGAAATAAGAGAGAGAGGAGAGAGAAGAGAGAAAAGTTGGCTTTCGGTGAAAGTTTCAAGGAGTTTAATCAAAATGAATTTGGGGTTCACATTCCTGATTGTGGAAAGTGTAGGTTACCACATGGGTTTTGAAGGACTCGGGCCAATTCTTTCTTTTCTTTCTATTTAGGTCCAAGGTTTGTGATGGAGCTTGACTTGGGCTTTAGACAATTGTTTCTTGGGCCAAGTTGTTTCATTTGTTTTCCTGCACTCTAAACCATAACACAATCATGTAAACACTTAATAATTTTTAATAATGTTTGCTCATCATTTTAATTGAATATTAGTTTGTCAAACTAAACAATCTCCCCCTTGATAGCAAACATTAGTAAAATGAATTGAAAATGAAAAGATTAGGAGAGAAAACTTCCTGTTGATGATTTACGGACTGCTCTCCCTTTCTTTTCATCATCATGATCTCCCTTAATATATACTTTGATTAACCTGATTAGAGTATAGAAATAATCCCTATATACCAGCACTAATTTGTTCCTTTGATCAGACAAAAATGTCCCAAATTGAAAATTTTCAAGAATTGTGAATTCTTTGAACAGAAAAAATGTAACAAATGCTTCATAAAGCCAAACATGTAATTCCTTAAAATCAGATTTTCAAAAAACTGATCCACAAACAAACTAGTAAACCAAAACAGAGCAGGGCTTAATATTCAAAAATGAATTATAGCCCAAAACCATCGAAATTAGAATCTAGAACAGAACATGAAAAATTCATATGTTAATAAGGATATATCCTATGTTCTTACTCAGATTCAAGTATAGATCAAGAGACGTGTAAAAATAAATCAGAAACAAATCAGAGCAAAATATTTCATCAACCCAAAAATTGAACTGAATCATGGCTCAAAATTGAATCAGAGCTAAAACAGAGCACATGAAATTGTTTCAATTTATTTTATGCTTTCTCCCCCTTTTGACATTAAGGAGGGACACCTGCAAGCACAAAAATTAAACAATGCAGCTAAAAATATTAAGTCATACAAACCAAGAAAATTGTAATAAAGTTAACATTATTACAGTCATCCAACAGAGAATAAAGTCCAAGATAAAATAAGCCAGTATCGAAATTCCAAATCCATAGTCAACATAATTCAGATAAGGCAGAGGCAGCAAAGAGCAAAACTAGGCATTAGATTTCTCTTCTTCAAATTCCAGAGGGTCGTCCTCTTTCTCAGAAGATGCCATATCCTCATCAAATGAGTCTAGGTGCTTTAGAAGCACAGCAACCCTGTCATGAGATTTCATCTAGGATTTTTCATTTTGCATTGCAACCTTTTGAGCTTCCTTACTAGATTTGACCATTTGCTAGGTCATTGAAGCGAATTCCTGAAGGACATCCTTAACAACTCCTGAGAATTAAGTACTTGTAGGAATCAGATGTACCAGCAACTGAAGGAGAGGGAAGGCTCTCATCCTCACTTTCAAACATGGCCGAAGCTTTAGTGCCTTTGACACTTTTGCCTTTTACTTGCTGAGGTACACCGCCGTCTTTAATAGTAGACACCTTGTTCTCAACAAGCTCATTACTCAAATCAATATTAAAATATTCAAACAAACAAGTTAAAAACATGGCATGGGATAGAGAACTCTTTTTATCACTCTTGACACAATCCCACATGTGGTGAATCATAAGATATGCAAATGAAATAGGAATGGAGTTCAAAATAGCATAGAGCACAAGAGTGTCACAAACTGTTACCCTTTGATAAGAATCGCTTTGAGGCATGATAATATGAGTGATGATGCGATGCAACAGAGCCCTAACAGGTCCTAGGGCCTTGTAAGTGGGAGTGGTGCCATCCATGGAAGAGAAATTTTCATAGATTCGAGCCAAGACTTCTTGGTGAGAGATGCCAACATGGTTATCCTATTTACCAGACATATACACCTTTATCCCTGTGTCTTGGTATCCAAGGGCTTCACCAATAGTGGTAGCATTCAAAACAAATTGAGTATTTTTAACAAAAGAGTGAAGTTCTCCTTCATGAAAAAGCAGATTTGCATTAAACTCACACACAAGGTTTGGATAGACAGGCTTTCTAATGTTGAAGATATTGGTCCATTTTAGATCATTAAAATTAGTTTTAAAGTCAATTCCTTTTTCAGATAAAGCATCGAGATCAACAACAAAAGAGGATCAGAGAGTACGGTTTGCAAGAATTTGCTTATGAAACTCATAATCAGTGAAAGTGGCAAAGCGGTGAGGATCATAGTGAGAGTGTGTTTTACCATACTTTTGCTTGAAATCAAGAGAGTCAAGGTTAGGAGGCTCCCTAGTGTTTTGAAGTATGGTTCTTTTCAGACCCTAGAAGGACGGTTGCTTGGAGCAGAACAACCAGGGGGATCTGGAGTGGAACAGCGAGGAGGTGAAGGTGGTTGGTCTTCCTCTGCATGCATGGGTCCCTTTCCCTTTCCTCCTTTACCTCGAGAGGATTCAACCTCCTTTCTTTCTGAAGAAGCTTTCGGATGAATGACTTTTCGGGCCATGGATTCGGATGAATGGGACGAATGAGAAGAAGATGAATTGGAGTGAATGTGAATGTGTGTGTGTGTAATTGGGGTTTTTGGAGTGAAGAGGATTTTTAGAGGGGATGAAAGCTCCAGTGCTTCTCCTTGTTGTAATCTTCTTTCTCATATTGAAAGGAAAACGGGAAGGTGGAAGGGAGATAGAGAGCAACGAAGATGGGAAGTGGAAGAGAGAGGTTAGGATTGATAAACTGTCATTAATGCTGAGTGAAAACTTTCTCTTTTAAAGCAAAAACTTTTAATGAAACAGTTTTCAAAAAAAAATTAAATTTTAAAACAATGAAATATGAAAAGACAAGTCATGAAGAATGATAAAAGATTATGACTGACATGACTTGAAATGAAATGTAGTGAGAATGAAAGAAAAAGATTAAAACCAAAAAATGATTTAAAATTAATAAGCCCATATCATGTGAACAAGATTTGTCTTACATAGGCCCAAAAAAATGATGATAGCACGCTGGGCTATAAGGCACAAATTTCCAATTTTCATTCCAGAAATTTTCTGGGCTTTGTACAAGCCCCCTTTTGAAGAATTCAACACTTGTCCAGTTTTGTCTCCCTGCTATCTGCAAGACAAAACAATACCAAGACCAGAAAAACATTATTAGATAACAGAATTAATGTCAATCATTCCCAGTGCAGTTCTCAGCTTGCAAAAATCTTTCTTCACACAGTGGCTTAGTGAAAATGTCAGCCAATTGTTCTTCAAATTTTACAAATTGAATATCAATAGTTCCTTTTTGCATATATTATCTAATGAAATGATATCTCACTTCAATTTGCTTGGTTCTTGAGTGCAACACAGAATTTTTTGAAATATTTATTGCACTCATATTATCACAAAGTAAGGGAATCCTATTGATTTTCAGTTTGTAATCCTCAAGTTGAGTTTTAAGCCAAATTAGTTGTGAACAACAAGCAGACGCAGAGATGTATTCAACTTCGGCTGTGGATAAAACAACAGTGGCTTGCTTTTTGCTTGACCAAACGTTTAGATATTTTCCAAGAAAGCAACATATTTCTGAAGTGCTTCTTCTATCCACATGATCACCCGCATAATCTACATCACAGTATCCAACTGCACAAAATTTATTAGTTCTAGGATACCATAAACCAAGGTCAAATGTGCCTTTTATATATCCAATAATTCTTTTAATTGTTGAAAGATGAGATTTCTTTGGGTGAGATTGAAATCTAGAGCACATACCCATACTATGGACTATGTCCGGCCTAGAGGATGTAAGATACATAAGTGATTCTATCATTCCTCTATACCTTGTTTCATCAACATGTTTGCCATTCTCATCCTTGTCAAGTTTTGTATTTGGATGCATAGGAGTACCCATTAATTTGGAGTTTTTTAAACCAATTTTTTTTTATTAATTCCTTGGCATATTTTTCTTGATGAACAAAAATGCCCCTAGGAGTTTGTTTGATTTGAAGTCCAAGAAAGAATGTTAGTTCTCCTATCAAACTCATTTCAAACTCACTAGTCATTAGGTTTTCAAACTCTTCACACAAGGATTCATTAGCCGATCCAAACACAATATCATCAACATAAATTTGAACAAGCAAGAAATCATTATTAGATTCTTTAATGAATAAAGTAGTATCCATGGTTCCCTTAGAAAATCATTTTGTAACAAGAATGCACTAAATCTTTCATACCAAGCTCTTGGACCTTGTCTAAGGTCGTAAAGAGCCTTCGATAGTTTAAAAACATGATTAGGAAAATATTTGTTTTTAAAACTGGGGGTTGAGCCACAAATACTTCTCTATCAATAAACCCATTCAAAAAGGTACATTTGACATCTATTTGAAATATTTTAAATTCTTTGTGGGAAGCATAAACAAGTAGCAACCAAATTGCTTCCATTCTTGTTACCGGGGCAAAGGATTCATCAAAATCAATTCCCTCTCCTTAATCGTAACCTTGGGCCACTAGTCTATCCTTGTTACGAACAACACTACCATCCTCACCCAATTTATTTCTGAAAATTCACTTGGTGCCCATTACCTTCTTACCATTTGGGTAAGGTACAAGAAACCAAACCTCATTTTTTTTCGAATTGACTTAACTCTTCTTTCATGGCCTTCACCCAAGAGGGATCATCAAGAGCTTGTTTCACATTTTGAGGTTCTAATTGGGATAAGAAAGCAACATTATTGATGTGGGCATTCTTCTTGTTTGAGGATCTAGTAGTGACTCCATGGGATGGATCACCAATGATTAACTCGTGTGGATAGTTCTTTAGAAACTTCCATTCACAAGGCTTTTGAGACAAGGTTTCAGTTGGGTTTTGACATGTTTCTACATTGGTCACAGTTTTGACTTCTCTAGCATTATCAGGAGACAAAACAGAATTGTCTCATTCACTTTGAGGAGCAGGTGCAGAACTGACATTCTCTATAGAAGTACTTGAATTGACATTGTCTTGATTTACTTGAGGACTTTCCTCAGCCTCATTTCCTGCATCATCATCTAAAACAGCACTTGGTATGAAGTTAGTATTGAAAAAAGACACATGTATAGATTCCTCAATAGTTATATGTTCTTGGATGTAAACTCTATAAGCTTAGCTATTGGTTGAGTATCCAACAAATAAACCTTCATACGATTTTGGATCAAATTTTCTAAGATTGTCTTTGTTATTCAACAGAAAGAATTTGTATCTAAATATATGAAAGTACTTAAGATTTGGAGGAGTTCCTTTTCATAGCTCATAAGGGATTTTCTTTAATTCTTTTCTAATGATGGTTCTATTTAGGATATAGCAAGATGTATTAACAAATTCGATCCATAAGAATTTTGGAACTTCTTTTTCACAGGGCATTGCCCTAGTCATTTTTTGGAGAGTTCTATTTCTTCTTTCAACAACCCTATTATGTTGAGGTGTTCTAGGACATGAAAAATTATGAGAAATTCCAAATTTATTACAAAAGTTTTTAAAATCTTGATTTTCAAATTCCTTTCCATGATCACTTCTTATGTATGCAACTTTCAAATCCTTTTCATTTCAAATCTTTTTACAAAGAGAGGAAAAGGTATGGAACGCATTATTTTTGTGAGCTAGGAAGAGAACCCATCCAAATCTAGAGTAGTCATCAACCACCACCAAGCCGTAATGCTTACCTCCTAAACTTTGAGTTCTAGGGGGACCAAAAAGATCAATGTGTAACATTTCTAATGGCCTTTTGGTAAAGATTCCATCCTTAGGCTTAAAAGAAGATTTTGTTTGTTTGCCTAATTGACAAGCATCACACATGATGTTCTTGTCAAACTTTATGTTAGGGATTCCTCTAACCAAATTCTTCTTTACAAGCTTAGAAAGTTGGTACATGCTTGCATGTCCCAATTTCTTATGCCAAAGCCATTTTTCGAATTCCATAGAAGTGAAACAAGTTACATTTTGATTTTTTAAATCCTCTAGAGTGATTCTATACACATTATTACATCTTTTTGCTTCAAACAAAACTACACCAGATTTTTTATAAATGACTAAGCAGTCCAATCTTCTGAATACTAAATGAACAACATGAAGGAAAAGAACTCAAACAGCTCGGGTAGCTATGAGAGTGAACTCTGTGCTTTTTACTTACTCTCCTTACCTTCAACCCTTGGTCGTTCTCCTTTAATATAGAAGTGTGAAGCTTCTAAGGTTGAATCAGGTCCAACCCTAACACTGTCTTCTTCTCCAACCTTAGAGACTAGCAGTGGCTTCATCAGAGAAGAGAAAGAAGTCTGAATCTGCTGCATGCAACTCACCTATTCTCTCTCATCCTTATTCTTCAAGCTTCTTCAATCTTGATCGTTGAGCTTGACTTTGGCTCCAAGTTTTGATTTTGAACATTGATGAGCTTCTGAACCAAGTTGACTTCACATTATCCATTATTACTTGCTCCGTGCTTGAGACCTTGTGACTTTCTTCTTGGTTTCTCGGTGTAGCACAAATGAGGGAAGATACTTTTGATGTGTTTTGACCGAGTGAGATTAGCTACTTAGTTGTAGCCCCTTTTCTTTGCTTTGATTTGGCAATACTCCTTTTGCCTTTCTTCATGACCTTGCTTTTGTGGTTTCTATTTTCTTCTTTCTTCTTCTTTGATTAACGTGACCAAAGCAAGAGAGAAAGGAGAGAGAAGAGAGAAAAGTTGGCTTTTGGTGGAAGCTTCAAGGAGTTTAATCAAAATGAATTTGGATTTCACGTTCCTGATGGTGGGAAGTGTAGGTTACCACATGGGCTTTGAAGGACTCGGGCCAATTCTTTCTTTTCCTTTTATTTGGGTCCAAGGTTTGTGATGGAGCTTGACTTGGGCTTTAGACAATTGTTCCTTGGGCTAAGTTGTTTCATTTGTTTTCCTGCACACTAAACCATGACACAATCATGTAAACACTTAATAATTTTTAATAATGTTTGTTAATCATTTTAATTGAATTTTAGTTTTTCAAACTCAACAGCAAGAATATTTGTGACAAACATTGAACCATCTTATCTCAAACAAAGTGAAGGTCTAACTTAAAATGTTTGGATTTAGTATGAAGAATAGAATTTGCTGTTAAAAAGAGACAAGCACTTCTAGTGTCAGCTCTCGAAGAATATAAGCATGATTTAAAGAAATATTCAACTCTCGAAGAAGATTTTCAATCCAAGTAATTTTTGCTTGAGCTGCTGCAATTGCTCTAAACACCATTTAAGTATTGGAATGACTGACAGATGATTGTTTGTTATATTTTCATGCTATTAGATTGGCCTCCTATAAAACACAATATCCCATCACAAATCTTCTATCATCAAGGTCGGCTCCTTAATCTGCATCAAAGAAGGCATAAATTTAAAAATTAGTACAAGGTTTAAACAGTAATCTAACATGTTGAGTTTCCTGAAAATATTTTAGAAGTCTTTTCACTGCCTCCCAATGTTTTAATGTTGGATTGTGCATAAATTGACAAACTTTATTAACTACAAAGGTGCAGTTAGGTCTAGTTAGAGTTAGGTATTGCAACGCTCTTACTGTGGACCTGTAGAGTTTAGGATTGTCAAAAGATTTTAAATTTGCAACCATAGGTGCAGGAACATGTTTAGAATTATGCATATTGGTTTTATTGAGTAGTTCCAAGACATATTACTATTATGACAACACAATGTTACCATCAAATTGATGAGTAACCTGTAATCCCAAGAAAAAATTAAATTGACCAAGATCTTTTAATGAAAATATAGTGTGTAATTATTGAATAAGTTTATCAATTTCATTAGAATTATTGCCAGTCACTGGAATATCATCTACGTATGTAAGTAAATAAATCACAGAATTATTATGACATCTAATGAACAAAGAAGTGTCTAACTTAGTTGTATAAAACCCAAACTGTTTGAGAGTATTGCTTAGAGTATTGAACCACATCCTTAGGGATTGTTTGAAGCCATAAATGTCTTTATTCAAGTGACACACCAAGTCAGAATATGAAAAACAAAACCCTTAGGTTGTTCCATATAAACATCCTCTTGAAGCATTCTATCTAGAATGCATTATCAAAATCAAACTGTCGCAGCTTCTACCCTTTGGTGAAGGCAATAGTGAGGATAATTCGTATGTTTGTGACTTGACAACTAGACTGAATCTTTAATTAAAATCAATGCCTTCTCGTTGGTGAAATCCTTTGCCAACCAATCGTGTCTTGTACTTCAAGATACGACCTGAGGGATCTCTTCTGATGGCAAATGCCCATCTGCTACCTATCACAGTGGCATTTTGTGGAACAGATTTAAAATTCCAAGTGCTATTGCACATGAGAACATCATATTCAGATTACATAACTTGTTTTCAATGTGGACATATCAATGCTTGTTTAACAGACTTAGCAATATGATTTACAAAATCAATGTGAGTTGATGATGAGATAGTAGATGCGAAAGCTTTAGGTTCCATATAAGGGTGATAATTGAATCTGTATTGGTTGGGGGAGGGTTAGATAAGGGTGATAATTGAATCTCAATGCCAGAGATAGAAATAGTCTGTTGACTGTAGAATTTGTTGCAGTATTAAGGTTCCTTGGGCCAGAAGTTTGTGACAAATCAGAATTATGTTGAGCAAAAGTAGGAGATGCAACCTCAAAATTAGTTAATGGTTGAGATATAGTTGATAAAGAAGATGGTAGAGGTTCAGGAATTTGCTGAGGAGTTGCCATGTGAGGGATTATAGCTGTGACACACTGAGGTTCATTCTTATGAGTGATGAGCAGATATTTTATACGCTTTTTGGCATCATTTTCATATTGTTTTAATTATGTTTTGTTAAAGTTTCATTATATTTTCATGGATTTTAGTACAAAAATCACATTTTTGGATTCTACTTTGAGTTGTGTTTTTTGATAATTTCAGGTAATTTCTGACTGAAATTTAGGAGTTTTGGCAAAGTCCGGTTTAGAGGCAAGGAAAGCGTAGCAGATGCTGTCAGATTCTGATCTCCATGCACTCAAACGAGCATTTCTAGAGCTACAAAGGTCCAAATGGCGCACTATATATAATAGTCTATACTTTTCTTCGAATGAGCCTACCCATATTGGGCGTTGAACGCCCAAGGCCTACCCCTTTTCTGGCGTTCAACGCCCTCAAAGGAACCCAAGCCAGCATTGAACGCCCAATCACCTCCTTTGGGGTGTTCAATGCCCACCAAGAAGCACAAGGCAGCGTGAATCAACCCCCTAATGGGCGTTCAACGCCCATCCCTCAAGTTGGACACCAAGCTCAGCCCAAGTACTGAACCAAAGTAGGCCCAAGAGTGGACTTTCGCACCTTTAGTCTAGTCTATCATACTTTTGTACTTCTTAGTTATTAGGTTATTATATATAGGAGAAGATCACCATTTTTTTAGGATCTTCTTCCACCACTTTTTAATTCATATTACTTTCTGTAAGCTATGAGCTACTAAACCTCCTAAGTTAGGGTTAGGAGCTCTGCTGATGCTCATGGATTAATAATATTACTGTTTCTATCTCAATACACGTTTGATTCTATTCGCTTGTGCATTTTCGGTCTTTATCTCATGAATTGAGGATGAACTGTGACATTCATCCTTGTTCTACATGGGTTCCGTGTGAGTCCTGACCCGGATAGCATTGAACCACAGCTAGAGAGTATACTGCAGATTCCAAGAGCGTACCTGGGCGACTTTTGATAAGTGACATAAAATTTCGTTGACCGTGGGTTACTGAGGTCTTTGTGGCGCTAAGGCTAGAGTCAGAAAAGCAGCATTCTCTGATCTGGAAGATCCGACCTTGTCTGTGGCGTTTTGAGTAGGATCGCGAAGGAGAGTGGATTACTTAGGTCTTCACCTTCGACCATAGTGGGAAGCCATGAGTTAACTTGATGAGAGGACATGAATTGCTCGGATATGGTGGACTACTATGGTTTAGAAGAGATTAACTTGATGAGAGGACGTGAGTTAATCACGTACGGCTGCCATTGAAGGAATCATTCGTTATTGAAGTAGATAGTAAGAAAAGTTAACCCGGAAAGAATACGCATCTCCGAAGCCTTAACTGAATCTCTATCATTGCCTTTACACCAACCTGGTATTTCGTTCTTTATTATTTTGTTTATGCTTTCAACTAAACAACAATCTTTTCTAATCGCCTGACTAAGATCTACAAGATAGCCATTGCTTGCTCAATCTAATAATCTCCGTGGGATTCGACCCTCACTCACCTGAGGTATTACTTAGACGACCCAGTGCACTTGCCGGTTCATCTGGGCTAAACTTGCGGAGTTCAATTTCGCGCACCAAGTTTTTTGGTGCTGTTGCCGGAGATTGTTCGAGATTGACAAACTACCGGACTTTCTTGTTGCTTAGATTAGGTACTTTTTACGGTTTAGTTACTCTTTTAATTATGTCTTTTGTTTTCTTCTTCAAATTTTTTTTTCAAAACCTTTCTTTTCTTTATCTTTTGTTTGAGTCTTATGTCAATCTTTAAGTTTGTTGTCTTTTTGGTGTTTCTTTGCTTTTCTTTCTTTAGTATTTCGTAAAATTGTTCTTGAGTGTTCTTCATTGTGTTCAAAATGTTCTTGATATTTTTCTTGTTTGATTTTAAAAATTTTAAGTTTGGTGTCTTTTAGTTGTTTTTCTTTCAATTTTCGAAAAATTAGTGTCTTTGATCTTAAAATTCTTAAGTTTGGTGTCTCTTGGTTGTTTTTCTTTTTTCTTTAAAATTCGAAAAATTCAAAAAAAATTATAATTCTTTTATCTTTATTCAAATTTTCGAAATCTTTACTATCTTTTCTTATCTTGATTTAAAAATTTTAAGTTTGGTGTTTTTTGTTAGTAAAGTTTAAATTTTAAATTTCAAAAATTCTATCTTATCTTATTTTAAATTCAAATTTTAAAATTCAATTTCAAAATTCAAAATTCAAAATTTAAAATTCAAATTTCAAATTTCAAATTGAAATCTTTCTTTTCAATTTTCAAAATCTAAATTTAAATCTTTTTTGAAATCTCTATCATATCTTTTTACTTTAAATCCTTCCTATCTTATCTTCAAAATTTTAAATTTCAAATTCTTATCTTTTTAAATCACTATCTTTAAAAATTTGATCTTCAAAATTTTTAAATTTTCAATCTTATCTTTCTTAATCTTTTTAAATCTTTATCTTATCTTTTCTTTTTAAATTTTAAAAATTACTTATCTTATCTTCTTTTTAAATTTAAAACTTTTAATTTTTAATTCTCTACTTTCTTTTAAAATTGAATTTCAAAATCATATCTTTTATTTTCAATTCTTGTTTATTAGTTAGTTACTTGTTTTACTTTAGTCTCTTTCTATTTCCTTTCTCTTTCTTCTTTTTCAAACCCTCCTAACTACTTTCTCTTTCTTCTTTTTTGAAAACTTCATCTCTCTTTCCCTCTCTTTCGAAAATATCTCCTCTTTTCTCTCTATTGATTTTCGAAAACTATCCTTATTAAAGGACATCTTCTTTTCTTTTCCTCCTGACCTATCTCTCTAACAAAGAACCTCTATACTTTGACATAGAGAATCCTTTCTTCTTCTCTTCTTGCATTATTTCTTTTTGTTTATGAGTAGGAACAGGGATAAAGAACTTCTCTTTGATCTTGATCCTGAACCTGAGAGGACTCTAAGGAGGCGTTTACAACAAGCTAGAGAACAACACTCTGGAGAAAATCTCACAGAACTTTTCGAACAAGAAGCTGAGAATACAGACTGGCAGCCAACCCTAATGACAGAGGAGACGCAAGGAAGGTCCTAGGTGACTTTACTGCACCCACTTCTGACTTCTATGGACGGAGCATCTCTATACCTGCCATTGGTGCAAATAACTTTGAGCTGAAGCCTCAACTGGTCACTCTAGTTCAACAGAACTTTCAGTTTCATGGACTTCCACAGGAAGATCCCAACAGATTCATCTCTGACTTCTTGCAGATCTGTGATACTGTCAAGACTAATGGAGTGGATCCAGAGATTTACAAGCTTATGCTTTTTCCCTTTGTTGTAAAGGACAAACCTAGATTATGGCTGGATTCTCAGCCTAAGGAAAGCCTAGACTCTTGGGAGAAGGTGGTCAATGTATTTTTGACCAAGTTCTTCCCACCTCAGAAGCTGAGCAAGCTTAGGGTGGAAGTGCAGACCTTCAGAAAGAAAGAGGAAGAATTCCTCTATGAAGCCTGGGAGAGGTACAGGCAACTGATCAGAAGGTACCCTCCTAACTTGAGTTCAGACTGGACCATGCTAGATATCTTCTATGATGGCCTTTTTGAGATGTCCAAGATGGCATTGGACCACTCTGCTGGTGGTTTACTCCACTTGAAGAAAACGCCTGAAGAGGCACAGAAACTCATTGACATGGTTGTAAACAACCAATTCATGTACACTTTTGAGAGGAACCCTGCGAACAATGGGGTAGCTCAGAAGAGAGGAGTCCTGGAGGTTAATACTCTGAATGCCACATTGGCTCAGAATAAGATCCTGACCCAACAGGTCATCATGATCTCTCAGCATCTGACTGGATCACAAGCTGCAGCTAACAGCACTCAAGAAGCCTCCTATAAAGGAGATGCATATGATTCAGATCAACCCATGATGGAGGAGGTTCACTATATAGGAAATTCCTCAGGGAATCCCAACAAGGAGCCTTATGAAAACACATACAACTCATCATGGAGGAATCATCCCAACTTTTCATAAAGGGATCAACAAAAGCCTCAGCAAGGCTTCAGTAACAACCAAGGTGAAAGAAACCAAAATAGGTTCAATAATAGACCATTTCTACCTTCTCAGCAACAGATGGAGACTTCTAAGTAGAGCCTCTCTGACTTAGTCACTATAGTCTCCGATCTCTCTAAGACCACTTATAGTTTCATTACTGAAACAAGATCCTCCATTAGGAATCTAGAGGTACAGATTGGTCAGCTGAGTAAAAGGATCCCTGAGATCCCTTCTAACACTCTTCTAAGTAACACTGAAGTAAACCCAAGAAAAGAGTGCAAAGCCCTCAGCACGAAAATTGAGGCTGAATCTGAAGATGACCTTCTGGCATTGAACGCCAACAAGGGAATAGCTGCGCGTTCAATGCCCAAAGAGGGACAAGTTCTGGCATTGAACGCCAGCCAGGGAGTAGAGGCTGGGCGTTCAATGCCCAAAGAAGAGCAAGTCTTGGCGTTAAACGCCATAATGGGGGAGGATGAGTGTTTTACGCCCACTAAGGACTCCCTTGTTGAAGAACTAAAAGAAACCAGAACTCATGAGGAGACCATAGAGATTTCCTTGAATGTATGGTTGCAGATTATAGACTCTGAATATTACTCCTCCTCTGATGAGGAAGAGGAAACTAGGAAAGAGCAAGTTGCTCGGTACTTAGGAATTCTGATGAAGCTAAATGCTAAATTATTTAGCACAAAGACATTGGAGGACGAACCTCCAGTGCTCACCAAGGAACTCAATGCCTTGGTTCAGCTACCTCAAAATCTGCTGGATCCCGGACGCTTCCTAATCCCTTGCACCATAGGGACAATTACCTTTGAGAAGGCTTTATGCAACCTAGGGTCAAGCATAAACCTCATGCCTCTCTCTGTAATAGAGAGGCTGTGAATTTTTGAGGTGCAAGCTGCCAAGATCTCATTAGAGATGGTAGATAGATCACTGAAAAAGGCATATGGTGTGCTAGAAGATGTCTTAGTAAAGGTTGAAAACTTTTACATCCCTGCAGATTTTATAATCTTAGATACTGGAGAGGACGAGGATGAATCCATCATCCTTGGAAGACCTTTTCTTGCCACTGCCAATGCAACAATTGATGTGGCAAAGGAAGAGCTCATTCTGCAGTTAAGGGAAGATCACATCTTGTTCAAGATGCCTAAACCTAACTCCCTCCCTAAAGGAGAGACAACTGTGCAACACTTAGTGTTCCAACCATCTCTCTCTGTGCAGAGCTTTAAAGAGCCCCCAGACACCAAATCTAAGTTTGGTGTTGAGAAACCATCATCAAATAATGAGGATGAAGGTACTAAGAAAAAGATACCTAAGGGCTGGAGGGATAAGAAAATCCCCACTAAAGTCCTCTCACCTGGCATGAGAGTTGTCTTCACAGACAGCCCAGTCATTCCACATATTGTGAACAAGATCTTGTCTTTAGAATACGTGGAACTCATCCGTGAGAGCACAGGAAGGAAGTTCACTGTAAGGAGTGAAATTCTGAGCCCTATCCATCCCCGTAAAGGGGCTGACCATCAAGCTAGTGACGTTAAAGAAGCACTTGTTGGGAGGCAACCCAACCATGACTAGAGTATTTCTGTTTTTCTTTAAGTTTATTTTCATAGTTATTTCCTTTTTAAAGTTTGTGATCATGTACAGTAGTCAGAGACAGAGACATTCAGAGATAGAAACAGAACATCCTGGAGTAGACCCTTGCTGGCGTTGAACGCTAGACAAGGAGGCAGGAGGGCGTTCAACGCCCTACATGGGTAAGAAAGCTGGCGTTGAACGCCACACAGGGCAAAGTGTGGGCGTTCGACGTCCAAGAGGGAGCAGCTTGCTGGCATTGAACGCCAGAATGGGACCAATCTGGGCGTTCAACACCCTACAAGGAGCAGAGACCTGGAGTTGAACGCCAGGAAGAGAGACCCTAAAGGGCGTCCAACGCCCTACTTGCAGCAGAAAGTTGGCGTTGAACACCAGCCAGGGAGCAGAGGCTGGGCGTTCAATGCCCACAATGGGGCAGGAAATTCGAATTTTCTAGCCTCTCAGGACCAGTGGGTCCCACAGAATCTCTACCTACCCCACCTTCCTATCTCTCCTACTTTCTCTCTTCCCCATACACCCTCAACCAATCACATCCACATTATCTTTTTCCCTTCCCAAAACCCCTCATCCCTCCCATCCATCAATTCTGACCAACTACCCATTTCAAATTCAAATCTTTCCCACCTATATTCCTCCCCTCATGATCGAAAGCCAACCTTAACCCACCCCTATAAATAACCCATCATACAACCCTTCAAACACACACCTCATACACAATAACCCCCACTTGGCCGAATCCTTCTCTCCCTCTATCTCTACTATTCTCTTCTTCTTCTACTCTCTTCTTCTCTTTTGTTCATATTTGCTTGAGAATGAGTAAAGTTCTTAAGTTTGGTGTTGCAAAAGCTTTACTTTTTTACTTCTACCATTCTTAAGAATGGCACCAAAGTCTGGTGAAACCTCAAAAAAGAGGAAAGGAAAGGCCATTGCCTCCGCTTCCGAATCTTGGGAAATGGAAAGATTCATCACCAAGGCTCATCAAGACCACTTCTATGAAGTAGTGGCAAAGAAAAAGGTGATCCCGAGGTTTCTTTTAGGTTCAAAAGGAATGAGTACCCGAAGATCCAACAAGAAATCTGGAGAAGAGGTTGGGAAGATCTGACCAATCCTATCCCGGAAATTGGAATCTTAATGGTGTAAGAGTTTTATGCCAATGCTTGGGTCACTAAAAAGCATGACACTAGTGTGAACCCACATCCCAAAAATTGGCGCACCATGGTCCGAGAGCGTCTCTTGGATTTTAGCCTGGAAAGTATAAGGTTGGCGCTCCAATTGCCATTAATGCAAGGAGACCCACATCCTTACACTAGAAGAGTCGATTTCGATCAAAGGCTGGACCAAGTCCTTTCAGACATTTGTGTGGAAGGAGCTCAGTGGAAGAGGGATGCTCAAGGCAAGCCTCTCCAACTAAGAAGGCCTGACCTCAAGCCCATAGCTAGAGGATGGTTGGAATTCATCCAACGCTCTATCATCCCTACTAGTATCTGGTCTGAAGTGACTATTAACCGAGCCATCATAATTCACTGCATTATGCTTGGAAATGAGGTGGAAGTACATGAGGTAATACCTCAAGAACTGTACAAGGTGGCAGAAAAGCCCTCCACCCAAGCAAGGTTGGCATTCCCACATCTTATCTGTCACCTAAGCAATTCAGCAGAAATTATCATAGAAGGAGATGTCCCCATTGAGGACGACAAGTCCATCACTAAAAGAAGGATGGAACATGTGAGAAAGCCTACACAAGAGCCTGTGTATCCGCCTCCAGAAATTCCTGAGATGCCTCAAGGGATGCATTTTTCTCCCCAAAATTATTGGGATCAATTGAATACTTCTCTAGGAGAATTGAGCTCCAACATGGATCAGCTGAGGATGGAACACCAAGAGCAGTCCACCATCCTCCACAAAATAAGAGAAGATCAAAGAGCTATGAGGGAAGAGCAACAAAGGCAAGGACGAGATATAGAGGAGTTTAAACACTCCATTGGATCCACTAGAAGAAGCAGTAGCCGCCGTCACTAAGGTGGTCATGTTCTATTCCCTTGCCTATGTTATTTTTCTATTTTTCCATTATGTTTTATTGTCTGTTTCCTGTTTTTAGTGCATGATCATCTTTGTTTATGTCTTAAAGCTACGAAATATTCTATGTATCTCCCACCATACTTAAAAGAAAAATTTTA
Source organism: Arachis ipaensis (assembly GCF_059453495.1). Lineage (NCBI taxonomy): Eukaryota > Viridiplantae > Streptophyta > Magnoliopsida > Fabales > Fabaceae > Arachis > Arachis ipaensis. Next base: position 134,765,277 of record NC_142435.1, on the reverse strand, counting down.
TTTGAAAAAGAGAATTAAGATGCATGAACTCGAGTTATATAATAAGAATGGTCCAATTAATTATTGTGGTGGCATTACTTTTACTTTTTGAATGCATGAATCAACAGTGCATATTTGATGTTGGAGTAAAGTGTGTTAGCTCTTGAAAGAATGATGGAAAAGGTGAAGTATTATTGGTAATTTGAAAAATCCAAATATTGATTCTTGAAGCAAGAAAAAGCAGCAAAAAGAAAAGAAAGAAAAAGAGAAAGAATTGCGAAAAAAAAGAGAGAAAAAGAAAAAGCCAATAACTCTTAAAACCAAAAGGCAACATCAAGGATCCAAAGCTTTGAGCATCAATGGTTAGGAGGGCCTAAAAGAAACAAAATCTTAGCCTAAAAAGTTCAAATGAACTCCTTCCCTTAACTAAATGCTTGTGGTGTGAAGGTGTCAAGTGAAAAGCTTGAGACTAAGCAGTTAAAGTCGTGATCCCAATAGCAAAAGAGTGTGCCTAAGAACTCTGGGTACCACTTCTGGGGATTCTAGCAAAGCTGAATCACAATCCAATTGGGTTCACCCAGTTAAGTGCCTGTGGCGTTTATGTATCCGGTGGTAATACGGGAAAACAAAATACTTAGGGTCACAGCCAGGATAAAAAAGAAGATGTCTTCAAGAATAAAAAAAGAACTAAACTAAGAGAGTCAATAATATCATCCGGATTCTGAGTTCCTAAAGATGTCAACACTTCTGAGCTTCAAAGGATAGTGAAATGCCAAAACTGTTCAGATGTAAATGGTTACTAGCCACGCTCATCAATTGGAACTGAGCTTCATTGAAGACTCTGAGATTTATTGTATTATTCTCTTCTTTCTGCTCCTACTTTATTTTTGGTTGCTTGGGGACAAGCAACAATTTAAGTTTGGTGTTCTGATGAGCGGATATTTTATACGCTTTTTGCCATCATTTTCATATTGTTTTAGTTATGTTTTGTTTAAGTTTCATTATATTTTCATAGATTTTAGTGCAAAATTCATATTTTTGGATTCTACCTTGAGTTGTTTTGTTTTCTGATAATTTCAGGTAATTTCTGGCTGAAATAGAGAAGTTTTGGCAAAGTCCAGTTTAGAAGCAAGGAAAGTGTAGCAGATGCTGTCAGATTCTGACCTCCATGCACTCAAACAAGCATTTTTGGAGCTATAGAGGTCCAAATGATGCGCTCTCAACAGCGTTGGAAAGCTAACTTCCAAAGCTTTCCAGCAATATATAATCGTCTATACTTTTCTTTGAAGGAGGCTGCTCATATTGGGCATTGAACGCACAAGGCCTACCCCTTTTCTGGTGTTCAACGCCCTCAAAGGAACCCAAGCCAACGTTGAACGCCCAATCACCCCTTTATAGGGTTCAATTGCCACCAAGAAGCACAAGGCATTATGGATCAACCCCCTAATAGGCGTTCAACTCCCATCCCTCAAGTTGGTTCAATGCCCACCAAGAAGCACAAGGCAGCATGGATCAACCCCCTAATGGGCGTTCAACGCCCATCCCTCAAGTTAGACGCCAAACTCAGCCCAAGTACTCAACCAAAGTGGGCCCAAGAGTGGACTTTCGCACCTTTAGTCTAGTCTATCATAATTTTGTACTTCTTAGTTATTAGGTTATTATATATAGGAGAAGATCACCCTTGTTTAGGATCTTCTTCCACCACTTTCGAATTCATATTACTTTCTATAAGCTATGAGCTACTAAACCTCCTAAGTTAGGGTTAGGAGTTCTGCTAATTCTCATGGATTAATAATATTAATGTTTCTATCTCAATACAAATTTGATTCTATTCTCTTGTGCATTTTTGGTCTTCATCTCATGAATTGAAGATGAACTGTGACATTCATCCTTGTTCTACATGGGTTCCGTGTGAGTCCTGATCTGGATAGCATTGAACCACAGCTAAAGAGTGCACTATGGATTCCAAGAGCGTACCTGGGCGACTTTGGATAAGTGATATAAAATCCCGTTGACCGTGGGTTACTGAGGTCTCTGTGGCATTAAGACTAGAGTAAAAAGAGCAGCATTCTCTGATCCAAAAAATCTGACCTTGTCTGTGGCGTTTTGAGTAGGATCGCGAAGGGGAGTGGATTGCTTAGGTCTTCACCTTCGGCCATAATGGGAAGCCATGAGTTAACTTGATGAGAGGACATGAGTTGCTCGGATATGGTAGACTGCTATGGTTTAGAAGAGATTAACTTGATGAGAGGACATGAGTTAATTAATCACGTACGGCTGCCATTGAAGGAATCATTCGTTATTGAAGTAGACAGTAAGAAAAGTTAACCCGGAAAGAATACGCATCTCCGAAACCTTAACTGAATCTCTATCACTCCTGTGTTTACACCAACCTGGTATTTCATTCTTTATTATTTTATTTATGCTTTCAACCAAACAACCATCTTTTATAATTGCCTGACTAAGATCTACAAGATAGCCATTGCTTGCTCAATTCAACAATTTTCGTGGGATTTGACCATCACTCACCTAAGGTATTACTTGGACGATCTGATACACTTACCGGTTCATCTGTGTGAAACTTGCGGAGTTCAATTTCGCGCACCAATGAACTGTTGGATGAATGCTTTTGGAAAGGACATTATCTGAAATAGCAAATCTGGTATGATAGAAAAACAAATATTTATCAAAAATGATATTTCTAGATAGATATACCTTATTATTAGGAAAAAGGCATTTATAACCTTTATTTGCACTGTCATAGTCCAAAAAGAGATATAAATGTGACTTATAATCAAACTTATGCTTATATAAGGTTCTAACAAAGGGTAGCATATACATCCAAAGACCTTAAGATATGCATAATCTGGTATCTTATGAAAAAGAACTTTCAAAGGTGATTTAAAATTCAAAAGTGGGATTGGCAATCTGTTTATTAAATAAACAACAACACTAAAGGCATCACTTCAGAATTGCAATGATAATGAGGTAGTGGCAAGGAGAGAAAGACCAATTTTACTAATGTAACGATGCTTTTTTTTCACACTGCCTTGTTGTTGATGTATATATAGGCATAGAAGTATGTGTGTGATGCCATTAGATAATAACAATTTAGTAAAAGTATGAGATAAAAATTTCTTACCATGATCTGATTGAATAGCTAGAATCTGACATTCAAGTTTGAAGTTTTGGAAGCAATACACCTATACCGAAGGGAGCATTCTGCCAAGATGAAAGACAACATTTGAGAATTTAGATATCGAGTTATGCTTATAGCTTTTAAGCTGTTTATTTTTTCTTCTTCATAGTTCTTTATTGAATATTCTGGTTCTTCAATATGTTTTTCTTTGTTTTCATTCAATGGAAAAAAAGGCAAAAGTGTGAGGTTATAGAAAAAGCTATTGAGAGAAAAGACAAAGAGAGTTAGCTTGGAGAAAAGCAAAAAATTATGTCAATTTTTTTGTAATCTGTTTCTGTTTTGTGTCTTATAACTGTGAGGTATTCCTTGCTAAGTTGGATGAGCACTTAGTGTTAAAAGTTTAGGAAGTGAACCTAGCCAAATCAAGCCTGGTTAAAAGTTTGGTTTATCCCAGATAGGATTAGGAAGAATCCTAAGAAATTGGTGAATGTAAATTTTTGAAAAGATAGTGAAAATTCTATTATAATTATGGTGGAGACTAGATGTAGGTCTCATTGCACAAAGTGACTGAATCAGGATATATGACTATGTACTTCTTTTCTCTCTGCTCTATTTTCGTTTTGTTCGTTATGAGACAAAAATATTTGATTTCCTGCATAATTACTGTCTATGATTTAGCAGAATCAATTTTTGGTGTTAAAGTTTAAAAAAATTAAAAGAGGTCCTAGATTCAAACCCTCTTTTCTCTAAACCATTGAAAACCTTCAAAGAGTCATAGAAACATGAATCCATGTTTGAAGAGAAAAACCCTCAAGAGCCATTCTTTATATGCTTCTGATTTTGTTGTGGAGAGTTTCCCATCTTTATCAGCAAAGCGAGCTGGAACTTTCTCTTTCAGAAAGTGATCTTGCAGATCTTGAGATTAAATTGGATTAAAGTAAAATTTTGTCAAATGCTACAATGGTTGTCATTAAGCTTGTCACTAATGATTGGTAACTGATACTTAGAGGTTGAAACTGAATTAGAAGCAGACGCATTAGTGAGTTCCACAATCATCAGAATTTTAAATGAGTTCTGGATACCATATAAGAGAGTTGAATTAGAGAAGATATTTGTTGTTGAATGTGTTATTAGTATTATTGATTAAGAATGGGAAAAAAAAAAACAGACTATTTATAAAGGATGCAATTTATTAGATAATACCAGTTTTTCCAACTAACTTTTTTCTCCAATTCTAACTAATATACTAACCAATACTAGACTTTACATCACACAAGCTTAATTTATTATCTAGTAATACCCTCAACATAGATCACCGTCCAAAAGAAAAAATGAGATGGTTTCTACATAGATCACTGACTGTTTATTATTTCTAGTATTCGGATGGTTATTGTAAATAATACAAGGATGTTCATTTATTATCTAGTAATACCCTCAACATAGATCACCGTCCAAAAGAAAAAATGAGATGGTTTCTACAAAATATTTATAGTTAATTGAGTTGAGGTAGTATTTTTAAAAATGCAAAAGTTGGACAATAATAAATAAAATATACCGTATAAATTAGATTCTTAATACATTATTTAAATAATTAACTCAATATATAACTTTAATATAGAGTAAAGTATCATTTTTGTCTCCAACGTTTGTGGTAAGTCTCAAAATTGTCCCTAACGTTTCAATCGTCCTATTTACGTCCTTAACGTTTCAAAACTGACTTAATGTTGTCCTGCCGTTAGGGATCCGTTAACAGAATTGATGGCGAGACAAAATTGAGATGATTTTAAAACATTAGGGACTTAAATAGGACGAAAACGTTGAGGAAAAAAATGATACATAGAAATAAATTTTAATTTTATCCTTCAATAATATTAATTTTTACTATACGTAGTATTCAATTATTTTTTAATCACATCTAAGTAAATTACACTTAATCATATTATTTTCATTTTAAATAAATTAATTTTTTTTATAATTTTACTCTTAAAGATTTTTATTTATCATAAAATGTTCGTAGAATGACTAGTATATAAACTTGTAGAAAAGAAAAAAATAATACATATACAATAAAATATAAATTATACCTTTTGTCTCTAGTGTATCAAAATTCTTTAAAATTATAAAAAATAAAATTATTTAAAATAAAAGTAATGTGATTAAGTGTAATTTATTTAGATGTAATTAAAAAATAATTGAATACTATATACAGCAAAAAATTAATATTATTGAAAGATAAAATTAAATTAAAATTTATTTTTATGTATCGTTTTTGTCCCTAACGTTTTCGTCCTATTTAAGTCCTTAACGTTTCAAAATCGTCTCAATTTTGTCCTGCCGTCAATTCTGTTAACGGATCCCTAACGACAGGACAACATTGAGTCAATTTTGAAACGTTAGGGACTCAAATAGGACGATTGAAACGTTAGGGACAACTTTGGGACTTACCCCAAACGTTGGAGACAAAATCGATACTTTACTTCTTTAATATATAACGTATAAAACAGTGTGTCATCTATTTTAGTGAATTAAATCTGTTAGAAACAAGATACTAAACTGAAAAAAGAATTTGTGTATTATTGAGTGTATTCAAGTTGTTTATTCAAGTTGTCTCGGAATGATACAATATAGAAGGGTATTTATAGGGACTAAGAGAATCGTAATAATAAAGACATAATATTCTATAATAAATATTCAGATATACTAAATAATTCTAATTGATCCTAATTGATCCTAATTATATTCTAACATCCCCCCTCAAACTCAAGTGACAACTTGAGTTTGAAACTTATTTAAAACAACGAAATAAAGAGAAAAAAACTGCATAAACTGATAAAACGGGTGCAGACGGAACTGCCGGAAGGAAGCGCAGATGGAACTGCCGCTAGTCTGAAGGAAGTGCAGACGGAACTGCCGCTAGTCTGAAGGAAGCGCAGACGGAACTGCCGCTAGTCTGAAGGAAGCGCAGACGGAACTGCCGCTTGTCTGAAGGAAGCGCAGACGGAACTGCCGCTATCTGAAAGAACTGCAGATGGAACTGTCGGAAAGAAACGCAGACGGAACTGCCACAAGGAAACACAGACGAAACGTAGACGGAACTGCCATGAGAGAACGCAGACGGAACTGCCACGAGAAAACACAAACAGAACTGCCACGAGAGAACGCAGATGGAACTGCCACGAGAGAACGCAGACGGAACTGCCGAAAGAGCGAAAACTTTATGATTTCTTCATGAGAATAGATAAGCAGCGGATGACAATGGTGTTTGATCATTTGACTAAAAAAAACATAAGACAGAGAAAACAGGCTAGTCGGTGAGGTGAAAAAGCATCAAAGGAGTGACAAAAGGGAAAGAAGAATGGTATAGAAAAAAATGCAAAAACTACGGTGATTCACCGCAAGGAAAATAACCTATCCTCTTCAAGGAGGATACCATGGCTCTGATACCATGTTATAAACAAGAGACTAAATTGGAGAAAGGATTTGTATATTATTGAGTGTATTCAAGTTGTCTCGGAATGATACAATATAGAAGCATATTTATAGGGACTAAGAGAATCGTAATAATAAAGACATAATATTCTATAATAAATATTCAGATATACTAAATAATTCTAATTGATTCTAATTGATCCTAATTATATTCTAACAAAATCAACTAAAAAACTATTTAAAAATTAATTTTTGATGTGTTAATTTTTATTTTTATTTTTCTAAACTCTTTAATAGTATGACAACATATATTAGGGCAGGCAATGGAAGTTCAACCTATAAATAATTTAATGCATTCACTGCTGAGTAGGAATTGTTGTGACTGCGGCTGGGGTGGTCTCTCATTATGCAGGTTTTTTTTTAAATGAAAAATAAAAATAAAAAGAGCCTAACATAATAAATACTCAATTTAATTAATATTAGGTTAATACATTTTGTCAGAAATTCAGTTATGGGTGAACATCATCGTACCATTGATCTCATAAATAGGGTGCTGTATGTCCAACATGAAGCACAATAATCTCGTTTTCAAAACTTAATATGGACCAACCAATTTAGCTTCAGGGGCTATTACTGTATTTAAATGTAGTTTTGGAAGGAATAAAAATAATAAAGAAGCACCGTTGTTATTACTTTCTCCGTTTTAAAATAAATGCCGCATTTACATGTTTAGTTCATTTAAAAATTAATGTATCTGAATAAAGAATTTGTCTAGTATATTATTTTTTTAATAAATTAAAAAATGAAAACCACAATTATTTTAAAATGAAGCGAACAGTTAGCTTTTTTTTTTTCTTTTTTTTTTGGACTTTGGGATTGATCTAAAATTTAAGAGATTACTTTATAGTAATGAAAAAAGAAAATATTATAGGATACCAATGCGCTTATGTGGTAAGTAGTTGAGAAATTAAATTGTTTTGTGACTTTTAATTGAATTTATGTATAATTTTGAAAAAAAAAATTTATTAAAGGTAGTTTCAAACATTGTTTATATATTATGTACTAAGTTAAACTTTCAGCGTATTCATATATGTGATATCATTTAAATTTTTATTATTATGAATACTATATTATTTTAAATTTTATTAGACTTCTTAAATAATTAATCTATATTTTTGTTTCTTACTCTTATTCCTTGTAGTTTTGGATCATATGTCAAAAATTCAAATTAGAAAAAAAAAATCCACGCATGCTTAAAAAAATAAGAAATTAATTTTTTTATCAATACCATACTAAGTTTAATTAATAAGAACTCTAAAGATGCATTTGGTTTACGATTTTATTTTTTGTTTTTATTTTTCATACTTTTTATTTTCAAAAGCTTTTGAAAGAAAAAGGAGAAAACAAAAAAAACACGGTGAAAACAATAAAATTTTATTTTTTATTTTATTTTATTTTTTTTTTCTTTAACAAAATCTAAAAAAAATACTAAAAAAATAAAAACAAAAAATAAAAATACAAATCAAACACTCCCTAATATTTTGTAGAAGAAAATGTTGTGCGGAGAATAAGGCACTCCAATTTAGGCAATAAGCTAGTCAACTCTAGCAAAGATAAAATTTAAAGAATAATTTTGAATTTATATCAGCATTTTGTTGCAGTGATTAGTTGAGTCTACTAAGAGTAGTGTAGTAGTAGTATAGAGCTGCTTCAATGGACTTTCCAGGTCCCATAATAGAAAGGATCAAAATTCTAATTTGCCCCAAATACACGCAAGCAAGGAGTATGGGGAAAAATACACACACAATCTATGATGGTCCTCCCCACTATATATTTATGGGTCGTAGTGGTCTTCTCTCTACACTTTTTATGCACAATAATACAAGACACATGAATAAAAATTGTCGAATCAGGATACACCAATGTTTTATAGTAAATTGTAAAGCTATAATGTTTTGGGAGAATTTTCATTATTATAAAAGCTAACTATTATAGTAGGAGAATCGAAAACTTTATAAGATTTTTTTTCAAATGTTGATCTTTTGATGTAAAATTCTTTTTTAGATATTGATTCTACGAGATTCATAATATAATATCTCTTTTGAAAAAAAAGAGTATTTTATGATTCTATTCTACAGTATCTCATTCAATGACACTTAATATTTTTTCAGTCAAATTTATTTATTAGTAAAAAATAATCTTTTTTGGTTAGTTAATTTTAAATAAAGTTACTAATATAATGAGCTATAAAACTTTGAAGAATCATTGACATAAAAATTAGCTACTATAATAAGAGAGTCTAAAATCTTATAAAACTCTTTTTCAAATGTTGACTTCTTGATATAAGATTTTTTATTTCAGATATTAGTTAACATAAAATCTTAAAATCATCATTTTTCTTTTTTTTTTTTTTTTACCTCAACATGATTTTTAAATTTTCAGTTAACCTAATTTGAACCCTAAATTTTAATTTATGGGTCATGTTGACCCCCCCTAAGGTGCTTTCTGTCATAGAAATGTTAATGCTGTACTAATGTGGTTTGACATCTGCTAATAAGCTGAATATGATAGAAACAAATACATTTAATTTGTACGGTAAAAAAAATGAAAAAAAGGTATCGAATTATGTGGGTACGTTCGTTAAACAATGTCTCTAAAAGTATTAATTATATTCTTCTTCAATTCCTTGTACCAATTAGTTTACTCAGGATGAAATATGTCTTTGCACTCAATAAATATTTACTATCGAAGGTACTTACAAGTTATGAAATACAGATATTTCGTTAGGTTATCATATTTGCAGGTTAGATTTTTTTTATATAATATTCGTTTGACACATGTATATTTTTTTATGTTTTATTATTTTTAATAAAAATATTAAAAAAACCACTTAAAAATACTCAAATACAATTATATACCAACATGTTTAATTATGTTATACCGATTTTTTTTAGATTTTTAAACAAATTCAAAAATATTATTAGTTATTAATAAAACAATTATTTGATATAATTATAATAACGTATCCCAAAAATTCTTTATATTTTATACATATTATGTCCCCTTTGCAATAATTTTTTAAAATTTATGTGTCATCATGTTCTATATTGTGCGTCTTGTGTTTATATGAGCGTCTACATACATCACAAATTACAAATTATTTATTAAAAACTATTTTCACATAAAAAACACAAATCACATCTTTTAAAATATATTTCAATTTTTTTTTTAGGATGCAGCACTTGTCATGTATTTGAAGGATTTTAGGTAGCTAAGAATTAAGATATTGAGAATATTAAAAAAATATTATTTATATATATTAAAATTAATTATTATATATTTATGTATAAATATATATATTATTTAATTTATTTTTAATATATATTGTATACTAATAATTAATTTTAGTAAAAATATATATATATATATATAACCCAAATTAGAAGGTAAATAATTAATGAGAGTTGGAGTTGTAATGTATTTTTTCTTAGGTTGGGGGGCATAGGGAAGTTAAATGCGACAAGAGGGCACAGAATCATCAGTTCTTCCTTGTCTTTATCCAGTTTTTTGGAGTCTTATGGGATTTTATTGTAACGTGGATCTCCAATTCACCACACACAACATAATTATCTATCTGCATGTATGCACAGCATGTCACACGTTATTTTTATGATTAATGGTTTTCTTTTTTTAAGTATGGGGTCAATTTATTAATTAGAACATTTATTTCATTATAATAAATAATTATTATGGTGTTTAAAAGATAATATTTAACTTACTAAAAAATAAAAAAAATTAATATTTAATTTTAAAAATATGAAAATAAATAATTTAAAAAATTAAAATTTATTATAAAAAATAAATTAAATAAAAATTAAATACTAATTCATAAATATTATAGAATTGGCCTTATAGATATTTATTGTCTGATCTATTATTCTAGTGATGATTTTAATATTTATCATCTAATTATGATATTAATTTCTAGTGATGAAAAAATATGTGAGAGAGAGAGAAGAAAGGGTTGAACATGCTTTTTTGTGCTATAAAGATCCAAAGCTGGGGCCTGATGGGTGAAGAGGGAACAAGAGAGGTGGATGCCACCAACCAAGAAGCCTACAAAGGTATACAGATAATAATATAATAATATAATAGGACCAATATTATTTCTATATCTAAATTCATTTTTATTTCGAATAAATACAAGTAAATAAAAGGCCATAACTTTATTAATAGTTATAAATTAGGTATTTAAAAATAAAACACTCATTTAGTGGTTTAAAATTTAAATAACAATCTCTTTTACAGTTGCAAAAATTTCGTATAAATTTTCTGTCTCTTTTATTTGTCTTATAATATTATTCCTATATTAAAATAAATTACTAAAATTAGTTATTATTTTTAGAACAATGTTAGGGGCAGTAACTTTTGTGATTGGTAGCCATCAAATAGCCATCAATGATGATCTAATAGTGTGTGATTGGTGTGAGATTTTATCCAATGACTCACCTTTCTCTGCTGGTTACATGCTGGCTAAAATTCAACCAAACTAATGGCCCCCTAAATTTTTCCTTATTTTTAATATATATTTTATATTAATGACTGATATTTGTAGTTAATTTTAGTATACACGTAACATAGTTAATTTTGTTATCAACAAAGATTGGACTGTAAATTTTGATATCTATGTTATAAAATTAACTATTTCAAAAATTGAAGTGGAGTGGAAGACACATAAATAATTAACAGAGATGAAAAAATATAAGAGAGAAGTGAGATGAGGAAAAGATGTTGAAGATTGAAAAAGAAGAAAAGAAAGGCCCCTTTTGGTTGAATGAATCCACAGTATTGAGTCACTATTGATGCATGGATGGGTCGCATTCAAGAATGTAACAAAACATGGAGAGGGTGAAGAAAGGGCAAAAGGAAAGGAAGCAAGATATGGGAATAGAGAGGAAATTAAATAAATAAATAAATAAATAATTCAATTTCAATGATAGGGGACCATTTTATTATGGACCCCAGTTGCATTTAGTAATCTCACACCACCCCAATCCAATGGTGCTTCCGCTGTGGGGGGAGTCTTATTTGGCCTTGTGTTGTCTCTCATCATTTTATTTTCAATTCTCTGCATATTTTTATACATAAAGGAAAAAAAATAATTAAGAATTGTGTTGGTACAATGGTAGAGACTAGAGACATGCTTTCAAGTTAGAGAAAATCTCTGAGGTAGTTTCATTTTTTTTTTCAAAAAATGTTTTTTTGTTCTAAGCTTAAATAATTTGAATTTTTTCATAATTTTATAAAAATAGTTTAAAATTTACTTTTATTTTCTTTTATATAATTTTATTTCAATGTAAAACCACTAAAATTAAGAGAATCTATTTGTTTGTTGAAGAAATTAACTTTTCTTTCTAACAAGTAGTGGATTGAAATTTTATATACTCTTTTATGTTTTCATAATTATTAAGTTTATAATTATTTATTTTAAAATTAAATAGTATATTTAAAATTTCTCTTAACTACTATCACTTACAAGAATAAAAAAAAACTACAAGAAAAATTATAAAATAAAAGTTAGGATAACTCTAATTGAAAAAAAAAACTAATAAAATGTAAAATAATAATATAATCATCAATAAATGTATAATTTTTGTTATTTATAAATCTCACTCCTTTAAATTAAAAAAAATTAAAAAATTATTTTTTATTTTAACAATATTCTCACTTTAAAATCACTTTACATTAGAATACATATGGATATAGACAATAAGGAGATAAAATTGAAAATAAAAAATAAAAAATAAAAATGGGGGTTGGATAAGTGATGTAATATAGGGCCTCCAACATGTCAATCTCTTCCTTTTGGATTTAGACGCAAAGTTCGGAGAAAAGTCCACAAACACTGCATTGTCCTTATTAATGCCCTTGTGCTTGTGGGACCCTACCCTAATTCACTTCATCATTCATTTTTCAACTTGCTTTTATTATTTTCCTTCTTTTTAATTTAGTTATTTACACGCTTGACCTATCTTTGTATCTATCTTAGTGTGGATTTATATTAGAGGAGACGATAAATAGGTTCCGATTTTTTAACTGGAAAATAAATAAGTATTTAATTAATTAAAAATATAAAAATATTTTTTATTTTTTAAAATATAATATATTTAAATTTTTTTGAAGGATTTATTTATTTTTCTATATTTTAGACAGAAAATTTTAAATATTTTATGTCTTAAAAAATAAAAAATATTTTATATTTTTAATTAGCTAAAAAATTTATTTGTGTTTAAATTAAAATGTCAGAAACTTATTTATTTTTTTCTTTTTATGTTAAAAATTTTGAGAGTGATTAATATTTGTTTGTTAAAATTTTTTAGAATCAAATATGGCCTCTTTTATCAATTTATAAGAAGATATTTACTTTCTTAATTATTTTAGATATAAATATAATATTTTTTATTATATGTAAGTGTCGTTTAATGTTTTTATGAGTGAGAGTTTTTTTTTTTTCCTGTTACTTTATTTAAAATTTCTCTTAAAATATTATTTGGGAGGAGAAATCAACTCTTTGCTTTATTTGTTTTTTTCTTCTAGAACAACATGTTGCATCTTAAGTCTTAACCACTTGCTAGAGAATAATACAACTTTCTAAGGAGTTATGGTTTTTGTGAATCATGATGCCCAAAACCACTAAGTCTTCTCATGAGTGTATCCATATTTTTTTTAAAGAAATAAATAAATAAAAATAAACACCCTCAAGGGAGGAGACAGCCAAACCTAATAATTCCCACCACACTAACATCCATTGATTTTATAGTACTACAATCAATTTAGAAGAACCGAAACACTTTGTGTGTTTTTTTTTTTAGATTTTGTGAAAAAAGTAAAATAAAATAAAAAGTAAAATTGTATCATTTTTAATTATTATTTATTTTTTCTCATAAAATTCTAAAATAAAAAATATATTAAAAATAAAATAGAAAAAAAAAACGTACACACTTTAATTGTTAATGGTAGTTGATTGTGTATTGTTATTACTTATTAGACAACCTTACCTAGTGATTAGGAATTTAGGTACAAGTGAGGCTACTTCAAAAGCTTTTGGAGGAAGTATCTTGGTGCAAGCCTTATAATTTTTTATGTGCAACGAATTTTGTTAATTTAACCGCTGAATTTTAATATTTCACTATAAAAATCAATTCAAGAAAATTTTATAAAATTTGGAATTAATTTGATATGTTATTATGACTCTTTACTTTTATGTATATTATTATTTTAAAAGTATAAAAAATATATGATTATTAGATTATATATCTATTAATATCCGAATTTTTTAAAATTTAATAAATTTAATTATCATAATAATATAACATGTGATTCATGAAATTTGTTGGGTAAAAAAAAATTTACGTTTAATTATTTTGTCAATCTCTATATTTTTATCAGATTTATAATTAAATATTTATATTTTAAAAATTTTAATTTAATTTCTAATATTATTACTATAAAAAAGATTAAAATTAGCGGAATTTTTTTCCTACAAATTAAAGGCATCCACAATTAATGACTTAATTAGATCTTTGTCCACATATTTTTTAAAGAGAAATATTTCGTTAACTTTAAAGACTTTGACACCAAAAAGACTTAATTATAAAATTAAAAATAATATAAAAAATTAATTAAAAATTTAAAATATAAAAATTTAATTATAAATTTGATAAAACTAGCCGAATGAACAGAGTAATTAAGTCTTATTAATTAATTCAATTATATAGATCTATCTACAAGACATAGTTATAGCAGGTATAAACGGATCTCTTCTAAATGTCTTTTTAGTCTATGATATCCTTTAATATAACAAATTAAGAACTAATTCGTCGCGAATCTGAACTCTATTTAAGGTATCTCTTCTCAATGTTTTGTTTCCGTGCCTTTTCAGTTTTCTTTGTCGGTTTGGCTGCTTCTTTGCAAGCTCAACTGTGTATATTTTTTAATTAGTTTTTGTAATAAAAGGGCCCAATAAATAAACTAACTAGGGTCCAAAAATGTTTAAAAGAGAAAAATTTTTCTACTTGGATTGTGAGAGAGCATGGGCCATAGTGTACAATGTACTCTACCTATGCTGAGAACAATATGGGTCCAAATTGTGCCAAGCACACCCAATATGACTGTTGCTCTCAACCAACACATGGTTTATTTATGGTTGAAGGGGTACCTATTCATTTTATTTAATGAATCACATTAAGTATACACAAAAAATTAGATATTAAATCAATTATTTGTGTAAAATATATATTAAAATATAAAATACACATTAAAAATAAATTAAATAATATATATAAATACATGATGATTGATTTTTTTTTTTTTTTTTTGTGTATGTAATATTTTTTTTATTTTTTAATTAGTAACTTTGGATTTAAGAAAGAAAAAAAGAGATGATTATTCATTATTGCTCTTGGGGAATAAAAGTTGACTCAATTATGGTATTTGGTTAAGATGGAACATCTAGATCTATGATTGAAGAAGGATCTTAGCAGATTCTAATGTTGTTAGCATGTAAGAATGTAGGCCATCACTAATTGTGACATGTCACCTTAGAATGAGACAAAGTGACAAACTCTTCTCCATCAAGCCATTGGATCACACAGAGTGGTAAATGCCCTCATCACATGAATGAATCAATGGAGTTGTGTGATTTCAAGAATTTTCTTTATTCTTTGGGAACAAGAGTATTCTTCACCTATGGGAGATTTATAGCGGAGTTCTATAAGAACTTTTGAAGGTATGCACATTCAAAGATTATTGGGGAAAAGGAAAAACATTTCTCACCAAGTTGTAGAAAAAAGGAAAACAGAGGGAAAAAAAAGTATTATATAGTAAATAAGAAAAATGTCAGATTGTCAACACTTTTTGTTACTATTAGTCAATGCTTTGAATTAATACTTTATTTTGTTAATATTCAAATTTTGGTTTAGAATTTAATTTTTAATATTTAAAATTAATCAAATATTAACAAAAAATAATAAATTTTTTATTGGTCATGCAGTAATTCTCCATAAATAAAGTATAAAATGCATCTAACGCGCTACTAAATTAAGAACTCAATTGTTCTTTTTATATTTGGTAATAAACTCAATTGTTCTTTATAAGATGTTGGACATACTATTAAACATATTTGATATTTATTTAGCATAGGAATGACGATTTTTGGTAGAGAACATTATGGGTATATTATTTTTTTCGTGGGCTAATATTATGGGTTATTGTAAGTCCATAAAAAGTTTTTGGTTTTATAGGCCAAAATTATCTTGTTAATTAATGACCAACGTTTTTGGCGGCCTTCTGTAGGTATCTAAAATTAATGAAGGCATGACCAAAAGAAAACAAAAAATTAGTGAAGCCATATTTAGGGGTAGCAAAGGGCCGAAACCAGCCGGTCCAACCCGAGTAACTCGCCAAAAAAGGCAGGTTGGGCTGAAAATTTGAAACCGGCATCATTAAAAAATCTGCCTAACCCACACCGCCTAATCCGCGGGTTTTGGCGGGTTTCGGCAGGGTTGGACAGGATTCCCCAGTGGGGCCGTATTTTTTTTTTGTAATTGAAGATGTTTCTATGTTATAATTTGGATTATATTCTATATTTGATTGATTAGACTTGGAGACTTAAAAATATTTAATTATTTGTTTTAGTTTTGGACAATATTTGTTTTAATATTTTATTTTTTACAATGTTGGCATAAAACTTACTTGATAATTATATTTATTACATATTTAAAATTATAAAGACTTTAATGTTTGTGAACTTAAAAATTATAATTTTTTATGTCTTTAGAAATTTATAATTTATTAAAATAGTTGTGAAATAATATATATTGTTTAATATTTAATATTTAATATATTGTTTAATATTTAATAGGATAGAAAAAAAATTCAAGACCGCCTCATTAGGCAGAACAGATAAATGACATACTTTTAGCAGGATGGAACAAGACAAGGCAGACTAACCCCTAACCATATTGATGAAAGAAGCTCAAGCTATATGGAAATGAAGGTAAATTCTTCACTGAATTGAATGGAAAGAGCCAAAAAATAAAAAAATAAATTGGAGAATTCATCAATTCTCAAACACAAAAGGGATATTCATGAGAAGGAAACCTGAGATATACATTTAAATTATATTCTATACTTTTGAAGTGCTTTGTTAAACTAAGATGAAGTATTTGTGAAAATATTTTTCAATGCATTTTTTGAAACAAAAAACAGTTATTTTTCTTTTAGTAATTAGTAAGTACCCTTAACAAAACCCTTTTTTTAAAAAAAAAGATTTGCATTGATTTTTAACAAGTTATATAAGCCCAAATATTTTGCTGACAACTAACCCTAAGGATATTTGTCAAGTTTACTTATAGTAAAATTTTAAAAAATTTTAATAATGCATAAAATAAATTTAAATATTAGCTTTTCAATAAAAATTATATACAAAATATTTGTTAGCAAAAATTTTATGTTTATATAAGAATTTAGGTAATATAATAATTGCATGTAATGTGATTAAGGTTCTAAAAGCAAATCGGTTATCGAACCAATAGAATTAGAGGTTTAATAGTTCAAAAGTTCAACTAAAATTTAATCGAGATTGAATCAGATATAATAAAATAATATATTTATCTATAAAATATATTATTTTTTTTTAAAAATAATTTTTTTGTGATTTATTATTTTAATCACTAAAAGAAAAACCAAGTCGACCGATTAATTGGTTTTTAATAAGTTCATTACCAAGTATTTTTTATCTTAAATCGAATCGGTTTATTAACCAATTTTCGGTTAATTGGGTTGAACCAACTCATCACAATTCATAACCATGAATGAGATTTTTGGTTTTTGGAAGGGGAGAGAGTTGTTTTTGTTTTTTTCCAATGTCTGATACACGTTTTGGTTAATATTCTCATGCTGTTAAAGAGTGGAACAAAAGTCTAATCCATTATTATTTGATAATGGACATACATATCTCAACTTCTTTAATGGTATATCTTAGAGGCCCAATGTTTATTTAGTGGTGTATAGGAGTTGGAATGTTACACAATGTTATCAAAGTCCAACTTATGAAATTATATTATTTATGTGGTAGGGTTGAAGAATTTTTCGTAACCAAATAGTAATAATTAGTTACACTTAATTTGCTTGTTTCTTTATTACTTGTTCCTAACAAATTAATTAAAGTTTCACTGGCACAACTAACTAATTAATAATGGAGAATGAACAACTACAAAATTAAATCTCCAAGATATAAGTCCAAATAATAAAGAGCTAAACTAATTAAACCACAAAAATTGATGTTAGTATAGGTCCATATGAGGTGGTTGGACTGACTTTAATTAAGGACTGTTCTAAACTATGTTAATATGATTTATTTTATTTATCAACATTTTAAAATGTGTATTAATTAGTAAAATAAATGTTAGAGTTAACTGAATATTTTTTGTAAATTGAAAGTATTCATAATTAAAAATCTAATTTGATTTTTGACCATATGTATTTTAAGAAAAAATATTTTGTTAATTTTAATATTTTTTTAAATAAAAAGAACCTAATTATAAAATTAAAACAATATAAAAACCTAAATAAAAAAATATATATAGAAACTTAATTAAAAATTTGATAAAATTATAGAGAGCAATCGAATAATTAAACATTTTTTAAAATTGTGAACAAACTTCTCCATTCAGCATATTAGGAGAACTAAGTTCCTAATGTTTTCATTAATCATTGGCATGTCTCAGAAATTGTGGAAGAATTTCTTAATTCATCAGCATATCATTCAGGAGCATCAAATTTTTAATGTTGAGCTTATAAATAACATTAATGTGCAATTTTTTCTACTCACTGATGTCATAAGTATAAAATCGTTATACCCATTTATATATTTTATTCATATTCTTATGGAAGAACTTATAGTTATTTAATTTCTGGGATCTAAAATTGACCCTAAAATAAGCAATTTATTATATTGTCATTGAATCTATTATTAAACTCTTGCATTTGAGTATCAACTGTAGAAATAAATAAATTCACGTGATAATATAACGATTTTCCATTGAAATTTGTTCAACAAATTTATAACTTCGAACCTTTCTAGAAATATACAATGTATTTATAACAGGAACTCAAACATTAGCAGAGTGGTATAACTTCTTTGAAGCAAAACTTTCAACTTGGTTATTCCATTTTTTTGAATTAAAGTTTTAGTAGTAAAATTTAGAGATAGTACTAACAAATTATTTTTAGTGATCTTTTATTTTATTTTTAGTCGTCTCATCATGCTTTGTTATTAAAAGATTTTAGCGATAATTATACAATTATCGATAAAAATATTTTTAATAGTCACAAAAAGTATATAATTATCATTATAATATATAATAATAATAAATATTTAATTATTATAAAAATATAAATTAAATAAGACATATATATAATAACTATTATATTATTGTCACTAAAAATTTAACACTAAAAATATTTTTTTGTTATAATGGGATAACGTGTTCAATATATCCTAGTTTTTTTCTGTTGCATGCTTCACAAATACCATATAGTATCAGTTGGTGATTTTTTTCTTCACTTTAGACCTTTTAAATATTATAAAATGTAATAAAATTTGTTTTTTAAATTATACTAGATCACAAATATATATATAAATATTCACTAGAATTTTCTTTTCAAAATTGTTGCCCGTGTTTGTCTTTGGTATCATGATTTCTAACTTTTTTTTCTCAAAAGTTAATACTTTTGTTGCAATTAAAATGCTACAATTACAATTCTCACAAAATCAGGGATAAACAAATACAATAAACATAAATTAGAGGGATTCTTAGAAAAATAATACCAAGCTAAAACATTAAGGATTTAGAACAATAGGTCATGATATTTTTCCATCTTCAATTTCGGTGGCTATGACTCTCAAGTCTTCCATATTTTTTCGTAAATTTCAGAGCTTGGGACAGAATTTTTTCAGCCTCAATTCTGCAATTCTCAAAGATGAGAGAGTTCTTGGACAACCGAATTTGCCATATAGAAAGTAGCTCACTTGACTTAATTTTTCTTTTGAATCTCCTCTTGTTCTCACGTCTTCCATCAATTGACACCACCACTCCTATAGTTGCATATTCGGATCTCTAGGACTCACACTAGCTACTGGTGATTAATTCCAAACTTGTTCAACTTTCAGACAAAAGATCAAAGTATGCAGGTGCATTTTCGGCAATGAAGAACAGCGCGGGCACAAATTGAGGATCTGAGCTATCCTCTCATGAAGATTTGTCTTCACCGCTAACCCTTCATGAGCAAGTTTCCATAGAAAGGCCTTGA
The DNA here is from genome assembly GCF_059453495.1 of Arachis ipaensis. NCBI lineage: Eukaryota > Viridiplantae > Streptophyta > Magnoliopsida > Fabales > Fabaceae > Arachis > Arachis ipaensis. The sequence continues at coordinate 134,745,356 of NC_142435.1, read as the reverse complement.
TTCTTAGTTGACATCGAACCTCCCAGATACTCCTTCATAGTTGTCTTCTTTTGAATTTGGCGAGAAGAGCTTTAATTGGCTTATGAAAAAAATTGTAAGCTACTTCATACCCCATTCTAACATTGTAATTACCTAAATCATACTTTATCCAAGTGACTGAATCTTTACCTTTTTCAATGTCCATTTGGCATATTTGTTGTGCTATGTTGGGTTTGAACACACTGTGAATGAGCTGTGTATTCCAACTCCCCATCTCATTGAATAGTTTTCTTAGCCAAATCAAGTTTTCATCACTACAGTTGCCTTCCTGTAATCGGAATGGAGGTAAGTTACCAAACCATGGGTCTTCTTTGATTTTTACTATACCTTGTGTTGTAACTTTTCATTTGTTACCTTATTCCAAGACTTTCCTGCCTTCCAGTAAGCTTTGCCAGGGTCAAGATGGTCTCAAACCTGGTTTTGCTTCCAAAAAAGAGGCAAGTCTAAAATATTTGCTTTTGAAAACTTTATAAAACAGAGAATTTGGTTTAGTCATTAGTCTCCACCCTTATTTTGCTAACATCACTAGATTAAACGCTTTGAGATCTTTAAACCCCATACCTCCTTCCTTTTTAGTTCTGCTCATTGTATCCCAGCTAATCCACTGAAGTTTCTTTTCATTATGTTTTTAACCCCACTAGAATTGCATCATCATTTTGTGAATATCATCTAGTAGCGTTTCGGGCAGTTTGAAACAACTTAGAGTATAGATAGGTATATCACACACCATAGCTTTGATTAAGATTTCTCTTCCGCTTTCTGACAATAGAAGGCGCTTTCAACCTTGTAGCTTCTTTGAAACCTTATCTTTCACATAACCAAATGTCTGACTTTTAGATTTGTTAACAATAGATGGAAGACCCAAATATTTGTCCTGTGCACCAATATTGGGAACTCGGAGAAAAGTAGGTAGTTCTTCCTTAATAGAATGAGGAGTATTTTTACTGAAAAATACTGCAGACTTACTGAAATTGATAATCTGACCATTTAGGGAGCCATACTGTTGAATAACATTAAGCAAATTTGCACAATTATATGGTTGATGGATGGACATCTACTGTTCAACCGAAGCCCCTAAAATAGGTTATTCTGTTCTCCTTTGTGGAGTAGAAAGGATAAACCTTTTGCGCATAGTAAAAAAAGGTAGGGTGAGAGGGGATCTCCTTTCCAGAGTCCTCTACTTGGTTTAAAGAAACTAGTAGGAGAATTTTTCACAATAACCGAATAAGAAATAGTAGTGACACATTCCTTCACCCATTCTATCCACCTCTGACAAAAACCAAGCTTTTTCATTGCGAACCACACAAAATTCCATTCCACCCGATCATAGGCTTTGCTTATATCCACTTTTAGTGCTAAATCAGTGCCCTCAAATGATTTATTCTTTAAAAAATGCATGTATTGATGCGCCACAAGAATATTATCACTAATAAGTCTCCCTCTAATAAATGCACTCTGATTATCACTAATCATTCTATTCATAAGAGGCTGCAAGCGATGGACAAGTACCTTGGAAATAATCTTATAGAATACGGTGGTTAGGCTGATGGGTCGAATCTGCGACATATTTTCTGAGTGCTCATTGCCAATCGAGTAACATTGTCCCGAAAACCTTCATGTTGTCCCTGCTTAATTGTGCTTAAATAATATGAATCATGCAAATAAATAGAAGATGCTGCATACTGATCTTCAAATAGCTTGGCTAGTTTTTGAAAACGTGAAACAGATTCTGCAGACAAAGAAAAAAATTAATCAAGTGCAGGACCGTCTAAAAAAGTAGAAAAACAATGACATATATAAAATTGGGTCAGAAGCATTGTTTACTATCATCATAGAACAAAATATTTTGATGTATTTTTCGGATCACCCAAGCCATTATAAGGAGTTAAAGTCATTGGCAAAGAAAGTTTTTAGATCATTGGAAATTCATGCCATCGACGGTGAATGGACCAACTGCGTTGTCCAATTCTATTTCTTCATTGGCAGGTTGATCCTCCTCTGGTTCCTAAGTTTCAAAGATATGAGTTGGATCGGAGTTTGCTTCCTCATGATCTGGTTGTTCGTGATAATCATCATTATGAGTTATCCGAGCATTGGTAAGCTCAACTATCTGATTTGTCATTCTTTGATTTTTTTCTGCCATGCGCTGATTGGTCTATTGTAATTTTGTTACCATCTGAAGAAGCTCGGATAGTGTTGGAGAAGGTTGATCAGCCATAGACAGACCTAAAAATTCAGGAGCTCAAAGAAAAATTTTAAATCTTCGACCCACGGTGGGCGCCAATTGTTCTTGTAAGGGTTGACTGTGGTATAACTCGTCCTCCGGCGATTATCTTCAAGCTTTCTGTCAGAATGAGTTATACCTCGGCACCAAGAGAATAAGGAGGTGGGCACCTGCAAAAGGTACTCTGATACTCAAGTTATTGAGTGAATAATAAGCTCTATATTCAAGTTGGTTTTAAATCAATCTCTTGCCACCTTTTTATATTCGGAGTGAGTGTCAATAGTCATTTGTGCGTTTGATTTACATTGATGAGAAATGAAAGCATTTTAGAGCATTTTGATACAGTTTTGATATTGTCATTGATGGTTGATCTATAACGCTAGGAACCGAGTTATAATGTGTAGCCGAGTTATAATGGATATATCAGAGACTAATAGAGTAATTAAATCTTAATTTTATCACTAAAGATAAGCTAAATGAGTGACATATGTCATAATACGATCATGTAGCACATTTCACATGACATATAAGTGAAATTAAAAAAAAAATTATTTATATACTAAAATCAACACTAAAATTAATCATTATATTTTTTATATAGATACATATATAGTTTAATTTATTTTAAATAGGCATTTTGCATTTTAATATGTACTCTACACTAATGATTAATTTTGGTAACTGATTTTAATGTACATTTAGCATGCTTAAAATTTTTAGGGTAAAGTATATTTTTTGTCCCTAAAGTTTGACAAAAGTTTCAAAAATACCCCTAAGTTTTATTTTATTTCAATTTTGTCCCAAAAGTTTTCGATTTGCATCAAATATACCCTTAACGGCTAAATTTTCAAAAAATTTAAGACCAATATAACAATAATGCATGAAAATGATGCTTGATTTGCTTGTGTTGAGGGTTATTCTTATGAAATTGTTGTTGAATTGGCCTTAAATTTTTTTAAAAATTAGCCACTAGGGGTATATTTGATGCAAATCGAAAACTTTTGAGACAAAATTAAAACAAAATAAAACTTAGGAGTATTTTTGAAATTTTTGTCAAACTTCAGGGACAAAAAGTATACTTTACCCAAAATTTTAATAGGAAAAACAAATTAATCACCAGAATTAAATACTATATATTTTAAAGGTTTAATTATTTTGTTGGTCTCTATAGTTTCACCAAATTTTCAATTAGGTCCCTATATTTTTTTTCTTTTTAATTGGGTCTCTTCACTACTTTTAATTTTATAATTTAGTCATTTTCATATAAAATGGTTAAAATAAATAGAATATTTTTTCTAAAATACATGCGGTCAAAGATCTAGTTAGGGTTTTAATTATAAATACCTTTAATTTTGTGAAGAAAAATATTCAATTAACTCTAATATTTTTTTATACTAAAAATGACTTAATTATAAAATTAAAAAATATTGTATGGACCAAATTTAAAAAAAAAATATAAAAAACTTAATTGAAAATTTGATGAAACTATAAGAACGAATAAAATAATTAAAAATCAAATAGAACATACTTAGCTTGTTCTTGCTTGACTAATCCTCTTTCATGTATAGCTTGTCTAGCATTATTTGACCTTGATATTTCGTAGATACGTATATATTGATTAATAATGTCATATGTCACTCTTTTATTGTAATTAAAATATAATTTTTTTCTAAAATTAAAGAGTTCTTTCTTCTTCTTTTTCCCTTTCTCTATCTCTTTTATATATCATTATCAATGGCTAATTATAAATTTGTTGACAATCAAAATGTGTAACATGACATTCTTCTCTAATTGTAGTTAAATTAAGGGGTAAGTACTATTTTGGTCCCTAAAGTTGAGTGTGAAAATCGAAACCGTCCCTCATCTAATTTTCGATTTAGAATCGTCCTTAACGTTTTTTTCGTATTAAAATCGTCTTTTTTTAATAAATTTTTTATGTTATTCCTAAACTACCCCTATTCCTATTTTAATAATAAAAGTTATAAAATTTAAAAAAAAAAGAAAACGCATGTGAGGGGGGGGGAAGAAAAGGGTATACGAAGGGGGAGGGGAGGGGAAGGGAAGAGGGGGAGGGGTAAGGGGGAGGGGGACGGCGCCGGTGAAGCTTGGAGCTGCCGTCGCCGAAAGAAAGGAGAGAAAGGGATACAGAGTGGGGGGGAGAAATAGGGAGGAGGGGGAGAGAAGGGGTCCTCGCCGCCGCCGCTCCTTGTCGCTCCTCGCCGACGCCGCTCCTCGTCCTCGTTGTCACCGCCTCGCCCTCCTCGTCGAGCCGTTTCTGCTCCTCCTCCTCGCCCTCGTCATCGCCTTGCCCTCATCGTCGCCGCCTCGCCCTCGTCGTCGCCGCCGTGACCTCCTCGTCGTCATCGGCTTCCGCTCCGTTGCTCGCCGCTGCTCCTCGCCGCCTCTGCTTCTTGCTTCAATCTCTGTTTTTGCTTCGTCTTCTGCTTCTTCCGCTTCTTGATTTGTTGAATCTGATTTGATTTGTTGAATCATTGTTAGTTTTGTTCTTGTTTTGATTTCTGAATTGTTGTTGATTGATTTTGTTTTTTTTTTATTTCTGAATTGTTGTTGGTTTTGTTGAATCTGGTTTTTGTTATTGTATTTTTAATTTGTTAATGGAAGAAGTTGCTGTTGTTTGGTGTTCTTAGTGTTGGTGTTGGTTGGTGTTGGTGGTGGTGTTTGTGTTGGTGGTGGTGGTGGTGGTAGTTGTGTTAGTGTTGGTGTTGGTGTTGGTGTTGGTGGTGGTGGTGGTGCTGGTGGTGGTGTTGGTGCTGGTTGTGGCGGTGGTGTTGGTGTTGGTGGTGATGGTGGAGGAGGTAATTGTGTTGGTAGTGGTGAGGGTATTTTTGTCCAAAAAAATTAAAAGGACGATTTTAATACGAAAAAACGTTAAGAACGATTCTAAATCGAAAATTAGATGAGAGACGGTTTCGATTTTCACGCTCAATTTTACGGACCAAAACAGTACTTACCCCTTAAATTAAAATTAAAATTGAAATATTGAAATTAAAATATAGCTATATATATTACTAATTTAACAATCAAAATATGTCACATGACTCTTTTATTAAAATTGAGATGAAATATTTTCTTCTAAAATTAATAAATTTTATTCCTCCATATTCTTATCTATCTCTCTCTTTTTCTATTTTTCTCTACATTTTCCACTCTATATATAATTTATAATTTATATTTTATATTACTAATTTGACAAACTATAATGTATCACAATATATTCTTTCATTACAATTAAAATAAAATCTTTGCCTCCAAAACTAACAAACTCCATCTTTCCTTCTTCTTTATCCTTCTTTCTCTTTTCTCTTATTCTCTATTTCTTTCTACATTTCTATTCTATAAGAAATAAAATTAATAAAAAAATAATTCGTAAAAGTATAAAAAATACATTAAATTAATAATTAAATATAATTAAAAATAATTCTGTAAGATTATTCACATAAAAATATATTATTATTATATACATACTTTTTTAGTTTTTTTTTTATTTATTTTTTTATCGCTTATCTTTTTAATTTATATTTTTACTTCTCTTCTTTCAAATATTCATTACATATAATTTAGAGAGAACACTAATGCTGTGATTAATAATTAGAATCAGATTTAATTGTTTAAAAAATTTATTTGAGTTAATTTTATAGCTATATAGAATTTTTTTATACTAATATCTAACTATATTTTTATATATAGAGAAAAAAATATAATTTTTAAATAACAAACATGAAAATTAATTATTTTTATTTATGAAATAGACTTAACACCTAATCAAATGTAAAAATATACATATTAAATTCTTTCAAATTTTAGATAATGAATGTTAAAATTAATTATTAGTAAAAAATCAAACTCTTTCACGTAAAATAATGACTAAAAAATTTATTATTTGATTTTTTATCTATGGAGATCCTGGTCTTCTTAGTCGACGACTTTTGTCCTCTTACAATCTTTTTATAAAAGTAGTTTTATTTTATAAATTTTTCTATCATAATCTATAATATCAGGACAAAAACTAACATAATTTCAAAAAATTTATATTACCGTAATATTATTACGAACAAAAACATTAGTATTTACAAAAAAAAAAAATATTCTAACACTTAAATTAGCCTTTTAGAATTTTCCCAAGTTATATTTAAGTAGAATCTTATATTTCCACCATTCCTCTAAACGTAGCTTTATAAGTATTTAATATTGTAGTTATTATTGCCTTATAAATGGTCAGTTACTAATAAAGAATAAATATATAGTCATTCATGATAAAAGATAATGTTTACTGGTAATCGACTTATTATAACGTTATTATTTGATATTAGTAACCGATTTATATATCAGTTATGACCGACTTATTATAACCGCGAGATCAATACTCATCACAAAATCAAGAAGCAAGGGGAAGCTTTACTCAAACACGAACAAATTCAAAGTTTTAAATTCATGATGAGAAAAATGATAATGGCGATTAGTATGAGAAAAAAAAAATGGGAAGAGTAGAAGAAGCACCAATTGATAAGCTTAAACCCTACCTCCAAGCAATTATTAATCCCAACCCATAATTTGTCTCCAATTGAATAGCTCATATGAGTTGATTGGTTATATATAGCATATGCCTAGCTGGCATAACTCATTGTCTTGGCAAAATAGACTTGTGGAGATAGAAGAGTCTACATAATTCTCCTAGATACCTTTTTTAATTATCATTTTAATTCCAAGTTAAATATAATATATTTAACTAGAGATTTTTTTTAATATTAGGCCGAAATTATTATAATCCACCAAAATGGCCAAAAAAACTATGTTTGACACTGATATGGTCACCATTAATACGAGCTATAACTCGGCCTCATAACCGTTATTGACCATCACCATAACTCGTCATTTTGCCGTTATTGCTCGGCCTTTATGAGCTATAACTCGGTGGCGTTAACATTACCATAACCGACGTCCCAAACGGAAAGATAAAATCGGTTACGAAACCGATTTTATCACCTACAATGTAACGGACGAACATATTTCTATAAAAGGAAGGTAAAATGTCTTTTTTGAGACCTCTTTTTCTGAACTTAACACCATAACTGACTTAAGCATTGGAGTGCCTTTGCAGGTACACTCCACTCCCTTTGTATTGTTCACACCTTCACATCTACAACGAACATAAAGAACTCGGACTCTGAGGAGCGGACGTCCAACCTTGCAGCACATAGCTCGGCTAATCTCGAGGAGTTGAAGCCGACCTATTTCCCAGGCAAGATCAATTGGCGCCCACCGTGGGGCCGAGAAAATCATATTTTTCTTTTGGTCCCATCACTTCCATCTGCATCCATGGCTGACGCACCGCCTCCGTCACTGTCCGAACTCATGCGAATGGTAGCTGAGCTACAGCAAGCTAATCAGCGGATGGCTGACGAGAACCAAATAATGTCTGCTCAAATTGCTGAACTAAATCATGCTCGGATTGAACACAATGATGCTCATCGCCAACAGGCGGAGGACGAGGAACATCAATCCCAGCCGACTCATGTTTCGGAAACCGCTCAACATGAAGAGCAGCAGCCCGAAGACAAGAAAGAAGAATCCGAGGACCTTGTAGGCCCCTTTACAGAAGAAGTAATGAACTTTGAACTGCCGAAGAGGTTCACTCTGCCGTTGACCCTCACGCCTTATGATGGACTCGGAGATCCGAGGAAGTTCATAAAGAAATTCCGATCAATAATGATCGTCAATGGTGCATCAGATACAGTCTTATGTCGTTGTTTTCCGAATTATTTAGACGGTCCTGCACTTGATTGGTTGTGTGCTTTGCCTATTGCAGGTTCCATTTCACGCTTTCATCAGCTAGCGAAGCTATTTGAAGAACATTTCGCCGGATCTGCAATATACTTGCACGACTCCGATTACCTGAACACCATCAAGCAAGGACCAAACGAAAGCCTAAAGGACTATATGACTCGCTTTACCAAGGTCGCAATCAGCATACCAGATCTCCACCCCGAGGTCCATCTGCATGCAATTAAAAGCGGCCTCCGACCCGGGAAATTCCAGGAGACGATCGCAGTGGCAAAACCGAAGACTCTAGCAGAATTTCGAGAGAAAGCAAAAGGACAAATTGACATCGAGGAGCTCAGACAAGCTCGGAAATCTGACAAGTCACATTTCCGCGAAGAAGATAAGAGCTCATCCATTAAGAAAAGTTTTAAACTAACACCTCGATTTGATTCTTATACGCAGTTTAACACTAAGAAGGAGGACATAATCAAGGAGATCTTGAACTCCAAATTAATCAAACCACCAAGAAAGGCTGGCACATACCAGGATGTAAAGCATGTAGACAAATCAAAGTACTGTGCTTTCCACCAAAAACACGGCCACAATACCGATGATTGTGTGGTCGCCAAAGATCTCTTAGAACGACTAGCAAGACAAGGCCACCTAGACAAATACATTGGTGGTCAGATCCAAAAACGTGGCCCCAGTTCCACAACCAACGACCTCTCTGAACAACACCGAGGAAAAGAGAAGGCATCTTCAAACCAATATGAAAGACCACGAGGTATAATCAATTGTATTTCAGGAGGATACGCAAGTGGGGGATACTCAAACTCGGCAAGGAAAAGGTCATTCAGAGCAATATGCTCGGTAGAAGGACCAAAGCAAGATGTAGCAATCAATAACCCACAACCAGAAGTCACCTTCACACAGGCCAACTTTAACTCCAGCATACAAAATTTGGACGACCCTGTGGTAATCACCCTCCAGATAGGGGATCTATTAGTAAAAAAAGTGCTCTTGGATCCCGGGAACAGCGCCGATGTTCTGTTTTATTCCACATTTCAAAAGATGAAGCTCAGCGACAACATGCTACAGTCCACAGGAGGAGACTTAGTCGGCTTCTCGGGAGAACGAGTTCCAATACTCGGATCAGTTTGGTTACAAACCACACTGGGTGAGCATCCTCTTTCAAAAACTAATGATATTCAATATCTAGTAGTTGACTGTTTCAGTCCATATAACCTTATCCTTGGCCGACCTTTTCTAAATAAGTTCGGCGCCATTGTCTCTACAGTCCATCTCTGTGTAAAGTTTCCACTGCAGGATGATCAGGTTGCAACAATCCATGGAAATCATAAAGAGGCCCGACAGTGTTATAACACCAGCATGAAGTTCCAAAACCGCTCAACACAACAAGTCAACAATGTCGAACTCAAACAAAACGAAGACACACTAGCTGACCTCGACCCAAGAGCCGATTTTATCGAGCGACCAAAACCATCCGATGACCTACAAAAAGTGTATTTTAATAATGACCCTAACAATTTACATATGTAGGTACATCAATCAACCCAGCTGAGTTACAGGCCATAAAAACCTTTCTACAAGAAAATGCCGAGCTTTTTGCCTGGAAACCTGCAGACATGCCCGGCATTGATCCACAAATTATCAGTCATAAACTAGCAATAAACTCGGCAGTCCGACCAGTACAACAGAAGAAACGAAAACTCGGCGAAGAAAAAAGGAGAGCAACACTAGAAGAAACACAAAAACTCATCAACACTGAATTTATCAAAGAGATCAGATTCACTACATGGCTAGCCAATGTGGTAATGGTAAGGAAACAAAACGGTAAGTGGCGCATGTGCGTCGATTTCACCAATTTAAACAAAGCATGCCCAAAGGATTCTTACCCCCTACCATCCATAGACTCTTTAGTAGACAATGCATCAGGCTACGCTACTTTAAGTTTTATGGATGCATATTCAGGGTATAATCAAATACTCATGCACCCCTCCGATCAAGGCAAAACAGCTTTTATCACTGATTTCGGTAACTATTGTTATAAAGTTATGCCATTTGGATTAAAGAACGCAGGTGCAACTTACCAACGCCTTATGGATAAAGTGTTCGCCAAACAAATCGGCAGAAACATCGAAGTTTATGTCGATGATATGGTCGCCAAAACAAAAACCGGACATAATCACATCAGCGACCTTACAGAAATATTCGGCCAGATCCGCCAGTACAACATGCGCCTCAACCCCGAGAAATGTGCCTTCGCCGTTCAAGGGGGTAAGTTTTTAGGTTTTTTACTAACATGCAGGGGAATAGAGGCAAACCCAGACAAATGCCGAGCAGTTCTGGACATGACCAGCCCCAAAACAGTAAAAGAAGTTCAGCGTCTAACAGGACGCCTTGCCGCACTTTCCAGATTTGTTCCCTGTTTAGCTTCAACTTCTATTCCTTTTTTCCAAACAATTAAAAAGAAAAACAGATTTGAGTGGAACGACGATTGTGAGAAAGCCTTTTCCAAATTAAAAACAACTCTCTCACAACCGCCAATTTTACAAAAACCCCTACAAGGGGAAGACTTATTTCTATATCTGTCAGTCACTGATTGGGCGATAAGCTCGGCCCTTGTATCAGACAGAAACAAAGTGCAACATCCGATATACTTCGTCAGTAAAACTCTCCAACATGCCGAGCTCAATTACCCAAGGATTGAGAAGCTCGCACTAGCACTAATATTCTCGGCACGACGTCTCCGACCTTACTTCCAGAGCCACGTTATCTACGTCAGAACAGATCACCCACTAAGACAAGTGTTACACAAACCAGAAATCGCAGGGCGACTCATAAAATGGGCAGTCGAACTGTCTGAGTTCGATATCAGATACCAATCCAGAGGACCGATCAAGTCACAATTTTTAGCCGATTTCATCGCCGAGTTTACTACACCATCCGAGGAAGATCATGCAAAACAATGGATCTTATATGTGGACGGATCTTCCAATAATGGGGGCTGTGGAGCAGGAATACGTCTGGAAGCCGAGGACGGATTCATACTTGAACACTCAATACACTTAGCTTTCAAAGCCAGCAATAACCAATCCGAGTATGAAGCACTGCTCGCTGGACTCCGACTCTGTTTAGATCTCCAAATCTCGACGATCAAGGTATATTGTGATTCTTTGTTAGTAGTACAGCAGGTAAACGACCTTTTTCAGGTCAAAGATCCTCTACTCTCTAAATACCTGCTATTAGTAAAAAAATTATTAAAAAAATTTGTCAAATTTGAAATAGAACATATACCACGCGAACAAAATCAAAGGGCAGATATCTTATCAAAGCTCGGCAGCACACAATCCGAGTTATCCACACTGCAACAATTCACAATAGCATCACCCACTGTTACTCTGACAAATGTGTTAAGTGTGACACAGGTAAAAGATTGGAGGGACGACTTTATACACTATTTACATACAGGTAATATACCAGAAGGGGTCGAGAACGATAAAAGGTTCCGGCGGCAAGCATCTTCCTTCACAATACTCAACGGAGCATTATACCGACGGGGATATACTCGCCTCTTACTAAAATGCCTCAACAAGCCAGAAGCTGACATAGCATTAGCAGAAGCACATGAAGGAATCTGTGGCACACATACAGGAGCTCGGAGCTTAGCATCAAAGATCCTCCGAGCTGGATTCTTCTGGCCGACGTTGAAACAGGACAGCCAACAAAAAATCAGGACATGCCAAAATTGCCAAAGACACACACCACTGATACACATACCTGCCGAGCAAATGCATCATTCAGAAATCAGCTGGCCATTTAACCAATGGGGTTTGGATATACTCGGGCCGTTTCCTACGGCACCGGGCCAGGTAAAATTTCTAATTGTCGGCATTGATTATTTCTCCAAATGGGTGGAAGCCCAACCTTTAGCAAGAATAACATCTCAACAAATGATTTCTTTCGTTTGGAAAAACATTATTTGCCGATTTGGCATACCTCAACATATCACAACTGACAACGGTCGCCAGTTTGCCGACCAAAAGTTTCAATCTTTCTTGCAGAATCTCAAAATAAACCAACACTTCACCTCCGTTGAACACCCTCAAACGAACGGACTAGCTGAGGCTGCAAATAAGGTCATCCTGCATGCACTAAAAAAGAAACTAGATGACGCCAAAGGACTCTGGGCCGAACTAATACCTGAAGTCCTTTGGGGATACAACACCACCCCACAAACATCAACAAAAGAAACGCCATTCAGACTGGTATACGGATCGGAAGCCATGATCCCCCTGGAGATCTCCCAGAACTCAATCCGAACTTACATAAACAACCAAGACGAAGCTCGGAAATCCGAGCTAGACATCATCGAAGAAATCAGAGACATCGCCGCCTTGAAGCAACGCGCGGCACAGCAAGCAATTGCTCGACAGTACAACAAGTCGGTCAAAAGCAGATCATTCGTCAAAGGAGACTTAGTCCTCCGCAAGACTGAAACTGCTCGGAAACCACCAACACATGGAAAGCTCGCAGCCAATTGGGACGGTCCATACCGAGTATCAAAAGTACTCGGTCAAGGAGCATACAAGCTAGAATCATTAGATGGTAAACTCATACCTAGTACATGGAATGTGTCTTCCTTAAAGAAATTTTATACTTAAAAGACAGGGACAGGCTTGTACTCTTTTTCCTACTACCAAGATTTTATCCCAAAGGGTTTTGCTTGGAGAGGTTTTAACGAGGCTAGCCTACCTGCACCTTTGTATTCAAAAGGTTCATAGAAACTCCGAATATATAGGAGACAAATATTATCTTCTTTATCAAACAACTATACGACTAATATTGTCGATCAAATATAACTCTATCAAATACAGCTCAGACAACATACATGTCTGAGCAACAAACTTCCATCATCAGATAATCACAGCAACAAAAATAGCAATAAGCTCGGAACACTTTCCGGCAAATATCAAACAGCTTTTATAAAGCATCACATTCAAAATTCAAACAAGTCAAATTCAACAAAGTTCAAACAAAACAAACTAACTATCATATGCAAAGTAAATTCAAACACGTCTCTAACAGAACACATTAAACATTATCGGCTTCATCTTCTGCATCGCCATCATCTTCGATCAGTTGACCATCTCGAACTATCTTCCCAGGATCCATACCAGAAAGATCGGCATCTGGAACCAAAAACCTAACCTGCAACCTCGCCCTTTCAAAACCTTCAACAAAAGAATCTAATATCTCATCCGCCTTTTTCTTCTCCATCTCCTTAAATTGAGCAGTAACCTCAATCAAACGAGTTTGAATGTTCACCAGATCACTTTCCTTTTTCTTCAAATCTTCCACATCTCTAGAGTAACTTTCTTTAGTCTCCTTCAACAACTTCTCGGTCTCAGTCAAACGGCCTTGAAGCTCAGCAGCAACACTCTTACTCTTCACCAACTCCTCCTTCAAAACAGCAACCTCTCCTTTCTCTGCAGCAACCCTCTTATTTTTCAACTCTTGGCTACGCCCAAGACTTGCAAGACAAAGACCAACAACCTAAAGAAAGAAAAAATACCAAAATTCATAAAGATGAAGAGCAAGAAAAAACCAATAAAATCATTACCTGCATATACTGCCCAATAGCCATGTCCCCGACTTCCTTTGCAAGAGTAACGTCAGCCGACGACTGGCAATACTCGTCCACCACAGCCATATAGGGATACTCCTTTCCCCACACCGAAAATGCCTCACTTTGTTCCGAAATTTCATGAAGTCTTTTTTGATTGCCCATAAAAGCCTGTATCTCTTCAAGAGGAACCCCTATCTCCTTATCGTCAGAATCATCCGACAAATCAACAAGGTCGGACTTCTTTCTCTTCTTCGCAATCACCTTCCTCCGACCTTGACGAGGCTGCGTAACCTCGCCGACACCAGCAACTTTCTCAGCATTAGACGACGATACCTCCTTCTCCAGATTCTTATTCTTGAAGCGCGTCCTCAAAGACGCAGCTGAAACACCAGGATATTTACCACCTGTGAAAACAACAAACACATCAGACATACGACAAGAAGCAATAAACACCTTATAAAAACCCTATGACTCACCCAAATAGGCTACCACAGCATCTTTATCCTCCTCCCACTTCAGAAGCTCATACATTGAAATTAAGTCTCCCCGACCGATATTTTCAACAAGAAACTCAATCACACAAACATTCCTCGGGGAGATAACCTCAGGACCGAGTATATTCTGAGGTTCCGAGCACCAATACAACGGGAACTTCTCAGCCAGATTTTCATCCACGAAAAACGGAAAATCTTTTTCCAAAGCCCTAACCTTTAAATACATTTCTTTAAAATCTTTAAAAGAGGATTTGTACAATTTGAAAATGTCAAAACCAGGAGTGCTATTGAAGTTTATCCAACCACCTTTCCACACCCCTTTAGCTTGAAATAAAGAAAAGAAAAGGTCAACAGACGGCAACACTTCCAGAAACACCATTAAAATTTCAAACGAACGGAGAAACGCCCACCCATTGGGATGAAGCTGTGACGGAGCACAGTTTAACTGCCTCAAGACCTGACATTCGAAATCAGTGAAAGGTAATCTAACTCTCAACTCCTCAAGAACGCAGCTGTGCATATAGAAAAATTCAAAGCCTCTGCCCCGGTGATAAACCCTATCATTAACACTACAGGGCAGTAACTCAACCCCAACCCCAGAGTTCCGCCTCACCACCCTACTAGCATCTACTTCCTTAACAGCAGCTTCATCACAAAACAGTGACACCCGAGACCTCACGTCATCCCCTACCCAGTCATAAGACCAGTCTATTTCACCTTTCTGCTCCTTCTCAAACCCCATTAGAAACAATAAACAAACATGCAACCAAGAAAAACAAAGAGTTGAGAGAAGAAAGGAATTAGAAGAACACAAACATGACCATACCTCTCTTGCTCATTCTCCAGACAAGAAGCAGAAAACCAAAAACGCCCAAAATTCCAATCAGCAAAACCAATTAATCACAACCAAAAAACGTTCCAAGTATCAAAACTCCCTCAGTCACATCAAACGACGAAAGGAGCATTGGAAACCATCAAAACATTAATGAAGCACCCACTCCTTCTCTCTCCTGAACAAAAAGCACGCACAATTTTCCACGTGGCGCAAATGGGAAGTTACTTTAATGAAGTACGTTGAACTGGGGGCTCACTCAGTAACCCACTTAGCCGAGTTATAACTCATTACAAAAGCTCAACCTTCTTCATTAAAAAACTTTCCTCAGGCTAAGCTTGGGGGCTGTGATATGGTCACCATTAATACGAGCTATAACTCGGCCTCATAACCGTTACTGACCATCACCATAACTCGCCATTTTGCCGTTATTGCTCGGCCTTTATGAGCTATAACTCGGTGGCGTTAATATTACCATAACCGACGTCCCAAACGGAAAGATAAAATCAGTTACGAAACCGATTTTATCACCTACAATGTAACGGACGAACATATTTCTATAAAAGGAAGGTAAAATGTCTTTTTTAAGACCTCTTTTTCTGAACTTAACACCATAACTGACTTAAGCATTGGAGTGCCTTTGCAGGTACACTCCACTCCCTTTGTATTGCTCACACCTTCACATCTACAACGAACATAAAGAACTCGGACTCTGAGGAGCGGACGTCCAACCTTGCAGCACATAGCTCGGCTAATCTCGAGGAGTCGAAGTTGACCTATTTCCCAGGCAAGATCAGACACTGTTTTGGAGATTTCTAATGGCTATAAAAACATCATCGCTATTTTTCCATCCACGTCACTATCGTCTTCGAAACGTTTTGTAAAAATTATCAATGACATTTTCTGTGCATGGCTAATACGTGGTTGACGGATTCTCTCTTTCTAGCGTAAAATTTTTTCACCCTAGCAACTATCTTCTCTTCTCCATTTTTTCTTCTTTTCCCAGCTCTCTTTTATTACTGTCACTTGATGAGTGGATAATTTATACACTTTTCGGCATTATTTTTACATAGTTTTCAGTATAATTTAGTTAGTTTTTAGTATAATTTTATTAGTTTTTAAATAAAAATCACATTTCTGGACTTTGCTATGAGTTTGTGTGTTTTTCTGTGATTTCAGGTAATTTCTGGCTGAAATTGAGGGACTTGAGCAAAAATCAGATTCAGAGGTTGAAGAAGGACTGCAGATGCTGTTAGATTCTGACCTCCATGCACTCAAAGTGGATTTTCTGGAGATATAGAACTCCAAATGGCGTGCTCTCAATTGTGTTAGAAAGTAGACATCCAGGGCTTTCCAGCAATATATAATAGTCCATATTTTGCCCGAGTTTAGATGACACAAACTGGCATTCAACGCCAGTTCCATGCTGCATTCTGGAGTTAAACGCCAGAAACAGGTTGCAAAGTGGAGTTAAACGCCAGAAACAGGTTACAAACTGGCGTTCAACTCCAAGAGAAGCCTCTACACGTGTAAAGCTCAATGCTCAGCCCAAGCACACACCAAGTGAGCCCCAGAAGTGGATTTCTGCATCATTTACTCATTTCTATAAACCCTAGTAACTAGTTTAGCATAAATAGGACTTTTTACTATTGTATTTACATATTCGGATCATTTTAAGTCTTGGTGACTCTGGTTCCCCTCTGGGGCCGAGACCAATGAACTCCATTATCACTTATGTATTTTCAACGGTAGAGTTTCTACACGCCATAGATTAAGGTGTGGAGCTCTGCTGTTCCTCATGAATTAATACAAAGTACTATTGTTTTTATATTCAATTCAAGCTTATTCCGATTCTAAGATATTCATTCGCACCTCAACATGAATGTGATGATCGTGACAGTCATCACCATTCCAACCTATGAACGCGTGCCTGACAACCACTTCCGTTCTATCTTAGATTGAATGAGTATCTCTGGGATTCCTTAATCAGAATCTTCGTGGTATAAGTTAGAATCCATGGACGGCCATTCTTGAGATCCGGAAAGTCTAAACCTTGTCTGTGGTATTCCGAGTAGGATCTGGGAAGGGATGGCTGCGACGAGCTTCAAACTCGCGAGTGCTGGGCGTAGTGACAGACGCAAAAGGATCAATGGATCCTATTCCAGTATGATCGAGAACCGACAGATGATTAGCCATGCAGTGACAGCGCATTGGACCATTTTCACTGAGAGGACAGGATGTAGCCATTGACAACGGTGATGCCTAACATACAGCTTGCCATAGAAAGGAGTATGAATGATTGGATGAAGACAATAGGAAAGCAGAGGTTTAGGAGGAACGAATGCATCTCTATACGCTTATCTGAAATTCTCACCAATGAATTACATAAGTATCACTATCTTTATTTTATATTTTATTTATGTTTTAATTATTAAATCTCTATAATCAATTGAATCCGCCTGACTGAGATTTACAAGGTGACCATAGCTTGCTTCAAGCCGACAATCTCCGTGGGATCGACCCTTACTCACTTAAGGTTTATTACTTGGACAACCCAGTGCACTTGCTGGTTAGTTGTGCGAAGTTGTGACAAAGAACTAAGATCATGAACGTGCATATTGAGTTTTTAGCGCCGTTACCAAGGAATGGAACCGTCACGATTTCTGCGCACCAAGTTTTTGGCGCCGTTGCCGGGGATTGTTCGAGTTTGGACAACTGACGGTTCATCTTGTTGCTCAGATTAGGTAATTTTATTTTAATTTTAAGCTTTTTATTTCTTATTTTCGAAAAATACAAAAAAAAATTTCTTCTTTTTCGTTTTTCCAAAATAATTTTCGAAAAATCCAAAAAAAATTAATAAAATCATAAAATCAAAAAATAATTTTGTGTTTCTTGTTTGAATCTTGTGTCAGTTTTTAAGTCTGGTGTTAATTTTATCTTTTTAATTTTCTGAAAACTATTTTCGAAAATTTCATGCATTGCATTCTTCATGATCTTCAAGTTGTTCTTGGCCAGTCTTCTTGTTTGATCTTCATATTTTCTTGTTTTGTGTCTTTTCTAGTTTTTCATATGCATTTTTAATTTGTTAGTGTCTAAATATTAAAAATTTTTAAGTTTGGTGTCATGCATGTTTTCTTTTATTAAAATTTTTTTCAAAAATACATACTTGATGTTCATCATGATCTTCAAAGTGTTCTTGGTGTTCATCTTTGCATTCAAAGTGTTCTTGCATGTTTCCTTTGTTTTGATCCAAAATTTTCATGCATTTAGTCTTTTTGGTGTTTTTCTCTTTCATCATTAAAAATTTAAAAATAAAAAATATCTTTTCCTTTTTCATCTCATAAAAATCGAAAATTTTGAGTTGACTTTTTCAAAAACTTTTAAAATCTAGTTGTTTCTTATGAGTCAAATCAAATTTTCAATTTAAAAATGCTATCTTTTCCAAATCTTTTTCAAAAATCAAATCTTTTTCATTTTTCCTTTATAAATTTCAAAACTTTTAAAATTATTTTCAAAATCTTTTTCTTATTTTTATTTCATATTTTCGAAATTAATGCTAACAATTAATGTGATTGATTCAAAATTTTTAAGTTTGTTACTTGCCTAATAAGAAAGGTTCAATCTTTAAACTCTAGAATCATATCTTTTTAGTTTCTTGTTAGTCAAGTAATCAACTTTGATTTCAAAAATCAAATCTTTTCAAATTTCTCTTTCAAATCTTTTTCAAATTAAGTTTCAATCATATCTTTTTCAAAATCAATTTCAAAATCTTTTCTAACCTCTTATCTTTTCAAAATTAATTTTCAAATCTTTTTCAATTAATCCTATCCTTTTGTTTCAATCATATCTTTTTCAAAACTACCTAACTAATTCTCTCTCTCTAATTTTCGAAAATCACCTTCCCCTTTTTCTAAAACTTCATTTTTAATTAACTATTTATTTTAAATTTAATTTAATTTGATTTAATTTTCCTTGCTTAATTTTCGAATTTTTAATTTTAATTTTTAATTTAAAAACAAAAATACTTTTATTTTATTTTATCTAATTTTCGAAAATTCTTCTCCCTCACCTCCTTCTATTTATTTATTCATCTACTAACATCCCTTTTTCACCCAAGAATTCGAACCTACTCCTCACCCTTGTGTTTGAATTCTCCTTCTTCTATTCATATCTTCTTCTACTCACATAAAGGAATCTCTATACTGTGACATAGAGGATTCCATATTTTCTTTTTGTTTTCTTCTTTTTCATATGAGCAAGAACAAGGATATGAACATTCTTGTTGAAGCTGATCCTGAACCTGAAAGGACTCTAAAGAGGAAGCTAAGGGAAGCTAAAGCACAACTCTCTGGAGAAAATTTGACTGAAAATTTTGAAAAAGAAGGAGACATGGCCAAAAATAATAACAATGCAAGGAAGATGCTTGGTGACTTTACTGCACCAAATTCCAATTTACATGGAAGAAGCATCTCAATCCATGCCATTGAAGCAAACAATTTTGAGCTGAAACCTCAATTAGTTTCTCTGATGCAACAGAACTGCAAGTTTTATGGACTTCCATCCGAAGATCCTTTTCAGTTCTTAACTGAATTCTTGCAGATCTGTGATACTGTTAAGACCAATGGGGTTGATCCCGAGGTCTACAGGCTTATGCTTTTACCATTTGCTGTAAGAGACAGAGCTAGAATATGGTTGGACTCTCAACCTAAGGATAGCCTGAACTCTTGGGATAAGTTGGTCACGGCTTTCTTAGCCAAGTTATTTCCTCCTCAAAAGCTTAGTAAGCTTAGAGTGAATGTTCAAACCTTCAGACAAAAAGAAGGTGAATCCCTCTATGAAGCTTGGGAGAGATACAAGGAACTGACCAAAAAGTGTCCTTCTGACATGCTTTCAGAATGGACCATCCTGGATATATTCTATGATGGTCTGTCTGAATTATCTAAAATGTCATTGGACCATTCTGCAGGTGGATCCATTCACCTAAAGAAAACGCCTGCAGAAGCTCAAGAACTCATTGACATGGTTGCAAATAACCAGTTCATGTACACTTCTGAAAGGAATCCTGTGAGTAATGGGACGCCTCAGAGGAAGGAAGTTCTTGAAATTGATACTATGAATGCCATATTGGCTCAGAATAAAATATTGACTCAACAAGTCAATATGATCTCTCAGAGTCTGGATGGATTGAAGGAATCATCCAACAGTACTAAAGAGGCATCTTCTGAAGAAGAAGCTTATGAACCCTGCAATAGCAGAGGTGAATTACATGGGTGAACCCTATGGAAACACCTATAATCCCTCATGGAGAAATCATCCAAATTTCTCATGGAAGGATAAAAAAAAGCCTCAACAAGGCTTTAATAATGGTGGAAGAAACAGGTTTAGCAATAGCAAACCTTTTCCATCATCCACTCAGCAACAGACAGATAATTCTGAGCATAATCCATCTAGCTTAGCAAATATAGTCTCTGATCTATCTAAGGCCACTGTGAGTTTTATGAATGAAACAAGATCCTCCATTAGGAATTTGGAGGCACAAGTGGGTCAGCTGAGTAAAAGGCTCACTGAAACTCCTCCTAGTACTCTCCCAAGCAATACAGAAGAAAATCCAAAGAGAGAGTGCAAGGCCATTGATTTGACCATCATGGCCGAACCTACAAGGGAGGAGGAGGACGTGAATCCTAGTGAGGAAGACCTCCTGGGACGTCCAGTAACCAATAAGGAGTTTCCCTTTGAGGAACCAAAGGAATCTGAGGCTCCATTAGAGACCATAGAGATTCCATTGAACCTCCTTCTGCCCTTCATAAGCTCTTATGAGTATTCTTCCTCTGAAGAAGATGAAGACATTACTGAAGAGCAAGTTGCTAAATACCTTGGTGCAATCATGAAGCTGAATGCCAAATTATTTGGTAATGAGACTTGGGAAGATGAACCTCCCTTTCTCACCAATGAACTAAATGTATTGGATAGGCAGAAATTACCTCAAAAGAAACAGGATCTTGGTAAATTCCTAATTGCCTACAAAATAGGCACCATGACCTTTGAGAAGGCTCTGTGTGACCTGGGGTCAGGAATAAACTTAATGCCACTCTCTGTAATGGAGAAACTTGGAATATTTGAGGTGCAAGCTACCAGAATCTCATTAGAGATGGCAGACAACTCAAGAAAATAGGCTTATGGACAAGTAGAGGATGTGTTAGTAAAGGTTGAAGGCCTTTACATACTTGCTGATTTCATAATCCTAGACACTGGGAAGGATGAGGATGAATCCATCATCCTTGGAAGATCCTTCCTAGCCACAGCAAGAGTTGTGATTGATGTGGACAGAGGAGAGTTGGTCCTTCAATTGAATGAGGACAACCTTGTGTTTAAAACTCAAGGATCTCCTTCTGTAACCATGGAGAGGAAGCATGAAAAGCTTCTCTCACTGCAGAGTCAACCAAAGCCCCCACAGTCAAACTCTAAGTTTGGTGTTGGGAGGTTTCAACCTTGCTCTGATTACCTGTGAGGCTCCATGAGATTGAGGGACTTGAGCAAAAATCAGATTCAGAGGTTGAAGAAGGACTGCAGATGCTGTTGGATTCTGACCTCCATGCACTCAAAGTGGATTTTCTGGAGCTAAATAACTCCAAATGGCTCGCTCTCAATTGCGTTGGAAAGTAGACATCCAGGGCTTTCCAGCAATATATAATAGTCCATACTTTGCTCGAGTTTAGTCGACGCAAACTGGCATTCAACGCCAGTTCCATGCTGCATTCTGGAGTTAAACGCCAGAAACAGGTTGCAAAGTGGAGTTAAACGCCAGAAACAGGTTACAAACTGGCGTTCAACTCCAAGAGAAGCCTCTACACGTATAAAGCTCAATGCTCAGCCCAAGCACACACCAAGTGGGTCCCAGAAATGGATTTCTGCATCATTTACTCATTTCTATAAACCCTAGTAACTAGTTTAGCATAAATAGGACTTTTTACTATTGTATTTACATCTTCGGATCATTTTAAGTCTTGGTGACTCCGGTTCCCCTCTGGGGCCGAGACCAATGAACTCCATTATCACTTATGTATTTTCAACGGTAGAGTTTCTACACGCCATAGATTAAGGTGTGGAGCTCTGCTGTTCCTCATGAATTAATACAAAGTACTATAGTTTTTCTATTCAATTCAAGCTTATTCCGATTCTAAGATATTCATTCGCACCTCAACATGAATGTGATGATCGTGACAGTCATCACCATTCCAACCTATGAACGCGTGCCTGACAACCACTTCCGTTCTACCTTAGATTGAATGAATATCTCTGGGATTCCTTAATCAGAATCTTCGTGGTATAAGTTAGAATCCATGGACGGCCATTCTTGAGATCCGGAAAGTCTAAACCTTGTTTGTGGTATTCCGAGTAGGATCTGGGAAGGGATGGCTGCGACGAGCTTCAAACTTGCGAGTGCTGGGCGTAGTGACAGACGCAAAAGGATCAATGGATCCTATTCCAGTATGATCGAGAACCGACAGATGATTAGCCATGCAGTGACATCGCATTGGACCATTTTCACTGAGATGACAGGATGTAGCCATTGACAACGGTGATGCCTAACATACAGCTTGCCATAGAAAGGAGTATGAATGATTGGATGAAGACAATAGGAAAGCAGAGGTTCAAGAGGAACGAATGCATCTCTATACGCTTATCTGAAATTCTCACCAATGAATTACATAAGTATCACTATCTTTATTTTATATTTTATTTATGTTTTAATTATTAAATCTCTATAATCAATTGAATCTGCCTGACTGAGATTTACAAGGTGACCATAGCTTGCTTCAAACCGACAATCTCCGTGGGATCGACCCTTACTCACGTAAGGTTTATTACTTGGACGACCCAGTGCACTTGCTGGTGAGTTGTGCGAAGTTGTGACAAAGAAATAAGATCATGAACGTGCGTATTGAGTTTTTAGCGCCGTTACCAAGGAATGAAACCGTCACGATTTCTGTACACCATCACTCTTACCCAACAAAAAATAAGCAAACCCACCAAAAACAAGCAAAATGATAGCACCATACTCACCAGTCACCACAACTAAACAAAAGCTAATAGGTCTGTTACAAGACAAGCTACAATTCAGTCAAATGCTCACTATAAGTCGGCATTGATTCTAATAAGTCCGTTACAAACAGAATTAATGCTAATTATATTTCAACACTGGTTCATTATAAATTCGTTTGAATGTAACCGTTACGTTATGATATCAATCTTTATCAAAATCATAACCGATAAACAGTAACAATAAGCACTTAACCTATAAATAGTAAAAGCATAAGGAAAAAAGGTATGAAAAAAACTATTTCATTCTACATTTTCACTTAAATACTATCTCTCATACACTAACTTGAACGTTGGAGTACTTTGTACAGGTATCCGCTCTCCTTTATTCTACAACGGCCGAGGTATATATAACTCATCCCAGCAATAATCACAAGGAAGATTATTGGGAGGACGAGCTATACCATGAGCTAAAAGACTATACTGAGTTATAGCAGGAGCTAAGAAGCCACACCAGAACAAAAGCCATTCAGGTAAATACTTGTATGCGTTGGTTATTGCTTCTTTTTTTTTTAAATTGGAAGTGTGAAAAAATTTTTAAAATAATAGTGTAAGGTTTTGTAAAATTTTTTAGGTTATTTTGTTGTCGATTAATAATAAGTGGTTTAATTACTCTGTTGATCCCTATAGTTTCGCAAAATTTTTAATTAGGTCCCTATACTTTTTTTCCTTTTAATTGGGTCCCTGCACCAAAATTTTTTTTTTCAATTTGGTCCCTCTTGGTGGTAATTGGCTTAATTGTATAGGGACCTAACTAAAAAAGAAAAAATTGGTGCAGGGACTCAAATAAAAGGAAAAAAAAGTGTAGAGACTCAATTAAAAAAAAATTGGTGCAGGGACCTAATTAAAAGAAAAAAAAGTATAGGAACCTAATTGAAAATTTCGCAAAAATATAGAGACCAACAGAATAATTAAACCATAATAAGTTAATTAATTGTTTGTAGTAGTACCGGCGTTAGTATAGGTGTTAGTTAGTGTTAGGGTTAGTTTTAGTAAATTAATTATTGTTAGTGTTAGTGTTAGCATTAGGATTAGTGTTATTTAAAATTACTGTTTTCAAAAACAAGATTATTTATGTATTAATAGTTAATTATTATTAATGTTTGGTCTTATTTTTAAGAAATATTTTTACTTTATAATTCATTTATAATTTTATTAATTAAAAAAATAGAATTAAAAAAGAATTATTTAATAATTTTCAGAAATTTTTTTAATTTCCATAAAACATTAGTTTCAATGATTATTAATTTATATTTTAGTTTTGCTTGAAATATTTAATTAAATCTGAGTTATTATATAAAAAGTATTAAAAATAGAATTATTTAGTAATTATTTTAATTTTTTTTATTTTACATAAAACATTAGTTTCAATTATTATTAATTTATGTTTTTAGTGATGTTAGTTTTTGTTGAAATATCTTCTAATTAAATCTAAACTATTATTAGAAAATAGAATTAATTATAGTGACGTTACTTTTATTATTATTAATTTTTAGGATATATTAATTTTGTTTTGTTTGGAATGTTTTTTAAATAAAGAAAAACAGAATTATTAACGTTAACAATTAGGATAGATATATTTATAATAAAATATCATTCATTTTAAATATTTTTTAGAAAAAATATTTTAATTATTCGTATGTTCTTTTTAATGTAAAGTTTGAAAAAGAAGAAGAAAGAAAAACGTGACATCACAAGTGTTGAGTACCATATTGCAAAATACCTTTAACATCTTGTATATGTAAATAATTTTTGTGTTTAAGGTAGTAGTTAATAATTAGTAGTTTATTTAGTAATCATCAATTATTAGAATATGTAGTAATTTAAAATAAGTGTTCAATATAATAGTAGTCATGGACTGATTATGGTGATTTACTGCTAATTATTATTTTTTGTTTTTAGGGTTCAAAAAATTTGCACATGAGACACTTACATCAAATAGACTCATATGATAATAGAGTGGAAGAACAACTGAGAGCGAGCAGGTTTTATTATGTATCTCAAATTGGGAGGATCATGTCTCATAGGCGAACTGTAGATGCACTGGTTGAAAGGTGGCATCTTGAAATGCACACATTTCATCTTTCACACGGCGAGTGCACGATCACTTTGGAGGGCATTGAAATGATTTTTGGACTCCGAACTGACGGTTTGCTAGTGACTGGATCAATTAATCACACTATAAGTGGGTTAGAAAATGAGTGCTTAGCCCGATTTGGTATTGCTCCTGGGCCAAACGACCATAAAGGAAGCAGAATCAAGCTGGCATGGTTTCGCACCCTAAAATGGCACCAACATTTGACTGATCAAGTAAGTAAGGAGATTTATGTGAAATGTCACATAATGTGTCTATTTGGTACGACATTATTTAGTGACAAGTCTGGAATCTCTGTGCACTGGAAGTATTTGCCGTTGCTTCGTGACTTCTCTCAAATTCATAAGTTTAGTTGGGGTTCTGCTTGCCTTGCACACATGTATCAATCGTTATGTCAGGCATTGAGATATGATTGCAAGGACATAGATGATCCTCTGGCATTGCTCCTTGTGTGGGCCTAGATACGAACGCCGACAATAAGGCCTCTGCCGGTGGATACCAGCTTTTCACTCGCTCGCAGGTAATATTTAACTAAGTTGTCGATTTTGTTATTTTTGCTGTAGTAATTACTTCCTAATATGAAATATGCCAGGTGGAATGATTATCAACCCACCATTGAGCACTATAAAAATTGGACAACCTCTAATGTCAGGAGAAGTTTGGACGATCTTCCTCCAGATGAGGTACGTGTTTTGTTGCTAAGACCTTTTGTTATATTGAATTAAATTGATGACTGGTGCACTTATACCTTTGAGGTTTGATCTGTTTTTACAGTTTGTGTGGGAGAATACAGTCCCAACCGGGTTGCGCCTCATGTTATTCCATTTGACATTAAGAACGGTGAAAATCTTTAGAGTGCAACTGTACGTTTAATATGTTTTAAGGCTGTGGAGTGGCATCCGACTGATAGGATTAGAAGACAGTTTGGCTTTTATCAAGAACCCCCATATGAGGCTATGAAACTTAGAGTGTCCCATAACATAGTGCTGACGGGTCCAAAAAATGGGCGTAGAACATGCAGTATGGATCTCACAATAGTTAAATGGTTTTGTGTGTGTCTTAACAAGTGAACATGTCGACAACTATTTATCATTCGACCAATACATGGACTAGTATATTGGTAAATTTGGTGATCACCTGCGACTCTCCGAGCGTGCTAAGCAAGAGGAAGAAGGACAGCAAGAACAACAACCTCATCAAGAACAACCACCTCAACAATAAGGACCACCTCGGCAAGAACAACCACTCGTTTCACAGCCATATGCATACGCACCATATCCATACCTACCATATCAACAACCATATTCATACCCACCACAATATCCACACCCACAGTACTTACAGAAATATGCACAAGCTTCCTCCCAACCTTTCATACAACCACCATACTCACAACCATACCTACATTATCCACCAAATTGTATTCACAACCTTACCCACCATACACACAAGAATATGCACAACCTTTCACCCAACCTTTCTTACAGCCATATGGTCAGCCATTTACCATGTGTGAGGCATACAGGTCGACACAGGCACCGCAAGGTTCATTGACACAGTTACTAGCACTAGCATTACCACGGTGCGTGCATCTGCTTCGACTATGACCTTCACCTCTACAAAACCTACAACGCCTAGGATCATATAGATCACGAATATCCATCTCATTCAAGAAACGAGTTTTCTTAGGAGACCTTTGGCCACTCGCTTAAGGTGGGGATTGGGTATTTGTCTTGGTCCTTGATGCACAAGCCATGTTGTTTGGTTTTCTAGTGGCCTGAATCAGGTTTTGTATACCTTTCGGATCTCTCCCATCGGGTAACCTCGTGCACATACTATTTCCAATCTAGGAACTAGTTTGCACAACAGAAAAATACATGGCGACACAGAATTCGATCCACCTGAAACTCACCACAATCACAATGCCGAAGGCACAAGTTTACTGCAAACTCCAAACCACTAGGCATTTTGCACGCTTCAAAGACCTCGTTCTACCTATCAAATAAGTTAACTTGGATGTTCCCCATTGAGCGCTGATTTGACAGAATTTTCTCAGTTGCATATTCATAGAATAGTTGTCCTACACTTATACGAGCCTCAGCCTCAGCTCTCTTCCTTGTAACGCGTATTGAATTCACACATTGTTCTAAAATAGCCTATGTTAACAATTAGCTTCTGAATGAGTGGCGCCTTGAAATTCCTCAGAAAGTTGGATGCTATGTGTTGGATGCAAAACATGTGAATAGCTCTCAGATATTCCCATGCTCCATTACTACGACCTACAACTGAGATAATTGACTCGTGTCGATCAGAGATAAGGAAAACACCAACTCGATTAACCACATGTGTTCGCAAATGGCTAAGAAAAAAGTGCTAGGCATCGGCAGTCTCACCTTCGACTAGGGCAAATGCAAGAGGCACGATATTCCCATTGTCATCTTGTGATACTGCAACTAAGAGCTCATTTATACTTTCCATATATGTGTGTGTGTGTGTGTGTGTGTGTGTGTGTGTGTGTGTGTGTGTGTGTGTGTGTGTCGTCAACTTGGACCACTGGCTTGCAAATTCTGAATGCTTTAATGCACAGGTAGAAAGTCCAGAAGACTCGTGTTAGAATTTGGAGATCTTCAACTAACTCGTCCCCTCGGTAGTTATATGTAGTTTCGTACTCAACAGCTACTGATGGTTCTTTTGCAACCATTGCTTCAAACTATGTGGGCAAAGCTTCATATGAAGATTCTCACCCACCAAATATTTTTTCAACTGCCTTTTATTTTGCCAATCATGCTTTGCAATAGCTTATCGTGTAGTTGAACTTCGATTGCACTTCAGCAATGACAGATTTCACCTTCATGGACGGGTCAGCTTCAACTAATGGCTTTATCGCTTCTACAATTATATCAAAGTCCAGTTTAGCATGATATTGAGAGATGGTACTTTTAGTGCACATGTGACTACCATTGTACCTCCTTATCACCCAACAATACTGTCTTTCCATAAGAGTAACTCTGATAAGCCAATCACAACATGTTCCGTATTATACGCATTTAGTACAGAATGTTGTTAGTTCTAATTCATATATCCTATAATCAACTTCTCTTTGGATGGTATACTCTTTAACTGATGCAATAACAGCCTCCCTAGAGTTAAACTTCATTTCAACGGCAAATTCACTGCCAGCTACAATAATTGGGGCTACACCAATAATAAAGCAAAAATAAATCTAAATAATATTCTATTATTAATAATAATAATAACAACAATAAATAGTAATAACAATATAAAAATAAAAAAAATAATATAAAAACAAAACAAATAATAATATTACTAATATTAAAAAAGTAAACAACAACAACAACAATCATCATCATTACCTATAACGGTATCAATACTAATAATAATTTTTATAATAATACTACTAATTATAACTTTTTCAATCATCATCATCATCATCATCATCATCATCATCATCATCATCATCATCATCATCACCCGTAACGGTATCAATACTAACTATAACTTTTTTAATAATAATAATAATAATAATAATAATAATAATAATAATAATAATAATAATTACTCGTAACGATATCAATACTAGTAATAATTTTTGTAATAATACTAATTATAACTTTTTCAATAATAATAATAATAATAATAATAATAATAATAATAATAATAATAATCACAAAATAATTTGTATTGGCGTATTTTCAGAAAATTTTGGTGCATGCATAACATCAAAATTCAATGTATGCATAAAAGATAACTTTTTAAATGGATAGTCTCGCTAGTACATTTGCAACATCAGCCACATCTTCTTCAACCATTATCTCATCTTTCTCTACATTTTCAGTTGGATCAACACTACTACATTTTGAAGATTTAGTAACATTTTTCTTTTAACATTTGTTAAGGTGTTAGGAATGGTCATAAAATTAAATATTAAGTAACATTTATTTATAAATATTAGCAAATATGTTTAATTTTTAAAAAATTTCTTAAAAGTGTTACCTATTGTCAATTAAAAGTCACTTCCAAATAAAACAAATCTGAAAGGTAAATCGAAACCACTCGCAATCGTTCTCACTCCTCCTCACGCTGTGAAATGCTGTAAACCCTATCTCGCTCCTCCTCAGACTTCAATCATCTCTTGCTCTGCCTTCAGATTCAAATTCCCGATTTCACTCTCCATTGCAGTAAGCATTTTCTCTCTTCTTTAATTTTTTTTCTATTCACGGAGTTCTTCAATTTCTCAACTATTGCTGATTTCGATCCAGATCTAAATTATCGCTACTCGTTGTTGCTGTCTCTGCTTGCTGCGTTAGCTATCGTCATTGTCACCGTCGATGTGCAAGTAGGCCATCCGTTGCTCCTGGCTTTATAGTCACGCAGAACCGCCTCTGATCTCGGTCACCACCCTCATGCATCGTCTCTGTCTCTGCAAACGCGAACATCACTGCTGATGACCTTGTGAGAAAAGCGAGTTTGCTGGACTCATCGAAAGATGTTCTGATTTCTCTATTGTTGTTGCAATCTGCTACTTTCTTCGTAATTGTTTCTGAGAGTAAGTGATCTTCTGGATTTAGAGTTAAATTTGATTGCAGTTCTAAATTGGATACTGAAATCCTGCTTGATCTGCCATTGTTGTTGATTCGTGTTGTTGTTGTTCTGGTTGAAATTCAAATTTGAAATCTGAAATCTCTTTCATAGATCATATCTGTATTACCATGGCAGTAATGTAAGTAATGCAAGAGTGTGATCCATAAACACTTTAACTCATTTTTAACTTTTTTGCATCAAATTAAGAATCAAGAAACCAACATCATAAACATATAAATGTATTAATTAACAGTTAATTAAGAGAGCACCAGTGCAAAGCTTTATTTTATTTTCTAAAAATCTATTTTAATACTTATATCGTCATGCATGTTCTTCTAAAAGCTTAATAGTTGGATAGAGGCATTTTAATGATTTTATAACTAGCATGTAGTTTACAAAGAGTCTATTAGAGTTGAAGCTTAAGCAATGCATATGTTCAGTTTACCTTCTTTGAAGTTTAATTTATATTTAATCTTTTTTCAAGAATGGTAGGCAACAATAATCAAGTTCAAGATCAATTGGTCGTCAAAGAGATTTTGATACTATGTCATGAGTTATCTCTCGAAAAGGTTTATTGGTTTAAGCTGTAAGCTAAAGTCTCAAGAATGAATTTAGTGTGTAATGAAGTTAGTATTGTTTGCATTCAGCCAGTAGACTATCTCCTATTGCATTTGGATTTTCTTTTTTTAGTTATCTCATGTCAGTAAAATTTTATATAAGTTATCTTCTTTTTCAAATAGTCCACTTGATATAAGTGCTGCTGAAAGATCACTTGACTTTATGTATGGATGGCAAGTACTAATATTAATATTAATACCCCTGCTTTTAAATTATTGATTGGTTCTTAGAATCTAAGTAAAACAATTATTTATTATTTTATATAGGTTTATGGAACCTTTGACAACAGGAGATTATCCAAAAAGCATGAAATCTATAGTTGGAAGTAGATTGCCTAAGTTCGCTAAAGAGCAATCTAAGCAACTCATACATTCATATGATTTCATTGGATTGAACTATTATATATCACCAACTATGCTTCCAATGCACCTAAGCTATTGTCTGCAAAACCAAATTATGCCACTGATTCCATGTCAATTTTGCAAGTGCAGACACTTTTCTTTATCTTTCAATTAATCTCAATATATGTATGCATGTGTGTGTGTGTGTGTGTTAGACTTTATTAATGGTGTGTAAATTGTTTCTATAATATTGGCAGCCGGATGCAATGGTGTTCCTATAGGTCCAAGGGTATGTATATGTGTAGCAAAATCAAATTTAATTTGTAACTTATTATATGTTTCATTTTCTATAACATAAGATTGACATTATCATATTTATGTGCAGGCTACTTCAACTTGGTTATATGTTTATCCAAAAGGAATTTGAGACTATTGCTTCACACCAAGAAAAAGTACAACAACCCGTTGATTTATATCACAGAAAATGGTAAAAATAAACTTACATTATTGCATTGCATGTTTTAATTTGTTCTATGAATCATAGTGGTGCACGAAATTGGAAATCACAGTTCTTCACAAATTCGCACAACTAACCAGCAAGTGCACTGGGTCGTCCAAGTAATACCTTACGTGAGTAAGGGTCGATCCCACGGAGATTGTTAGCTTGAAGCAATCTATGGTTATCTTGTAACTCTTAGTCAGGAAAACAATAAAATAATTCACTTATCAAATTTGATTGCAAGGAAAAAAAAGGGCAGAACACAAATTATACTTGTATGCAATGATGGAGAATATGTTGGAGTTTTGGAGATGCTTTGTCTTCTGAAATTCTGCTTTCCTCTGTTTCTGATTCATGCACGCATGTCCTCCTATGGCAAGCCGTGTGTTGGTGGATCACCATTGTCAATGGCTACCATCCATCCTTCCAGTGAAAAGGGTCCAGGTGCGCTGTCACCGCACGGCTAATCATCTGCAGGTTCTCAATCATACCGGAATAGGATTTACTATCCTTTTGCGTCTGTCACTACGCCCAGCACTCGCGAGTTTGAAGCTCGTCACAGTCATTCAATCCCTGAATCCTACTCGGAATACCACAGACAAGGTTTAGACTTTTCGGATTCTCTTGAATGCTGCCATCAATCTATCTTATACCACGAAGATTCCGATTAAGAGATCTAAGAGATATTCATTCATTCTACAGTGGAACGTAAGTGGTTGTCAGGCACGCGTTCGTAGAGGAATGATGATGATTGTCACGTTCATCACATTCACATTGAAGTGCGAATGGATATCTTAGACAGGAACATGCATGGTTGAATGGAAAACAGAAATACTTGCATTAGTTCATCGAGACACAGCAGAGCTCCTCACCCCCAACAATGGAGTTTAGAGACTCATGCCGTCAAAAGGTACAAAGTTTAGATCTAAAATGTCATGAGATCCAAAATAAATCTCTAAAAGTTGTTTTTATACTAAACTAGTAACCTAGGTTTACAGAAAATGAGTAAACTATGATAGATGGTGTAGAAATCCACTTCTGGGGCTCACTTGGTGTGTGCTGGGGCTGAGACTTAAGCTTCTCACGTGCATGGGCTGTTTTGGGCGTTCAACGCCAGGTTGTAACCTGTTTCTGGCATTGAACTCCAACTTGTAACTTGTTTCTGGCGCTGGACGCCAGACTGCAACATGGAACTGGTGTTGAATGCCAGTTTACGTCATCTATCCTTGAGCAAAGTATAGACTATTATATATTGCTGGAAAGCCCTAGATGTCTACTTTCCAACGCAATTGGAAGCGCGCCATTTGAAATTCTGTAGCTCCCGAAATTCCATTCCGAGTGCATAGAGGTCAGAATCCAACAACATCAGCAATCCTTTTTCAGCCGAATCAGATTTTTTCTCAGCTCCCTCAATTTCAGCCAGAAAATACCTGAAATTACAGAAAAACATACAAACTCATAGTAAAGTCTAGAAATATGAATTTTGCCTAGAAACTAATGAAAATCAACTAAAAACTAACTAAAACATACTAAAAACTATATGAAATTAACCCCAAAAAGCGTATAAAATATCCGCTCATCACAACACCAAACTTAAACTGTTGCTTGTCCCCAAGCAACTAGATAAATAAAATAGACTACTAATAAGTCAAGAAGCAATAATATCTCAGAGTTTTTGAGTGAAGCTCAGATTCTAATCAGATGAGCGGGACTAGTAGCTTTTTGCTTCCGAATAGTTTTGGCATCTCACTTTATCCATTGAAGCTCAGAGTGATTGGCATCTATAGGAACTTAGAATGCAGATAGTGTTATTGATTCTCCTATTTCAGTATGATGATTCTTGAACACAGCTACTTTATGAGTCTTGGCCGTGGCCCTAAGCACTTTGTTTTCCAGTATTACCACCGGATACATAAATGCCACAGACACATAATTGGGTGAACCTTTTCAGATTGTGACTCAGCTTTGCTAAAGTCCCCAATTAGAGGTGTCCAGAGTTCTTAAGCACACTCTTCTTTTTGCTTTGGACCTTGACTTTAACCGCTCAGTCTCAAGTTTTCACTTGACACCTTCACGCCACAAGCACATGGTTAGGGACAGCTTGGTTTAGCCGCTTAGGCCAGGATTTTATTCCTTTAGGCCCTCCTATCCACTGATGCTCAAAGCCTTGGATCCTTTTTACCCTTGCCTTTTGGTTTTAAGGGCTATTGGCTTTTTCTGCTTGCTTTTTCTTTTTCTTTCTCTATTTTTTTTTCTGCAAGCTTTTGTATTCACTGCTTTTTCTTACTTCAAGAATCATTTTTATGATTTTTCAGATTATCAATAACATGTCTCATGTTCATCATTCTTTCAAGAGTCAACATATTTAACAGTCTTAAACATCAAATTCAAAAGACATATACACTGTTCAAGCATTCATTCAGGAGACAGAAAGCATTGCCACCACATGTAAATAATTAGAATTTTTCTTGTAAAAAAAACTCAAAATTTATTGCCTCTTATTCTAAAGAAATTCTTCTATTTTATTCATGTTTAATGATGATGATAAAATTAAATTATAGCTTAATTGGAGATAAAATAAAAAATATAGACACTAATTACTACTATATGACTCCTAAGGTAAAACTAAAATAAAAACAGTTATCACAGAGTTAAGGCTAAGATTGGAATTTAACAATATAGACACTAATTACTACTATATGACTCCTAAGGTAAAACTAAAATAAAAACAGTTATCACAGAGTTAAGGCTAAGATTGGAATTTAACAACCTGTGTTCTGGGAAGTGGATGTTCCTCTAATCTGCGGGGTGCTTGGTCCTTCAAGAGATAATTTCTGGCGCTTCAATTCCCTTAAATCACGCCCTTGCTCCTCCTGTTCTTTAAGCAAATAGCAAAGAATGCTACTTTGTTCCTTCTGTTCTTTCTTTATTTGTTCCATAGCTTCTTGCATCTTGGTAATAGATGTTTCAAGATACTCCCAGTATTCAGATTGAGGGATTTCTGGGAGAATTTCCTGTGTTCTCTTCTTAATGGGGTCATCATGTGCTTGTTGTTTTTCCATTGATGCTTTGGTGATTGGCCGCTCAACTGAGATATACTCAGTTATTCTCATCCTTACTCCAGCATCCTTGCAGAGCATAGAAATCAAGCTTGGATAAGCCAACCTGGCATCTTTGGAATTTTTGTTTGCAATTTTGTAAAATTCAGTTGAAATCAGTTGATGAACTTCCACTTCTTTTCCCATCATGACGCAATGGATCATCACTGCTCTTCTAATAGTGACTTCAGAACAGTTGCTAGTGGGCAGCAGAGAATGCCCAATGAAGTCCAGCCATCCTCTGGCGACTGGTT
Organism: Arachis ipaensis; assembly: GCF_059453495.1. NCBI lineage: Eukaryota > Viridiplantae > Streptophyta > Magnoliopsida > Fabales > Fabaceae > Arachis > Arachis ipaensis. The sequence goes on along the minus strand of NC_142435.1, from coordinate 134,710,729 downwards.
TGAGATCTTCTCTTTTGAGTTGATTTGGGACACCCTTCGTGCTGGTGGTCTACCTGGCTCCAGGGATACATATATCCTCTAGAATCTTATCCAGGCCCTTGTCTGTTCTCATCATTCTCCTATTGAAGGAGTCTGGATCATCTTTCAGCTGAGGTAGCTTTAAGATCTCCCTGATCTTGTCAGGGTGGGTATGAACAATCTTTCCTCTGACCAAGGTCCGATAGTCATAGAGAGCAGATCCAGATAGTCTTTGCTTGTCTGTTTGCCACATATTAGCATAGAACTCCTGGACCATATTCCTTCCCACTTTCGTTTCAGGATTAGCTAGGATCTCCCAGTTCCTGATTCAAATTTGCTCCTGGATCTCCGGATATTCGTCTTCTTTCATATTGAATCTAACTTCCGGGATCACTGATCTTAGACCCATTATTTTGTAATAATGGTCTGAATGTTCTTTAGTTAAGAACTTCCCTTGATTCCAAAGTGGTTTTGAAATACTCTCTTTCTTGCCTCTTGGAGTGGGTTGTTTTTCTTTAGGAGCCATGATCTTAGTGGGTATGGTTTAGTGATCACGGATAAACACACCAAACTTAGAGGTTTGCTTGTCCTCAAGCAAAAGAAAAGAAAGGAGAGGGATAGAAGGAGAGCTAGTGTAGGATGGTGGATTAGAGGAAGGAGGCCGAATGGGTTTTTAAAAGGGAGGAGGGGTTTTCGAAAATAGGGAGAAAGATAAGATAGAAGATATGATTTTAAAAAAATAAGTATGATAAGAAAAGATATAATTCAAAATTGAAAAGATATGAAAGATATTTGAAAAAGATAAAATTGGATTTTTGAAGAAGATAATATGGAGATTTGAAAAAGATATTGATTAGTTGAAAAGATTTTTGAATGAAAAGAGATAGATTTGTTTTGAAAATTTTGAAAAAGAGTTGAATTGGATTGAAAAAAAGGATTTGTGCTTATGGATTAAGATACATTTAATATTTTTAAATAAGGGTTTTTAGAAATTAGGGATTTTAGAAATCAGGGTTTGTAACATGTTTATGCAAGAAATCATGAATTGAAACATGAAAATTAAGATTAAAATAAAAAATATGAAGAAAAAATGAATTTACCTCCTCCCCACCATCCTGGCGTTTGAACGCCCAAACGCTGCATGTTTTGGGCGTTCAACGCCCAGCTGTTGTTTCTTTCTGGCGTTGAACGCCAGGAACTCCTTTGTCACTGGGCGTTTTTCTGAATGCCCAGGACGCTGTAAATCTGGCGTTAAACGCCCAAAAGGAGCTTCTTTCTGGCGTTCAACGCCCAGAAGATGCTTCTTTCTGGCGTTTAACGCCCAAATGGCTATCCTTACTGGCGTTCAACGCCCAGTGGATGCTTCTTTTGGGCGTTGAATGCCCAAAACAGACTTTTACTGGCGTTTTCTTGCCAGTGAGCTCTTTTTCTCTATTTTGTGTGCAGAATCCTTATGTAACCCTGTAAACTTATACAATTGACTCTTTACTTTAGTATCAATGAACTTTATATAAACAAATAAAATCAAGAATAGGGCAAAATGCTTAGAGGAAGTGATGCCCCATGGCTGGGTTGCCTCCCAGCAAGCGCTTCTTTATTGTCTTTAGCTGGACCTTGTTGAGCTTTTAATTTAGCTTCAGTCTTGAGCACTCTTGCTCAATATTGCCTTCAAGATAGTGCTTGATTCTCTGTCCATTAACAATGAACTTCTTATCAGAATCAATATCTTGAAGTTCCACATAACCATATGGTGATACACTTGTAATCATATATGGTCCCCTCCACCGGGATTTCAGTTTCCCGGGGAATAGCCTGAGTCTAGAGTTAAACAACAGAACCTTCTGTCCTGGTTCAAAGATTCTAGATGACAGCTTTCTGTCATACCACTTTTTTTATTTCTCTTTATAAAGCTTGGCATTTTCGAAAGCAGTGAATCTGAATTCCTCTAGCTCATTTAGCTGAAGCAATCTTTTTTCTCCAGCTAATTTGGCATCAAAGTTCAGGAATCTGGTTGCCCAGTAGGCTTTATGTTCCAGCTCCACGGGCAGGTGACATGCCTTACCATATACAAGTTGGTATGGAGAGGTCCCTATAGGAGTCTTGAATGCTTTTCTGTATGCCCACAGAGCATCATCCAAGCTTCTTGCCCAATCCTTTCTACGGGTATTTACAGTCCGTTCTAGGATTCTTTTTAGCTCTCTGTTAGAGACTTCAGCTTGCCCATTAGTTTGTGGATGATATGGAGTTTCCATCTTGTGGCGAATCCCATACCGGATCATGGCAGAGTAAAGCTGTTTGTTGCAGAAGTGAGTGCCCCCATCACTGATTAGTACTCTAGGGACCCCAAACCTGCTGAAGATATATTTCTGGAGGAACTTCAGCACTGTTTTAGTATCATTGGTGGGTGTGGCAACGGCCTCTACCCATTTTGATACGTAGTCAACTGCCACCAGAATATAAGTGTTTGAGTATGATGGTGGGAAAGGTCCCATGAAGTCAATTCCCCATACGTCAAACAACTCAATCTCTAAGATTCCTTGTTGAGGCATGGCGTAACCATGAGGCAGATTACCAGCTCTTTGGCAACTGTCACAGTTACGTACAAACTCTCGGGAATCTCTATAGAGTGTGGGCCAATAGAAGCCACATTGGAGGACCTTGGTGGCTGTTCGCTCACCTCCGAAATGGCCTCCATATTGTGATCCATGGCAATGCCATAGGATCCTATGTGCTTCTTCTTTAGGCACACACCTACGGATTATTCCGTCTGCACATCTCTTGAAGAGATAGGGTTCATCCCACAAGTAGTACTTTGCATCAGTGATTAATTTTTTCTTTTGTTGCCTGTTGTACTCTTTGGGTATGAACCTTGCAGCTTTATAGTTTGCAATGTCTGCAAACCATGGTGTTTCCTGAATGGCAAATAATTGCTCATCCGGAAAAGTCTCAGAGATCTCAAGAGAGGGTTGGGATGTCCCTTCTACTGGCTCTATCCGGGACAGATGATCAGCCACTTGGTTCTCTGTCCCTTTTCTGTCTCTTATTTCTATATCAAACTCTTGCAGAAGCAACACCCATCTGATGAGCCTGGGTTTTGAATCCTGCTTTGTGAGTAGATATTTAAGAGTAGCATGGTCAGTATACACAATCACTTTTGATCCTACTAAGTATAATCTGAACTTGTCAATGGCATAAACCACTGCAAGCAATTCTTTTTCTGTGGTTGTGTAATTTTTCTGGGCGTCATTTAAAACGCGGCTAGCATAATAAATGACATGCAGAAGCTTGTCATGCCTCTGTCCCAATACTGCACCAATGGCGTGATCACTAGCATCACACATTAGCTCAAATGGTAATGTTCGGTCTGGTGCAGAAATAACTGGTGCTGTGACCAGCTTGGCATTCAGCATTTCAAACGCCTGCAGACACTCTGTGTCAAACACAAATGGCGTGTCAGCAGCTAGCAGATTGCTCAGAGGTTTTGCGATTTTTGAAAAATCCTTTATAAACCTCCAATTTCTAAGGTGTTCTCTCATTTTCCAAAGTCTCGAAAAAAAAACGTTATTTGCTATGGATTGAATGAGAAGTGCATTTCAATTCAAAAGATCGATTTCCTGCTTCTGCAAAGGGTGGAAAGGGCTCATCGGTTAAGCTATCCACGACACGAATACCTCTTTCCTCTAAATATCTATTTTCCTTTTCCCGGTCTTTTGTCTTGTAACAGCAGTCGCATCTGGAATCTAAAATCTAGCTCTTAGCTGGTCTGGTCCAACCCCTCTTCTGTCTGATGACAATCGGGAAGAAAGTAAGTAAGCAATCCAAGGGATGACTTAATCCTGCATGCCCCAGAAAGCTTCTGATTGCCTTAACATTGGCAGGTGGTGGTAATTTTTCAATTACCTCTATTTTTGCTTAATCCACCTCTATTCCCTTGTTTGAAATTTTATGCCCAAGGACAATCCCTTCAGTCACCATAAAGTGACATTTTTCCAGTTTAAAACCAGGTTGGTCTCTTGGCATCTTTTCAGAATTAGTTTCAGGTGATCAAGACAGGAGCTGAATGAGTCTCCATATACTGAGAAGTCATCCATGAAGACTTCCAGAAATTTTTCCACCATATCAGATAAAATAGAGAGCATGCATCTCTGGAAGGTTGCAGGCGCATTACACACCCCAAACGGCATCCTTCTATAAGCAAACACTCCAGATGGACATGTGAATGCTGTTTTCTCTTGATCTTGGGGATCTACTGCAATCTGGTTATAGCCTGAGTAGCCATCTAAAAAGCAGTAATAATCATGACCTGCCAGTCTTTCTAGCATCTGGTCTATGAATGGTAAAGGAAAATGATCCTTTCTGGTGGCTGTATTGAGCCTTCTGTAGTCAATACACATGCGCCACCCTGTAACTGTTCTTGTAGGAACCAGTTCATTCTTTTCATTATGAACCACTGTCATGCCTCCCTTTTTGGGGACAACTTGAACAGGGCTCACCCAGGGGCTATCAGAAATAGGATAAATAATCCCAGCCTCCAGTAATTTGGTGACCTCTTTCTGCACCACTTCCTTCATGGCTGGATTTAGCCGCCTCTGTGGTTGAACCACTGGTTTAGCATTATCCTCCAATAAGATTTTGTACATGCATCTAGCTGGGCTTATGCCCTTAAGGTCACCTATGGACCACCCAAGAGCTGTCTTGTGTGTCCTTAGCACTTGAATCAGTGCTTCCTCTTCCTGTGGATTTAAAGCAGAGCTTATGATCACTGGAAAAGTGTCACCTTCTCCCAGAAATGCATATTTCAGGGATGGTGGTAATGGTTTCAGCTCGGGTTTAGGTGGTTTTTCCTCTTCCAGAGGAAATTTCAGAGGCTCTTTCATTTCCTCTGAATCCTCCAAATCAGGCTGAACATCTTTAAAGATGTCTTCCAACTCTGATTCGAAACTCTCAGCCATGTTGATCTCTTCTACTAAAGAGTCAATAAGATCAACTTTCATGCAGTCTTTTGATGTGTCTAGATGCTGCATGGCTTTGACAGCATTCAACTTAAACTCATCCTCATTGACTCTCAGGGTTATTTCCCCCTGTTGGACATCAATGAGAGTTCGTCCAGTTGCTAGGAAGGGTCTTCCTAGAATGAGAGTAGCACTCTTGTGCTCCTCCATTTCCAGCACTACAAAGTCAGTGAGAAAGGCAAATGGCCCAACTCTGACAATCATGTCTTCAATCACGCGTGATGGGTATTTAATGGAGCCATCAGCAAGTTAGAGACATATCCGGGTTGGTTTAACTTCTTTAGTTAAACCAAGATTTCTGATAGTGGATGCAGGTATTAGGTTGATGCTTGCCCCAAGATCACATAAAGCTGTCTTGGTGCAATTACCTTCTAATGTGCATGGTATCAGAAAACTCCCAGGGTCTTTAAGCTTTTCAGGAAAGTTTTTCAGAATGACTGCACTGCATTCTTCAGTGAGGAGAACTCTTTCAGTTTCTCTCCAATCCTTCTTATGACTCAAGATCTCTTTCATGAACTTGGCATAAGAAGGTATTTGCTCAAGTGCCTCTGCAAATGGAATCTTTATTTCAAGAGTCCTGAGATAATCTGCAAAGCGAGCAAATTGCTTATCCTGCTCCTCTTGGCGGAGTTTTTGAGGATAAGCTATCTTGGCTTTATATTCCTCAACCTTAGTTGTTGTAGGTTTATTTTCTACAGAAGTGGTTGAAGAAGCCTTTTTAGATGGGTTGTCATCAGCACTTGTGTGTGTCTGATCCCTCACTGGCAATTGAGTGCCAGAGTTAGAAGCTGGAGTGACGTTAGACACCAGCTCCTCATCTGTTCCTGGCGTCTGAACGCCAGAACTGTGCTTCTTTTGGGCATTCAACACCAGATCCTTGCTTGTTTCTGGCGTTGAACGCCAGTCCTGAGCATGGTCTGGGCGTTCAGCGCCAGCCTTCCACCCAATTTCTGGCGTTTTAGCGCCAGAATTATTTTTTCCTGGGCTCTTACTGTCCTTAGGTGGATTTTGGGTGGTTTGCTCATTTCTTGGCTTCTTGCTGCCTTGAGGTGGGGTATTTAATGTCTTCCCACTTCTTAATTGAACTGCTTGGCATTCTTCTGTTATTTGTTTTGACAGCTGCTGCTTTGTTTGCTTCAATTGTTCTTCCATATTTATATTAGCCACCCTTGTATCTTGTAATCTATCCTTGAATTCGGCTAACTGCTTTGTTAGAAAGTCCAATTACTGATTGAATTCAGCAGCTTGTTTTATAGGACTGAGTTCAGCAGTTACTGTTTTAACCTCTTCTTTCATGGAAGGGTCACTGCTTAGGTACAGATGCTGATTTCTGGCAACTGTATCAATGAGCTCTTGAGCTTCTTCAATTGTCTTTCTCATGTGGATAGATCCACCAGCTGAGTAATCTAGAGACATCTGAGCTCTTTCTGCAAGCCCATAGTAGAAGATGTCTAACTGAACCCACTCTGAAAACATTTCAGAGGGGCATTTTCGTAGCATCTCTCTGTATCTCTCCCAGGCATCATAAAGAGATTCATTATCTCCTTGTTTAAAGCCTTGGATATCCAGCCTTAGCTGTGTCATCCGTTTTGGAGGAAAGTATTGATTCAGGAATTTTTCTGTCAGCTGTTTCCATGTCCTTATGCTGGCCTTAGGTTGGTTATTTAACCACCTCTTAGCTTGGTCTTTTACAGCAAATGGAAACAGTAATAATCTGTAGACATCCTGACCTACTTCCTTATCATGTACTGTGTCAGCAATCTGTAAAAACTATGCCAGAAACTCTGTAGGTTCTTCCTGTGGAAGACCGAAATACTAGCAACTTTGCTGCACCATGATAATGAGCTGAGGATTCAACTCAAAGCTACTGACTCCAATGGAGGGTATGCAGATACTGCTCCCATATGAAGCAGTAGAGGGGTTAGCATATGACCCCAGAGTCCTCTTGGACTGTTCATTTCCGCTTAGGTCCATGATGGAGAAAGGGAGATGATGTAAAATAGAAGAAAAATATTTTTATTTATTTAATTATTTATTTATTTTGAAAACAAAATAAATTAAAATAAATAAAAATGGGTGAAGATTTTCGAAAAGATTGAGGAGAGAGAGAGTGGTTAGGAAATTTTGAAAAGGATATAATGATTTTTGAAAAAGGTTTTAAATTTTGAAATAAAAATATGAATTTTAAAGGTAAATTTTGAAAATTTGCTTTAAAATAGAGAGAGAAGATATTTTTGAATTTAAAGAGGAGAGAGAAAAATAATAAGATAGCACAAGATTTAAAATTTTTTTAGATCTAATGCTCCTTGTTTTCGAAAATTTTGGAGGGAAAACACCAAGGAACACCAAACTTAAAAAGTTTAAGATCAAGACACAAGAAAAACTCAAGAACACTTTGAAGACTCACAAGAGCACAAGAACATGAAGAAAGAACACCAAACTTAAAATTTTTAGAAAACCAAACTAAAATTTTCGAAAAACAAAGAAAAATCAACAAGAAAACACCAAACTTAAAGTTTGGCACAAGATTTATTCAAAGAAAAATTATTTTTGAAAAAGATTTTAAAAATAGGATAGCCAATTACTAAGAACATAAGCACCACGCTCTAGCTAATTGAGCTATAAATTTAAAGTGTTTTAACAAGGTATAAATAATAAAAGACTCTAAACTAAAAAGAAAAATTTTTCCTAATCTAAGCAACAAAATAAACCGTTAGTTGTCCAAACTCAAACAATCCCCGGCAACGGCGCCAAAAATTTGGTGCACGAAATTGGAAATCACAGTTCTTCAAAAATTCGCACAACTAACCAGCAAGTGCACTGGGTCGTCCAAGTAATACCTTACGTGAGTAAGGGTCGATCCCACAGAGATTGTTAGCTTGAAGCAATCTATGGTTATCTTGTAACTCTTAGTCAGGAAAATAATAAAATAATTCACTTATCAAATTTGATTGCAAGGAAAAAAAAGGGCAGAACACAAATTATACTTGTATGCAATGATGGAGAATATGTTGGAGTTTTGGAGATGCTTTGTCTTCTGAAATTCTGCTTTCCTCTATTTCTGATTCATGCACGCATGTCCTCCTATGGCAAGCCGTGTGTTGGTGGATCACCGTTGTCAATGGCTACCATCCATCCTTCCAGTGAAAAGGGTCCAGGTGCGCTGTCACCGCACGGCTAATCATCTGCAGGTTCTCAATCGTACCGGAATAGGATTTACTATCCTTTTGCGTCTGTCACTACGCCCAGCACTCGTGAGTTTGAAGCTCGTCACAGTCATTCAATCCCTGAATCCTACTCGGAATACCACAGACAAGGTTTAGACTTTCCGGATTCTCTTGAATGCTGCCATCAATCTAGCTTATACCACGAAGATTCCGATTAAGAGATCTAAGAGATATTCATTCTACAGTGGAACGTAAGTGGTTTTCAGGCACGTGTTCGTGGAGGAATGATAATGATTGTCACGTTCATCACATTCACATTGAAGTGCGAATGGATATCTTAGATAGGAACATGCATGGTTGAATGGAAAACAGAAACACTTGCATTAGTTCATCGAGACACAGCAGAGCTCCTCACCCCCAACAATGGAGTTTAGAGACTCATGCCGTCAAAAGGTACAAAGTTTAGATCTAAAATGACATGAGATCCAAAATAAATCTCTAAAAGTTGTTTTTATACTAAACTAGTAACCTAGGTTTACAGAAAATGAGTAAACTATGATAGATGGTGCAGAAATCCACTTCTGGGGCCCACTTGGTGTGTGCTGGGGCTGAGACTTAAGCTTCTCTCGTGCATGGGCTGTCTTGGGCGTTCAACGCCAGGTTGTAACCTGTTTCTGGCGTTGAACTCCAACTTGTAACTTGTTTCTGGCGTTGAACTCCAACTTGTAACTTGTTTCTGGCGCTGGACGCCAGCCTGTAACATGGAACTGGCGTTGAATGCCAGTTTACGTCATCTATCCTTGAGCAAAGTATGGACTATTATATATTGCTGGAAAGCCCTAGATGTCTACTTTCCAATGCAATTGGAAGCGCGCCATTTGGACTCCTGTAGCTCCAGAAATTCCATTCTGAGTGCAGAGAGGTCAGAATCCAACGGCATCAGCAGTCCTTTTTCAGCCGAATCAGATTTTTGCTCAGCTCCCTCAATTTCAGCCAGAAAATACCTGAAATTATAGAAAAACACACAAACTCATAGTAAAGTCCAGAAATATGAATTTTGCCTAGAAACTAATGAAAATCAACTAAAAACTAACTAAAACATACTAAAAACTATATGAAATTAACCCCAAAAAGCATATAAAATATCCGCTCATCACATAGCATAGTTGAATTTGTAGGTATTGATGAGTAGAATGATCCAACACTTAAATTGAGTCACTTCATATTGTTCTATGAATCAATGCATAAACCCGATTAATGTGCATCTTGAAATTCTTGCTGTACGTTTATGCCTCTTTTACGGATGGACTTGAGGCACATTTTCTGCAAGATGTCTGTGAGGTCTGCCTAAAGAAATTGCCAAACTATGACGAGAAGATCAAAAGCTTCTTTGAAGAGCATCTTCACACTGACGAGGAAATCCGCTATTGTGTTGCTGGAAGTGGTAGGTGCAATTTTAGTTGTATTCTTGTACATCTCGTAAGAATTAAGGTGATGATTTGCTACTTTTTCGTTTCATGCTTGTTTCGATTTATTTTTAATTTTTTTCCAAAAAATTCTTGCAGAAGAAGAGTAGCATTATTTTAATATGATCATAGTGTGCATTTCAATGTTTTAGACTTGTTTATAATAATAAAGAACAAGAAATTCATTTTGTATAAATAAAATTTTCACACTTATGTGTTTGAAATGTTTAGGGTCTTAGAGAGAAAGTGGCAACAGCACCTAGTGCTCCACCTGCTACAACACCCCAGCCTGCCGAGTGAGTATTACAGCTTATGATTATGTCATAGTTGTAATTTGTGTATGGTGTTTTTTTAATTAAAAAGTCAAATGTATATCTTCTGTGTAGAGCACCAAAGAAATCCAAGAAGTAACAATTAGCATTTCCAGTAAACTAGAAAGATGGTGAATCTTTGATAGTTCTAAGTTCTAGAAGTATACACTCATATATTAATTGAATTTGATAATATAAGTTCAATTTTTCCCTTCATATCTTGGTTACCATTTTTCAATGTTTCTTCTAATTCTCGCTTCTTTGTTTTCCTTCATAACTTGAGTGTGTTCTGTTGAAGAGTTCTTCAAATTTGAGCAATATTAGCAAGGTGTGTAACTTTCCTCTGATAAGGGAGAAACTGTTCTTCCAGCTCTGCTATCTATTTATGATGATTACTTTTTTCTTCCTGTGATTTATTTGTAGTGAAGAGAATATATATTTGCTTTGTATGGTTGGTTTGTTATTCTCTATATCTTAATAAGTGAATGCTTTTCTTGTCTATATCTTAACAAGAACATTCATTAGGACTTCCATCTCTGCTGTCAGATCCTAGTGCTAAGACACCAGAGGAGGCATTGGTATACATATTTGTCAAAGCTAGAAGAACCACACCATCAATTCTCTATTTACCACAATTTGATGTTTGGTGAGAAACTGTAAATGCGTATTTTAATTATTTGTATGTTAAATGGAAATGATCTCCCTCCCCAAAATTTATATTTTGTATGAATGTGTTCACTTATGTTGTGGGGCTGCTTCAATGCTACCTGAGTTTGATTGGTTTCGTAATCCTGCAGGCTCATGAACAACTCAGAGCTATTCTCCTGACTTTTCTAAACGAATTGCCATCTGACATGCCTATCCTTCTACTGGGAACATCCTCAGTTATGCTAGCTGAAGTTGAAAATGTACCACATTCATTTTTCCCTCATCATTCAGTGTATGTTTGATCTAATTCACAACAAAACACTGATTTTTTATATGGAATGTTCATAGAGTTTAAGTGCTATAAATATTTTTTTTCTTTTCTCATTTTATTTGCATCACGAAGCAAACTTGTTATGATTATTCATTAATGAAAGAGGCTATAAAAATTTTATTTTGTGAATTTGTGAATTTAATGAAATATTTCATGTTGTAATAATTAATTTTAGTATGTTTATATTGTGTATAATATAAAATAAAAAATAGTATAATATAACTAAAAAAAATGTTACTAAAGATCTTTTGTAACATTTTTTAAATGTTACAAAAAATATCTATAGTAACATTTTTTAAGTGTTACATAAAATATCTATTGTAACATTTTTTAAGTGTTACAAAAAATATCTATGATAATATTTTTTTAAGTGTTACAAAATATATCTATTGTAACATTTCTTTAAGTGTTACCAAGAAAAGTCTATTATAATATTTCTCATAATATTACTATAGAAGATCTATTGTAACATTTTTACTAAATGTTGTTAAATCTTTAGAAAAAAGTTAGTAAACTCTTTAGTAACATAGGGTATATTTAACATTTGTTAAAATGTTACTAATATATATAGGTAACATTTTAATCATGGTTATCAAACTCGCGAGTTAACTTGTAAACTCGTACGAGTTTAGGTAGTGGAATCGAGTTGACTCGGACACAAATTCGTTTCTAGGTAGACTCGGGTTGACTCGGCTAGACTCAGATAAAATCGTTCAAACTCGCGAGTTTGCTGGTGAGTCAGCGAGTTTGAATTCGTTGCCTATTTTCGCAAAAACGTCGTCGTTTTGGGCAAAAAAAAAAACCTACAGGCTACAGCTAACTCAAACCCAATAAGTGTAACCCTAATTCGAAACCCTCACACTCCAGTGACTCCACCAAGCCCTCACGGCCTCACTGCTCACTCTCTTCTTCTCCAACGTCGCTGAGTGGCATCTACCGACGCCGTTGTCTGTGCCGCCACGTAGAGGCCGGACGCCAGACGGATCCCTCATCCCTCGCCTTGTCGCCTCGCCTTGCCTCATCCCTCATCCCTCACCGCTCACCCCACGCAGAGTCGCAGAGCCCACTAGGTCACCACCACATAGTGAAGGACCACCACGCAGAGTCGCAGTCTTGCAAAGCCCACCACCACGCAGTGAAGGTTCACCGCCCCTGTTCTGCCCTCGTCGGCCGTCGCACTCCTCCGTGTTCTGCTTGATTGTGTTTGCCTCCCCTCCCCTGTTCGTCGCCCTTGTTCAGTTGTTCTTCACTGCCGATCTGCTTCAATTCTGCCGATCTCCAAGGTAATTTTGTTAAACTAATTCAAATGCTAACAATTTTGGTATCAATTATTCAATTTTGCAATTTTATTAAGGCCCTGATCTGCGTTTGATATGTTGAAAAAAAATTGAACTGCTGCTGCTTCAATAAGTTAGTAAATTGATGCTGCTTGCCTGCTTCTGTGGTTTACTGGTTGTCTGGTTAAGTGGTTTTTTTTTTTGTTAATGTATCTGAATATCTGACTGGTTAATGTGTCTGCTTCTGTGCTTCATGTTTTTTTTCTGTGGTTTACTGGTTGTCTCAGAATTTGGCTAAGTTTTCAATTGTAATTTGCAATGTGCTCTCCTCCTTATTCTCTTAATCAGTGCTTGTTTAAATGAAAATGTATATGTTGTGTGATAAGGTGAGTATTGGAGTGCTGATTAAGTCTTCTGATGCTGAAAATTTTTCATCCTTTGAACATTATTGTTGTAAGTGTAGCTGAAACTAGTGTTAGTTATGAATTTAGTTAGTGGATAATCTGAATCTGAATTTGTTATTTGGGTTGTTGATTTTTAGTAATGAATTTGCTATTCCAGGTATGAATAGTAATGAATTCAACATGGGTGAGGGAGGTGAGAATGAGTTTATTGGGGATCCACAACAAAATTTGATAGAGGAAGAAGATGAACATGTGAATGATGATGATGATTTTGTTGACCGTGTTGAACCTGAGCCTGAAAGAAATGATGTTTCTGATGAAGATGGTGAAGATGATGATGTTGATGCCATGGAAGATGAAGATATTGGAGGATTTGAGTTTTAGAGTTTATTAGAACATTTAATTGTTGCCTTGTTGTTTTCTTTTGTGTTTTGGTTGTGTCTTATGAAGCTTTGATTGTGTATTTTATGTTGAACTAGATACATACTTGTGAATTGTGAAGGATTTAAATGTGTGATCCAGAGTACTTGTTGAGTTGTTGTAACTTGTAATTGTAGTATTAATGTATTATGTTAATTTATTATGTATTTTGATGTTGAAATTATTAAGTTTGAATGTCTATATTTGAGTAAATATATATATTATACATGATATATATTTTTTTATAAAAATGTATAACAGGTAAACTCGTACGAGTCTATGAGTCGAGTCTAGGTCAGCTCCACGAGTTTACCTAGACTCGCAAATTTGACAACCTTGATTTTAATATGATTTGGTAACATTTTTTAAATGTTAGTAAAAGTCAAGTATGTAGTAGTGCAACAACATCATAATTACTTTCAAATTCTTCATTGCTTTCGGTATTATAACCCACTTAATTAGTCTATGTTGAATTCTGGAAAAATCAGCATCATCAATTTCCACGAACTCAACATACAACTCGATAAATGAAGCATGTGCTCTAGTTTGATAATAGGTAAAAAATATTCTTTACATGCTAGCTTCATCAGTCACATGCATTTATTTGAAATTGGTCGAAACCACCAAATACTAGCACAGGCTGCCTATACAAAATATTTATAACTCTCTTGTGCACTTAATGATCTACACTTTGAAAAAGTATACTCTTAAGTCTTCCATGTATTATTAAAAGAGGAACAATAATAACACATGAATTCTCACATAAAAAGCTCACGCCTTCATGTGTATGAGATAAAATCTAACCATTGTAGTGTATTGTTAAACTGATATAACCCTCCATTTTATACACTCATCACATTCACACACAAACTTTTTTCACTCTCTCAAATTGAGAACATTCTGTAGAACAAAGCTCTCATTACTCTATTTTTATATAGAACAAAGCTCTTATACTCCATTTTCACGTTTTAGCACAATCCAGTAATTTTTTTTATAGTTAATTTTATATTTTTTATTTCTCCTAATACAAAAGTCACTTACATTTTCACAAAGTGTCATTAGGGCTGGCAATGGGTAGGGTAGGGTAGGGTTTGGACCCTACCCTACCCGCGGGTTGAGAATCTCTCAACCCTAACCCTACCCGCACCCTAAAATTCTAAACCCTACCCTACCCTACCCTACTCGCAGAAATATCAAATTTTTTTAAAATAAATATAAAATTCAATCATTTCAAAATTTATACATATTAATAACATAAAAAATAAAAAACTAATACTCTAAATTACTAAATTAATTAACTAGTTTTAGTGGTTGTTCACTTCTTGTAAGTCATTACATAAGGGAGGTTGTGGATTCAACTCTCACTTACTTCACTTTATACCTAATTTTTATAAAATATGTGTTATATATGAGGTGCGGGTAGGGTAGGGTAGGGTACACCCTAAACCCGTACCCTACCCTACCCGCAGGCATACCCGGACTATACCCTACCCTACCCACAGCGAGTCGGGTAGCCTATCCTACCCGAACGGATTGGACCGGATTGGGTACCCGCGGGTAGGATATGAATTGCTAGCCCTAAGTGTCATTCATGTTTTTATTTTTTCTGCAATACGTCAACGATGTTTTAACTGAAAAATATTTTAAAATTATGCCTTCAAGTAAAATGTCACTAATGTTTTTTTTGTATCAATTAAAAAAATAATAAACATATAATACGTCGCTGACATTTTGTATATGGTAAAATTTAAAAAATAATTTTAATACAATCCGTCAACGCCGTTTTGTTTTTTTTATTAAAAAATTATTACTCACCTATAAAATGTTGATGACGTTTTGTTTCGAACTTTTTTTTTTAATATTGGGCCAAAGGTGGTGTTACCCACCAAAATGACCAAACAGGAGAGTTTAACGTCGCTATGGGAGTCGTCAAATGCCGCAAGGAAGACGTCAACGCCGTTATGTAGAAAACGTCACTGACGTTCGACATTTTGTTGTGCATGATCAACACGAGGCAGGTTCCTTTCTCTTTCCACACGTTGATGAAAATGCCAACTCTCTTCTTCCTTCATTCTTTCTTCTTCAGTCCATAGTCTCCATTATTCATTTTGTTTAAAGAAGCTGGAAGTTACCATTTACTTACCCCACATTCCCACAACAAAAAAAACGGCAACCCCACATTCCCGCAACAAGAAAATGGCAACAGTCAAAGATGGAAAAAGATTAATATTTTAAACGTATTATTAGTAGTTAGTTAGGGTTAATCTTATTGTTTTGAACTAAAAATTTAAGAAAAACAGTATATAATATTTTTAAAATAATTTTTTGATTATGTAGATGAATAAATTAATTATTAGTTCTTGATTAGGAGTAGTAAAAAAATATATTTTTTTGTTATAGTTATAATAATAGTATTAATTGTTAGCATATCGTTAGTGTATATTATTCGTTGAATGTTAGTATATATTTTTTTAATTTTAATTTTGTTTAATTAATTTTTTAAAAAAAACAGAATTTTTATTAATTTTAGTTTGATTTTATATGATTTATGTGAGAAAAAGGTCGCTTTAGAATTTTTGTTTAGTTTTGTTTTAATTTTTATTTTTTTGAGAAACAGACGTTTTTAGTAATTTTAGTTATATTTTAAATAATTTATTTAAAAAAAATTAATAATTTTAGTTTTATTTAAAATAATTAATTTTAAAATAGAATTTTTTATTTAATTCGGATATAATTTTTTAGTGATTTAGGTTTTTAGGTTAAAATTTAACTAAAATATATAGCCTTAATTATTATCTAATGAGCATGGGTTATTTTTTAAATTTTTTTATATAAAATATTAGGTGTTTCAGTTTTTATTAGTTTAAATTTTTAGTTAATTTATATGTGTAGTGCGTGAAGTTTTTAATAATAAAATTGAATTATTATTAATTATATATATATATATTATTACGTTTTTTTATTTTAATTAATTATTGGAAAACAAAATCATTGTTATTAAATTTTAGTATGTTTAGTAATTTTAGACATTTTTGCAATATATATTGAAAAATAATGGAAATATATTTAGATTGGATAATTAGTAATTCTTAGGATATGTTTTTTAGTAAATAGATTAAGAGTTATTATTATTATTATTGTTTTCAGTAAAAAAGTAAAAAGAAAAATATAAGTAATTTCTTTCTATATTATTTTAGTGTAGCGTTAAAGACAAAAATGGGAAAATGTGACATCACACGTGCTGACGAGCATATATCAAAATATCTTTAACATCCTATATATGTAAGTAATTTTTGTGTTTACTGTTATGCTTAATAATTAATAATTCAATTAGTAATTATAAATTATTTGGATTTTTAGTAATTATTAATTATATTTGTTACTAAATCGAGTATTAGTTTAGTAATATTGACTAGTTCTGGTTATTGACGGTTAGTTATTATTTTTGTTATCAGGGTTCAAAAAATTTGCACACTAGACACTTACATCAAATAGACTCATATGATGCTAGGGTGGAAGAACAACTCAGAGAGAGCGGATTCTATCATATATCTCAGATTGGAAGGATCATGTCTCACGGTCCAACTATAGACGCACTAGTTGAAAGGTGGCGGCTTGAGACGCACACATTTCATCTTCCACACGGCCTGAGACGCACACATTTCATCTTCCACACGATTACGTTGGAGAACGTCGCCATGATTTTTGGACTCCGAACTCACGGCTTGCCAGTTACTGGATCAACTGACCACAGCACAAGTGGGTTAGAGAATGAGTGCATGACCCAATTTGGTATTGCTCCTGGTCCGAACGACCATAGAGGAAGCGGAGTCAAGCTAGCATGGTTCCGCACTCTAAAGCGGTGCCAACATTTGGCTGACGCAGTAAGTAGGGAAATTTATGTAAAATGTCACATAATGTGTCTATTTGGAACAACCTTATTTAGTGACAAGTCTAGAATCAGTGTGCACTGGAAGTATTTGCCGTTGCTTCGTGACTTTTCTCAGATTCACAAGTTTAGTTGGGGTTCAGCTTGCCTTGCACACATGTATCGATCCTTAGGTCAGGCATCTAGGTATGATTGCAAGGACATTGATGGTCCTATGCCATTGCTCCTTGTATGGGCATGGTTACGAATGTCGTCAATAGGATCACTGCCGATGGATACTAGCTTTCCACTTGTTCACAGGTAAAATTTAGCTAAGATGTGGATTTAGTGATTTTTACTGTAGTAACTGATATTACGAATGACTTATGATTTAATTTGATATGGTGAGTGGTTGATGGTTGAAATGATTTATGAATTGAGGGAACCCTTAAAGGTGGTTAAGTCCAATTTTAGGGGAGGTTATGTCCAAATTTTTATAAAAATATGAGTTGTTGCAATATGCCAGGTGGCATGATTATCAATCAGCTATCGAGCAGTATAAAAAGTGGACAACTGCTGACATCAGGAGAAGGTTGGACGATCTTTCTCCGGACGGGGTATATGTTTTGTCATTTAGATTTGATGTTATGCTATATTAAATTCATGATTGCTCATTTATAACTTTGAGATTTAATGTGTTTTTACAGTTTGTGTGGGATGCATACAGTCCAAACCGGATTGCGCCGCATCTTATTCCATTTGAGATCAACGATGGTGCAGAGCTCTAGAGTGCGACTGTGCCTTTAATATGCTTTGAGACTGTGGAGTGGCATCCCACTGATAGGGTCAGAAGACAATTTGGCTTTCATAAAGACCCGCCAGTTGAACCAATGAAACTCGGCGCGTCCCACAACATAGTGCTGACGGGACCCAAAAACAAAAACTGGGGCGTAGAACACGAAAAATGGATCTCACAATGGTTAAACAGTCTTGCATCTGTATTGACCAGTGCACATGGCGACCATTATCAACCTTTTGAGCAGTACATGGACTGGTATGTTCGTAATTTTGGTCATCACCTGCGTCTCTCCGAGCATGCCAATGAAGAACAACAACCACAACAAGAGTAATCACATCAACAAGAGCAACCAGCTTAGCAACAACACCTACCACGGCAAGATCAACAACCATATTCATAGCCATATATATACCCACCGTATCCGTACCTACCACATCCACAAGCATATGCATACCCACCATGCGCACAACCATATTCACAGCCTTTCACTCAGCCTGTTATATCATATCCACCATACTCACAGGAATATGCACAACCTTTCACTCAGCCTACCATACAGCCATACACACAGCCCTCTACGATGCACGAGGAATACATACTGACCCAGGCACCGCACTATTCGTTGACACAAATACTAGGGACATCGACACCTGATGAGGAACAGTATAGGCATATTATTGATTGGGTTCAGGGTCCTGAGTCATCTCAATGGGTAAATAATTTATTCTCTACCCAGGACCCTGTAAAGGTGCCGGTGCCTCAAAAGGGTCCTGGTCGATTATCTTTGGATGCGAGCTGTCCACCGCGGTCCTTTTCTGAGTACTCTATGCCGAGGAGCTCTGTTGATTCTGGTAGGAGTGTCCATAGGGGTATTGGATGTCGGCAGAATCCGACACTGATTTTTATGACCGAAGAGGATGAGGAGGAGACTGACAATGCGGTTGAGGAGACTTGTGCAGGGGAGCATGAAGTCGATCAGCTCGGTTTAGTTCCTGATGCGGTTGATGAGGGCGGTACAAGTGATGAAATGGTTGACCAAGCTGGTACAGGTAATTTGATTG
This sequence comes from Arachis ipaensis, assembly GCF_059453495.1. Taxonomy (NCBI): domain Eukaryota; kingdom Viridiplantae; phylum Streptophyta; class Magnoliopsida; order Fabales; family Fabaceae; genus Arachis; species Arachis ipaensis. The sequence goes on along the minus strand of NC_142435.1, from coordinate 134,691,947 downwards.
TTATGCATTGAATGGAATTGATATTTATGTTTATGAGACATTATTTAGTGATATAGTAATAGTATTGTGTTAAATTATTTTTGGCTGTTGATTTAGGTTTGCTATTCACCCTATTGTTTCTTGATTAAGGTTGGTATTCATATTATTGATACATGAGTATTGACCAGGGCTAATTTTTTGTTATCATTCAGGTGCCCAGGATAAGGGATATGACCTTAGGATTGACCCAGCTCGTAAAAGTGCCTCTAGATGGTCTCCGTCAACCATGAAAAAGAGGGTGAAGAAATGATGTTCCAAAATGGCACGAAGCATGAAGAAAACTTTCTCTAAAATGAACCATTGTACTAATATTTATTATACATATATAGAGAGACCATTGTTTAATGATAGTGCACACTAGGGTTTAGATTGTTGTGAACATGGTTGATGAATTGTTGAGATTGAAAGAACCCTAAAGGGTGGTTAAGTCCATTTTTAGAAGAGGTTATGTCCGAATTTTTTTTAAAATGTAAGAGTTTAACTATTAAATTGTGTGAAATGTGACTTGAAAGAACCAAACTTCAACTGAATATCACCTAAACAAGTTAAATGGACAACACTAAAAAAGAGATTAAATCAATTACATTGATACAACTAAAAATAAGAGCAACTGACTTAAATGGATACAACTGAATACAAGAGTAAATAATATAAATGGGGACAATAAAAAATTAGCCAAGTTGACAACTACTCATTCGGAGCCAAACCACTAGCACTAGCTCCTCCACGATGCGGGCATCTACTTCGGCTGTGACCCTCACCACCACAAAGTCTACAACGTCTAGGACCACGTAAATCACGCACATCCATTTCATTCAAGAAGCATGTTTTTTTAGTACGACCTTTGGCCACTTGCCTGAGGTAAGGATTTGGTACTAGTCGTGGTCCTTGATACACAGGCCATGTTGTTGGATTTTCTAGTGGCCTGAATTGGGTTCTGTACACCTTTCGAATCTCTGTCATTGTATATACCTCATGCACATACTGCTTCCAATCTAGGCGCTGGTTTGCACAACAGGCAAATACATGGCGACAAAGAATTCGATCGACCTGAAATTCACCACAATCGCAATGTCTTAGACGCAGATTTATTGCAAACTCTAAACCGCTGGGCATCTCCTGTACTTCAAAAATTTCGTTCTGCCTATCAAATAAATTAACTTGGATATTTCCTGATGCCGTTTGATTAGACTGGATTTTCTCAGTTGCATACTCGGAGAATAGATGACCTGCACTTATACGAGCCTCGGCCTCGACCCTCTTCCTTGTGAACAAGGCATTAAGTCTATAAAAGTTTCCTTGACAAGGGCTGTCACAGGAAGATTACGTGCTCCTTTCAAAACTCCGTTAATGCACTCTACTAGGTTAGTGGGCATGTGTCCCCAGCGATGTCCCTCATCATATGCCAAGGCATATTGTGACCGAGGAATATTGTCGAGCCACTGCTTGTAAGCCACACCCCGCTCACAATATCTCTCGTAACGCATGTTGAATTTACGGACTGTTCTAGAATAGCCTGCCATAAGAGAACAACGGAATCCAGATAATACCATCAGTTTGTTGTTAACTTTTCACCGTCGGCCACAAACTGCATAAAATGTAAATAATTTATTTACCTATGTTGACAATTAGCTTCTGCATTTCTGGCGCTTTGAACCTTCTCAAGAAGTTAGAAGCTATGTGCCTGATGCAAAACATGTGAATAGCCCTCGAATATTACCATGCTCAATCACTATGACCTACAGCTGAGATAATGGACTTGTGTTGATCAGAGATAAGACCAACACCATCTCGATTAACTACATGCGTTCGTAGATGGCTAAGAAAAAAGTGCCAAGCATCGGCGGTCTCACCCTCGACTATGCCAAATGCAAGAGGCACAATATTCCCATTTCCATCTTGTGATACTGCAACCAAGAGAGCCCCTTTTATATTTTTCATACAAGTGTATGCCGTCTACCTGTACCAACGGCTTGCAGCTTCTGAATGCTTTAATACAAGGATAGAAAGCCCAAAATACTCGCATCAAAATCCTGAGATCCTCAACCAACTCATCCCCTCGGTAAGCATATGCAGTTTTGTACTCAATAGCTGCTGATGGTTCTTTTGCAACCATTGCTTCAAACCATGTCGGCAAAGCTTCATAAGAAGCTTCCCACCCACCAAATATTTTCTCAACTACTTTTTGCTTGGCCAACCATGCTTTGCGATAACTTATTGTATAGTTGAACTTCGACTGCACTTCAGCAATTACAGATTTCACCTTCAGAAATGGGTCGACTTCAACCAATGATTTTATCGCTTCTGCAATTGGACCAGAGTCCAGTTTGGCATGATCTTGAGAGATGGTAGATCTGATGCACGTGTGACTACCGTTATACCTCCTTATCACCCAACAATACTGTCTTTTTATAAGACTAACTCTGATAAGCTAATCACAACTTATTCCGTAATGTGCGCATTTAGCATAAAATGTTGTCGGTTCAGATTCATACACCCTATAATCGACACCCCTCTAAATGGTATACTCTTTAACTGCTGCAATCACAGTTTCTCTGGAATTAAACTCCATTCCAACGACGAATTCACCATCTACGACAATAGTAGAAACTGCACAAATGATAAAACAAAATAATAATAATAATAATAATAATAATAATAATAATAATAATAATAATAATAATAATAATTTCTATAACCTCCGTTAGATAATAATACTAATAATAATATTTATAATAATTAGTGTTAATTATAATATCAATAACGTACCAATACTAATAATAATTCAAATAATTCTTGTAACGCATAATAATAATAATAATAATAATAATAATAATAATAACCTCCGTTTCATAAAAAGACTAATAATAATTAGTAATAATAATAACTATAATAACAACGTAACAATATTAATAATAATTCAAATATTCCTAACAATAACAATAATAATAATAAAAAAAATTACCTCTATTTACATATTCAGAAAATTCTGGAACATGCATGGCATTAAGATTCAAAGTATGCATAAACGATGACTCTCCCGATGAATGTTGATTCACTAGTGCATTAGCAATATCTGCTACATCTCCCTCAACTGATATATCATCTTCTTTTACATCTTCAGTTAGACCAACAACTTCATAATTACCTTCAAACTCTTCATCACTTTCGGTATTATAACCCATCCAGTCTATATTGGGTTCCAGAAAATCAATATCTTCAATTTCATCGAACTCAACATATAACTCAATAAGTGAGGCTCGTGCTCTAGTTTGATGGTAGGTCGAAAACATTCCTTATATACTAGCTTCATCAGCCAAGTGCATTACTTGAAATTGAACGAAACCACCAAATACTAACATAGGCTGCCTAAATAAAATATTGGTCACTCTCTTAAGGACTTGCTGACCTACACTCTGACAGAGTACACTCTTAAGTCCTTCATATGTTATTGAAAGAGGAACAATAATAACACATGGATTCTCACACAAAAAACTCATACCCTCATGTGTATCATACAAAATCTGACCATTGAAATATATTCTTAAACTAACATAACTCCCCATTTTATACACTTGTTACATTTACCCACAACTTATTTCACTCAACGGATGTAGAACAACTTCAACTACTAAAGAATGAAGAACAACTTCAGTAGCTAAAAAAGTAAGAACAAATTCAACTGTTAAAGAAGAAAGAGTTCTAACCTCTCTAGAAATTTGAAGACAAATAACTTTATGTTGTTCACTTTCTACTCTACTCAAGGTGTTTCTTGCATAACACTAGCATACATTATATAGCTAATTTTAAATTTTTTTATTCATACTTGTACTAAATGTCACCACTGACCATTCTCAACAATAAAATTTGTTTCAACATAAAACGACATTGCCGTTTTCTATTTTTAAATTAAAAAAAGTTTGCCTCCTAGACAAAACGGCAACTGCTTATATTTTTAATTATTTATTTCTAACAAAACGGTAGTGCCGTTTTGGTTTTATTTATTAAAAAATTTAAATCATGTACAAAACGTCTCTACTGTTTTGTATCTTCTGACAAAAAATTCTTTTTCTTCCATAACAATATTAAACTCATCTAATGAAAAATATTAAAAAGAAATACACCTTTTCACAATATTTAAAAAACTCAGCCTTTTGTTCCTTTCAAGATATCAAAACAAATTCATAGTAAGATAAAACACAATACCACTAAAATATCATTGAATATCACACAAAGATTTATAATATAAAAAAATGAGCCTATTTAACTACGTTTAATACCTTAAGAAGTAATTGAAACTAAAATAGTAATTTGATCTCTTAATTAAGATACATATGACATCAAATCAGTTTAGAATTTGATCAATCTTTTAATTTGTATCAATTTAATTAATAAATAATACAGATGTCATGAATTCACTTCTTAGAGGATTTGTCACATCAATTTATTTCTTGAAAAGTACCTTTAGTATCATTTTGATCATTAAAAAATACATAAGACATCTATATGAACTCATATTTTTTTTTTAAAAATAACACTTTTTTTTAAATGTTTACATAATACTTTCTTCTTTTTATTTATAAAATATTAACTCTTCTTTGTTGCAAGACTAAAATAATATGTTCTTTAGCCTTTTTAACCAAAATATTCTTGAATAATCATTATAATTATAATTATATATAAATTAATGATAATTAGTTGATTAATTCAAATAAGAATAACAATATATAAATATATTTATAATTAATGTAATCAAATTTATTTATTTTTAATATGTGATCATTAATAATGAAATAAATAAAAAATTTAAATATATTTTTATAACAAGTTAAATATATTTTTATTATTAATGTAATTACTGTATTTATTTTTAATATTTTATCATTAATCATAAAATATATAAAAAGTTTTAAATTAAATATTTTGTAACAAATTAAAATATTTGAAGTTATTATTATTTGAATTAACTAAGTCATTATTACTAATATATATAATTATATTGAATGTATTTTCTCAAGAGGACTAAATAAAGAATAGGTTATTTTAATTTTATAGAAGAGGAGAAACTTAGAAAAGTATAAATTTTATAAATAAAAAGAAGAGAATATGATTTAAAAATCTTTCAAAATATAAAAGTGACATTTCTTCGTGATTTTTAATAGACTAAATTAATATTATATACATCTTTAAGGGTTTCAAAAATTTACTATTAAATAGGATAATTATTTTTTTTGTTTATTTATAAACCATTCAATGCGAAAGATAATTGATTTTGAATTTTAATTTTTTTTTAATTTTCTGTATTTAGAACAGAAACTCTCAACACTTAATTAAAAACAAAAATTAAATTCAAGTACACTACTCTCTAGCTACTACTACCTATAAATCTTATTGACTAAATAACTAATTTAGTTATAAATATCTCCTAGTATCATTACCCATGTAGTAGTAGGGTTAGATGATTCAAATGCCGTTTCCAAATTGAGGTACCCTTAATACTCACTTGGACCAACTCACTCACATGGTTGACCAAGAGACATTGCATGCACAAATGGACATAAGCGTTTTAGTAGGGTTTAGGATAGCCCTATACCTACGTATCACAGTCGTGAGTATAATAATAATAATAATAATAATAATAATAATAATTTATGGAATTTGAAAAGCACAAGCTTTAATTTCCCAATTCCCACTTGCTTAAGTTGCTTTTTGTTTGTGTTATTGGAGGGCCGATATCACCATCTCGTGTGCGTCATTACTCATTACTCGTTGCTAAGTGCTAGGGTACCCTAGTCCTTAGGGCAGTAGATGAAGGGTCTATTCCTAATAAGGACACCCACCTGGGCCCACCGTCCTTTAAAGAAATGCACAGCACGCTCGCACTCATACACAATAATGTTCCTTTACATGTTAATATACTATTTTTTTTTTAAGAAAAATAGATAAAAGTATATCTAAATTTTTATACGGAATATAAAATATATTTTTAAATTTTTTAATGAGTCATTTATACACATTAAAATAAAATTTTATTATCAATTTTATTCTTTCGTGGTCCGAATAATTTTTTTGATGGTGGTGGAGACTAAGTGACACGATATTGTGTGATGTGGTCAATTTAGAGTGACACAATAAAAAATAGAATTATTACATTATTAAATTTATTGAATTTTTACAAAAAAAAATGAAAAAATCTTACAACTCTCTTCATTATCTTTGTTTTCATATGTCATTATTGAATGAAAATATGTCCTAATAGAGAGTAAACATAGTGAATTTTTGAGCACTTCACAGTTACGTTCGTTGCAGTTCGTCGCTTTCGTTACATTTTGAAGGCAAAAGTGGTAGGGCAAGAAGCGTGGAAGTCCACACGCAGGCTTGTGCGAAGGATGAGAGTTCAGAATCAAACGCAATCAAAGATAATGCTTCCTTCCTTCACATGTATTTGTGTTATGGTATGAAAATACATCAATTTGTGCCCAAACTACTTGCATCAATTTGGTTATTCTATTGTTAGATTGAGAGTTTTTCGATAAACAGATGGCAAATCATATAACTTTTGTGTATCATCACAAGGGAAGATTTAAGAGAAACTTGAATGGAGTTCTGAAATATGTTGGAGGTGAGGTTGCTGTGATTCCTAGGGTGAATGTGAAAACTTTGAATACATTTTTCATGGTGGAGTTATTTAAGGATTTGGGGTATGTCCATTCAAAGATTTTTACTGGACCGAGAATGAGATATCCAATGGTTTGCATTTAATTAGGCTTGACAGTGGTGTAGTCCGAATGTATGAATTTGGTATTGAAAATGGGAGAATATGCCATGATTATTGGGATCATGTTGTTGATTTACCTAAGAAAGTTGAAGTGGTAGATGTTGTAGATGATGAGCCAAACTCAACTCTTGATACTGTTGAACAACCTACACCACAAGAAATCCCAAGAAGAAGAAGTAAGATGGCAATCCACAAAAAACCTACCCCTAAAAAGAAGTTAGATGTTAAGAATGCAAATAAGGAAAATAAAACCAGCCAAAGTTGCAATCAAACTCAGAAGCTAGCATCTCCCAATCCTGCTCCTACAACCCAACCAATGCCACAACCCGAAATCCCAAACGCCAACTGAAACATGACCCAGTAGCAACGTGAAGCAGAAGTCCCACCTCCTAATGGTTCCCAGCAAGAAAGTCAGAATGAAGTGCCCACCCAACAATCTAAAAACAGTCAGAAGAACAGAAAAATATTGTATAAGAGGCCAACACCGACTAGTCAAAGGTTTGTGCAAGGAGAAAAGAATGAGGCACCAAAGATCTTTGTTCCTTGTTTGGAGCCTGTCTGATTCAGATGACGATAGTGACTCCGACCCTGACTACTATCAGTATGAAGATGAAGATTTACACAGTCCAATATCATCCGATTGTGAGGATGATTATGATAGTGAACAAGGGGTGTGACCTCAGAAAAATCCAACAACACCATTTGGCCAAGTTCATCTGGAGCTTGGGATGGAGTTTGCTACCATGGATGAGTTTAAGAGATCCGTGAGGAAGTACAATATTCAAATGGGAAGAAGCATCAAGTTCAGCAGGGTGGAGCCTACCAAATGTAAGGCGATTTGTTGGGATGAGAATTGTCCCTGAAACATTTACTGTTCTAGGTCAAACGAACCGAGGAGTTATCAAGTGAAGATGTTTGTGGATCAGGACGTCTGTGCTAGAAGACATAATAACAAGTCTTCAAATAGGGTGTGGGTTACTGAGATGCTAGAAGAAAAGATTAGAAACCAAAGAAAAATTACTTGGTGTTCTCATTTTGACCTTCAGCTTTGTGATTAGAGTTTAGAAAATTGTTGTTATTATTTAGGGCTTACTTATGGTTATGGTATTGTAATTTAGACATGCACTTTAGTGGTTTGGATTTAGCCAATTAATGTTTTGATATAGACCTTTGTTTTGATGTCTATAGGCATAGACATGTTTACTATTTTGCAAGTTTGAATTGTAGTTTGCTATTTAAGCCTCTGGCTTCATGACTTGTGTTTCAGTTTGTTTTTAATGACAGATTATGATAGTTATGCTTACTTATTGTTCATAATGAATTAGCTCTTCAGTTGTTTTGTTGCACAGGAATTGTACTAGAAATAAAATTGGAACAACCATTTGTATTAATAACCTTGAAACAACCATTTGTATTCACATATTGATGGAAATAAAAGTGACAACACAGCCTTCTACTTAGAGGAAATTACAATTACTGATGAGATGTGTTAATAAAACACCATAGAATACATATACTTATCCCTAAGCATACATATTGCATCCATTTTCTAATGCTCTTCAACTCTTGATTAATCCCATCAATTGTCTGTAACATCTTCTTCGTTTCTTCTTCTACCTTCCAGTTGCTTTCTTCTACAGACCTCCATTTACTTTTTTCACTCTGCTCCTGAATCCCACAATCTCTTCCAGCCTAAATAACTTCATCAGTCTAAATGAAATCATCACACTTCAATTCAATATTCTACATCATGAATCCGACGATAATTTCAACCATTTCACATAAGATTCAAAGCATTTGTCATCCAAAACAAAATCAGAATTCACATCAACGAACAACGAAGAAACAATCTTCCAGGGTTTCACTCTGTAGCAAGCTCAAGTACCACTGCGTCAAGTCTATGCAAACACCTGCCATTGTTGTAGTCGAGCTTCTTCTTCTTCCTATTTTTTGGTGCAGAAGACGAGCCACCACAACCACTGGCACAAGCATAAGGTATATTCTTCCTTCGTTGAGAGTGTGACATTTTGATACATTAGAGTTTACAAACCCCTATTATGACAGACAGGAAGAAGATGTACAGAGGAAAATGAAGAGAATGAAGGAAGAATTTTTTTTTTCACCTGTGTAAGGGTTCTTAGGGTGCGAAGAAATTGGAGAAGAAAGAGGATGAACAGTGGTTCCATAATGCCCTTTTCTTATATTTATTTCAACAAATTTAATAATGTAATAATTCTATTTTCCACTGTGTCACCCCAAATTGGTCACATCACACAATACCGTACTACCTGGCCTCTACTACCGCCGGAAAAATTACTCAGGCCACGGAAGGGTAGAATTGACAACGGAGTTATATTTTGGTGTATACAAATGACTCATTACAAAATTTAGGAGTACATCTGTATTCCGTGTGAAAATCTGGGTGTACTTTTATCTATTTTTTCTTTTTTTAAATTGTTAGGGAGATTTTACTTTGCTGAAACCTTCTACTATCTTTAGGTGCTAAATCCAGGTATTCATTCTGCAGGGATAACACACGGTGAAGTCAGGAAGCAAGGGAATTGATGGATTGACTGAATATCTACTACCTAGCAGGTTGTGGTCCCAGAGGAACAGCATTTGCTTACAAACTGTAAAATTAGTCATTGGCCTAAAATGATACCCTAAACCAAGTACCCCCTAGTTGTGTGCAAATTAAGTACTCACTACCCCAGACAGAAAGAAATTGAAACATTTTCAACTATTCTCCCATTAAACCAAGGTTGTTAAAAAAAAGTAAATCGAATCAATTTCACATATTAACAATCACAACATCAACAAAGAGCAACCCAGCAACATTAACTGATCATATGAACACGTCAACAACATGAAAACCATTAGGTCGGATCCAACTAATTATTCAACTTAATAGCCGGGAATAAAAACAACAACCTAACAAACACAGGCCACACAACAGCGCCTCACAAACAGTTGAACAAATTGCCCAATCATGACGACCAACAAACATGAACTAAAATCATAATCAGTATTCACATTAACAATTTCACAAAAATTCAGCTACCTAATACTCGCACAGTCGAAGAACAGAACCTCAACAAAAATTCTATTCATTACCAAATTAACAATAAAAATTTCATGAACTCTGAACAACACTAGAACAACATTTAAAATAGATGAACCCAACAAACAACATCAATAATGACCAGCCAGGAACCTAAATACCTGGAACACTCAACGGAAACAGAGATCCTTGACGGAAGAAAATTGTCGGTAAAGAATTTCACAAAAATATCGCATTGCAAGAATAGTTCTAAACCAACAAATTATCCTCGGTCAACGTTTAAATTGTTTGTCACTTAAGCAAACCCAATAAAATTAACCGAAGTATTTAAACCTCGGATCGTCTCTCAAAGGAATTGCAAGGAAGTGTATTTTATTATTGGCTATGGAAAAGTTTATTTTTGGGTTTTGTAATAAGAAACAAGAAAGTAAAATGACAAGAAAATAAACTAATAACTAAGAAAAGTCCTAGTAAGGATTGACAATTGGAATTCCTATTCTCATTATCGTTGTCAATTGTGATGGTAAATGTAAATTGCCTTCGCTTAGTTAACCTCTAACCAATGAAGGAAAGTCAAGTGTGTGCAATCAACTTGAGTTCACAAGTCCTAGTCAACTACTAGTGAGAGACTAGATTTAGTGAAATTCAAGCTAACTGGCAATCTTCAATTACCAATCAACAAGAGATTTTGACAATTCAAGAGTCTCCAAATCATCAATCAAAGCCAAGAACATAAAAATCTAATTTAAAACCCAACCAAGTATTTTATCAAACACTTGGAAGGCACAAAATAAAAACATAGAAAACTAACAAGAAATAATAAAATCTGAGACTAACAATTGCAAGAAATGAACAATAACAACTAAATAAAGCAATAATAACATGAAGATATAAATTGCATTAATAAATATCAAGAGTAGCAACAGTGCATAACATAAATGCAACAAAGTGAAGGAAATAACAAGTAGAATTAAAGGACAAAGGTTCAGGAACAATAGGTTGCAAGGAAATGTAAATGAAAGTAAGAATTAAATCTAAATCTAAGAAGAAATTGAAAGAAGAAACTCTAAAGCCTAGAGAGAAGAGAGAGCCTCTCTCTAGAATTCTACATCTAAACCCTAAAAATGTGGATGAATGAAAAGTGAATGAATGTCCAACTCTGTAGCCTCTTGTCTTCATTTTCGAACCTAAAACTGGGTCAAAAGTAGCCCAGAAATTGCCCCCAGCGTTTTCTCGTAATTGAGGCACGTGACGCTTGTCACCCGTACGCGTCAGTCACGCGTACGCGTCGATTAAACTCAGCACTGGCCACGCGTAGGCGTCAGCCACGCGTACGCGTCATTTGGACATTGGCTCAGTCACGCGTACGCGTCAGCCATGCGTGTGCGTGGACACCAGCTCCTCAAAACTTTAATTTCTTGTGTTCCTTCCACTTTTGCATGCTTTCTTTCCATCATCTAAGCCATTCCTGCCCTATAAATGATAAACCCATATTTCGTGAGTTCTTTTGTGCTTAATTTGAGTGATTTATACAATCCTTCACCTACTTATTCACATTAATTGCATGGTTTTACTTTCCCTTCCTTATTATGTCATATTGTGAAAAACATGTTTCCTAAGCTTTAAAAATTAATTATTTTAATTACCTTTATTTCCATTCGATGCCGTGATTAGTGTGTTGAGTAGTTTCAGATTTTCTAAGGCAGAATGACTTAAAGGATGGGAAAGGAAACATACAAAATAGGAAGGAGAAGGTAAAACGGAGCTTTAAGAAAACTGGTATCCACGCGACCGCATGGACGAAGCGATCGCGTGCCAAGCACGAATCAGCAGCGACGCGGCCGCATGACCGACGTGACCGCCGCCTTAAGCAGAACGCACATGACGCGATCGCATGAATGACGCGACCGCGTGGCAAGAAAAAGCTCCGAATGACGCGACCGCGTGACCCACGCGGACGCGTGACAGAGGCCACGTATCAGAATTTACAGAATACGCCCCCAGCAAATTCTGAAGCCTTTTTTGGCCCAGATCTAAGTACAGACAGCATAGACCAGAGGTTATAAAGTGTGGGAATGCACCCATTCAAAGGAGAGCTCGCATATATTTTATTTTTCAATGATTTAGATTTAGTTGAGAGGGAGATCTTCTTTCTCTCTCTCTTAGGATTTAGGATTTCTTCTTGTTTTAAGAGTGACTCTCAATCCAGGTTTTACGTTTCTTTGTTTTAGCTTCCTTTTACTTTTATTTATTCCAGCACTTGAATTGATCAGTGAATTTATGAATTTCTTCCATGTTGCAGACTGTTATTTGAATTAATAATAATTGAGGTATTTTCAGTTTATGATTGTTCTCTTTGATTTAAGTTACCATTGCTTCCCATCTAAGGACATTTTTATTATTCCAGCAATTTTACTTTTTCCCCTTTTGGTCCTGGTTAAGAATTTAGTAACTCAACAGTTATTAAACTCAACATAACTGATAATCGTTATCTTGCTAATTGAGCTGAACTTAAGTAATCCCAACCTTTTCTTAGGAAATAAATAGGATTCAGAGGTCAATTTAATTAGTCCCTTGAATCTCCTTTGCTTTGGTAAGGGTTGACCAAGTGGAATTTAGATTCAACTTTCATTATAATTGAGAGAGATAACTAAGTTGGACCTCTAATTTCTCTTACCTTGCCAAAAGTCTGCTTTACAGTATTTATTTATTTTAATTGCCATTTACTTTACTTGTCATCCAAATTACTTGCTTCTCATCTTCTAAACCCCGATTACAACCTTTAGAGCCAATAATAAGAACATACCTCCTCGCAGTTCCTTGAGAAGATGACCCGAGGTTTGAATACTCGGTTAACAATTTTAAAAGGGGTTGTTACTTGTGACAACCAAAATGTTTGTACGAAGGGATTTTTGTCGGTTTAGAGACTATATCTACAACGCAACTGTTTCTATGAATCTCTTTACTGGTAAAAATCCTAACGTCAATAAACCCTGAAAATACTTAACACACCAATCACGGTATCGAATGATAATAAAAGAGGATTAAAAATTAGCGATATTAAGACTTAGGAAGCATGTTTTTAATCATAGAACAAAATTAGGAAGGAAACTTAAAAACATGTAATTTACATGAATAAGTGTGAGAATAATTGACAAAATCCACTCAATTCAGTACAAAATAAACCATAAAAAAGTGGCTCAACAAATCTTCCCACACTTAAACATTAGCATGTCCTCATGCTAAGCTCAAGGGATCCAAAAGAGTGAAGAAAAAATGGTAGGACTTATGCAATGCAACTTATTTATATGAATGCAACTACATGCTAAATGCCTTTACCTACTTGGTTAAGAGTAAATAAATCTTTCAAGAACAAATATGATCTGGATTTCACTAATTCAAATCACAAAATGAAGTACGAATAAACTTGCAAGAAGAAAGCTCGTGAAAGCAGGGAACAAATAATCGAGCATCAAACCCTCACCGGAAGTGTATACACTCTAATCATTCTAGTGTTGAGGGTCAATTCTCTCAATTCTCTACTAATCTTGCTTTCTAAAGCTTGCTCTTCTTCTACTAATCAATAAAAATTTAATGCACGAATACACATATCAAGAGGTCTTTTAAGGGTTGTAATGGGATTAGGGTCAAGGTAGGATTGTATTTGGTTAAGTAGAATAAAATTCGAATCCTTAATTAACCTAAACTTTCCACCTAACCTAAGACAATCCATGTAATAAAAATACAAAATCTAACAATCCATTAACTATCTTTTACCATCTATTCATGCATCCCAAATTTGAGAGTACATATGCATTGTTACCACCATTTACTTTGGGGCATTTTGTCCCTTTTTTTATTATTGTCTTTTTTTTCTCCTTTTTTTGTTTTTCATATGTGGTGGATAACATATATATGAGAAATCCATGCATATGATTAAGGTATTGAATGTAAGAATATGTGTTCAACTATTTTTTTCACATTTTTACAAAAATATACAATACCCAATTCCTAAACTAGATATTCTCCAAACCCAATTTTCCCACACTTAATTCATGAACACTCTCACTAGTCTAAGCTAACCAAGAATTCAAATTAAGGACATTCATTATTTTTCACTTAGTGTTAGTGATGTGCTAAAATAAAGAACAAATGGGGTAAAATAGGCTCAACATTAGTTTGCAAAGGATGATGAAAAGGATAAGGCCATATGAGTATGTGAGCTTAGTGAAACAAGGACTTCAATCATATAAATGCATTCATTCATCAAGAAATGGAAATATAGAATCAAGTAAGACAAAGATCACAATCTTAGAGAGAACAACACACACTGAAACAAAATATTGGTTGATAAAATGCAAACAATCAAATAAGCCCAAATTCTCATTAGGTTTGTGTGTTCGAGCTCTAAAACCATGTTCCAAATTAAATTTCTTCAAACAAGTTTAAAGATTTTAATTTAAATTAGTAAAGTGCCCTAAAATAGTTTCTTGGAAAGGAAATCATCACTTCAACCAAGTAATACCTAAATGCAAGCAACTAACTACACCTGCAAGTTTAAGAATTGGTGTTGAAAAAGGAAGTAGTTACTCACGGAAATCGGTCCTCGACCTCCCCACACTTAAAGATTGCACCGTCCTTGGTGCATGCAAAGATGAGCAAGGTGGATTAGGGTAGCGAGCTACAACTGCTGGGCTCCTTCAAAAGATTGTGCAGAGGAACTTGTGTGTATCCCCATGTAGAAGCTTTTCCTATCCCTTCAGGGTGGCCAACCTAAAAGGAGAGAAAAAGGAAGAAGAATAGCCCACAAACAAAGATATGAAAACAGATAAAATATAGGTGGGGCTAATGCCAAATAAAAGTGGGATTCTCACTACATGGTAGCTACAACAAGTAAGTGAGAAAATAATATAATCAAAGGGCATATCAATGGTGCAAGAATTGCAACAATGAGGGAGAGACAATGGGTCTTGAAGGACAACATAAGTTCATATCAATGCATAAGGAATACAAGTATCATAAAAGATTAGCATTGACCTATAAATAATATCACCCAACAATATAAAATAAGTCACAAAGCACCAAAATAATGCAAGAAATATTCAACAGTTGAGTAAGAAAATTCAAAACTAATGTTAAAATAACAAATATAGAAAAGAAAAGGGGAACAAATAACAAAGTTAAAATGCAATGAATGCAAGTATACAAATGTAATAAGCAAAAGAAAAGAAAGATAAGAAAAATGAGAAGTGAAATTTTGAAAAGTGGGAGAAGAAGAAAGTAAGAAAGGGAGAAAAGAAATGGGAGGAGGGAAGAAGAAGAAAGGAAGAAAGAAAGAAGAAGAAGTAGGAAAGAAGTGAAGAAAGAAGAGAGAAGAGAGAAATGGGGAATGGAACAGCGCGGGGATACGACGCGCACGCGTCGCTCACGCGTACGCATGGGGTGCAAAAGAAGAAGGTGATGCATACGCGTGGGAAGTAGAAAAGAGGATAGGACGCGTAAGCCTTGGTCACGCGTACGCGTGATAAGTGTTCGTGCTAGACGCACGAAGCTGGCATCATTCCATCACAACTCTCTGGTTTATGTACCAGGGATGGCAGCATTATCATACGACATGTGCGCGTCGTTCACGCTTATGCGTGGGTGGCCCAAAATGCAAATGATGCGTACGCGTCAGTGAGGCGCACGCGTGGATTGGGTTGTGCGCCTAGCATCCCACCCGCATGGTTCTAGCACAACTTTCAGTTTGGCCATGCAGGCGCGTCGTTCCAGCACCGTTTTCGCATACTACAACAAATATGGCCTTTAGCAACGCTAAATTTTGCAACGCCTTAAAACCGTTCTCTTAGATAGTTTTAGGCAACGATTTTTTGTAGTGTTACTGTTAAATTCAATTTTTCATTATTTTATAGTAACAAATTAAAACCGTTCTCTTTGACTATTTTAAAGAACGGTTTTATAACCGTTACCATGATTTATTTTTAAGCAACGGTTTTTTATTGTTGTTTAAATAATTGCACAAAAGAAACACATAAAAACCGTTGTCAAAATGCTACACTTTAAAACCGTTCTATTAGATGGTCTTAGACAACGATTTTTACAGTGTTGCTCTTGAAGTTTAATTTTTCATTACGTTATAGCAACAAAATAAAACCGTTCTCTTTGACTATTTTAAAGAGCAGTTTTATAACCATTACAACAATTGTTTATCAAACAATAATTTTCTAATATTATTTAAATAATTATACAAATTAAAAAAATACATATAAAAATAATTATATTTGTTTTATAATTTAAAATATTTATGTACAATTCTTATTTATAATTAGTTATTTCATATAAATTGAAATTAAAATTCTGGTGATGGAAAAATAATAAAAGGGTATTTGATTTAATTAGATAATTGATATTTTAAATTTAAACTATACCATATGAAATTTGATTAATATATTTATTTTTTTAAATTAAAAAATAATTAATTGAACTTAATAATATGTTGATAAATAATGTTCTTAAATATTTTTAATAGAGTACATTTAATTTTAAAATTATTCTACCCTTTAATGTTATCAAAATATCTATTTATATTTATCTTTATTCTTTTATAAAATTTTTTATTCTTAGCCCTAAATTCCTAAATTGAATAAAAACCCTATTTCCCAAATTTCAATACCCTAACCGTATTTTATAAAATGTGATTAATATATTCATTTTGTAATTTAAATTAGAAATAATTATTTGAACTCATTAATAAATTGATAGATAAAATTTTATGCATTTTAAAAGTAATCTTTATAGTATTATATTTGAATCTTAAATTATTATTCTGTCTCAAATATTTTATAAAATTATTATATTACTCATATGAATTTTACCCTAACTTTAAATTCCCAAATAAATCCCTAATTTTACAAATCCTTAACCATAACCTAATGAAAAACGCACGCACACAGAGCAGAAGAAAGGGAAAGAAAGGAAACCGGAAGCTTGAGGGGGAGACAGAAGAGAAGAAAGAAGGAAAGGGAGACAGAGGACGAGGGAGAAGAAGAGAGGGGAAGGAACAGCGCCATGTAGCTTGGTGCCGCTGGTGAGCTGCCGTTGCAGAGAAGAAAGGGAGAGGTGAACATGACCCACGAAGGAGAGGGAAGAGCCGCCGTCGAGCCACGCCCCGTCGCCGTTGTCGTTCACTGAGGGTGAGACGCGAAGAGAAGATGCTAACCTGCACCATTGCGCCTCACTGCCTTCGTCGAGCCTTTATCACTGTCGCACCTTATTCCCATTGCCATCAGGGGTTTGCTGCTGCTGCCATTGAGAGAGTCGCCGCTGGGGGGGCCGAATAGGGAAATGAGGTCCCCATCGATGTGGTCACAGAAAGGGAGAAACGGATGCGCATGAGAGAGTGACGCAGCAGAGGAGGAGTCGTTCCTCTATCGCTGTTGTTGCCGGAAATCTTGGTTGCTGCCGTCGTTCATGGTAAGTTAGTCGTGTCCTAGTTACTAGAACCACTATCTCTGAACCCTATTTACTTTGTAACAATCTTGTATTTGTTTCTGATGTTCCTGGCTCTATTGTGTTTTTGGAATCGTCATAGCTGAAGCTTGTCACCGGAGAAGACAAGCTGCTGTGCCATCCCCTTCGTTCTAACACCGAACCTCCCATTTGTAACCTTGTAACGCTTCCACTCTTGTTCTATTTAGCATTTTGTTTCCCTGTTATATTCTAATTTTAATTACGGTAGCCAATGTCTTTGTTTTAGCACTGCTATGTTCTGCCGGAAATGTCGAAATGGTTGCTGCAAGTGTGATCATAGTTGGTGCTGCTGTCTCTGTCCCGGTTAGGTTGGAATTATCACTGCTGCTGCCATGAGTTGGGGATAAAGGGGCTTTTTCACTACAAGATTTTTGTTTATTTGTGGAGGTTTTTTTTCTTATTTGTGGAGGTTTATAACCCCCACCAAATGGTTTGTAGGGTAAAACCCCCAAAATTTGAGGTGCCACGAGGTCTTTTGTGGGAGTTTTTAAAAACCTCCACAATTTATTCAGTGGGGGTTTTGTGAGTGTTTAGTGGGGGTTTTATATTGGACTTTTGTGACGGTTTTAAATCACTTTTCTAGCAGTTTAAAACCCCACAAATTGATTTTTTAATTTAACAAGAATTAACTATTTTGTGTGATTTTCAAACCTCCACAAATCCTGTAATTAATTGTTTATTTTTAATTACAAATCATTCATTAATCTTATCTCATTCATATACTCTCAAATTAGAAATTTATTTTTTAGTATCAAAATTTAAAAACTAAATCTTTTATAACACAATTTCTCAATATAAGATATAACTCTATATATAAAAATATTCTCAATGTCAATAGTTCCAAACACAATTCCATATGATATTGTTCTACATAACTATTATTTTTTTTCTTTAAAAAGTAAAATAATACAACTTTAATATTTCAATATCATCTAATTACATAAAAGCCTTAAAATAAAATCAGTAGCATAGAAGTAGCACCATCTAATATATAAAAACAATAGCATAGAATTAGCACCATCCACAAGCCTGTAATTTATGCCTTTTTCTTTTTGGGCATAGCGACTAATAGTGATAGTCATGGTCCATGAGCCATCGAGTATATCTACAAAAACAGTCACATAATTGGAATCAATAGCTGTTCACATTTTCAATCAGTTTTTAATTTAGTTTAGTGCATCAAAATCAAGTATTTAAATCCCTAAAATCACTCCAAAAAATAAAGAAGCTTGTTTGATTTATTAACTACTGTTTTCAAGATGGACTTTGCTAAAAAAATAACAATAATTGCAATAAACATTTTGAAAATACAACCTTCAACATGCAGCAATGATGCTGCTACCCATCTTGCATGTAGCCCTCTTGCAATTAACACTCGTCTCATTTTCAGCAGCCATTGATCCAACACAAGGGTTCATCCAAGTCCCAATAAGCAACTCAAATTAAATAACAAATGCATGCAGCACACAGAAAAATCTCAACAGCAACAAATACTATTAATTAAAAAGGGTAATAGTGATAATAATACCTCTGGTAACAATTTCAACTTCAGTACAAAGCTCTGCCTCTACTAATTATTATTAGTGGTTGTCTTTCCATATGAAATCTACTCCAATAAATAAATATTATTAATTAATAACATCATCAACCTTTGGTAAAATGTCAAGCACATAATAAATAAAAAGCATAAAACGTTACCTTTGGTAAAATTTTGTACAAACTTTCATTCAAACATATCCCTTGCCAAGTTAGCAGCTACATTATCTTCAATAGCATCGCTATCTAATAAATTGGTAGCTAATTGGATGTACTCATTATTGGGGTCAAATAATTGTTCAAGTTCTTGCTCTTGATACGGCTCATTTTCGTACACTATATCTTCATTTCCTTGACCCATGTCATACATATCCCTTGGCTTGACATGCACAGCAATACTCCACCCTTTATTTACCATATCATCAACATAATACACCATTTGTGCTTGAGATGCTTCAATATAAGGTTCATGTTCCTCACGCTCACCCGTGTGAATTAATCTATCAAAATTGACACAATTGAAATTCCAATGGTCCTTTTTATAGCCTCTGTCCCTAGTAGTGTCAGCCCATTTGCATTTAAAAAGAACAACAGAAAATTGTCCATGGTAGTTAAGTTCAATTATATCTTCTAACTTGCCATAATAAGGCAAATTTGCTTGTCTCATATTTCTATCAGCAATACTTGCAATGCAGGGTGTGTTAGAGACTAAGAATACTCCACTATTTTGTGTCTTAAGACCAAATTCTCTAGTCAAAGTTCGAAATCTATACCCATTGATGTCATAAACAGAAAATCTCCTTGCATTCATCATTGGACCTCGTGCAAGAAACTTTATATCAGTTGACATTTCGTATGGATTATCTGGATTCACACTCTGAAATAAATAAAAAGTATCAGTCAAGATTATTTAGTTAACCAATATACAATGTATACTTTATAAAATATGAATTTTCACTTACCAATGCTTACCAATGTATTCTTCTTCTTAGAATTCCACCTAGAAGCACCACAATGACTGCATGTTTGTTGGATGTTGTTTGGGTCTTCATCCTCGAACAACATATAATCATTGGGGCAAGCATCTATCTTAACATAGTCAAGACTTAGTTTTTGAATTAGTTTCTTTGCCTGATCAAAAGTCGTAGGCAAATTCACACAACTAAAAGCATCCCTCACCAACTCAAGTATCATGGTAATGGCCTTGTCACTTAGTCCACACAAGACTTTAATATGATACAATTTGACTATAAATTCTAGCTTTGTGAAGTCGTTTCCTTCCTGTAGCTTTTGATTGCCTTCCTTGAGAAACTCATCAAAGTCTCTGTGATTTTCTGTTGGCTCATCGTTTACAAAATCTTCCATGCTTGAATCTTCACCACTCTCCTGATCCATATGTATCCCGAAAGCATCATTTACCATGTTATCTAGGGGATGTTCAGTTACCAATGTCCCGCGCATGACATGTGCACTTATTGAGAATTCGGTTACTTCTTTCTCGCCATGAAAGTTCCATACAACATAATTCTTAGGGAATGGTTTGTAAAGTAAATGATCTCTAACATCTTTTCGAGCATGCCATTTGCGAAACCCACAACTTGGACACGGACATATTATCTTACTATTCCCAATTGCTCCATGTTGAAATGCAAAATCCAAGAAGTTTTCTAGACCAACTATATATTCATCTGAGTTTCGTGGCTTAGCAATCCAAGATTTATCCATTGTTGCTAGTTAAACTTCAAGTAGGGAAAAATAATTACTAGACATGTGTACTACTAAATATATATGGGATTTCTAACATAATAAACTACAAAGCTATAATAGACTTCTAACATATTTAAAACAAAATAGGATATAATTATTATCTTACCTCAACAAGCGCTTGTTCAAAAGCAATAATAAGAAACTGGTGAGAGAAAAACCAGTACCCACTTTAATCCCAGAAATAGAAGAAATCCAAGCAAATGCCTAATAAAACCAGAAATTAAATCCATGAGTGAGTTTAATTTGTAAAATAAAAATAAAAAATGAAAGAGAATAATTAATAGCAGTACCGAGCCTCCTCTGCAAATTAAACTCAAATAGCAGAACATAATAATTAATAAAGAGAATAATTTGGTGTATTGGTATTTTTATTTAATAAATGAAGTGATAGTTCTCTAATTAGTAAAAAACCTGATGAAAAATAAATTTGGTGTATTGTTATTTTTAAATATAAATATTTATAATATTGACAAATTTAAAAAAAAAAGATACTGATTTTATACACATGAAAATAAACAAGTGGAGGATCAATAAAATAAAAAATTATTAAAGTTTTTTACTTTAATACGATATAGTTTTTCATATGTTTTTTCCAATTACGAAAAAATAAGGAAAGAAAGTAAATAATAAGCAAATAATTGAAATTCAAGTAAGCAATTAACTCTCCTAGTCTTTCAGTTATAATACATGATATCATATACACTGACATATACACTTCTAATATATTTTTTAAATCTAACAGTAACCTCTCCTCTAAGGAGGAAATAAACAAAGGCATAACAAGTCAACACAAATATAAAATCAATGTAATTTATCCTAAAATTTATGGATTACCTTCATGTGTAAATTAGCATATGGATATGGAAAGGAGCAATAGTGCGAAGAGGATATAGGATTAATATAGACTCTCATAATGCACAAACACTCATTTTATAATTGAAACAGACTACACATTATCGCTTTGCAAAGGTAAATAACCAATACTTTATAGATATAACTATAATAGGGACTAAACCTAAGAGAAATTGTGGTAAAACTTCTGACCCAATTCAAAATAAATCTTAGCAATCTACTTCAAGTTACTAATGTACTAAAACTAGCACAAACATAGGTGAGCTTATCAAGAAGAGAAACAAAAATGATAGATATATCAAGTTAAATGCATCTAGAGTAAAGATGGAAAATATTTCATACTTAAGCATGATTTAACGAATAAATAAGCACCAGAAAGGAAGTCTATAAAGAATAGTGAAGTGGTTGGACTGAGAAATATACCTAATGATGTATATAATGAAGAAAGTTATACCTCAACTTACAAGATTAATGAGAAAATTAATTCAAGACAGCCACAGAAGAGAACAACTTGGACTAATAACAGAATAAGGCACATCAATTATGTTACCATCTCTTGTATACTATTCTAATCAGTAAATGACATGAGAAAAAGCCATGGTCAAAAACAAATATGCATACCTCACTTGTTCCAAGGCTATTGCAAACACAACAGTTGATGCAAATTTTCTTATCGTCAACAACCAAATTGTTATTCAGATTATCATCTTCAACAACCATTTCTGTTTCGGGTTTAGGAGCGGCAAGATCATCCAGTTCATCGTACCACTGTTGTGCAACACTAGCCTGCACCAAGAGTTCAACACATAAATTTTGGCAACTGCAGAACTAGACTACTTCACCAAAGAATGCTACAATTGGCAAAGAAAAAACCTTGTCTATGGATCCTAGACCATCATCAATTCCAGAAATTTCAGTAGCTGAACCTCTAGCTTGTCGCCATATACAGGATTTTTGTAATGGTTCTACAAGTTCAACATCAGCAGAAATCTCCACACCCAACTTTATGTAAACCTTGCCTATCACACATTGAAGCAAAATTCTAAGTTGGCAAAGATATGTAATAATTCAAGCTGCAGCATGGCATTGTGGTGGATGATAAAGTACAAATACGAAAATATTTACACAGAATAGCCCTACTAGTAAACTATTCTTGTTATACACAGAAGTCCAGGTTGGTGTATGATTTATAAAAAAGAGACTATGAAATCTCTCAGCTGATTTTATCTTTTGTCAATAAATCCGAGTACATAGATGGTAGCCAATATCACTGCTTCGCATAAGTAAATAGAAGTAACTCAAAACTCTAGTTAAGAGACAGCTGATAAGAGCAGGTAGCAAAGGAAATAGTTAATTAATCAAGTAATTATAATTCACAATTAGAAAGAAAGATAGAGAATCATGTTCATAGCAAATAATCAAACTAGTAGATGGGAAAAGGGCAGTGTTTACAGCAGTAATAAGAGAAACGCCTGTGTCAAAAAAGCCTAAGATCATTGATTTTAAACATACATAGTAAAAAAGCCTAAGTCACATACATAGTAAAAAATACTCATTGATTTTAAACATATTCTATAAGTCAAACTTAAAAAATAAGAACAGAAAATAAAAATACAAAATGCAGATCAACCAACCAAAACAAAGTAACTAATTATCACTCCTAACATAATAGTAATTAATGTCTTGACTTAAAAAAATACAGAATAAAAGGGAATACCAGTAAAAAAGTTGCAACAGAACAGAGGTACAGCGACTAAAGTTGTAACATGTTCAAGTTGAACGAGGAAGCTTACACACCAAAGTTCATCTCAATAGGCCCTATTCACAGCAAAGATTCAAAACTGAGACAAGAAAATCAGAAACAAAGGTACAACGACTAAATAACTCACAGGCTTCAGCTTTGAAGAGATACAGAACAATCTATCTTGAACACGAAAAGAAAACTATAAGAGACTCTTATTCAGAAATGTTATTTGAGTTTGTGTTTTGTTACATCATAGAAAAATGAATAATGGGCATGTTTTAATTTATGTTGGTATAGGATCCTGGAACAGCTCCTGCCAAAAGAATATGGACTTCTGTGGATACTGGAACTGAGATATTTGTCAGCACAAAAGATGAAGTAGCACAAAAGATCAGATTTATTTATTTACTTATTTATTTATTTTTATTTTTTTCCCTGCTTTTTTTCTGTTGTAAGAGTTAGATTGATTGGCAGAAACTAACTAGTAAGGAGGAATTATCTGATTGAGACAAAAGGGCAAGGCATCTTAATCTTGCTAATAAGCTTTTAGAAATCACCAAAAAAAAGAGAGCAATTTTTAGTTTTTAACTTTTACTTTTTTTTCTTTCCTTCTCTTCTAAAGAAGCCACAGAGCTAATTCAAAAGCCACCTATTGGATCATTTGATGTTATATCAATAAAAGAGCTTAGTTTTTAAATGCTGCTTATTATATTATATATCCAATACTCAATCTATAAGATGATCAATTAAGAGAAGAAATAATCTAGAATTATCCATTTGCAAAACAGCTAATTAAGAAATTAAATTCAAATAATTGGAAGGAAAAAACAGAGGTTCACACTTCACACTCACATATGAAGTTAGGATGAGTCATTCCACACAATTATCACGGTCCGTGAAGGACTCCATGTAATTATGTAAAGCAATAGCAGATAATTGAGCCCAAAGGACCTACCACCACGTGCCCTCACCTAACTTTAACTTATCAACCTAAGTTCTAGTCTTGCAATGGATTTCGTTCAACTGAATACAATTTGTGAATAAAGAACGAAAGAGAAAAATTAAAAAATGAAAAGACATAAAAATAAGTTATATTTTCAGCAACAAAATTAAAAGAAATTTAACCGGGAAAACAAAAAAATTGCACCGAACATAAAATATATTAATCGAAGACAAAGTACCACACAATGCAAAAAAATTATATATTAATATAAATAAATTAACGATTCCTTAAAGTTTGATTAAGAAACCATTAACCAAATGAACCAATTCAACGGTATAAAGAAAAATAAGAAACAAAATCAACAATGCAATTTATTGTTAACAAAGAAGAAATATCAACAAATTAATAGGGAAGAAGAAGAAAAAGAAGTACCAGCAGCAGTTCAAAGGAGAAATTGGAGTGACAGAAAGCGGCGTTGAAGAAGAAGCTCGGAAGTGGTAACGGCGTCAGAAGAAGAAAAAGCAGTACCAGCAGCAGTTCAAAGGGAAGTCTCTGCTGCAACGGATACGGCAGTGGTAATGACGTCGGCGTCGGCGGCGGCAGCGGCGGAAACGGCAGCCGGAATGGCGGCGAAAATGGAGGTGAAAAACCTAGGGTTTCATAGCCACTCTCTCAGCTAACTCAACGCTTCTCATTTTGGAGAAAGAGAAAATGAGCTTTTGTTTTAAAATTATGAATTTTAATGAATTATAGGTGGAGGTTTTTTAAATTGCCATCAATAAAATACATTGTGGAGGTTTTTAAAAACCTTCACTAAAATACTCCCTCAAATAAATATTAATCTTGTAGTGTTTGCGTTAAATTATGCGATTGCTTCATCGAGGTAGGGGGTTTAACTTAAACGATTTTAATTTAAGAATTCATACAAGATTTATTGAATAACTGCAAATAGGTTTAATAGCTGTGAGTAATTGATTAATTATATGAATGTTGAATTGTGGCTAAAATTATGATTGGAATGATTGAGATTTTGATTGGGACTTTGATTGAATTCGTTAATTTTGTGAAATTGAATTATGAATTGTTTGATGAGGGATTATTGTGATTTATGTATTTTGATGGATCAAATTGAAATTGTTGCTGTTGAGCTGGTTTACTGTAACGGACTTAGTTGGTGATTAATTGAAACTGGGTTTAAGGAATAATTGGAAGACTGAATCTTGAAACGTTGAACCAATTGCTGAAAATCTGATTTTTGAAATTAAAAGACAACTTTGGAAGTAAATTATTTATTCAACAATAATCGAAATGATATGAGAGTAAAGGCAACTATGATTAAAGTTGTTGTTGGGATTCAATTTTGAGAAGTTTTAATTAACTAGATAATTGGTTATGATTTTTCAAGGTTAAATTGCAAAATCTGATTTTCTGCATTACTTTTAAATGAAGTCAGAAACTTTGAAAAAATATAACTAATTCTGTGATTATTGGAATTGTGTGGGACCAAGTATGGATTAAACTTGAGAATATGTGGAGCTGGACTGGAAAATTTGAGGACTTTTCGTTAAATAGAAAATTTATGGAAAATTTTTAAAGTTAAGTCATTAAATCTGTCCTGCAGCAGAAGAGCTCAAACAAGGCAGCAATTTGTTTGTCTTGCTGCGATTCCTATGAGCTGAGTTCTGGAGCGAAACCAATTTTATTTTAAAATTTGATTGACTTGGTTAATTTCTCTAAAACTTCAGAATTTTAGGAGTTAAGGATTAGGAGTTGTGAATTTTTGAAAGTTAATGATTAAGGCAGGAAAGAATCAGTTTTTAGCAAGTTATGCATCAGCTTCCAATGCTTGTAACTCTTAGCATTGAATAGCAATTAGGTTGCAACCAAGACACACTTGTTGCTTGATAAGTTAGGAGTCTCCAAACCAAACTTTAGCCTAATTGAAGTTTTGTAGTAAAAGTTATATAAGCTGAAAGATGCTAAGCTTGTTGGTTTCTAAAACTTGTTGCTTGTAAAAGTTATATAAGTGATCTTCACATTAGAATTTGCACTAAAAATTGTGATAAATTGAAATAAAAGACTTGATCATGTAGGTCGTTAGTTGTATGAAACAATGATGTTAAGTGCCTTGTAAGATTTTTTTTCCTTCTTCTCCTGTAGAAGATTCTTATTTTTTATCTTGATTTACTAAAGGCTGACAAAATTCCATCATATAATGCATTTTTCTTTGCTTTTTAATCTTGTCTTTAGATGAAGACCATTCAAAATGATACTTAATTGGATATTTTGTAATGGTGTTATTTTGCATGCCCACTTCATTTCTTCTTATTTTACTGTTTTATTCAAACATATGGGTTTTCTACATTTTGCTGAATGCTGTTATATAGTTCAGTCCATGAGGCTTATTCTAAAGCAGTGAAGACCGCTATTGTGGATCATCATGTTGTATGATCTGTATCTAAGATGCGATTTTTTCATTTCATTGTCTTTTTTTCCATCTAATTCCATTTTGTCTTTGTTAATAAGTATAGCCTTACTACGATATCATACTATTGCAGGCAGTGTGGATAGTAGTCTCCTGTTAAAGCTTCCTTTCAGCACTATATTTGAGTATCTTCAGGTTAGCTTCACTCCACTGTAATTTCTTTGCATTAATTTCATGTAAAAATTCAGCGCAATCTGTTATGTGGTGTATATAGTTTCTTCCTGTCTTGGTGTTTGCCAGCAATAATTTGTTTATTTGTTTATTTTTCATTTCCATGGGTTCTTCAGATTGCTAGAGTCACTTGTTATTTTGTAGTTTAACTATAAGTGCTTAATAATTATATATCTTGGCACAAATTGATCATTGATAAATATGTTTTTTATTTTGTAGATATTGCAAATAATTTCAAAGCCAATGAAGGATATTGGCCCACGTGCAATGTTCTATCTGGCTGTTGCAGTATCTGACTTTTATATTCCTTGGAAGGACATGGTATAAAATTGACATGATGGTTCTTTCCATGAAAGTTTCATCCCTTATTAACATCAATTTTGGCTTGAATAATTTTGTAATATGTTAAGATACAAGAATATTAACCATGTCAATTTCAACATATGTGCTAGAGTTAGTTATTATTTAGAGAATTAGCATACAGATAACACTGCATAACTTAATTAATCCTGCTTAGATTGTGAAAACTGCTTAGATTGTGAAAACTGAAAAGTATAAGCAGAAAAACATTTATTGTATTTTGAAAAATGGTGATGATATAAGTACAAGTAGTTATGACCTAGACTAGTGTGTATGTTATCCTGCAATGATGATATAATGTGATTGTGGATCTTAGTAATTTAATTCAAATAGTTTAGATTATTTATTAACACTAAATTAAAAAAAAAGTTGGAACTAATTTCATTCATGAGAAAACTATTATAAAGAAAGAACTATATATTACAAAAAAAAACGTTGTCAAAGTCACATAAGGCAATGGTGTTAAAACCGTTGTCAAAGATGATTACAAAATGACAATGGTATTAAAATCGTTGCCAAAAAACGACACCAATGGTAATGCCTTAAAACCGTTGTCTTAGACGACTACAAAATGGCAATGGTATTAAAACGTTGCCAAAAAATGACACCAACGGTAACATTTTAAAACCGTTGGCTTTGTGAATAATAAAACTACAACAGCTTAAAACCGTTGCCTATCCAATTATGATTTTAAACAGTTTGATCATGAAAGAGAACGGTTTAAAACCATTGCTTATCGAGTAACGGTTCGAAACCGTTGTTTAAAATTTTCTTTCAAAACCGTTGTCTATGCCAACAGCTTTGGCAACGGTTTTTTTGTTACCGTTGTCTTAGGTAAAAAACCGTTGCCTTTGAGCATTGGTAACGGCCGCATATACCACAGGTCAAAAACCGTTGCCAAAGCGTTGCCTAAAGTTTTAGGAATGGTTTTTCAATCTACGGCAACGATTTTTTACCGTTGTGAAAAGTCTTATTTGTTGTAGTGATGGTGCATTTTCGGGAGTCTCAAGCGTGCGGGTCAACCATGCGCACGCGTGACAAGCTTTTTTTTATATATATATCGGAACCAAGGCAAATATGCATAAGTTAAAACTATCATAGACACCTAATGAAACAAAGATAAGCAAATAAATAAAAAATAAAAAGCTATAGAAAAGGAAGATCATACCATGGTGGGGTGTCTTCCACCTCGCACTTTTAGTTAAAGTCCTTAAGTTGGACATTTTGTGGGGTTCTTGCTAGGGTAGTTTATGCTTGAACTCTTCCTTGAATCCCCAACAATGTTTGCATTTCCAATATCCACCGGGATCCTAAACTAGGCGCATCAAGCTTCCAAGCAAATTTGAACAAGTGACAAGGCCCCAGGATTGATGATGGTTGAGGTGTATTCCGGGGTCCCAAACCTTGTTTGTCATCACCCGTCCCTCTTGATCTTCATGCTTCCATTCGAGTGACAAGGTTGAAGAATTCTCATTTAAGCACCAAGATATCTTCCTAGACCCAATCAATTGAGAACTATACCTACCATTGCATTTAGACCTTCAACTTCCAACCATAATGAACCTAGGATTGTGGTGCCAACCACTAACCATCTCCCTTTTACTCTTAAAATCACAAAGAGATCTAAGTTGCACATATGTTTCTAACAAAGCATATTCAAGTGGGAAAGTAAAGTTTAAGGATAGGAATTTTACCCACTTGAATGTTGTGTTGGATGGTAATGCCTTGGGAAGAGGTGTTTCTAATGACCTTGCAAGCTCCACTCCATTGTGCTCTTCTTTGAATTCTTCCACCTCTTTGCAAGCTTCTTCAACTTCAACTGCTCCCTTTTCAAGTTCTTCTAATTCTTCTCCGTCACTCAAGTCATAAGTTGGAGGTTGAGAAAAGTCTACCTCCACATCACTTTCAGATTCAATCGAAGAAGGTTCTTCAAATTTCAGGTGGAACGACTACCATGTCGACATGTTATTGCTTGTTGTGCAAACCAACGACTCGATTGGCAGCTATATGTGTATGATGTGTATAGAATGACAGAGGTTCGTAAGGTCTACAAATTTGAATTTGTACCATTAGGCGATGCAGAGACATGGCCTGCTTATCAGGGACCCACATTGGTCGCTAATCCCGCCTTGAGGAGAACATCGAAAGGTCGTCCCAAATTGACCCGATACCTGAATGAAATAGACTCATGCGATACGCGTGGTCCTCGGATATGTCGTCTCTGTGGTAGACAGGGTCATAGTCGGAGTCGATATCCTCAGCGTGCTGGATCGAGTGGTGCTGGTGACGACAGTAGTCCCTATATCTTTTCTGGCCTTTGTGTTTGTATGTTTAGGGTTGTTTTATCCATTAATGTTTTTTTAGTTTATCGTATTTGTATTTTTAAATTTGGCTTTATCCATTAATATTTTTCTCGTTCGTCGTGTTTGTATTGTTAGGTTAATATTACCATCTAATGCCTTTGTGAGGTAAACATACAAAAGATTAACGAAGAATTATATTCACTTAGTTCTGAGACCATATTTTGAATTTCAATTAGGTAAACATATAACAGATTAACTAAGAGTTACATTCAGTAATTCTAAAATAATACTGAATTTAAAAACATACACAGGATTAACTAACAGTTACATTCACTTCTTTCGAGCCAACTAATTCAGTCCCTTACCCATCATGCCCTGACCGAACCGCGATGGAGTAAACCTATAAGGTGGATTTCGTTCCCTTCGTAGGTCATACGGATGAACCCGGACTGAGTCATCAATAGCCGGAGAAGCCGACCCACTTGCCTCTGCCTGAGTGGCAGACCCACCTGCCTCTGTAGGTGTAGATGCACCGGGTCGAACCTAACAAACAAAAAATCTGGCATCTGACATATCTCTTAATAAACTCCTCGGTGTCTAATGGCTCTGTGTCTCTAATAGTCTAAACCGAACCCAACTTTATATAAGATTTCGAAGAACTACTGGCAGCCGGTTCGCGACCGAATATTGTGATGCTCTGGCTCTGTAGGAAGTTGTTACTACTAGGGGTGTTCGCGGTGTGATTTAGTTTGGTTTTATAGAGAAAAGTCATCCGATCCAATCGTTCAATTAAACTGCGGTTTGGTTTGGTTCGGTTTTTACCAAAATCATCCGAACCAAACCAAACCAATTAAAATCGGTTTGGTTCGGTTCGGTTTGTTTGATTTTTTCAAACATTGGAAAAATGTAAAATTATATCCATCCTTACCTAACAAAATTAAGCCATAATATAAACATATGAATCATAGTATGCAAAACTTAAGCTGTAAAGAAATTGACTAAATCATAGTAATAAGAATAAGGGTGGTGGAAAGCAACAACTATTATCAATAATCACTACTTCTATACGATATATATATATATATATATATATATATATATATATATATATATATATATATATATATATATATATATATATATATATATATCTGGTGATTTAAAAATCTGTCTTCCAAAAATTAAAACAACATAAATTAGAACACCAAACCACAAATTCAAATTAGATAATTAACCTGACTCAGAAAAATCAAGAAGCAAAAAGAAAAGCAAAAAGGGACTGAATCAGAAATAGAACCAAAATGAATAAAAATACAACCAAACTAATTTCAAAAATTTTCATGTGGTGCACCAATTCCACAAATTCTTCCTCTTTCACCTTCTCCTTTCCTGTATTATCATTAAGTAAACAAAAAGTTTAGAATCAACCCTAAGTCAAAATGACCCTAAATCAAAACAGAACAAAAAGTTCTGAATTAAAAAATAAAATCAGAATCAGCAACTCAACTACAGAATCAAGAACAAGCCAACCAAGTATTCACTACAAATTAGAATCAATAAGACTGAACCAGAAAAGGCAAACCACCCAAATGAAGTTATAAACAAGATACATTATATATTAGATGTTGTTATGCTAGATCATATCTTCTGAAGGAGCAGCTACTTCCTCTACCTGGTTACGGCACTTAACCAATAGCTTCAAAGGCACAACCTAGAGTGAAAATGCAATTCAGTAGCTAGCAATAAATCTATAACCAGCAATCCAGCAATACCAAATTATCAACAATAAACTGAACAATACACTGATCTCAATAAACTGAACAATAATTCAATAACCAGTAATACCAAATTACCAACAATAAACTGAACAATAATATGAACAATAAAATGAACAATAAACTTATTTCAATAAGCTGAACAATAAACACTTAAACTGCAACCAGCAAGGCAGCAAGCCAGCAACAATACCAACAATAAAATAAGCTAATCAAATCAACAATGCACCAGTAAATAAACAGCAAGTAGCAACAAATCAACAGTGCACCAGTAAACAACAAATGGTTCAAAGTACCTGAATCGGTGGCTCGGGCTCCATGTTGACTTGGGAGGAAGGCTGAGTGGGAGACTGGGAGGTGCTGGGAGTGGGTTGAACTGATGATCGTGGCCAAAGAACCCAGAAACACTGCTGGATAGTGGCGTCTCAACGGCGACGGTGTGGTGCTGTGCTGCCCTGTTGAGTCAGTGGGTGGTGGCGTGTTGTTGGCCTTCTGGGTCAGTGGGTGGCGTGCTGACCTGATGTGCGACGGCTTCATGTTGGGATCCCTACGGCTGCTCTGTCCGTGTCTCCGCGAAGAGGAAGGCTTCAGCGTTGGGATTCGGAGGAGCGAGAGCAACTGAGTAGTGAGAGATTAGGGAGATTTGGGTGCGCAGGTGTGGAGATTTGGAGAAGAGAGAGCGACTGAGTAGTGAGTAGTGAGTACTGAGCTAGTTAGGGATTGAGGATTTGGGGGTTAGGGTCAGGGACGCTCACAACCTCACACTCGCGCAGCAGCTTTGCCTTTCATTCGTTTGGGGGGTGGGGTTAGTCATTTTTAGGGTTTTTTTCCTAACCAGTTCGGTTTGGTTCGGTTAGGGTTTTTATGGTCAAAATCGAAAACCGAACCGAACCGCTAAAAAAATAGCAAAACAGGTTTTTCTCGGTTTTTTTATTTTCGGTTAATTCGGTTTTCGGTTTTTCGGTTCGGTTCGTCGGTTTAGTTCGGTCCGAGTCGGTTTTGTACACCCCTAGTTACTACTATCTGTCCATCCGCTCACAGGCTCTCCATCAATGGGCAAGCCAAATATATGAGCGACATATTCCAATGTCACAGTAACCTCACCCACCGGCAATACAAACGAATGAGTTTCTGGCCTCCACCTTTCCACCAAAGCAGCTAATAATAAGGGGTAAAATCCTCTTATCAACCCAATCCTAGAAACGTGGTAGAATCCCGTTGAGCGTAAGTAGTTTTTGACCATCGAATTCCACATTAGCGGTGGATCCAATTTATGAACCATCAAATTCCTATTTGACTGGTTCAACAAAAACATATTTATTCACTAAATATTAGTTTAAATAAATAAAAATTATTAAAAAAATATTTATAATTATAATTTATATCAATATAAAATATTAGTATTTCTATTCATCCATAAAAAATATTTACTTATTTAAATATTATACATAAATATAATTAGTACAAATAATATTTATTTTCGAAAATATATATATATCAATAATAATATTTATTATTCAAAAATAAACTAATATAATTAACATTTATATCCGAAAAAAAATTAAATAATATTAACATTTATATAAAACAAAATATATAATTATATTAGACAACTAAAAATATTATTCGTAAATATTATTAAAGAATAATACTAAAATAATAATATTATATTTTTATATAATACTACCAACAACAAAAATTAAAAAATATTAATTTAAATACATAAAATAATAAAATGTATGAACTTACATAAACTGGATTATCCAAATAATTGATGATATGTTCTTCGAGTGTCGTATAATTACATACCATTTTTAATCAATACAAATTAATAATATTTTTTATATAATTTTTTTTCAAACAACTCTAACTCTAACACTCTTCTTCAGCCTCTCAACTTCTCCTCTCATGGTAACATTCATGCATGAAGGCTGTCTCCTATATGCAGACCACCTGCAAGACACCCCCGCATTGCTCCAGACTCCTCGAAAAGGAGCGAAGACTCTGCCAAGATTCAGAGGCAACACATCCCCTGCGTGTTGCCAGGACTGTACCACCCGTCCCCCCAAGTCACTTCACCATGCCCCCATGCATGTTTCCAGCACCTGCCACGCCTTTAAGGCCTTGTCAACACGCCCTCCAGCGTGTTGAAACTGAATCCCACCATCCGATAAAACACCTACATTCCTAATATTTGGCCAATACACCAATGTAACTTCCATAAAAAAAATAATTTCTGTCAAAATTTGGACTCAAAAAAAAGATTAAAGGTATTGATTTGAGGAGTACAACAAGAATAATTTTAGCTGCCAAAAGTACTAGTAAATACAGTGTCACCACCCACGATCCTCTGATCTGTACTTTGTGAAATGCCTCCACTACTGCTTATGCCACTACCCTTGTTGCCACTCATTCATGGTGAAGAAAGCTATGCCTATACTGTCCTTCATGTTCAAACTTTGTCTCTAAGGATAACTCTAAATTTTGGAAGTAATATACCTATACAAAAGGGACATTGGCCAAATTTTGAAAACAAGGAGTGAGAGCACAAAACCTGACGATATTTTTAGAGCATTTTAGTTATTTATCTTCTTTTTTATTGTGTTCTTGAATATGTAGCTTTTTTAGTTTATCTTTTTTTAGTTTTATGGAAAAAAGACTAATATGTGAACATTGGTAAAAGTTATTGAAAAAAAAAGACAAAAAAAATATACTTGAAAAAAAATCATTGAATATGTCAAATTCTTTTGATGTATTTTTGTTTTGGATCATAATTAAGATTGAGAGATTCTATTTATTAAGTGGGGTGAGTCTTAGTAGAAAAATCTAAACTATGTTAGTTTAGTGGTGACAAACTTGGTTAAAAATTTGTATGTTTTTTTGATAGAATTAAAAAAAATTAGAAAATTAGTGATTGTAATTTCTAAAAATTATAATAAAAATCCTACTATTATTGTGGTAGAAATTGGACGTAGGTCACATTACAATATTTTATATTGTCGTTATAAAACAAAAATAAATTGTCTCCTACATAATCGTTTTAACAGACATTACAATAATTTCTATTTTCAATATGTTTTAGTAATTAAGTTAAAAAATGTAAAAAGTGACTCTAAATTCAACTTCCTTTTTTAAGTCATTAAAATTTTAAAAATTTATTTTATTAAAAATAAATATTATGATCCATTTTGTCAAAATTATAATATTTCAAATAAATGTCAAAATGACTATTTGTTCTTTATTATATATAGATAAATCGATTGCAATTCTAGCTAAAAGTAATTATAGTCGCAATGAATGGAACAATAAAATAATAAAGCCTAAACCTAATTCTAATTAAACAAAGTTAACATAAAATTTAAATAATAATAAATTTATGATACATTTCTAACATCAAATACATAACCGTTTATGTATTTTTTTTTTTTTTTATCATTTTAAACTCTTAAAAAAATTGATTTCAAAACAATACAAGTTGATGATATTTAATACTACTGTTAGAAGAAATTCTTTCAATTACATCAAACAAAAGAAAATGATAATTTGGATCTTCATTTCTTTTGCCCACAATCATTCATCATCTATCTATCTACATCTATCTCTATGCATATGCCATGGAGGCCACGCCACCACCAACAGTCGCAGCGAAAGAACCATTTTGTCGTTCATGATTTGTTTCTTTTTTTGTTTTCATATTTCTGTTTCATATCTGTATGTAAGCATGAATGACTTTTTTGTCTCTTGTTTTTATTTTTATTTTTATTGTTTTATATTTGTCCTTTCAGAGTTGAGAGTTGAGATGTTAGTGCTTTTTATTTTGAAGCTTAGTTAAGGGGCGGCCCCTACCTCTTTAACGGGACTTTAGATGGAATGGAATTAGTGGAATTATTGGCAATAAAATTTAAATATTGGTAATTTAATCCGCATGCACAAGAAAAAGAGTTAGAAGAAAAAGGAAGAAAAAGAATAGAAATTTCTATTGTGCTCTCTTTTAACCAATAGCAAATTAAAGTTATCTTTCTAAAATTATGTAATGTATGTATACTGACAAGGATATAGGATATAATACGATATAGAATAAGTAAACATGCAAATTTAAAATTTTTTTAAAACACGGGATTGAAATACATTATATATATAAAATATAAAGTAGTTTTAATTTAAATTGTAATAATATTTTAGTATTTTATTGATATTAAAATATAAATTAAAATTTTTTAATTATTTTTAATATCTCTTTTTAATATTTTTTTAATTATTTTTAAATTTATTTTAATAATACATGTTAAGAATAAAATGGGACACGCTGACACATGATGGTATTTAGGTGTGTCTAAGCGTGCTAGAGAAAAAATTTTTATTTTTTATTAAGACACAGTTAAACACAGAAGACACGCGTGTTAGACAAATGCAATGTGTGTCGTATCTAAAATATATCCGATATAGAGACACGACAAATTAAAGAAGTATCCGTGCTTTAGCCCCCTACCATGATTTCAGGCTTCTATTAAGTGGTTTAGATAAGTTATGGTTGAGCACAATTTAATTTTTAGGATTTTGAGAAAATCAAAATCATTCTTAATTTTTTTTTTTTTTTTTTGCGTTTAAAATCTTCTTTAACGATAAATTTAGTTTTAAAACTGTCTTTTGATTATTTTTAAACAAAAATATCTTTATATTTGTTAGGTGAAATAAATATATACATAAAAAATGGCACAATATCTTACTCTTCACAAAAATATAACATCATCGTCTTCTTGTACGAAAACTTTTCTTTTCTAAATGGAACCACCTCAATCCCTCTCATCACTCTTAACAACAATTCTTTTTTAAAAAAACAAAACTAGAGAAAAAAAAAAGCAAAAGAGAAATTAAAAAAAAGAAAATCCTAATCCAAATTCCTCTATAAAATTCGAAGCAAGAAAATCAGTGGTTGAATTCAATCTCCTGATCATTTGATATATGCTTTAAATATTTGTAATATAAAAAAGTTTAAGTATTATTTAATAGGTATTAGTTTATATTTTTAAATATTAAAATATTTAATTTAATTTTATATATTTTAATTTTATTTATTTAGTTATTAGATTAGACTTTATGTTAGTAGGTTTAGGGTATTTTTTATTTTGACTTAATAAGAGGTTATAAATACCTCATAAATTATTATAGTCATCATAGAGTGATTAGAGGAGTGTCAAAACACTTTTTAATTTCGTGATGAAATCATGATATTGACGAGTGAGGTTGAGTAAGTTTCTCTTTTGTTGCATTGGAGAATTTGGTAGAAGGTTGAGTGATTCCCTTCAATTAAATTCTCAAATTATGGTGTAGACAAATTAGATTAAGTGAGTTCTTATCTTATTACATCAAGAAATTGGATAAAAAGTAGAATGGTTCTCTTTCTATTCAATTTCAACTTATCTTTTTGTTTCTATTTCAATTTTAACATATCTTTTTTATTCAATTTCAATCTTATGTTCTTGTTTATCCTTTTTTTCGTATTACCACTTGTCTAAGATGTCGTTTAAGGTGGCAACACAACAAGAAAACATATGGAAAGAAACCTCTTCATTATTGGTGTAGAAGGAGGAAGAGGTGCAAATACA
Organism: Arachis ipaensis; assembly: GCF_059453495.1. Classification (NCBI taxonomy): domain Eukaryota; kingdom Viridiplantae; phylum Streptophyta; class Magnoliopsida; order Fabales; family Fabaceae; genus Arachis; species Arachis ipaensis. Next base: position 134,654,997 of record NC_142435.1, on the reverse strand, counting down.
GTGTTGGAAGTCAGACGAAGATAGCAGCGACATAAAAGAGAGTAGAGAGAGAGGGGGTGGGGTGTAGGAGAAGAAAGACGATGTGACGAAGATAGAGAGTGACAGAGGAGGTAGGGAAGGAAGAGAAAAAAATCTTGTTGTGAAGAAGAAAATGGTAATGAGAAGCAAAAGAGTGATAAGGAGGAGAGAAAGTAACAAATGTAAATATACTTTTATCCAAACGACAATTTTAAAATTAAAATCAATGTTAGGAACAATTTTAAACAAAAAAAATTGAAAAAAGATTTTAATTTTTAGCGAAAATTATTGGAGCCAAAATCGTATTTAACTTGATAAATTTTTTCACACTTTGATAATTATATTTGAAAGAGGACTTAATTTGTGATTTTTTTTTTTAAAATATAGACTCTCCCTCTCATTATATATGATAATAAGATAGAGTAATTACTAGCCTCCTCTACTACTTTTTGATGAATAGATGTACATGCAAGACCAGTGACAGAAAATTTTGTGAGTAGGGACAATATATATATATATGATAATAATTTTTATAATTATACTTTGTTATTATAAAATATAGTTAGTTTTTAAATTATCTAACCAATAAATTAAAATATTAAAATAATAATATAAAAATTAAAATTTTATTTTTTTAGGTTTTATATTTTGAAAAGATTAAGTAATTTTTTATCGTCAATACAATTAAATGTCTCTCTTTTTATATATATTGTTAAATAATCATTTAAAAATTTATCTTTCATATGATTACGAAATCGATTCTTTATAATATTCATATTTAAAAAAGTTCTTTCAACCGATGTTGTCCCAGAAAAAAGCTAAAGTTAACTTTTAAAAAAATACCAATGAATAAACAGTATTTTTTATTTTTATTTTATTATTATTATTTATTTAACTATTTTTTATTTAATAGTCAATATAAAAAAAGACTTTAGATGTCATATTTTGATGTAAATTTTTACGAATAATATTAAAAAAAATAAGATCTTTTCATTTTTAAAAATTTATAATTTTATGTCAAGTAAATTTTTTAAAAAATTTTTAATTGTGAATGACTAAATTTTTTTGAAAAATAAAAAAGAAAAATCTAGATATCAAATTTCGCTCTAAATATTTTTTTGCATCTTCTAAATATTTACTCAAACGTTGCCAAAACAATTTAGATTAAATAGATATGTCATTGGTTAAATACGAAAATTTTTTTATCACTTTTAATAAATATAATATTTATTAGTTATTTTTATCGCAATTTTCAAATCATTCAGAGATTATTTTGTCTCCACTTGAATCTTTTGGATACTAAATTAGTAATTACTTCTATTTTGAACAAATAATCTCATATATATATACACGACATAATAGTGATATTCACTAAGTATATAAACAGATTTTTTTAAAACAAATTTTTTTAAATTTTAAATTTATTTATTAGTTGTAATTATAAAATAACCAATCTATAATTATTTCACTCATTCTTTTTAAAAGTTATTGTAACAAATTTGTTTAAATATTGAATTACCATTTGTTTCTACATAATTAAAATTGATGAGTGAAATTCAATCATAATGGGATTAAATTTAATTATATAGTGGGGACAAATAAATTTTGTTATTATGTATTAATTAAAAAAAATTTAAACTCCACTAGGGGCACTTGCCCCCACACCCATAAACTTAAATCCGTCCCTGAGCAAGACTCTCAATTTTTTTAAAAAAAAAATTATCAAACAAATTAACTTTACACTTTCAATAAAATTTATAATAACAACTAAAAATAAAAAAATAGAAAACATTTATGGTGTATTAGTTGATATTTTTTATTGTTATATAATTATGGGTTCTAACGAGGCTGTAGCACTAAAACAAATATGTATAATTAATAATTTGGGATATAAAAATATAATTATTCTTTATATATAAGTCATTTTTTATACAAGTTCATATAAGTCATTTATATTTATACGTGCACGTTCTTCTTCGTGCCGCTACTGTACGTTCTTTTTCTTCTTTTTTTTCGTTATTTTTCTCTTTCGTTATTTTTCTCTTTCGTTATCGTCGTCACTAACACCACCTCCTCCTCTTCCTCTTTTTTTTATTGGAATTTCTTTTTCTCCTTCCTTTTCCTCCTTCTCTTCCATTATTTTCATCATTATGATCATCATCGTTATAGTCATCGCCGTCGTCTTCTTCTTCTTATATACGTATCGTCGTTATCATTATCGTAGAATTTTTGCCATATTGATGACGTTGCCTGATACAAAATTAAAGAAACTATTTTTGTGCATTTGTAGCAAAATTTCAATTTAGGAGTTTTGAATCTGAATTGTTATTTTTATGAATCTGTTCCATTCTCGTTTCGGTGTATTTTAAAAATATTACGGTGTATTTTAAAAATATTTTGGTGTATTTTTATTCTGATAAGTACTACATAATTTAAAACTCTTTCTCTTCCTCTTTATCATTTTCTGCTGCTGCTGCTTCTTCTTCTTTTTCATTATCATCATCATCCCTTTTTTTATTCATTTTTTCTTGTTTTACCTTCTCAAATTTCTTTTTGTTTTACTCTCTTAACAAGAATAAAAATAAAAAATCAAACAAAAAAGAAAAAAATACATAATGCTGCAAAATTACTTAGAAGAGGATGAACCTACATTCATTCAACTAAAAGAAAGAAAGAAATAAGAAAAAAAGAAGAAGAAAAAAAACGCATTAAAGAAAATATTTTTGTACATTTGTAGCAAAATTTTGATGTAGGAGTTCTGAATCTGAATTGTTATTGTGATGAATCTGTTCCATTATTATTTTGGTGTATTTTGAAAAACTTTCAATGTATCTTGGAAATCTTGCGGTATATTTGGAACTATTTCGGTGTATTTTTATTCTGATAAGTTCTGTATAATTCAAAACTCTTCCTCTTCTTCCTCTTCATCTTCTGCTGCTGCTTCTTCTTTTTCATCATCATCATCATCGTCTTCTTTTTTTTTTCTTATTCATCTTTTCCTTCTTGTTTTACCTTCTCAAGTTTCTTCTTGTTTTATTCTCTTAACAAGAATAAAAACAGAAAAAAAATTAAACAAAGAAAAAGAAGAAACACATAATGCTGTAAAATTACTTGAAAGAAGATGAACATACATTCATTCAACTAAAAGAAAGAAAGAAATAAGAAAAAAAGAAGAAGAAAAAAAATGCACTAAAAAAAATATTTTTCTGCATTTGTAGCAAAATTTTGATGCAGGACTTCTGAATCTGAATTTTTGTTTTTGTATGTGATTAATTTGTTCCATTCTTGTTTTAGTGTATTTTGAAAAACTTGCGATGTATTTTGGAAATATTTCGGTGTATTTTTATTTTGATAAGTTCTGCATATTTCAAAATTCTTCCTCTTCTTCCTCCTCATCTTCTGCGCTGCTGCTTCTTCTTTTTTTTTCTTATTCATCTTTTGCTTCTTGTTTTACCTTCTCAAGTTTTTTCTTGTTTTACTCTCTTAACAAGAATAAAAACAAAAAAAATCAAATAAAGAAGAAGAAGAAACACATAATGCTGTACAATTACTTGGAAGAGGATGAACCCACATTCATTCAACTAAAAGAAAGAAAGAAATAAGAAAAAAAAAAAGAAGAGGAAAAATGCATTAAAGAAAACTTTTTGTGCATTTATAGCAAAATTTTGATGTAGGAGTTTTAATTCTGAATTGTTATTGTGATAAATCTGTTTCATTCTCGTTTTGGGGTATTTTGGAATATTTGCGTTGTATTTTAAAAATATTTCGGTATATTTTTATTCTAATAAGTTCTGCATAATTCAAAACTATTTTTCTTCATTCTCCTCAGCTTTTGTAGCTGCTTCTTTTTCATCTTCTTATTTCATATTCTTATAATTCTTTTTAGGAGAAAAAAATCAAACAAAGAAGAAAAAAATACATAATGTTGTAAAATCAATAAAAAGAGGAAGAGGAAAAAAATGTAGCAACAACAACATAACAAAAAGAATGACGATGAGAATAAAACACGTGAAAAAAAAGGAGGAGAAACGTAAAGAAGGAGAAGAAAAAGGAGGAGGAGGAGGAGGAGGAACGCGGGATATAAATATTGAAAAAAAATGACGTGATTTCACGTGCGCATTATGTAAGTAGATTTTGTTACATTAGAATTAACTTGTATGTCAAAAATGTTTGTATGTATAGCAGGACTGAAATAAGTTTAGAGCGAAGAGATTTATGTATACATATAGGTTCTGGCAGTGGAAGGTAGGATTGGAAGTTAGGATATTATTTGAAAATGTTGATTTGGAGAATTAAAATTATTCTTTTATATTATTATTTTGATGACTGCTGATAAACAAATAAAAGTTGAATAGTGAAAGCAAACTAAAATTCATTTAAATCATTATTTGAAAAATGCATCTATCTTATACACTATCTATCTATATAAAGCTATATTTTCAAAGACGGATTAAGTAATTAATTGACTCTTTTATTTATTTGGGTTATGAGATAAGATACGAATTCAGTAACTACCTATATATGTTTGAGAATGTTAGATCCTACACAAAATGTACAAACATAAAACCTTACCTTATTTTTTCGTTTACCAGATACTGTAAAGTGATGGAAAAAAAACCGCATACAACACAGACACTATTAAAAAAAATATTTTTAGTGGCCATTTATTTTTTTTTAACAGTAATAAAAATAATTAGTAATATATTTATTAACAATTAAATATTAGTCATCTTATATTTAACGATAATTATACAATTGTTACTAAACTTTTTTATAGCCATAAAAAATAGGTTTAATTATTTTGTTAGTCTTTATAATTTTGTAAAATTTTCAATTAGGTCCATATACTTTTTTTTCTTTTTAATTGAGTCATTGCATCAAATTTTATTTTTAATTTGGTCCTTATATTTTTTTTTATTTGGGTCCTTGCACTATTTTTTTTTTAATTGGGTCTCTATACAATTAAACCAATTACTGTTAAGAAGGACCTAATTGAAAAAAAAAATTGGTGCAAGAACCCAATTAAAAAAAAAAGTATAGGGACCTAATTAAAAATTTTACAAAACTATAGGGATTAACAGAGTAATTAAACCTAAAAAATATACAATTGTCATTATAATATATAGTGATAATGATAAATATATAATTACTACAAAAACATAAATAAATTAAATAAGACATATAGTGGTTATTATTATGTTATTGCCACAAAGTTTTCACTTTATTCCCCAATTAGATAAATCAAAGACTAATCTATTGATTTGAGTTTTAAGAATTTGTTATTGGCCAATAAATTGTTATATACACAAAGTGTAATTCAAATCTCCAACACTTACTTAAATAAATAAGTAAACTGAAGACTCAATCAACTCAAATTAGTTCACTTGTTATATATTTATTATTAGTACGTTGCTCTTCCTTCTAGTTTGCTTTCTTTTTGTCCCTTTTGGTACCGTAATAATCACACATCCTATTTAAGAAAGCATTATTCTTCTCATCTCTTAACCAATATAGTTCAAAAGCTAGCTACAGAGAGAGTGAGCATCATAGAGAGAGAAAATTTACTAATAATGGGAAGAGGGAAGGTTGTGCTGAAGAGAATAGAGAACAAGGTAAATAGGCAAGTGACATTTTCAAAGAGAAGAAATGGGCTTCTGAAGAAGGCATATGAGCTTTCAGTGCTTTGTGATGCTGAGGTTGCTCTCATGATCTTCTCTAACCGTGGCAAGCTCTATGAGTTCTCTAGTTCCTCCAGGTTTATTATTATTATTGCTTCATAATTTCATTAATTACTTTCATTATTTATTAGTATTATTACACATATATTCTCTCTAAGATCTATTTCTTTTTGTATATACTTTTGTGCAAGATCTATATATATATGTATGCATCTCTGCCTGCTTCTTCATTATTAGTGCTTGGTTTAACTTGTGAATGAAACCCTAAGTTTATTCTAATTAATTAATTGATGGATTTTGATGAGTAGTTAAACATCTATTTAAAATGGTAAAGTATTTTGAGATGATTTTCTTTTATTTTTCAAAAAGAACAGATATTTTTTATATATAAGGGAGAAAAAAAATCTGAGATGACACTCTAATCCACTCTTTCATGTTAAAACTTGAGATTGATTTCTGTCTCTATATGACAAAGGAGTGAGAGGGTTGAATTTTTTAATTAATTAATTAATAATATAAAATTCAATAATTTTTTTGTGTTTTTTTCTGAAATGGTCTTGTTGTCCCCATCGAAACATTTAAGAAGCATTGAATTGTTTTTCTAAACGTTTATTAAAAATCTGTATGTGCTCTTGAAGTACAGAAGTAAATAGATATTTATTCTGCTGAGAGATGATTATCTAATAAGAATGAAATAGATAATAATTAGCTTTTTCTTCCTTTTTTTTTTCTTAAAAAAAAATAACTATTTAATTTTTGGGCGTAGCTAAAAATTAAAAGAAAGTACAGCGTTCACTGTTATGATTTGGTTGCAGAGATAGATGGGATGTTTGATGTGAAAAACTATCAGATCTTTCGTTGCAATTTAAGAATGCATGTTGGATAGAGTGAGAAGAGAAGTGAGGATCCATCTTAAAACCGTTGTAGAATACCTGGTTTTATCTTAACATAAATTAATCAAAAAAAAAAGTATAGGGAGCCAAGTTAGATCACTTATTTATTTAAATAAATATCAAAAATTTAAATTTTATTATATATATATATATATATATATATATATATATATATTAAAGTTTTAATCAATAATAAATTTTCAAATGAAATTTCGTTCCATAGTAAATTTTTTATATATTATGAATTTAATTTATTTAGTCTATGGATGAGTACGGATAGCAGGTATCGATTATCCGTTTGAATTCAAACCAAACTAATTAAATTGGTTCTGAAACTAACGGGTAATTGAGTTCAATTCGAATCAAACCGATGACTATTTCTAGTGATTGGTTGGGATATCGATTCTGCGGGTGCAGAATCCGAACCAATCTGTGAATCCGATCATATATTAATTAAATAAAAAAATATATTTCTATTACACTTTTGTATTTAGCTTCTAATATGTTTGGTATTTAATATGTTTAGATTTTAATGTGTTTAGTGTTTAATATGTTTGGATTTTAATGTGTTTAATTTTTAATGTATTTGGTGTTCGTTTAACATATTTGGATTATTTCTATTAATATTACATGTTTATTGTACTTGCTGAATTTTTAAGATAAAAATTTAAATTTTTTTATGAATTTCAAAGTCATCAGATACCCAATTATCCGAACCGAACCAATTCATTTTTAATTGGTTTGGTTTGGTTCGGATATATACACAAAAAAACACAAATCCGAACCAAACTAAACCAATTACATTTTAATTGGTTCGATTATAATTTTACTTTGAACCCGAACTAAACCGACCCGTGCTCATCACTAATTTAGTCGCGAAAATTAGGTTACAATGCAAATTAATTAAAAGTTATTTATGGAACAGTAATTGTTGGGTACCATTGAATTAAGTTTTGAAAAATCCTGACCACATGATTTTCAACCTCCCTATATATATATACTTTTAGTGAAAAAAAATAGAATGATGATAAGTGTTTTGGTTTAAATATAAATTAAACAATATTGGTTATTTAATATTTTCATACAACACACGATGACACGAGGAAAAAAATATTTATACCCATCATCGGATGTAAATCTAGTCTTGTTAGTTCATATTGTTGAATAACTTTTTATGCGCTATGAATTATCAATCCAACCGTTGAATTTTAACATTTTACTATGTAGATCAATCTTAAAAAAATCATAAAACTTATAATTGATTTTATGTGTCATCATAACACTTTTCTTTTATAATTGATTTATTATGTCATCATAACACTGGATTATATTTTTATTCATGTACGATCATGATATTATGACATATTTTAATAGTTGAATTGATAAAACTCATTATTCATAAGAAGTTATTTAATGATGTAAGTCAACAACGCTTACATACTGTGTAAACGGATCCTTTTCTATATGACACATTTATTTATGTAATTAGTGTAATTTATTCCTGGAAAAAAATTTACAGAATATTTTACTCATTATGATATTGCCTTCAAAGTTCAAACTTTACTATGAATTTTAATCTAGTACCTATATTTTTTCACTTTTTACCCTTAAATCTTTGTTATTAAATATTTGTAAGACACTTATTTTTAAACATTATAATAACATCACTCCATGAGAAAATATAACTTCTGATAATATAGATGATAAAAAATTAAAGAGGATGTTAATTAATTAATTAATTCAAACAAAAGTAAGAGGGTAATAAGCAGAAACAATTTACATTTAATTTTCATATCATCATCCATCTCCTTTATTTGCAAATCCCATTAAGTAACCAAGTTATTATGATTATCTTCCTTCATATTTTCCTGAACAAGTGTTTATTTATAATCAAAGTTTTGTTTACTTTCTTCTCTTTTAATAGCAATAATAATCTTGCAAACTCTCAAAAAAAGTTTATTAAGTGTTTGTAAAGCGTGCATCATTTCTAGATTTCTCATATTTAGGTAAAAAAAAATTAAAGAAAAAAAAAAGAAATGCATAAATGAAAAATAAGAGATAGAGCCAAATATTTTATATTTTATTTTTAAAAAATAAAAAAATCTTTTGAATAAGTAGAATTTTTTTTTATTTCTCTACTTCTATTTTACTATTAAACTAATAATATCTATATTTTGATGTTATTAAGAATATAGAATCTGCCAATTAATTATAACTCAAATGGTATAATCTCCCCCTACTCATTTACTAAGAGGTCGCAGGTTCGAGTCTCTCTATTTTAGTTAAAAAAAAAATCTAAACAAAATCCTAAAAGAGTGCTGCTGGTGAATGTCTTCAATGTTTTTATGCCTAACCCACTCGTTGGTTAAGTGTTTCCATCAATTAGTTTACATTATAATAACAATTTCTAGTCAATTTTCTGCTTGGTTGAAATAAAGGTAAAAATTTCACACTGCACAAAATGCAATGAATTATCCTCCTTTTTATGTAGTATTATAACTTCAATTTCAAACTTTTTAAATTTTATTCAGTTATTGAAGGAAAAAAAATAAAGGTTTAGCTAATGTCAGATATATAATAATTTAAGTGTTTTTTTATTAATTAAAATATTTTTAAAAAAATTATATCTCATGACATAATATTAAAATTTTTGTGACCTAAAAATTTAAAATTCAATTAGTATTAACCCCAAAAAAATTCTGGTGTAAAAAAAATATTAAATATATAACTATTTATTTATCTCCTCACGTGTGTGTAAATTTTATAGACTTATAATTTTGTCTTCAATGATCTAGAGAGTATTTTTCTTCATAGATTAAAGAATAATTTTAGCCTTTTCACTTAAAATAAGAATTTATACAAGTTTATAAATTATAATTTGACTTCTTAAATCTGTAATAAATTAATTTTTGATAGTCACAAAAAATGCATGTTTATTTCTTGGGGATTAGGATTATAATTAATTAGTGTTAATCCTATTTTTGTTTATATATATATATATATATATTATTCTTTAATTTACTGATACCTATTTTATCGCTACTTATTAGATTTAGTCAATAAAATCTTATTAATATGAAAAATAATTTTGGATTAAAACTAAAATCTAATAAATTTTCAAATACATTCTATCATCACTCTCTCTAAATTATTATATTATTATCTATAGTGCATAAGATCCTTTGAACACTTTGTCCATTGAAGAACTTGCCTAGATGAGACTTATAGACTTATAGTCATGTTTTTTATGCCATCTACGTCTTTTCACAAACTAAGGGAAATTTGGCATATTTAATGGCGAAAATGAAAATCATCAAAACATAATACATTATTCACATATTAGTTAGATGTATGTTGTTTTCAATTATAAGCAGTGGTGTATTACCATTTTCTTTAGTTAACACATGCTTAGTTTGTGAAATAACAAAAAGTACATTAAAATTGGTTACTAAGATCAGTTATATAATATAAAATATATATTAAAATATAAAATACACATTAAAAATAAATTAAATATATATTTATAGTTAATTTTAATATCTATACAATATATTTGTAATAATAATATTTATAAATATGTGTTGCAGCATGATGAAAACCATAGAGAGATATCATATGCACAAGTATAGCTTGCCACAGACCACCCAAGTAAGAAACCATGACACTCAGCCTCAGGTAATATATCATACAGTTCTGCTTGTAGTATTAATAAATATCTGCCAACAGATTAATTATTGAAACAGTTAAAATATCATATTTTTTTATATATATATATGAAAGTTGTTATAAAATTATTTATTTTAAAAATTTAAATGATTAGATAGGAGAATATAATAATTATATACATGTAATATTTTTTTATACAAGAAATTTTTTTTTATACTTAAAAGACTAAATTGTGTTATGTCATTTTATATTACAGAATACTTACCAAGACTATGTGACATTGAAAGCATACGTAGAACTCCTACAACGTTCACAACGGTAAATGATATAAAACAAGACTAAATAAATTAGGTCTTTATTTAAATTCTTTTCAGCTTTGTAACTGAAAGAATTAAATTCTAATTAATTTAACGTGAACAAATTAATTAATTAACTCAAAATATTTTTTATATTTACATACATATTTACATATATATATATATATATTTTGTTGATAAATTAAACGTTGACGATGCTGTAGAAACCTTCTTGGAGAAGATCTAACCAAAATGGCTTCAACGGAGCTTCAGCAGCTTGAGAATCAATTAGAGTCGGCATTAACAAATATTAGGTCAACTAAGGTGAAATCCATATATATTCTTTATTTGGATTTATCAACTCAATTGTTACTCTTTAAAACTAATAATTATTTAAATTATAATTCTAAAAATATAATTGAATTGACCGGTTTAACTAGATTGATTGAAAATATGTTTGAGTCGGTCAATTTGATAAAATATGATTAATAATAATGCGGCTAAAAATTTGATAAAATTGATTAATTAGTTGTAAAGATATCATATTAGGTTGGTAAAGGAAGAGAAAGGTTCGAAATATTATTAGTGGGTTGGAGAGAGATGAGAGAAAAAGAAAAGTAGTATTTATTATTTTGGTAATGCTAGGTAAATAAAAAAAATTGTTAGAATTTATTTTATTTAGTATTTATTAATGATGACAACAATTAATGAATGCTAAATAAAGTAAGTTATGACTATTTTAGTTAATTTTTTTTAATTATCAAATACTTTGTTGTTATTTTATTATCACTTTAAAGACGTACTCTAATGTACTCAATGAATCTACAATAAAGTATTTATTACATACACTTGACATTTTTAATAACATAGTCCTAACCAGCTAATCATTAGCCAGTTCATCGTTCTTTAAAAACCTTCTGTTCATTTTTGTCACAAGCTTCGATAATCTCTTTGTAAGGTTTAATCTATCTAACTTTTTACTAAAAAATCGGTTAAAAAATCTGTAAAAGTAGTCAAAAATTGGTAAAAATCATGTATTTGGAATATATAAAAATATTTTACATAAAAATATATTATTTTATTATATTATATTATATTTTATTAAATTTTAATTAAATTCTTAAACATTTAAATATCTAACTTTGTGAATTCAATTTCTGATTTAGTTTTTATAATGCTATTTATATATACTTGCTAATCATATTAAGTATATCTTTAAATGGGTAAATCTGAAAAATAGAAAATAGAAAAGTAGTATAACATAAATTTTGAATGAATAGTCTTTAAATTTTTTATATGCCTAAATTTTAGTTGATTATTGACGCATTTTTGTTATCTCTTTAGCAGAATTTATATTTTATAAACTATAGCTTGGATTTGCATTGTTTCTTTTATTATGCAAATGTTGAGACAAAATTAAATTTGTAAAAGTCTAAATCCCCATGTCATTTTTTTTTTCCTTTTAATTTTTTGTATCTATATAGAATGAAGGTAACTTAGATATAACTATATTTTTGCCAGACTCAATTCATGCTTGACCGTCTTGCTGATCTTCAGAATCGGGTATATATGTTTTTCTTAAGAAATACAGAATTTTAAAATTTTTTAAAGTAAAAAACTTAGATTTTTAGATTAAATAAAGCCATAGATATATTATTGACTATTATTGTTGGTTACTCCATGCAGGAGAGAGCGCTTGTTGATGTTAATACAGCTCTAAGAACTAAGGTAATTATCCAACTTATTTATTCCAATTTTTTCAACCTTATAATGCACATCTTTAGTCTTTTTCTATCAATGTTTAGATGGTTTTTCTATTAAAAATTTTACCGATTAAGAAAATAAAAATTGGTAAGAATACCATAAAATTATTATCTGTTATATAATTATTCTTATGCATCTACTTGTACATAATAAAAAAAATGTAAAGTTAGATGGTTCGCTTGTCCTGCAAAAGAAACTATTTTAGTATTAGACCTGAAAAGTATCAGAAATTAGTAAATGAGAGTGAGATATTAAGAGAGAATAAAAAAAAACAGAGAAGAAGAGATATTAAGTACTTTATCATTACGAGCTTAACTCCTCTCTTTAAGAGAAGAAAAAAAAAACTATACAAAATTTACACTTCAATTTCTAGATATATATTTATTAATTTTATCGGTTTAAATTTTTAAATAAATAATTTTATGATATAATTAAGTTTAGTCTAAAAAATTTCAGAAGTTGATGTGAATCGTGTGTTGATGATTCAGTTAGAAGAAATTCAGAATTCAGAAGTTCCTCTGAGGCGGGCTTTGGATGGTGGAAGGCCTAACAACCAATGCACTCATCACTTTCCTCTTCAATCAGATTTTACTTTTCAAACTCATGGGGTTAATCCCAATTTGCGCATATGGTAAACTTATTTAAAAAAGCCTGTTCTATATACACACCAGATATACAAGTGTGCACACCTGTAATATTGAATTACTTTATTTTATGGTTAAATTATTTTATTAGTCTTTATGATTTTATCAAATTTGTAATTAAATTTTTATATTTTAAAATTTTTTAATTAAATCGCTATACTAATTTTAAATTTATAATCACATTTTTGTTGTTTTAAAAGTGTTTAATTTAACGAAATATGTGAAGGCATATTTGCTAGTAAAATGTGAGATTAATGAAAATATTTTTGTAACATTTATTATTAAAAATGATATAATTACAAATTTAAAATTAGTGTAGAGTCCAATTGCATATTTTTAAAATATAAAAATTTAATTACAAATTTTAAAAAATTATAGAAACTAAGAAAATAATTTAATCTTATTTTATTTATGTTAATAATCAAATATAACAAATTTAAGAAAATTTAGATAGTAATTAATAGATCTAATCTGAAATTAATAGTCTAATGTTTATTTGTATTTTTTAAATTTTATTATAAGTCAAAATAAAATAATGGGATAAAATAAGAAATTGCTTCTACATTTTATGGTATTTTAAGTGCACTAGTTATTATTATTATTATTATTATTATTATTATTATTATTATTATTATTATTATTATTATTATTATTATTATTAACATTTTTTTAATTACACAGGTATAATAATCCCACGGTTGATGAAGAGGATGGAAATGTTGAAGCATGCGTCTCTGGTTGGATGCTATGACAAAATTCAATTCATATTTTGAGCATAACATAACCTAAATTGGATTTGCATTTGTGACACTATAACGATGCAAAGGTTGTAATACTTCTACAAAATCAATATTGTATGGCTCTATATATTGTATGGCTCTATTTTTAATAATTATTTTTTCTTTTTTATTTTTCTTTTTAAAAATAATATATATACATACTTATTAAATAAATAGTTGTTTATATATTCTTATTTATTATTTTGAATTTTTTTAAAAAATAATTCATGACATAATATTAAAATTTTTATTATAAAAAATATAAATATATTTATTTTTGTTATTTTATTCTTCTAAATAAAAAATCAATACAAAACAATAATAAATTTGTAAATTTTTTAAAAATCTTTGTTAGAAATTCGACCCAACTAAGAGGAGAAGGAAGGAGAAAAAAAAACTACATAAGGACTTGATGCTTTTTGATGTTTCAACCCATAAACTTTTAGTATTATAAACTAATTTTTACTTTATTTTTGAGAAATATAGAATTTATAATACACATCTTTACGTTTAGAAATAATTACTCAAAGCATAAATCTAATTTAACTTTAAAATTTGACTAATAAAACGAGAAAAATTTCACACTTGTAAATTATTTAAAGATTTTATTTTTGAAAAATTTAAAATTTATAATAATTATTTATTTGGGTTATGAGTGAAGTGTGAACAATTTGTATTTCTGTTTATTGGGTGTTAAATTTGATGAGTGGACTATTACTATATGATTAAAAATAAAAAAAATTTAGGAAAGAGAAATAAAAACAATATAATTTTTCTTTAGAAAGGTATTAATTTGCTAAGTGCACACGTCCTTTCAGTGATAGATAATTATTGGTTTTCAATATATGCATTATTTTATTTTATTTTTTTTGGCAGCTTTTTAGTCTATTAGTCCCATGATACATATTTTATGTTACAGTTTTAATTTCACTTTATGATCTTATTCCTTTTTGGGATTCCGTTGAGAACAGAGCTTCCACCTTTCCATTTTCACCTCTCATTTCATGCTAAATTCAGCCAATCAAACCTAAGTGCTCAAGGTTTAAGAAAATGACTTAAAACCTAACTCCTCTTGTCCTCCTTCAATTATTCTTTCCAGGGTTTACACTTTTCTGTTCGTCTTTTATTTCCTATCCGATAATATTATTCTAATTTAACTAGTTTATGCGTATATTAAAATTATCTATTAATTTATTTATTTATTTATATAGTATATATATTAAAATATAAAATTTATATTAAAAATAAATTAAATATTATATATTTATATAAATATATAATAATTAATTTAATAATTAATTTTATATTCACATAATATTTTTATTGTAGTTATATATTTTTTTATTGTCATAATATTAAAGGATCAAAATTCTCTAAACTAATCGAATAAAAATTTAATCATTTATAAATTAAGTTTAAATATGATAAGAGTTATAAATTATTGAATAATTATTAAAAAACTAATTTTTTAGTTAAATATATTTAAATAATAAAAAACACATAATTATTTATTTTAATTAATTAATCCCAGTGAATTAAAATTTAATGAAAAAAAAAAAGTTATACTACCAAAATAAAAATAAAATTAGAGTATTACCATTTTTTTAAGAGTATTTTGTCAAAGCAAAATAATAGTGTCCTTGTGTAATAAAAGAGTAGAGCGAGAAAATATTTCCATGAATACATTCACCTCGGAACATTGACTATTTGTCACATTATTTGTTTTATTTACTGTAATGCTCAAATCTAAACTCACGTATATTTTACAGATTCATATTTATTATTTAGTCTTTATTCCGATATCTATTATTTTTGTTATGACATTATTTTTGTCTAAAATACAATTCATGATTTATGAAAATAAAACACGTTAATTGAGATATTAGACCACAACGTTTAAATTTAATTACATGACTTTTTACTACTAGAATATGATATTCATCGACGTAGTTAGTAATAAGTAGTCAGTAAAAAATAATTATGGACAAACTTTTACAACTAGAAAGAGTGCAAAATAAATAGAGAAATATAAATACACAACACATCATCAACTCATCATCATTATTGTATTGAGAAATATATACAAAATGGTACTTTTTTTGTGGCAGTATAAAAAATGGTACTCTGTGTTTTTATCTTTCTATTTATTTTAATATTCGGTAAATAACATGTTAAGATTAAAATAATTTTTTGTGTGAAAATATGTAAAATTTTTGTTTTAATATGTACTATATGTTTATTAAAAAAATAAAATTTTCATTAATAATAATATTAGGCATATATTAACTAGATCTTATATTTTAAAAATCAATAATGATCTCATATACTCTTTATGAGATTTTTTTTATTTAAATTAATTAAATATTTTATTTATAAAAATATACAACATGTGGAATATAATATTTATTGTTATGTTCATGCGTCATATTTCGGATATTGAGATTCTGCGCTAAGATAAGTAACGTAGAGTTTTTGAATAAATTTGAGATGCACCCAGAATATATAATAAAATCCTACTCGAGTGATGTGTATCTGAGTTGTGGTAGAAAAATTCTTCTACCCTCAACATTCGATATCAACACAATTGCGTCTATATATAAGGTGCAGTTGAGCCCTCTTTTTAATTTAAAGAAGAGTTTGGATAATTTAAAAGGTTTGTTTGCACATTTTTTAAATTTCCTCAAGTTTTGAAAGCATATACATAAATCGATTAACTGTGACTTAGTATACGTCGGGACATTAGATTTTGAAGTTGGTTTGTCTCTTTTTTTTAATTATGTAGGGATTATTAAATCGTTTAGATAGTTTTAGTTAAATTGTATTTAGTAGAATGTTAAATTAATTTGTTTAAAAAATATTTTAGATTATTTTTATTTAATTAATTAGTTGATATACTAAAATATTTTGATTTAATTAGTTAGAAGACATGTTATAATATTGATATTTTAGATTATTTTGATTTAATAAATTAGTTGACATGTTAGGAAATTTTGATTTAATTAGTTATAAAACATTTTAAAGTATTAAAATTTTAGATTATTTTGATTTAATTAATTAATATGTTAGGATATTTTAATTTTATTAGTTAGAAAATTAGTGGTTAAAAGAGAACATTAGAAGACGATTAATTAATTATTTACATATTAGATGAAGGTTTTTTATCAGATTATTTATTTATTACATTAGGATATGATTAATTAATTTTGTATGACATCATTGATACACTTTGACAAATTTATTATCAGGTGACCATACATACAACTTCTATCATAACGCTGGAGTCATAGATTCTTCCTAAACCTCATGGCCTAATCCAACATATCCGTTAATAACCTCTTTAAGACATTCAAATACCACTTACATCTCTCAATTTTTGGACTATACGCTACATTAATAAAATATCTCTTAGTCATCTGTCAATTTAAACCGAAACATAAAGTTGGAAGCCATATAAAATATGCAATAAGCATGGTAAGTTACTAGAGGATGTCAATCACTATTGGGTGCATTAAGGACAATACATATGGCTTGATATCTATTAAATATAAAAAGAATGTCCTGTTTGCAGAATCACGTGTTGTCTCAAATTTGTGAGGAAAAAAAAACTACATTATTCGATAGACTCGAATTTTGTGAGTACAAAAGCTATAAGTAAAATATTGTTATTACTATCTTGGGCGACAACAATGAATAGCATACCTCATGTTCGTTATATAAATGTGTCTCATCAACTAATATAAACAACTTGCAGTATTTAAACGCTTCAACACACGGAGAGAAGGCCAAAACACCTTATCAAGTTGGTTACAATATCTGTCAATCTTGTTCCCATTGTAATAAGAAACAATGCATCAATCATGTGTGATCTTGGGGAGGCAATGTTCTAAATCTTGTAACAGGACGAAAATCTTGTTATACGACTCTTCTCAATTTTCGTAAATCTAAGTAATTGCTTTCTGCTTTGCGGTCTACATTTTTACTAGTAGCTCAGATTTTGTCCAAATGCTACACGAAGACTCTATGGACACAATGGTATTTTAGTCTATTTGATTCCAAAATTCTGTATCCAGCAATCTTTAGAATGTTGTAGTTCTTCACTGCTATGAGTACATCTCTACTCATAAATTTATGACCCATTTGAAACTCCACATTGCCATCCGTGTTATGATCTTTTTTTTTGCCAAGGTTAAAAGGATTACTTAGCTTCATGACACTCAAGTTAAGAGTATGATAATGACTTAGAACATCTGATACTTTTGGAATAGCCAAAGACGAAGGAAGAAGAAATCGATCACCCTCATAAGTTGGAGTCTCTAATACAAACTCTTAAGTGGAGGAGTTACTCTCATTAGATCATCTGATTTCAGCTACATAATCTGAGTCGGACTCAGTATTCTCTTCTTCCACATGATCACGCGGTTTGATATAGCAAGTCGGTGTCGTGGCTACTGGGACTGTCTACGGGATCCAAGAGGAAAGTCCACCACCACTACTTATATCATGAACTGCAACATACCACTTCATCACATGTTACAACATTAACCTGGCATGCACTTCGAACATTACCCTCACATGGTCATCAGCTTCAAACCCACAATGTCCTGTTTCAAAACTCTTCATTCGACAGTGGTAATAGGAATTTATAGGCTACTCTCCCAACCTTTTTGAAACATATTTTCCCATATTGTTCGAATTACATTCTTTAGCGTATCTAGAGAATTAAGATAGTAAGTGCGTAATATTCCAAAAAAAACTATCCTCAAATATCACTCCTTCTTTATCACCTTTTATTATTCTACTTGAATAAACAACCATAAAAAAAAAAACAAACAAACTGTTAGTCATATCTATGAACTAAAGGAGAAAAGAAATTTGTGATATAAATGAATTGTGATTAATTTTGTAGACTTCAAACTCCTTATATATGTGACTTTTTATTATGTAGTTATTTAGAATGCAAAGCACCCTATATCATATTATACAGATCTCGATTGCACTTGATCAAAAAAATCTTTTCTCTAATTTCGGATGCACAACATCGTAAATCTATACCGCTCACATAAATATTACTCATTTTAGGTGCACTTGAAATTATTTTTTTAAACCATTACATATTTCAGATACATAGTGTCTAATCTTTGTAATTAATTTTCTTCTACTTTTATCCGAGATATATAATATATAACAGTGTAAAAATATAAAGGGTAAAAAACAGAAATAAGCCAAGAAAAAAAATAATTTACGTGAATAAGCTAAAACGAAAACTGTTTCACACCAACGTACGTTTATATGTAATTTGAACCAGCTTGGTTCGAATTCCATTTCTACATAATGCGAACCAGCTTGGTTCGAATTATATATAAACACATGCACACACTAATTCGAACCAGCTTGGTTCGAATTACACACAAACACACATACACACTAATTCGAACCAGCTTGGTTCGAATTACACACAATAATTCATGGTATAATTCGAACTATGCTGTTAAAAAATTAATAATTTATTAAAAAAAATTTATTAAAAAAATTAATAATTTAAAATTAAAAAAATATATTTTATTTCATACGTTAAAAAAAAGCTAACAAAATATTTAATTACGAGACTTCTTTTAAAATATTTATGAGTTATCAATTCAAATTCCATACAATACTTTTCTGTCCATTTTTAATAGTTCATGAATATTTTTTAATAAATTTTTTTAAATTATACTACAAAAAATATTTTATCCTATGCAAAACAATTTTAAAAAAATGGCTTAAAAAATGTTAGGAGTACTATAAAAATTTGTAATGTTATAATAACTTAGGTAAATACATGCATGTACTCAAATTTTAAATAAAATATTCTACATAGTCAATAATAATTTAGAAATGAAAGAAAATATTTTATTCCATACAAAATAATTAAAAAATATATTTTATTCTATACAAGATAATTTTAAAAAATGACTTAAAAGATGTGTTGAGTTAAGAAATTAACTAAATTAATTAATGATGACAAACATTATTTTTGAGCAAAATAAATAATTAGTGTTGATTAATTATATCTACCTATTAACTAATTGTTTATTGTTGCAGGCCAAATGTTAATAGCCCAAATGGAATAAAAGGCATTCAGCAAAGAATATTGGGCTGAAAGCAAAATAAAGAGCCCAAGCAAAAGCAAAGGAAGAAACCAAAGAAATTAAATCGGGCCATGCATACTAATATCCGATCCAAGCCCGAACTGATTTCAGAATTGAAATTCCCTCTCTCCTGCTTAACCAAAAGCAACGTTCCTCTTCCTTCTAATCAAGTCACATCAAGATTTCAGAAAAAGCAAGAAAGAGAAAGAGAAGAAAAGCTTCTTCCATAAGCCATTAACCAAAGAAGCAAGAAAGAGAGAGTTGAAGCTTGAAGCACAGAAGCTAAAACAGAAATCCCAAGCTAAATCAAGCTTAAGAAAGGTAATCCATCTCATCTTGCATGCATCAAGATCCTCATCCCTTCTTCCCAACTCTCTGCACTACCCGAAAATGGCTTTGAAGGGAAAGTTGTTTTCTGCCCCATTCTGCTGTGTATCTACGGATCTAATCAAAACTTGGGGACTAAGTTGCATCTCTATGGTTCAGATTTGGTTGACCAGTGAAAAACAATTCCGGTTACTTCTTCATGGCTTTCGGTCAAGTTGGAAAAGTCAGAAGCAAATGTTCTACTTTGATGCTTGAGAAGAAAAAGTAAGCTTGTGGGTTGGTGAAGCTCAAGGCTCAAGGTGTTGACCTTGAAAGAAGAACTCAGCCACATGCAAGGAGATATAAGAAGTTTGCTGTTCATTCAGAAACCAAGGAGAGAAAACCAGTGAATAGAGGTTTTGTTCTAAGAGAGCTCTTTGAAGAAGTTCAACTAACTGGACAGTGTAACCTAATCAAAGGTGCATTCCGCCAGTATGAAGAACTATATCAGAGGCTTACTAATCTGGTTTTTCGCATAGCAAAGAGGCTGTTGATGAAGTCAATCTCCTTCATGTTTTACTGATTGTAATGTACTTTTCTAAGCTTATCTTTCTGTAATTTCTTGAGAGAAAAGGCATTGTGAGAAAGCTTGAGAAAAAGCCATGAGTGGAAAAAGGCTGAGAGATACACTTAAGAGAAAAGCCTAGAGTTATTTTCAGATTTCTTTAGGTGTGTTCATGTCTTGTATCTTGTACCTGTGAGGTATCCCTTTCTTAGTTGGGTTAGCACTAAGAGGTATAGTTAGGTATTAGCATAGCCAATGTCAAGTTAGGTTAGAACTTGAGTGTGAAAGGATTGGGTCAATCCTGTGTTATTGGTGTATGTAATACTGTTTACTATAGTGAAATTCTTCCATAGTTGTGGAGGAGACTGGATGTAGGTTGCATAGCACAAGGCAACCGAACCAGGATACATGCTGGTGTTAGCTTTTCTCTTCTCTGCTGTGTTCTGTTTTCTGATATTCATGAGACAAAAATAAATTGTCTCATAAATTTCCGCTGCTAAGTTAAAACAGAATCAGAATTGCAAATCTGTTCTAAAAGGGTAACAACAGTAATTAAAAGGAAGGCATAGATTCAACCCCCCTTCTCTAAGCCTACCACAACCTTCAATTGGTATCAGGAGCTAAGGTCTCAAGAATCAAGCTTAACCGCTTGGAGCAAAGATCCAATGGCGAACAATCTGGGCACAACCACAATTGCCTACACCCTCACTGAAGGCCAGTCAAACAACCGGCCACCTTTCTTTAACGGAAAGAACTATTCCTACTGGAAAGAAAGGATAAGGATCTTCATCCAATCTATTGACTACAACTTATGGAAGATCGTTGTGAGTGGTCCCAAGATCCCAACAAAAACAAGTGCTGATGGAGTGGTGACTCCGAAAGAAGAAGCTGAATGGAATGAAGATGACAAGAAGAAGATAGAGCTGAACGCTAAAGCAATCAACCTTCTTCACTGTGCTATCATCTTTGAAGAGTACCGGAAGGTGTCTAGATGCAAGACAGCCAAAGAAATCTGGGAAAAACTCCAGGTTACACATGAAGGCACTAAACAAGTCAAAGAAACGAGGATTGATATGCTGCGAAAAGAGTATGAGATGTTTAGCATGAAGGATGGAGAAAGCATTGATGAAGCATTTGAGAGATTCTCAATCATAATCAACAACCTTGATGCTATGGGTACAAACTATGCAGAACAAACCTTGGTGAGAAAACTCCTTAGAAGCCTCACAAAAGAGTGGGAAAACACTGCCACTGTCCTAACCGAGAGTAACAACATAAGTCCCATAACCTATGATGAGCTGAGAGGAAAACTCCTTGCCTATGAAGCCACATACACAAACACAGACTCAAAGAAAAAGGGAATAGCCCTCAAGTCACAAATAGAACCAAAAGAGAGTGAGTCTAGTGATGGTATTTCAGATGACGAACTTTTGTTTTTTGCTAGGAGATTTAGAAGGATGATGAAGAACAAAGGCAAATACAAGGGTTCAAGTTCAGAGGAGCACAAGATAGACTTGAGCAAAGTGACGTGCCATCATTGCAAGGAGGCTGGACACTTCAAGTCAAACTGTCCAAAGCTCAAAAAGGAGGACAAAGGCAAGAAGGAAAGGAAGAGAGTACTCATGGCTGCTTGGGAGGATCTTGAGAATGACTCAAATGAAGAAGAAGAATCTGAAGGAGATGACAAAGACTGTTTCATGGCTGGAAACAACAATCTTGATGAGGTAAATTATTATGATTTGACCATTGAGGACTTGCATGTTATTATTGATGATCTCACCTTAAACACCTCAAAACTGCTTGATAAATACAATGGATGCAGATCTGAAAGAGATGTGTTAAGAGCTGAAAATGAATTTTTAAAAGAAAAGGTGAAGGAAACTGAATGTGCTTTGGACATCATTGAAGAAAACAGATTTCTAAAATCTGAACTTGAAAAATTAAAAGGAAAGCACATTGTGGATCCTTCACATGAGTTAATTGCTGAAAACAAAAGATTAAATGATATGATTAAAATGTTGAATGGTGACTTAGCAAAATTTGCTCAAGGTTCTAGCAACTTGGACAAATTACTTGCAAGTCAAAGACCATTGTTTGAAAAATCTGGTTTAGGCTACATAGCCAAGGAAGATGTTGTTTCTAACCCATCCTCTATAAAATTTGTGGCTTCTTCATCAAATACCAAATCCATACCAAACAAATCAGGTATCGGATATGTTTCAAAATGTGAAGAAAAATCTGATGAAGAATACACAAATGTAGCTGAGCCTTCACCAAGAACTGATCCAAGTTCAAACCGGCCAGGTTTGGGTTATATTTCGAAAAATGAGGCTGCTTTCAAGAAACCAACTTTTCACAACAAAACTTCATTCTCGAAAGGCAAAAATATTAAAAAAAATTCTGGTGAAAATGCTTTTGCAAAGAGGAATAACTTTACTAAAAATCAGTTTGTCAAAAGAAATGCATCTCCTCCAAGAACCAGAAAATTTCAAAGCTTTAATCATTTCAAGCAATATAACTCACATCGATTTCAGCAACACACACCAGAAAATCATTGTGTTAATTGCAAGAAATTTGGTCACTCATATGCACAATGCTTCATTGAAAAGAGAGTTGTAGGAAACAAAGTCTACAATGTTGTTTGTGATTTCAATGCACTTGGGCAACCAAGATGGATTAACTTCAAAGGATCCAAATTAATTTGGATACCTAAGGCTACTTGAAACTCGTCATGCAGATTTGCCTAGCATCCAAGAACAAAAAGGACATGTGGTACATGGATAGTGGATGTTCAAGGCACATGACTGGAAGGTCAACCTATTTCATCAAACTAAATAAGTATGATGGAGGTTTTGTGACCTTTGGAGATGATGGTAAAGGTAAAATCATTGCTGCTGGAAAAGTAGGTAATGAGCAATCTACTTTCATTGATGATGTGCTTTTAGTTTGTGGTTTAAAGCACAATCTTTTGAGTATTAGCCAGCTGTGTGATTTAGGATATTTAGTGGTCTTCAAAAAACTCGAATGCTGTGTTGTTAATGAAAATACAAATGAAGTGATGTTTGTTGCCAAGCGTTTCAATAATATGTATGGACTTACTCTTGATGAACTAAAGGATCAAAATGTAGCTTGTCTTCATTCTAAAGAATCTGAAAAGTGGTTGTGGCACAAGCGATTGGGCCATGCAAGTATGTTTCAAATAAACAAACTTGTAAAGAAAGAATTAGTAAGAGGTCTTCCTTTGATAAAGTTTGACAAAGACATCACTTGTGATGCTTGCCAAATGGGAAAACAAACAAAAAGTTCTTTTAAACCAAAGGAAGACATCTCTACTAAAAGACCACTTGAGTTGCTACACATTGATTTATTTGGTCCAACAAGAACTCAAAGCCTAGGTGGTAAACATTATGGTTTAGTAATTGTGGATGACTACACTAGGTTTGGTTGGGTTTTATTTCTTGCACACAAAAATGAAGCCTTTTCAGCCTTTGAACCTTTTTGCAAGAAAATTCAAAATGAAAAGGATTTGAAAATCTCTTCTATAAGGAGTGATCATGGAACTGAATTTGAAAATAATTTGTTTGAATCCTTTTGTGAGGAATTTGGAATATCTCACAACTTCTCTTGTCCAAGAACACCACAACAAAATGGTGTTGTGGAAAGAAGGAATAGAAGCATACAAGAGATGACAAGAGCTATGCTTTGTGAGAGCAATGTTCCAAAATTCCTTTGGGCTGAAGCGGTTAACACAGCTTGCCACATTTTAAATAGAACAATCATAAGGAAATTTTTGAAGAAAACCCCTTATGAACTTTGGAAAGGCTACCCACCAAACTTAGATTACTTGCACATCTTTGGATGCAAATGTTTTGTTTTAAATAACAAAGAAAATTTGGGAAAATTTGATCCAAAGGCTTATGAGTGTTTGTTTGTAGGATATTCCACAACTAGTAAAGCATATAGGGTTTATCATCAAGATGCTAGAATTATTGAAGAGTCCATACATGTTACATTCTGTGATACTAACTTGGTGCAAAGCATTTTGGAAGATGGTGATGCAGGAAATCAAGCTCAAAATGAGGATGAAACTGCTCAGAATCATGGAAAAGAAAATTCTGGACAATCTGAACCAGAAACAGCAAATGCTGAAAATTCAAGAGACAATTCCATTTTGTCTCATGAATCTGAAGGAAATTCTGCAGACAGCAGCACACAGAATCCCTTGGTGACTGAATCTGCCTCCAAGTCCACCAGACCTCGTGAATGGAGATTCTTGAAGAATTATCCTGAGGAATTTGTCATTGGGGACGTCTCTCATGGAGTACAAACTAGGTCTTCCACTAGAAAGGCAAATGAAGGTTCAAACATTGCCCTTCTTTCACAAATAGAGCCTCAAAACGTCAAGGAAGCCCTTAGTGACCCCTCTTGGATTAAGGCTATGGAGGATGAGCTTCTTGAGTTTGAAAAGAACCAAGTGTGGACGTTGGTTCCAAGGCCAAATGGAAAGAAAGTGACCGGCACCAAGTGGATATTCCGGAACAAGTTGGGAGAAGATGGTAGCATTGCAAGGAACAAGGCAAGGCTGGTGGCACAAGGATATGACCAAGAAGAAGGAATTGACTTTGATGAATCCTTTGCCCCTGTTGCCCGAATGGAAGCCATAAGACTTCTCTTAGCTTATGCTGCATTTTGTGGTTTTAAACTATACCAAATGGATGTGAAATGTGCATTTTTGAATGGTGTGATAGATAGAGAAGTTTATGTGGAACAGCCTCCTGGTTTTGAAAATAAAGAGCATTCTAATCATGTTTTCAAACTATCTAAAGCTCTCTATGGTTTAAGACAAGCTCCTAGAGCTTGGTATGAGAGACTTAGCTCTTTTCTTTTGAAAAATGGTTTTCAAAGAGGCACCACTGATACAACTCTATTTATCAAGAATTCTAATAATTCTTTTATCCTAGTCCAAATATATGTTGATGACATTATTTTTGGATCAGCCAATGAATCCCTTTGTTCAGAATTTGGAAAACTCATGACAAGTGAATTTGACATGAGTATGATGGGTGAACTTAATTTCTTCCTTGGGCTGCAAATTAAACAAACTGAAAAAGGAATTTTCATTCATCAAGAGAAGTATGCCAAGGAATTAGTTAAGAAATTTGGTATGGAAAATGCCAAACCCATGGGAACTCCCATGCATCCTAATTCTAAATTAGATAAGGGAGAAACTGAGAAAGATGTTGATGAGACTAGGTATAGAGGAATGATTGGCTCTCTTATGTACTTAACTTCCTCTAGACCCGATATTGTGCAAAGTGTTGGATTGTGTTCTAGGTTCCAATCCAAACCAAAAGAGTCACATCTTTCGGCTGTTAAAAGGATCATTAGATATGTTCATGGCACATCCAATTTCGGTCTTTGGTATCCTAAGTTTGATGATTTTTCTGCAGTTGGTTATTGTGATGCAGATTTTGCTGGTGATAGAGTTGATAGAAGGAGCACTTCTGGTTTATGTTGCTTCCTTGGGAAGTCCTTAAATGTATGGTCAAGTAAGAAGCAACCAACAGTGGCCCTTTCCACTGCAGAGGCTGAGTATATAGCTGCTTCCTCTTGTTGTTCTCAGCTTTTATGGTTAAAAACACAGCTCGCTGATTACAAATTAAAGGCTGAAAATATTCCCCTGCTGTGTGATAATATGAGTGCCATTAATATTTCTAAAAATCCAGTTTTGCACTCTAGGACTAAACATATTGAAGTGAAATTTCACTCAATAAGAGAACATGTCCAAAAAGGGGATATTAGTATTCAATTTGTTAAATCAGAGGAGCAATTAGCAGATATTTTTACAAAACCATTAGCTGAGGATAGATTCTGCATGCTTAGGACTTGTCTAGGAATTTTGAGTTATGATTCCTTGTTTGAAAAATGTTGATGTATTTGCTGGAGCTTTTTTTTTTTTTTTTGTCTCATAAACAGGTATGAGACAATTCTGGGCAGGTGATGAACGTTTCCCTCAAGTCAACGTGTTCTGGGCTTGCTTCAAGTGAAAAATTGATCTAGACCAACCTCAATTCGGATCTGGGTTGTCCTATATGTTTCATTAAATCCAAATCACCTCAAGGCCCTAACATGAATGTTACAATCTTGTTTGTTATTTTTTGATGACTTGTGTGTGTCATAAAAGGTTTTCAATAAATGTTTTGTGGCCCAAAAGGTTTTCAAATGGATTTAATTTTGGCCCAAAAGGTGTTTCAATTTAATTCTGATTGTCTTTCAAAATTTAAAATTAATTTCCTGTTTTAATTTTAAATCCAATAAAATCTTTCTTGAATGAGGTCATGTCTTTTCAAGTCTTTTCAAATGGTGATGCAGTTGCATGGTTTTGGAAATCCACTTTTTGGGTACGGTTACCAACACTCCCTCTCTTCCCTCCATAACTTCTCCACACACTCTTCGATTTCTTCCCACTCACTTTACTGCTTCTCTTCCCTCAAAAGACTGAAACTAACCAAATGAGGAAGAAAACCATTCCTAAAAGGCCTCCTCGTGAAAAGATCTTCAAGCTACCCACAAAGCCTTCCACTCGCTCTCAAGACCGCACCTTTACCCCTTCTCCTTCTCCTCCTACCTCTCCTCCTCGCACAGCATCCATGGCGCGAACCAAGACTACACCAAGGTACCCTGCCTCTGCCAAGCCGACGCCACCACCAAAGGCCACACCTTCCAAGCCTGGCTCCTCAAAACCAAGTTCAGCAAAGCCTGGCTCCTCCAAAGGCAAACGTCAGGCGACTGAGGAACCCATACCCGAACCATCTCAACCAAAATCCAGGTCGGTTCCAATGCGCTCTCAACGAGGTAACACTCGAGTCCCTCTCCAGAATGTTAAAGAACCAGACATTGGACCTTTTGATCACAAAGCTCACTTTTTGACTTCTCATTCGAACTATAACCCTTATAGATTCAAATCTGCCATGAACAATGATTTTTATGAGAAGGTTATCCAGTATCGTACCCTATGTCCCTCTTTTCTCGTTGATTTGCCATCTTTGAAAAGAAAAGGTTTTCCTTTTGTTGATAACTTGATTTTTCTGGACTGGAATCACCTTTTTTATATCAAAAAACCTGTTTATTCCTTGTTGGTCAAAGAGTTTTATGCAAACATGACTTATCATGAGGGCACTGCTCATTCGTATGTCAAGGGCCGAGATATCGTTTTAAACAATGAGACCGTCAGTGATGCTTTGAAGTATACTGATGTTGGGCCCTGTGCCTACACGTCAGTTAAGTGGGATGAAGGAGTTGGTGTTTCTTACAATGATGCCCTGGCTAGTATTTGTGAACATATCTCTTTAATAGATGGCATTACACCCACTCACAAAGCCCTAGGATATGAGCGTGCTCAACTGCACCGAATAGTCAATCATATTATTCTGCCTCAAAGCGGCTCATATCAAAGGGTTTCCTACACTGATACTCTTGTTTTATATGCCCTTCTCACCAAAACTGAAATTTCATTTGTATATTTGATGGTTAGATACATGTTTGACTCTGTTAGAAGTGAAAAGGACAAAGCTCTTCCTTATGGCATGTTTCTGACTTGTATTTTTGAGTATTTTGGTGTTGACTTGACCAATGAGAAATATGAAAATAGACATTCATATCTAAAGGGAGGTGGTTCAGTGAAACAGCAAAAAGGACCAACTCGATCTGAGAGAGTGGTTCTAGATGATGATGATGAAGAGTTCATTCCAGATGATTCTACTGCTCCGTCCACTGAGGGTACTTCCATTTCCACTGGGAAGAAATCCACTCTGCTAAATGTGGTCAGGGATGTTGCTCAAGAGTTTGTCTCTCAATCGAACCACTTGATTGAATTGAGCAAAGAGAAAAGGAAGCTGGCTAGCAAGCATGAGAACTTCCTGAAGAAGTCAAGGGATAGGGTGGTTGTACTGATGACCTTCATTGATAACCTTCAAAATGATGAAAATGCTGCCACTGATGTTGAAGAGGATGCTGTTTCGGAAGGGAATGGTTCTGATGCCTAGGATTTGTCTCATAAAAACTGCTGCTGCTCTCTTTTTGTCTCATGATTTCTGCTTCTTTTGATACTTTTGAACTATTTCTTTTTGGATGACTGTAATAACTCTTACTATTGATGCTCTTTAGACAGCTTAATTAGTACTTTGATCTGTGCTCTAACTCTTTTCTGCAGGAAACAAGACTTTGTTTTTGTTGCTCTTATCCGCCCTTGATGACAAAAGGGGGAGTAAAATAGCAATAGGATAGGATAGTAGATAGGATAGTAGATCCTAGTACTAGTACTTGTTACTTATTTTTGCTGCATTAATACTTGTTTCTCACATGTTGAATCTGTTTGCTGATGGTAATAGCTTGATGTTGGGCTGATTATGTAATGTTGCTCATTTGATATCCCTTGTACAAGATATATTGTACATAACTCTTTATTGTGCTTTCTTTAAGTACAATGTGAAACAGGGACAAAGAGGAAAGCATAGATTCAGGGGGAGCAACATAAAATCAAAGGGAGTTTTCTAAACCTAACTCAAACTTACTTCCTTTTGATTATTGCTTAAATCATGTTTGTCATCAAGGGGGAGATTGTTGAGTTAAGAAATTAACTAAATTAATTAATGATGACAAACATTATTTTTGAGCAAAATAAATAATTAGTGTTGATTAATTATATCTACCTATTAACTAATTGTTTATTGTTGCAGGCCAAATGTTAATAGCCCAAATGGAATAAAAGGCATTCAGCAAAGAATATTGGGCTGAAAGCAAAATAAAGAGCCCAAGCAAAAGCAAAGGAAGAAACCAAAGAAATTAAATCGGGCCATGCATACTAATATCCGATCCAAGCCCGAACTGATTTCAGAATTGAAATTCCCTCTCTCCTGCTTAACCAAAAGCAACGTTCCTCTTCCTTCTAATCAAGTCACATCAAGATTTCAGAAAAAGCAAGAAAGAGAAAGAGAAGAAAAGCTTCTTCCATAAGCCATTAACCAAAGAAGCAAGAGAGAGAGAGTTGAAGCTTGAAGCACAGAAGCTAAAACAGAAATCCCAAGCTAAATCAAGCTTAAGAAAGGTAATCCATCTCATCTTGCATGCATCAAGATCCTCATCCCTTCTTCCCAACTCTCTGCACTACCCGAAAATGGCTTTGAAGGGAAAGTTGTTTTCTGCCCCATTCTGCTGTGTATCTACGGATCTAATCAAAACTTGGGGACCAAGTTGCATCTCTATGGTTCAGATTTGGTTGACCAGTGAAAAACAATTCCGGTTACTTCTTCATGGCTTTCGGTCAAGTTGGAAAAGTCAGAAGCAAAGGTTCTACTTTGATGCTTGAGAAGAAAAAGTAAGCTTGTGGGTTGGTGAAGCTCAAGGCTCAAGGTGTTGACCTTGAAAGAAGAACTCAGCCACATGCAAGGAGATATAAGAAGTTTGCTGTTCATTCAGAAACCAAGGAGAGAAAACCAGTGAATAGAGGTTTTGTTCTAAGAGAGCTCTTTGAAGAAGTTCAACTAACTGGACAGTGTAACCTAATCAAAGGTGCATTCCGCCAGTATGAAGAACTATATCAGAGGCTTACTAATCTGGTTTTTCGCATAGCAAAGAGGCTGTTGATGAAGTCAATCTCCTTCATGTTTTACTGATTGTAATGTACTTTTCTAAGCTTATCTTTCTGTAATTTCTTGAGAGAAAAGGCATTGTGAGAAAGCTTGAGAAAAAGCCATGAGTGGAAAAAGGCTGAGAGATACACTTAAGAGAAAAGCCTAGAGTTATTTTCAGATTTCTTTAGGTGTGTTCATGTCTTGTATCTTGTACCTGTGAGGTATCCCTTTCTTAGTTGGGTTAGCACTAAGAGGTATAGTTAGGTATTAGCATAGCCAATGTCAAGTTAGGTTAGAACTTGAGTGTGAAAGGATTGGGTCAATCCTGTGTTATTGGTGTATGTAATACTGTTTACTATAGTGAAATTCTTCCATAGTTGTGGAGGAGACTGGATGTAGGTTGCATAGCACAAGGCAACCGAACCAGGATACATGCTGGTGTTAGCTTTTCTCTTCTCTGATGTGTTCTGTTTTCTGATATTCATGAGACAAAAATAAATTGTCTCATAAATTTTCGCTGCTAAGTTAAAACAGAATCAGAATTGCAAATCTGTTCTAAAAGGGTAACAACAGTAATTAAAAGGAAGGCATAGATTCAACCCTCCTTCTCTAAGCCTACCACAACCTTCAAGATGTTATGAGTATTATAAAAGTTTGTAATATTCTAGTGATTTAGGTAAATACATGATAAAAATATTTTTTTCTTTAATTTCTAAATTATTAGTGACTATGTAGAGTATTTCTTTAATGTCCTAAGTCATTAGGACATTACAAATTTTTATAGTACTTCTAACATTTTTAAGCCATTTTTTAAATTATTGTGCATAGAGTAAAATATTTTTTTGTGGTATAATTTAAATAAATTTATTAAAAAATATTCATGATAATTTTTTAATAAAATTATTTAAATTATATGGTGAGATATTACATGATTCGAATTACGCATGGGAAAGTTCGAATCACTCTGATTAAAATTATATGGTGAGAAATTCGAATTCTATACAATACTCTTCTGCCCATTCTTGATAGCTCATGAATATTTTTTAATAAATTTATTTAAATTATACCAAAAAAATATTTTATTCTATACAAAATAATTTAAAAAATGGCTTAAAAGATGTTAGAAGTACTATAAAAATTTGTAATGTCCTAATGACTTAGGACATTAAAGAAATACTCCACATAGTCACTAATAATTTAGAAATTAAAGAAAAAATATTTTTATCATGTATTTACCTAAATCACTAGAATATTACAAACTTTTATAGTACTCATAACATCTTTTAAGCCATTTTTTAAAATTATTTTGTATAGAATAAAATATATTTTTTAATTATTTTGTATGGAATAAAATGTTTTCTTTCATTTTTAAATTATTATTGACTATGTAGAATATTTTATTTAAAATTTGAGTACATGCATGTATTTACCTAAGTTATTATAACATTACAAATTTTTATAGTACTCCTAACATTTTTTAAGCCATTTTTTTAAATTGTTTTGCATAGGATAAAATATTTTTTGTAGTATAATTTAAAAAAATATTCATGAACTATTAAAAATTGACAGAAAAGTATGGTATGGAATTCGAATTGATAGCTCATTAATATTTTAAAAGAAGTCTCGTAATTAAATATTTTGTTAGCTTTTTTTTAACGTATGAAATAAAATATATATTTTTTTAATTTTTAAATTATTAATTTTTTTAATAAATTTTTTAATAATTTTTTTTAATAAATTATTAATTTTTTAACAGCATAATTCGAATTATACCATGAATTACTGTGTGTAATTCGAACTAAGCTGGTTCGAATTAGTGTGTGCGTGTATTTGTGTGTAATTCGAACCAAGCTGGTTCGAATTAGTGTGTGCATGTATTTGTGTATAATTTAAACCAAGCTGGTTCGAATTATGTAGAAATAGAGTTCGAACCAAGCTGGTTCGAATTACATATAAACGTGCGTTGGTATATTCATGAAACAGTTTTCGTTTTGGCTTATTCACGTAAATTATTTTCTTCCTTGACTTATTTCTGTTTTTTACCCTTAACATAAATATTATTCAAATTATAAATATTAATAAATAAAATATTTAATTAAGTTAAATAAATAAAAAAAAAACCTCCTTCGTGAGGTGTCCAGAGTCGTCCACAACAAGAGTGTGTGCGTACATGTATGATGTAAGTATGTAACAATACTCCAACCACGCATATCTGATTGTAATTTCAACCACAAATGTCCTTTCTAACCGATCTAAATAATTTGTTTTTATAATCAACTTGTATTCGTCTAATCATTAGTTTATTAGCTTAGTTAAATAAGCCTAAGGTTTAAATTTTATCTTGTATATATAACAAGGCATTAATTAATAATAAATTTTTAAACAAAATTTAAATTTACGATAAATTAATTTTTTTGACTTACGAAATTAAAAGATACGTTTGGAAAAAAAAATTATGTATGCACTAAAATTCAGACTCAAATGCATGTAGGAATCAAATTAAAAACATTTTTTGTTTCTCGAAAAATTTCATCATATATAAAATTTTGAGAATAAATATTTAATTTAATCTGTACATATTTTCACAAAAAAAATGACATAATTCTTAATAAAAACAAATGACAAATTAGTTCTAACTATTTTTTGAGACATGGCTGTTATTTTTCACCTGAAATGACGCCGTTTGAAGTAAAAGGACCCATGTATTTTAGAAAGTAAATCGTTAGAAGCCACTTGATCATTTATTTTTTTTCTTAGGTTTTAGAAAGTAAATCGGTAGGAGCCGTTTAATTATTTATTTATTTTTTTTCTTAGGTTTTAGAAAGTAAATAGTTAGCAGCCAGAGCCACTTGTATATATTTGCAAACAGATATGGTCCACTTAATCACATAAGATAGATATAGAATAACTTTTTAATTTTATATTTTAATTTTTTTGTTCACCACATACCGTGGCCTTTCATTTTCATGACTTGTATGTTGGCCTTTGAGCCAAACAAAGGAAGTGAAAACAGCTGATGAAATGGCCTATCACAAAAATAGAGCAACACCTTAATATCCAGATGTTCACTATTTTTGTGTAAATTGGTGCTTGCTTAACTTATGCGGTACTAGCTAGCTTTTCCTTTTTCCTTCTTTGGACACAACATTATTTTTTGTATTTTTTTCAAAGTCACCCATGTATATATTTTCAATTTCCTTGTAACTATGTGCGTGTTTTGTATATAAATTCAATTTCTTGAAAAGGTTAGGTTTCGTCCCAAAAGAAAAGAAAAGGAAAATGGTTAGCCAGCTAGCTTGGAAGATGTGCTAATATAGAATATGCATGGAATCTAAAGTGGAAAATTTTACATAAATAAGGTAAGTTTGTAAAATGTGTAAGCAATTATTGATACTTTTGAAAATCAATGACTATACTAAATGGGACTAATGGGAGTAAAAAATTTTGCCTAACCCGTTTTAAACCAAAAGAAAAAATAGAAAAGATAGAGAGAAAAAGTTAACGGTATATATTTTAGCTTAATATAAAATCTTACCTTTTTGGATATAACTTGCATGATATATAATTGCACTTCTAAATTATACTTAATGTTTTTTTCTTTCATATATAAAAAAAAAAATCTCTTTAAAGCAACCCTATTCTTTTATAGATTCTTGAGCTTATAACTTTTTATAAAAGCTTATTTTCAACTGTTGTTTCAAGAAAAGGTAAGTGGGCGTTGTAAAGAATATGAAGAATGGAGGTCATGTTTATTTTAGTGTTTTGGAATTGGTTTAAAGAGTTAATTTGGTTTTTAACTTTTTAAAATACTAATTAAATCCACCACTTTTTAGTTTTTGGCTAAATTTTCGTCTTCACATTTGTTAGTGCAATGCTAATGTGAACAGTTAATATGATTCTGATATTGTAACAACTATTTAATGTGAACACATTCAATTATGATCAATATATTACTAAAAATAGTTGTAATACTTAAATTAAATAAAAATTGAGAAATACTAATTAAATCACATGAAACAAATATATTGACAAGTTAAATAAATGAAAAAAATTATGCAAGTCAATGACAATATATAACATAGTCCACCCACCAAACATATTACAACCCTTAATCCCACAAAACACTTTACACATTTCACTTTTCATTAATGTTAAAGAATAATGATCAATAAAATATTTACAGGATTTTTATTTTAATAAATAAAATAAATATAATAATTATCAAATTAAATAATTTTTAAAAAAATTACAAAAATTTGTTTTCTTTGCTTATTTCGTTTATACTGTAAACGAGATAAGGTCTGTCGATACCTATAAAAATATATCATTCAAAGCGTGTTGCTGGGCTCCAGATTGACTTTGTCAATCACTTTCTCTTCTTTATCACCCCTTTCTGACCATATTATCGATATATACTGCGATGGCATGTCAGGCGGGAAATGATGCAGACATCAACAGGCTGAACGAGACTTCACATTACGCTGGGGCAGCCGACTTTGAGGTTAGTCCTGTTGCAGTAAAATTTGTGCAATCCCATATAGATATATTTTTGTATGTAGTCATGGTTAGGGTAGTTGCGAAGACCTGGAGTATAGTGTATAGCGTTAAGAATAAGTCGCTGCTAGAATTTTAGAACTCTATTTAATTGTGGTAGGTTGTTACTACGTAATCGTTAGTTTCGAACTCTATTTTAGTTGTTGTAGGTTGTTACGACTTATAATCTTGTAGTTAGGTTTAGATAGTTGCATATATGTTAAAATTAACTGAATAATATTTGTCTCAAAAACATGTGATTAAGGATGTAAATATGTTTTGAATTGGAAGTCTCTTTAACTTAGAAATAAATATTGGTTTACAAAAAAGTGTAAGAATCAAATAAAAAAACATAGAGGAGAGACTGAAACAGACCACAGTCACACATACCCGCTGATAGTCGAACGCGGAACGAACCTTGCGACCAACCCTCGAACGGCTCTAACTCTTCCACAATAAACACAGAGGCATGCCTGTCACAATGAGTGACACGCAGCTTCGGGATGCCTTCTCTATTCTTCTCAATGGCTGCCATAAGCCTCTGGGAGAAACGGTTTCCAGCCGCCATCTGTGACTGCGCCTTTCTGCCCTTCATCACGAACAACTTCTGTAGCCTTTCATACGTGATGTGCACGATGGTTGAAATCGGTAAGTATCGTGTCCCCTTCAAAACTACATTGATGCACTCTGACAGATTTGTCGTCATGTGACCAAACCGCCGCCCACTGTCGCAGTATTGCAGCCAAATCTCGTTGTGGAAACGACTAGTCCAGTCTGCCATCGCTGGGGAAACTCCTCTCCTGGCATCCATGTACCACTCATACCCAGCATTTCTTGGACTATAATCAGCGTTTATGAGGTATCTCTTACCCTCGGCGGACTTGAAACGAGCCATGAAATTCGCAGCCATGTGTCTGATACAGTAAGCATGGAATGCTCTAGGGGGATGCCAACCACTATCATTGGAGCAGAGGGCGGCCTTGATGGCCTACGATCTGTCAGAGATAACCAGCAGGCCTTCTTGTGGGGTGACATGGCATCTCAAATTAGTAAGGAAGAACGACCATGACTCGGTGCTCTCGGACTCCACAATGGCAAAAGCAATAGGCAGGATGTTGCTGTTCCCATCTTGTGCCACTGCAATAAGCAACACTCCCCCATATCTACCATACAGATGCGTGCCGTCGACGGAAATAAATGGCTTGCAATGCTTGAATGCCTCGACACATGAGGGAAAAACCCAAAATACCTTGTCGAACATGCTACAGTTGCGGACCAGAAAGTGTCCATCGTAGTACGGTTCCACCCGTAGGTCACAAATGGTTCCAGAAAAACAGCTCTGCAGTGCCTGAATGGTAGACGGAGGGGTTGGACTGTATCAATGGCAATATGACCCTACATATGAGACTGCTGTCTAACTGATGATGGTCTTGAGACATGGTGGGTGCTAAACAACTGTGCGCTCCACCAACCCTCCGAACCTCCCTAACACAACAAAACAGTATTGGTTCAGCCATATCTCGAACCTACTTAATATACCGCACAAAAGTACTCAAAAGCACTATTAAAGTTGAACTTACTAGTATTCAAGGTTCTGCCTAAAGGCCACACGGAGGTTCTATTGACACCCATTTGCAGCTTGACAACACTATACATGGTACTTTAATCGGTCCGATTCGATCACCCGGTACTCAACACTCCTGTGAATACTGTAGTTCTTCATACCCTGCAACACTACCTCTCAGCATTTGAACCTGTGGCCGACCCAAAACTCTACCCCACCGTCTAAGTTGTAATCCTCTTCTCCCGTGTCAGAAAACGGAGTCCTCTCATGCATGGCGTCCATATCCAAACTATGATAGTGACTTAGCACTGCCGATAGCGCTGGAATTGGGTGAGGTGGAGGCAAGACATGGCGCGCCACAGTCTGGGTAGGCATCTCCGGTACAAACTCTTCATCATCGCCCCCTTCGGAAGAATCACTGTCGGAACTATCTGCCACGTATGCTTCGTCTGACTCCTCGTCGCACTCCTCTGCCTCATCCACTGGAATGGCAATATGAATGGGTGGTGGTGCGAGAGGTCGGTCGTCCTGTACATAGGTCGAGCGTACAGAACCACCATGACCAATATCTCCAACCTCGGCGGAAAGCTCTATCACCTGTTCCGCCATGATCCTCCCATGGATGTCAAACATGAGTCGCACATGCTCGTCCCCTAGAAGTTGAAATAGTCAAAACCGGAAAACTCCATTACCCATGGGTGCTAGGAACCTATACCCCACCCTTCCGACCTCCGTTGCTTATGTACTACCGAGGTTACTCAATATCAAACTCTTCAACTCCCACAACGTACTTACACACTGAGTGCACAAAAGTATCGGATTCTCACACTCAAACGTCACCCTATGGTGGCCATTTCTCATACGACAATTGGGATAAACACACACAACTATGTATATGCTGTTACTGGCCATTCTTGCCTTGTTTTTGTGAGAAAAATGAGACAGAAAAAGGTATAAAATATGTGTGGAGAAGGTCAAGGGTTACACATCCTTTTTATAGTGACTGGTAATTTGTCTTCTTATATCTCATTTACACTGTAAACGAGATAATTTTGCACGTATCTTGTTTACAGTGTAAACGAGATATACGCGTGTCAGGCTAACGTGGCTTATCTCGTTTACACTGTAAACGAGATACGTGCAAAAATTATCTCGTTTATAGTGTAAACGAGATAAGCAAAAAGAACAGATTTCAGTAATTTTTTTAAAAAATTATTATATTTATTTTATTTATTAAAATAAAAAATCCAATATTTACACCACTATTATTGCTGTTTTCAGAAATATGTTATTAAAATTGATTTTTAAAAGATAATTTTTGAAAAATTGTAGCATTTATGTGATAATTAAATTAAAATAAATTTCAATAAACATAAGTAATAATAATTATATTTGATAAAATATTTTTAAAATTTAAATTACCATAATAAATAAAAATAAAGAGAATTTTAATAGTTAATGGAATTTGGCATCAATAATTTAAAAATAAATTTGAATATTTATTACTATACAGAATTATATTAGATTTTTTAATTTTAATAAGTACAAATAAAAATATATAATTTTTTTATTTACAAAATATGAAATGAGGTGCTTTTGTTTTTGAGAAGGACAAGCATTTTTTCATAAAATTTTACTAAACTAAAGTTCAGTTATTAAATAATAAATATAAAATTTTAAATTTTAGCTTAATTCTTTATTTTAAAGCTTCTTGATTATTGTTGTGTAGCAAATAAACAACAAAAGTTTATGTACGAATTTTGTTAGTTGTCATTTTTTATTATTGAAATTATAAATTGAGTGACAAGGATTTTTTAAATTAATAAATTATATTTTATATTTATACTTATATGAATTCTTCAAATTATTTACATATTTATACTCTATTATTTATCTTATTTACACTAGATAAAGATAAGTATATTCATTTTTTATTTAAAATATAGATGAGATATATTTTAGAACTCTACAAATAAAGTATATCAAAAGTAAAAATTAAAAATAAAATAATATAATTTAATACAATTTAGATAGTAACAGTTTGATTTTATTGTTTAATTTAATTTAATTTGAATAAAATAATTACAATTTGCATGATATTGATTTAAATTTATTTTTAAACCCAATCTTCTTATTCAAACATGTGGAATTTTAATAAGAAACATGCCTAAGTTAATCTGAGTTTTTTATAATACTCAAAATTGATCAAAACCTGAAATCACAAATTAAGTGAAAGGAATGCATGTTAAGATACCAACCGTTGATTATTCTCAAGAGTTTTGCTAAAACATGTATTAACAAAAATAATTATTAATTATTTTATAATATATTTTTTCTGAAAGTAAGATCGTTCATAAAGACACAACAAAAGACGGTATGAGAAACAGTGTGGACCCCATGCAACAAGGTGAACGTACGTCCTAACACTCCTTCTATCCAATCAGAACTCGACAACGCATTTGACGAAACCACACCGGTTTCTCAAAACCACTTCTCCTTTCTCCTAAAATATTATTATATTCCTAACCAATCATCTCTTTGCCACTCTAACAAACAAGACCTATATGGTTCTGTTGTTTCTTCCTCTTCTTTCTTCTAAGCTCTAAATCCCACAAATAAAATCCCAAACACTATCTTCCACTGAAAGAAATTAAACTTATCATATGAATTTTGTCGGTGCAGTACGTTGAACCGTTCCTGTGATCTTTGCACACCAGGTGTTTGATTAAATTCTTAGGTCGGTGCGTTACGCACACAAGGTGTTTGATCAAAGTTCTGGTGCTGAATTTTTGGTGGAATGGGGCGAGGGAGAGTGCAGTTGAAGAGGATTGAGAACAAGATCAATCGCCAAGTTACTTTCTCTAAGAGGAGAGCTGGTTTGGTTAAGAAGGCTAACGAGATCTCCGTTCTCTGTGATGCCGAGGTTGCTCTCATCATCTTCTCTACCAAAGGGAAGCTCTTTCAGTTCTCTAGCGATTCCTGGTATGTCAGCGAAAATAACTACTCTTTATATTCCTCAGATGAATAATTATACAAAAGATTAGATGCAATTATATTTATAATAATAACTCAAGAATAAGCTAGATCCATATTCAATGAAGAATACCTATTTATAAGTTTAGGATACAATCTAATAATAACGAAAATAATTTAATATCAAATTAAATAAGCATATAATTGGGATGAGATATAATTCGACATTATTTTAATATATAACATCCTAAATATATTCTAACGTAGATGATTATATAAAATATTTTACAATATGCAACGTTTTAATACCGGGATGTGGATAATTTGGATTAGTAGCTATTGGCGAGTAATGGTGTTTGATGCAATTGTAAGTGTGAAAAGATTGGCAACATGGCCTATAGTAGCTCACATGTAATTAATTAATTACTAATTAAAGATTTATTAGAGTAAGTTATCTGGGTTAAAATGACGACGACGATGATGATGAGAAGTGAATTTAGGAGGGGAGGAAGAGAAAGCGGAGATTAAAGGGCATGGATGATGAAATCTTATTAATAGAAAATTTAAAGATACCCTTTGAGAACTGAAGTCATAAGTACCGTACAGATTCTCATGGACATGGCCATGAAAAAGTGTACGTGTTTTTTTATCTCTTAAAAACCAACACCCCTCGCTGACATAGCACACTGCCTCATACACAAACATAAACGAAAGAAGCATAACTGAAGTGACCAATCACCATGACAATACTCTTAGAAAATAGTGATTGAATAATTATTATGTTGCTTTTTTGTTTTGGTATTTATTGTTCTCGTCGTGTTACTGTATCATGGTAAGATATAGAGTC
This sequence comes from Arachis ipaensis, assembly GCF_059453495.1. Lineage (NCBI taxonomy): Eukaryota > Viridiplantae > Streptophyta > Magnoliopsida > Fabales > Fabaceae > Arachis > Arachis ipaensis. The sequence goes on along the minus strand of NC_142435.1, from coordinate 134,614,711 downwards.
TTACCTTCTTTCAAAATACTTCCACTCTATTTTATAATCATAGGATTATCAATATAATGAGTTAAAAATAATTTAGTTTGGCCGAGTCATTAGCTCACTAGTTCACATAAACGAGTGTTAAGAATTTAGATTTCACTTTGTATATATAATAATATATTATCAAATGATAAATCAAATTTAGTTTTTTGACAGATTAATTTTTTATTTGTCAAATTAAAAGATAACATGTGAAATAAATATATCATAAATATTTCACTAAATTTTTATGGTGATTATCGAAGACCTAACACAATTCTCCTCCTTTATCCAAACTTAAGATCGACTATGTTTTACAGGTGTAACATAGTGCAGAGTTAAAAAAAATAAATATAATGAGATAAAAAAAAAATTAGGCAAACATTTTTCTAATATATTAAGGAATTTTTTAGCTAACACGCATATTTTTTCTAATAAATGTATTTACTCATTTTTGTCGACGGTAAATATAAAAAATATTTATTAAATACTGAAACCAACTATTATTTATTTGTATGTATTTATATATATTTTTAATAAATTAACCTGTTATTAAAATAATTATATTTTTTATGAATATTAAATATATTGATTAGTTGATGATTGATTTTTAATTTATGTTGATGTAATATGATTGCATGGAATAGAAATATAACAGAAAGCTGACAACCTGACAAGATTGTTGATGCTGCGAATCAAATTGCAACAAAAATCAATAGCATACTCGAGTATATATTATAGCACTCTCTACAGGAGCAATGACAGGACTAACTACTACTATTCTTAAAGATTAGGATCCAATGTTAAGTTAATTAATTTTGGTTAAAAAAATCATTACTTAAGCTAAGCTAGCTCTTTTACGTGTCAATTTCCCCACCAACATTTTATCCAGCTAAGCACACAATAGATTAAAGGAGCATAACCTGTATATTCTTACTTGTCACCATCGAGTTTAATCTGCAATTTTAAGTGGATCAATATATGATGTCTAACTGTGAGTTAATATTGATGGAGGTCATTTATTTACATAGCTTTTGCATAAACACAAAATAAATTAAATGACATGCATAGCTAATAACTACTCTTCAAATTGTTGTGTGTGTGTGTGTGAGTGAGAGAGAGAGAGAGAATATATATATAAAGTAGTAGTTGTCAGGAAAATTAAAATAAAGTTTGCCAAATAATAGTAAAGAGGGGGAAAATGACAAAGTTGATCCTAAATCTAACTAATTATAAAGGACTTAAAGATTAATAAGCAGGTGCACTTTTCTAAATAACCATTATCACTCTCAGTGGCGGAACTTGAAACAAAATTTTGGGGGCAGATAGAAAATAATTGTCAAAATATTTTTGATATGGACTTTATTTAAGATAAACTCGTCTAATCTCATCTATCTGGTTTGGGTGATATTGCCAAATTTAAAGCCGTTTCTCAAGATCTCGTTCCAAAAATTTAAGGTTAAAGTCATCAGATATAACTTTTTGAACTTTTGAAGGTTATATTTCACTTTCTTCGTGATTTATTAAAGTAGAAGAACTATCTACATGTGTTGATATTGTAAAAGTTATATGTTCTCCTTCTTAAATATTAGCCTTCCTTTTAAAAAATGTATCAATTCTTTGATTTTTCATTATTATTTTATATAAAAATTTGATTATATATCCTGTAAAATATGTAAAGAAGAAGTTAGAAGGACAAATATTAATATTTATAATATTTATTGAATTTTTTTTATCAATTTATACAAATACAATAATATTAATACTTATTGAATGTTCTATTATTTTTTATCATATAAAAAATTAAATTAAATAAATAGTAAAATATAAAATAATATTAAATTAAATAAATAAAAAATATATAATTTTTTATATTTGAACTTAAAGATAGAAAGAGTGTTATTTATTGAACTTATTAGATACTTTAAGTCATAGTAAAATATTTAAGTCAATCGAACTATTTTTTATCTTTTGAAAAAGTACTACTAAATATTTTATAAAATAATTTGGAAGGATCATAGCCCCTTGCCTGAACTAAGCTCCACCACTTATCACTCTGAGAAAAATTATTTCCAGAAAGATGGCTGTCCTAGATTCAAAAACAATTTTCCTTGTTCAGCTTCAATATTCTTAATAGGATAACCTTCACTTATATAAAGATGATAAAAATTGTTTATTTAGCCGCAATTAAAAAAAATATTTTAAAAAATGTGAATTAATAATAAAAATGTAAACTAGGAATAAAATTAAATCAACAAGTAAATTAAAAAATTTAAAAGAAGAAATAATTAAATTATTTAAAATAATAGACTAAAAATTAATGATTTTAACAAATATTAATTCAAATGATATTAAATTTTTTAAATTAATATAAAATGATTTTTTTTTTCAAAATCTCAATTTTACAATAATTTTTATTCAAAAATGAATAAGAATTGTTACACTAAAAATGAAACAATTACCAATAAGAATTGGTAGATTAAAATATAAATATTCAAAAATCTAAAAAAAAAGAATTATTAAAAAAATAAAAATTGTAAACAAAAATTCAACTCATAAAAAATAAAAAATATCAAAATAATAATGAAATGGAAGTAGAATATAATATTATAAAATTTATAAAAAGATAAAATAATCTTTTAATAAATCTTTTTGTTAAAAATTTAAATCGTATACAAATCAGAAAAATAATTTCAAAACTAGAGTAACGGTTTCAAAAATAGCAACATTTTTTAATAATAATAATATTTTTTAATCTATGCTACATTTCAAAAATTTAATACATGATAATTTATTCAATGAATGAGATCAAACGTTCTTATTTAAAGTGTCTCCACATTCTAGGATATATAATAATCATTAATTGATTTATATCACCAAATCAACTGTATTTGTATATGAATATGCGATCGATTTTTTTCTACAATATTTTACCCAGGGTAACAAATTTAATTATTCAAAAACTAAAATATTAATGAATATGTATTTATATTTGAATTCTTTCATAGAAATAGTTATCCCTTTCTCATTGCAAATTACTATAACTAAATACTACACCTATACTTTGCAAATCAAATAAATATGGAACACTATAATTTTCGAGTTCTCAATAAGTTTTTTCAAAAAAAAAAAATCATTAAAGTTGACAATATTTATAACCTATTTCCAATATTCTTGTATTTATTTATTTAATATTCATGAACTATTTTTGTTATTGAGTAAGATGTTTGATGAGAAATTTAGATATCAAGTATGGGATGGAGATGAATCTCATATCGATCTGAAATAGATTAATTAACTAAAATATATACTATAGAGAGGAACTATATATAGATAATAGACCTATTACTTTAAAGTTTAAAATTAAAATATGACATTCAAAATATTGTGATTATTTGTCTTTGTCCCTTTTCTGTGTCAAGATACTGCCTCAGTTTTGCTTATGTTATCATAGTAAAAGACTAAAAGATGCCTCATGTATTTGTAGCAAGTGAAGAAAATTTCTGTGTGAATAATGTTTCAACTTAATTTGCTCATTTTTGCTTGCTTCTTTTTTTTTCCTTGTGAACAGTATGGAGAGGATAATCGAAAGGTATGAAAGGTATTCATATGCGGAGAGACAGCAGCTTGTGGCGAATGCTCAGGGACCAAATGTAGGCCATGTTGAAAACAATAATGATATAAATACTATATTCTTCTTCATTTAAAACAATATCATTAAATTATGTTAATTATTTTTATTATACACTAAGTTCATATAAAGTGCATTTAAGATATTTCACATATATGATATATCTCTATTTTTTTTGTCTGATTATTCACTCATGTTTTACTCTTAGACAAAGTGTTTAACTTTGTAACATACAGTTACTCCTTCTATTTATAACAATATATGTTTCTATCATATTACACATAGATAAAAAAATCAGTCATTAAATTAGTTATTTGTATAAAATATATATTTAAATATAAAATATATAAAAATAATAAACAACATATATTTATCCACAGAATATAGTAATTAATTTTTAGTGTGTACGTAACATTTTTATATATGATTTGTTTTATTTTGTTTTTTAATTTTTAAAATATGTTTTTTATTTATAATTTAATTTTTCTATTTATACTCCTACTTTTATTATATATATAATTAAGAAATAGAATAAATATAGTATTAGTTCTGCTAATAATAGAAATTTTCATGTACCATTATTACCAATTATTTTTTATGTTGTTTTCTTTAATCTATGTGGCTTTTGGTTTAGACAAATATTGTGAAATGGAAAAGTATCACACAAATTCACATAATAATATATGAATGGTTGACAATATATTTAGATTAACATTTTTCTCTCTATTTTTATAAGTTCAGTAGTTAACCAAATTCTTGTATACTTTTTCCTTCCCTAAATTCTTTTTCTTGGTATGTACATCACCGAAAAATCTTGTATAATGATATATGGTATATATGTATGTATATAATAATAAATGCTTATTATCTAAATTCTCCACTCATGAACAACTTCAACTTGTTGTATGTATATATATGTAGCTATTCTCATACTTTTATAATTTAATTTATGATATGTGGTGTCAGGCAAACTGGACTTTAGAACATGCAAAGCTCAAAGCAAGGGTGGAAGTCTTACAAAGGAATCAAAGGTATCAAATAATAATAATTAAGCAAGGGTTTAAAACTCTTTTCCTTTCTTGTATATATGTAATTAGTATAATACATATCTGTGTTTATGCTAATTTTTTTTCCTTTTTCAGGCATTTTATGGGTGAAGATCTTCAAGGCCTAAGTATGAGAGAACTTCAGAATTTAGAACAACAGCTTGATTCTGCTCTTAAACAAATTAGATCACGAAAGGTAATTAATAAATTAAAACCATGGAAGCAACTTTAATTTGACTGTTTTGAACATTGAACTGAATATCATATATATTCAGTAATTCTGATGATTGTTTTATCATGTGTAACTTGCAGAATCAAATCATGTATGAGAATATCTCACTGCTTCAGAAAAAGGTTATTATTGTTTGCTTTTATTTAATTACAAAGAATACACACAAAAGATAATAATGTTGATCACATAACTATAGAAGATAGAAACTCACCGACAGTTATATATGATTGTCTTTGTTCACTAAAACTGATCTAAAGTTAATGTTTGATCATCATTTTTGGTAAACAAAAACAATCTTCTATGATTTTTGTTAAATATTTTTTTTAAGTTTAATTATTCTATTGGTCTTTATAGTTTTACTAAATTTTTAATTAATTTTTTATTTTTTTTAATTAGGTTCCTATATTATTTTTAATTTTATAATTAGGTCCTTCCTAACGTAAAAAATGTTAGATCTAACTGAATATTTTTTCGTAAATTGAAGGTATTCATAATTAAAAATTTAATTAAATCTTTAACCGAATGTATTTTAAGAGAAATATTATGTTAATTTTAACATTTTTAAAATAAAAATGACTTAATTACAAAATTTAAAGTAGTGTAGAGATCCAATTAAAAAAAAAAATATCAAGATCTAATTAAAAATTTAGTAAAGCTATATAAGGACTAACAGAATAACTAAACCTTTTATTAATAGTTATTTTAGAGAAATGCTCGAAAACCAACAAAATTTATTATTTTTGTTTGTTATTTTTAGCTATCAACCTAATTTTTTTATTCTAGTAATCTAAAAATATATTTTAGCCTACATTTTTAATTTAAATAGTGATAGCTAACTCCTGATCAATAATAATAAATTATGCTGGTTGTCTAATTATTTTTCTTTGTTGATAATTTTACTTTTTTTTTTTTATATGTTTTATAGTCTAGAGAGTCTACAATATTATAAAAAATGCTTTATTAGTTTGAGAGAAAAGCAGAAGGATATACACATAAAGTTTCAAGACTTATATTAATCCCAAAACATGCTAAGGTCGTGGTAACTGGAATTTGGCCTTAATTCGATATTAGAAAAAAAAAAAATCAAATATATACGTCCAAAACTATTTTGACATTGAATCTCAACTCAAAATCTTCCAAGAAAAGTTATTATTAGAATTGGAAAATAGAGCCAAACACTTTTTTGATGGCCAAGTGAAAGAATTATTGCTTCAAAAAGTTAAGTGGAAAAAAATTATGCATTTTGAAAATTTTAACAAAATCTTTTAGAATAAAATATATTTTTAAACCCTTAAATATTTATAAATTTTTAATTTTATCTCTGACGTGTAACTTGTTTTAATTAATTTAACAATTAACATCTCTAAATGTTATCAAATATATTTCTATGGCCAATTGTCATGCCACTGGCTATATATAACGGTATATATTTGACAAAATTAATTTAAAAATATTAAATATAACCTTAAAATAATTCAAATTCATTAAATATGAAACTGAGATAATTTTAAGTATTATTAACAAAATTAAAATTTTATAAAGTTGTGAGCAAAAGACAATGACCCTATTTTTTTATTAGAAAACATTGACAAAATTAAATTAGACAACCTTTTCCAACATCAACCAGAATCAAACTACAAAAGAGAAGTTCAAAATCATAAATCAAAGTACTGTGAGGATTTATTGAAAATCACCACATGTAAAGCTACTTAGAATTTAGCAAGTCAATTATTGGAGTAACAATACCTTAAGCACTAATATAATATAACCTAAAAGTAGTGACAGAACAGAAGTCTCAGTTTCTCCTTTTGACTAAATCTTATTTATACCTTCACTACTAATCTTTTAGTTTTGAATGTAATTAATAAGGTTATCTTTTTTTCTAATGAGAGACGCTTGTGATGTTGTTGTTATAATTATTATTATCTTTTTAACTTTTAAGAGATGTTTGTATTTTATTTTTATTCTAGAAAACAAATTCCAATCAGCCAATGTGGACACACGTCATTATTTTTTTTCGTTAGTCTACAATTTAAATTTATTATTATATTTACATTTTTATGTTATACAATATTGAACAGGAGAAAGCTCTAAATGAACAAAACAATTCACTAGCTAAGAAGGTAACAATTTTTTCCTTCAAATTTGACTATATACATGAATTTCAAATCTTACACTGAATTTGAATATATATATAAATTGAGTGAAAACTAGATCAAGGGGAAAGAAAAAGCTACCACAGAACAGACTCGTCAATTGGAGCTGCAAGATAATTATACTGTTGCACCTCAAACCTCAGAAAACTTGAATATTAGGTGAGTGATATAGGATTAATGGCTTTTTATTGAATGAAAACTCAAATATTAATTGATCAATATATATGCAGAGGAATGCCACAAGATAGAAGTGATAATGAAGAACATAATGATAATGAAGAAGGTATCCAAATTAATGCTAGTGCTAATATCCTTCTTCCCAATTGGATGATTCCTCCTACAAATGAATAGAATTGTTCAAAGGTGTTACACAACACATATGATGGATATATATGATTTGGAAAAGAAACCTACCTTATTTGATGAAAAATGTAAAATGTAAAATGTCTAATTTGTTATGTGGTGTATCTCATTTGATGACTTTAATTAATCAATTACCTAAAATATAGTAATGTGTGTCTAATGTCTGTATTTCTTATTAATTTTAAAGGTACTTGGTAAATTACTGACATACATACATGTCTATAAGTTGTATACAAATACATATAATCTATAGGTTTCTAGCTTCATTTTATTTTATTTTTCATTTTCAACTCTTTGAATAGTTTGAATTTTCTTTCTTCCAATTATGTTGGTGCGTATTTTTTAGTGGATTAATGACTTGTTTGGGTGAGTTTCTAAAAAAAGATCTTTTTTTTAGTTATCTTTTTTTAAAAGATCTTATGAAAAAGTAAAAGTAATTTTATGTTTGGATATTTCATGCAAAAAGATATTTTTATCTATCAATTATGTTTGGGTATAACAATATAAAAGTACTTTTTTGTTTATTTATTATATAAAAAACATCTTTTTTTTTAAAAGAAAAAGATCTTTTCAAAAAAAAAAATTTAAATTACAACTTATCAAAAACGATATATTTTTTTATTTTTTTAGTACTTTTACTTTTACTACTAAAAATTTGCCAAACACACTAAAAAATAAAAAAAAAGATATTTTTTTATTAAAAAAATATTTTTTTTATCAAAATAATAACGTCCAAATAAGCACAAAGATCTATGCGACTTTTTGCCTTAGTGGGTTCATGAAACTATTTTGGGTTTGTGTTATACTTTTTATTAACGTCAGAATGCTTCTTTATTTGTATATAATTTTAATTATAGAAAGATCACCATACTTAGATTGATTTTTAAAAGATAATAATGAATACAATTGAGACTTTAATTCAAGTGATAAATGATGTGTCTTTTAATATGTGGCATCCAAATTCAAAATTTAGCGAAGATCAAATAGTGGATTGAAATACTAGAAGATCAATTGGTTCGGTATGATGATAGAAATACTAGCTTTTTCCATATGCAAACCATCCTTAGAAGAAAATCTAACAAGGTTCATGGGTTGCTAATCAGTGATGGGTCTTGGTCTGATGATCCGAAAATTTTGCAAAGGGAGGTTGTTCATTTCTTCAAAAACATTTTTTGTTCTACTGAGCCTGTTGAGGTTAATTGCATGGGAAAAATTTTTATGCCATCTCTTAGCCAGAATGCTTGTGATAATTTTTTTAAACCAGTAACAATGTTGGAGGTTAAAGAAGCTCTGGATAATATGAGCTCGTTCAAAGCTCCTGGGCCGGATGGTTTTCAAGTTTTTTTCTTCAAGGAATATTGGGATGTGGTGGGTCATGAGGTATGGCGTACTGTTCAGAAAGCATTCTTAGGGGAGACGTTAAGCCATTCTTTGTTGGAAACTTTGATTGTTCTTATCCCTAAGTGCGACCCTCCAACTAGATTGAAGGATTTTCGGCCAATAAGCCTTTGTAATGTAATTTATAAGCTAGTGACTAAAGTGCTGGTTAATAGATTACGACCATTTTTGGATGAGATTGTTAGCCCAACTCAGGGAGGGTTTATTCATGGTAGAGGAGCACCTGATAATACTATTGTCGCCCAAGAAGTTCTTCACTTTCTTAAGCGGACAAAGTCTAGAAAAGGAGCTATGGCTTTTAAGATTGATTTAGAAAAGGCTTATGATAGAGTTAATTGGAATTTTCTTGAGCACACTCTTGAATCTTTTGGCTTTCCTTCTCTAATTATTCGGCTTGTAATGAATTGTGTTCAGACCTCAAATTTTTCCATCCTTTGGAATGGGAATAGATTGGACAGCTTCCAACCTCGCAGAGGGCTCAGGCAAGGAGATCCAATTTCTCCGTATTTATTTGTTTTGTGCATGGAGAGATTGGCGTGCTTTATTTCCAAACAAGTTGACGAGGGTATTTGGGATGGTGTGGCTGTTTCTAGAGGGGGACCTAGAGTTTCTCACTTGATGTTTGCAGATGACCTCCTCCTTTTTTGTAAAGCGAAGAAAAGTCAAGTTCAGAATGTTGTGCACACCTTGGAGTTGTTCTGTAAAGCTTCAGGTATGAAGGTTAACATTGAAAAATCTAAAGCTATTTGTTCTAGAAATATCTCTAATAGAAGGAAGGAAATGTTGTCTGGTGTTTCTCATATTCCTTTTACTAGTGACCTAGGCAAATACTTGGGGGTGAACCTTAATCATCCTCGAGCTGCTAGATCTATTTTTTCGGACTCTTTAGAGAAGATCAAGAATAGGCTGGCTAGTTGGAAAGGTCGGCTCCTTAACAGAGCAGGCAGGCTTTGCTTAATTAAATCTGTTGCTTCTTCTCTTCCTATTTATAAGATGCAAGTGACTCTTTTTCCTACTTCGGTTTGTCAAAAGATTGATTCTGTACTTAGACAATTCTTGTGGAAGGGAAAGGTGGGGGAGCGTTGCTTAAATTTGGTCAAGTGGAACAAAGTTGTCACTCCAAGAAAATATGGAGGCTTGGGAATTAGAGATACTCAATGCGTAAATTTTGCTTTACTCGGAAAGCTTGTTTGGCAATTATTGCATAATAAAGATAAGCTTTGGGTAAGAATTATGTTGGCAAAATATTTATCTGGGAGTTCTTGCTTTTCACCAAAATTTTCTAATAATGTTTCAAGCACTTGGCGAGCGACTTATAAGACAATAGAAAAGCTTCGTGATGGTTTTGATTGGTGTACATGCAGGATGTCTCAATCCTTTTGGTATCATGTTTGGCAACCATGTGGAACGCTAGCTCCTTTGGTTCCTTTTGTGCACATTTCTGATTCTCACTTGAAGTTAGAAGATGTCTGGCACCTTGGGCGTTGGCAGTGGGATATTCTTTGCACAAGATTCCAGAAGAAGTTAAACTTGATTTGATGTTCTTTGATCCTATCAAGCAGGCAGGAGATAAAACAGGTTGGTTTTGGACAAACTCAAATACTCTCACCTACTCGACTAAAAGCGGGTATGAATGGCTATTGAAGAAGAAATTTGGCTGGAATGATAATGAAAATTGGCTTTGGTTTTGGCGCTTGAGAATACCGGAGAAGATAAAGTGTCTGCTCTGGCTTTGCCTCAACAACGGAGTTCCCACAGCTAGTTACCGTTTTCAAAGAAGTATTTCTACTTCTGATTTTTGTCAGAGATGTTATCTTGCTCTAGAGGATATTAACCACTGCTTTAGGACTTGCCAAAAAGCTCGTCAGATTTGGATTAGCTTAAATTTGGGAATGACCGTTGAGGACTCTAATTTGGATTTTGTGTCTTGGATTCGTTCTAACCTCAACAAAAATGAGTTTCTCTTTGCAGCGGCCTTTTGGTGGATTTGGAGGGATAGGAACAATGACATCTTCCACCAAGATGATCTATGGAGTAAGGAGAAAATTGTTCACTTAGTTAAACATGCTGCTCGAGATTTCTCTAATGTTGTTATCAACCAAAAACATATTATTCCTTCTTCTTTGAAATATAACTGGGAACCACCTCCAATGAATGTCTGTAAAGTGAACTGCGATGCAAGCGTTTTTGAAAATGAGCAATTAGCTGGCTTTGGATGTATTATTAGAGACAGCATGGGAATTTGGATAAAAGGTTGTTCTGCCAGTATACCTCTTTCTAGTGTTCTCTATTGTGAGCTTTATGCTATTTGGAGAGGGCTTGTTATGGCTTGGGATTGCGAGTGCAAAGAGGTCATATGTGAAACTGATAATCTTGATGCGTTTCTTCTTGTTTCGCGAGGCACAACCAGCATGATTAGGAATGACTCTGATCTACTTGACAAAATCAAAGAGATGCTCCAGCGCAATTGGACAGCTATTTTAGTGCACATCCAGCGAACAGCAAACAGAGCGGCTGATTTAATGGCTAAGACTGCTGTTTTAAACAAGCAGGTGTATCTAGAGTGGTTACTTCCTCCTAATAATTTAGACATTATTATTAGAGAGGAGTACTACTCTTTTTCTTAGGTCTTTTTTTTTGTGTTATGTTCAGTCACAAAAAAAATAGTGGATCGAAACCCTTAAGTATTGGGTGTGTGAATGTGTAGTGTAGGCGAGAACTCTCCAATTTATCTGACAAAAAATAATAATGATAATAATAAATTAAATTAAGATGGATATTCCTATTAGGGATGGCAACGGATTCCCATGGGGTGGGGACATGCCCCCGCCCCGCCCCCACCTCCATTACCTGTCTCTGTCCCTGTCTCTGTCCCATTTCTGATGTGTGAGCATCTTTTCTATCTTTTCCTATTGAATTTGCATTTAATTTGTTAAGTTTAATCAAGAATTAATTATCTTTTAGCCACTATGGATGCTACTTTGAGTCTTGTGCAATTCTGTTTATTTTAGGTAGCATTCGGTTGGATTTGATGGAGCTTCCGCAGAAAAAGAGAAGAAGGCTATATAAGGCAGGAATGGCTTAGAGGATGGAGAGGAAGCTTGCACAAATGGAATCAGCACAAGAATTAAAGGAGATGACCAGCGAGAAGCGACGTGTGCGCGTGACATGCACCACGTGCAGAAAACGTTGATTTTTAATTCTGATTTAAACTTTAATTTTTAGAAAATAGGAAAAGATATTATTTTAGTTTTAGAAAATAGATTTTAAATTAATTAGGATTAGATATAAAAGGAAAAAAAAACTTCTCTTCTGGGAAGGGGGGAGTCAAACATTATTCCACTTTTCATTCCATCTCAGCCGAATTGACAGTTTACCATGAATCCTAGTTTTTCTCTCTGCATCATGAGCAACTAAACTTCCACTGTTAAGGTTAGGAACTCTGTCTATTGTATGGATTGATACTATTATTTTTCTATTTTAATTCATGTGTTGATTTCTATTTCAAGAATTGTTTTCGTTCTTTATCTTATGAATTTGGGTGGAATGGAAATATGACCCTTATTCTAATTGAGTTCTTGTATAACTTGGAAAAGCTCTTTACTTGAACAACAGCTTGAAAACAATTTCTCCTAAACTTCTAATTATCTGGACTTAACGGGATACATGACATACAATCCTTTTATATTTGGGTAATTAGAGTTTCTGTGGCACATAAACTAGAATTTAACTTCATCCTCTAATTGGAATTAAGTGACCAAGAAATTGGCGGTTGATGAAAGTTAGAGTAGACTAAGAAGGTCTAAGGAATTAGGGCTTAGTCATATATAGTTTGTCATGAATTGAATCTTGCATGATTAAAATAGTTAGTAAGAAAAGTCAATCCAGAAGATAGATATATCTGAAGCCTTAACTGTTTCTCTACATATTATTCACAACTTGTTTACTGCTTGCTTTTTAATATTCTAAAATTACTGTTAATGCTTTTGAACACTCAAACACTCTTTTTTGTTTGTCTAACTAAGTAAATCACTTAACCGTTGTTGCTTAATCCAGCAATCCTCGTAGGATCAATCCTCACTCACCTGAGGTATTACTTGGTACGACCCGGTGCACTTGCCGGTTAGTTTGTGGTTATAAATTCTGCACCAAGCTTTTGGCGCCGTTGATGAAAGTTAGAGGAGACTAGAAAGGTCTAAGGAATTAGGGTCTAGTCACATATAGTTTGCCATGAATTAAATCTTGCATGATTAAAAACTTGGTGCAAAATTTATAACCACAAACTAACCGGCAAGTGCACCGGGTCGTACCAAATAATACCTCAGGTGAGTGAGGGTCGATCCCACGAGGATTGATGGATCAAGCAACAATGATTGAGTGATTGGCTTAGTCAGACAAACAGAAAATAGTGTTTGAGAGTTCAAAAGCATTAAACAGTAATTTAGAATATCAGAAGACAGGCAAGTAAATAAGTTGGGAATAAAATATGGAGAAGGCAGTTAAGGCTTCAGAGTTATCTATTTTCCGGATTGACTTTTCTTATTAATTTATTTTAATCATGTAAGATTTAATTCATGGAAAACTATATGTGACTAGACCCTAATTCCTTAGACCTTTCTAGTCTCCTCTAACTTTTATCAACCGCCAATTCCTTGGTCAATTAATTCCAATTAGGGGGTGAAGTTTAATTCTAGTTATTATGCCACAAAAATCCTAATTATCCAAATATAAGAGGATTATATGTCACGTATCCCGTTAAGTCCAGATAATTAGAATTTAGGAGAAATTATTTTCAAGCTGTTGTTCAAGTAAAGAGCTTTTCCAAGTTATACAAGAACTCAATTAGAAAGAGGGTCATACTTCCGTTCCACCCAAATTCATGAGATAAAGAACGAAAACAATTCTTGAAATAGAAATCAGTACATGAATTAAAATAGAAAAATAATAGTATCAATCCATACAATAGACAGAGCTCCTAACCTTAACACAACGCCTGATTTCAAATCATCCACCCCCAATCCTAATTCTCTCTTGTTCTTTTATCCTTTTATTCTTCTTTCATGATACTATTTGTTTTTGTTTTCAGTTCTTCTTTGCTTGAGGACAAGCAAACCTTTAAGTTTGGTGTTGTCGCTTCGCTTGTGGCTTTTCTGTTTATTTTAATGGCACCAAAGGGAGGCAAATCATCTTCACGGAGGAGCACAGTCTGAAGAATGAGACGGCCACTAGGATAACGGAGGTGGTTGAGTTCCTTTCATTCTATATTTTCTCCCGTTCTTATTATGTTATATTCCTGTTTTCTGCTATTTTACTTGATTTCTCCATGATCCTTTGTTATTTCAATTCCTAGGTTCTAGTAAATTAGTTATTTTTATTCTGTTATTCGTTTAATTCTGAAAAGTGTCTCATGTATTGCTCACTGAGTTTGAATCCAAAAGAAAAAGAAGAAAAAGATGTAATGCATGAGAAATTGAGTTTATTTTTTTAGAGTAGTCTCATTTAATCAAATGTGGTGGTATTCTTTGTGATTCTGAATGCATGACATAAACCGTGCATGTTGAATTTGAATCAAAGACTGTTGATGTATAAGGAAAAGGAGTTTAGAGAACTATTATGAATTTTCTGAAATTTGTAAAAGTTGATCCTTGAAGCAAAAGAAACAGCAAAGAAAAAACAAAGAGAAAAAAGAGGATATAAAAGCAAGGTCCAAGGCTCTGAGCATCAATGACTAGGGAGGTCAGGCATGATTAAAAGCTCAAAGAGTTGTTTCCCTAGTCATATGCTTGTGGTGTTCTTGTGTCAAGTAATCCTTGAGACAGAACATTTAGAGTCAAGATCAACTGCAATTAGTAGAGTATGCCAAAGGCTTTGAGCACCACTGTCTGGGAGTAACTGAAAGAAAAATCAGAACTTGAAGAGAGTTCTCCAGTTAAGTGCTTGTGGTGTTTTTGTGTCAAGTGAAGCTTGAGACAAAACATTTAAAGTCACGGCTAGGCTCAAGGTGCAAGGCACCAGTTAATTGAGAATTAAGGGATATCCGCTGTGTTCAAGGATTTAATTGAAATATAAAGATAAGAGAATTCATAATATGATCCGGATTCTAATTCCGAATGACATTGACATTCTTCTGACTCAAAGGAAAGTGAGATGCCAAAACTGTTCAGAATTGCAATAGATAAATCCCACTTTAAGAAGAGACATGAGCATAATTGAACTCTCACTTCTCATGCAAATTCACATCTTAACCTTGTATTAGATTTAGTTGCTTGAGGACAAGCAACAATTCAAGTTTGGTGTTGCGATGCGTGAGCATCTTTCCTATCTTTTCCTAGTAAATTTGCATTTAATTTGTTGAGTTTAATCAAGAATTAATTATATTTTAGCCACTATGGATGCTACTTTGAGTCTTGTACAATTCTGTTTATTTTAGGTAGAATTCGGTTGGATTTGATGGAGCTTCCGCAAAAAAAGAGAAGAAGGCTATATAGGGCAGGAATGACTTAGAGGATGGAGAGGAAGCTTGCACAAATGGAATCAGCACAAGAATTAAAGGAGATGACCAGCGAGGAGCAACGCGTGCGCGTGATTTGGAGATTTGCTCAGCGACACGTGCGCGTACCTGACTTGTACGCGTGACACGCGAAGAAGACCATCGACGCGTACGCGTGACTGACGCGTACCCGTGACATGCGCCACGTGCAGAAAACGCAGAAAACGCTGATTTTTAATTCTGATTTAAAATTTAATTTTTAGAAATAGGAAAAGATATTATTTTAGTTTTAGAAAATAGATTTTAAATTAATTAGGATTAGATATAAAAGGAAAAAGAAACTTCTCTTCTGGGAGGGGGAGGAGTCGAACATTATTCCACTTTTCATTCCATCTCAGCCGAATTTACAGTTTACCATAAATCCTAGTTTTTCTCTTTACATCATGAGCAACTAAACCTCCACTGTTAAGGTTAGGAGCTCTATCTATTGTACGGATTGATACTATTATTTTTCTATTTTAATTCATGTATTGATTTCTATTTCAAGAATTGTTTTCGTTCTTTATCTTATGAATCTGGGTGGAACAGAAGTATGATCCTTGTTCTAATTGAGTTCTTGTATAACTTGAAAAAACTCTTTACTTGAACAACATCTTGAAAATAATTTCTCCTAAACTTCTAAGTATCTGGACTTAACGGGATACGTGACATATAATCCTTTTATATTTGGGTAATTAGAGTTTCTGTGGCACATAAACTAGAATTGAACTCCATCCTCTAATTGGAATTAAGTGACCAAGAAATTGGCGGTTGATGAAAGTTAGAGTATACTAAGAAGGTCTAAGGAATTAGGCCTTAGTCATATATAGTTTGCCATGAATTGAATATTGCATGATTAAAATAGTTAGTAAGAAAAGTCAATCCGGAAGATAGATATTTTTGAAGCCTTAACTGTTTCTCTACATATTATTCACAACTTGTTTACTGCTTGCTTTCTAATATTCTAAAATTACTGTTAATATTTTTGAACACTCAAACACTCTTTTCTGTTTGTCTAACTAAGTAAATCACTTAACCGTTATTGCTTAATCCATCAATCCTCGTGGGATCGACCCTCACTCACCTGAGGTATTACTTGGTACGACCCGGTGCACTTGCCGGTTAGTTTGTGGTTATAAATTCTGCACCAATCCCCACGATGGGTAACGGAGACTTCGTATCCATCGGGGACTTGGATATTCGCTGATCTCCGCAGATTTTTAAACAAAAATGAAAAAATTGAAAAAAGAGAAGTTTTTTTGAGAAATACGATCAAAATCATAGCAATCAGAATCAGAAATATAATTAAGATTAATAGAATCAAAATCACAGCAAATAATTAACATAATCAATATCACAACAATCAGAATCAGAAATATAAATTAGGGTTAACAGAATCAAAATCACAGCAAATAATTAACATAATCAATACCCCAATAATAAGAACATAATCAAAATCACAATAATCAGAATTAGAAATATAAGTTAGAACTAACAGAATCAAAATCACTTTAAAGAGACTCTGACACAAAGACAAGGAAGAGGTTGACATTCTTGCTGGACGACGAACACGCTCTGATGGCGAAGAGGCCCTGATGCGAAGATGACAAAACACGAAGATGGCGAAGAGTCTCTAACGCAACGCTGCTACCTCGGTAATCAGTAACCTCGAGAGTAAGAGGGAAGGATTTTGGCGGTGAGGAGTAGGAGGTAGCAGACGATGAAAAGACGCGGCGAGGCTCCGACACGAAGATGAACTGAACGCGAAGACGCACTCCCTGCTGTGGTGAGCGTGACGGTGACCTCGACAGGTGGCGATGAAGGACTGAGGGGGTGGGAGGTGGCGGTGAGGGGTTGGGAGGTGGCGCTCAGCGATGGTGACCATGCATGCGTTTGTGAGAGGACTCAGAGGAGAGGAGAGGAGAGGCTGAGGGTGAAGAGTATGAACTTTGAAGAGTGAAGAGTTTCAATTTAGGGAATGAGGAGTGACGACTAGGGTTATTGAATAATGTTATATATATAGTAAGGGTAGTTTAGGCTTTTCATATATACGGGTATTTAACGGGCTCCCACGGGGTGGGGATCTCTATCCCTGCTCCCGCCCCATTTATTACACGGGGACTTGTCTCCCGTCCCCGCAGGTAAAAAATCGTCCCCATATCTGCTCCCTAACGGGTAAATCTCCGCAAGTATCTGCCCTGCCGGGGATTTTTGCCATGCCTAATTCCTATGATAACATCTTCACATGAAAATAACATTGTGAGTTATTAGATAGTTTGATATATTTGACTAAACTTTTTAATAATTCACAATGTCATCTTTACGTGAAATTGTCATCATGTAAATATTCTCCTTAAATTAATCATTTTCTTAATTGTTATTACTTAAGAACTGATGTGACTCAATCACGATTAGGGGTGACAAATGGGAAAGCCCGTTCCATCTAGCTAAAAGCTCGTTATCTGGCAGATTGGCCCCCCATCCCTCCTAGTGAGGCGGTCCTGAATTTCTCCTCTGCCTCCGACGGGTTGGTGGGCTTAAAATCTCTTTTTTTTAATAAGCCATTAAATATTAAACAATATATATAATTTTATAGTTATTTCAATAAATTTATAATTTTTAAAGACAAAAAAATTATAATTTCTAAATTCTTAAACATTAAAGTCTTTATAATTATAAATATGTAATAAACATAATCATAAACCAAGTTTTTTGAAACAAAATAATAAAATCAACATTGTCCAAAGCAAAACAAACATTATCCAAAACATATAATTAAACATATTCAAGTTTATAATCAATCAAATATAAAACATAATCTAAAATATAACTTAAAACATCTTCAATTATCATGTTCATCCTCTTGTAGATTAATAACATCATAGAAAATTGTAAAAAAAAAGCCTGACAAAAAAACTGCTTGGCCCGCCCGTCTCGCCGAAATCCACGGATTAGATGGTGGGGGTTAGGCGGGCTTTTTAAATTTGGCGGTCTGAAATTTTCAGGTTAGCCCGCCTTTTTTAGTGGGTTACACGGGTTGGGCTGGTAGGTTTCGGTCCATTTGTCACCCCTAGTCACGATTATATCTTTTATAAACCAGTTTGAGACATTTATTCTTTTTATTAAACCAATTTGACAAAAAAAAAAAAAATTTGTGGACCATTTTAACTTTTTAACATTTTTTTAACTGTGCTCTTTTTTTCTTTTAGATCTAAGGTTAAATAAATGTGGGGCTGAATGGTTATTTGGTTAGAAGAGGAAAAAATCTCCTAAACAATTGCAATAAGGAGTTGCTTTATTGTTAAAAAAAATGCATAAAAAAATAAAACCGTCATAACAAATCTATTTGATATTAGTCTATGTGTGTTTATTTGTCACCAATTGTAGTGAGTTTTTTGAACCTACAGATCTACATGAACCAAGCGAATTAAAGCTTTGTTTGGTTGAATGGAAAGAATCTGAAAGAGAAAGGGTTTAATTAATTTCTGAATTTCCAAATCCACCCTCAAACATGTTCTTCTCCTTCTTGCTCTATTCACAAACATGTTCTCGAGCCTCCTTCCAAAATTATTGTCCATTAATCATTATATATTATTTCACCGTGGATTTGTTTATTTAAAAAAAAATAACTACCTATCACTGAGTGAATTGTACGTTCGTTCCATTGATTAATGCCACTATTGTAACGTAATTGTAAACTATTTACATTTTACACATTGATGTGACGGGTTAGTGTAGATTAGCTTTTGAAAAGATGCTTATTTTTTATTTTTAAAAAAAAATATTTTAACAAATAAAAATTATTTTATATTTAGATATATTTTTTTAAAAAAATGAAGTATTAAAAATATTTTTTATTTTTATTTTTTAAAAATAAAATATTATTAACTTTATAAAAAAACAAATAATTTATTTTTTAATAAAAATATTTTATTAAAAAAATTACTTTTTTTTTCACTAAAAAAACCAACCAAACTAATACGTGCTCTCTTTTGGATTAGGAATGTCCTTTGACTTTGACCATTTCATTATCTATAGTTTATATACCTATATATACATACTTTTATTATCTATAATTTATTACATACATAAAAAATTAAAAAAATATTTGTCTGCTTATTTGATATTATTATATTTATTTAACAAATAAAATTAATATACATAATTATAATAAAAAATCTAAGTATTTGGAGTAGGATTTAGATTTTCTAAAGTTAGTAGTATTTAGAGTAATTACTTTGGTCTCTCTCACATTGTTATTAGTAGTCTCTCTCATATTGTCTCTCATGCATAGTAGTTGGAAAAATGTTTTAAAGTTATATTTGTTAAATAATACTCTTTAATTATTAAATTATAATTGTTTTTACATTTATTGTGTTATATAAAATATATTAATACTTAAAAAATAAAAAAATTAAACACCAAATAATTGAGCTTGCTTATTTGCTCAATGTAGAATTCATAATTTAATATCAAATAAATATAATATTGATCTTTCCAATAAATTATATAATTAAATTTTTTTATTAATATTTTCTTGTTTTGTATACTAGCATCCCAACAAGCTTGTAAATTATTAAGAAGAAAGAGAGTCAGCAGAATTATGAAAAAAAAATGAAGAACATGTAAAGAGAATTATTTAGATAAAGGTGTGTGATCTAATTCATGATTAATCATCACAGTGAATATATATTATGCGTTACTGTTATCTAAGAGTATTTATATTAGGGTAAAATGCATATTTAAATCAAATGGAGGTAAATATTACCTTAATCAACCAAAAAAAAAATATATGAATCTCTCAAAAGAATATTTTTATGTAAATCGAATGAGTTTCATTCGAATTGCAGAATCCAACACAAATTCGAATAAAGCAAATTCGAATTAATAGTGATATACACAAATCGAATTTGACTACGAATTATGCATGCAAGGACGTCCCTAGTAATTCGAAATAACCTGTTTCAATTTACACTTATAAATGTCCTTATATAATTCGAATTTGACTGATTCGAATTACCAAGAATATGTAAATCAAACTAGGTAAATTCGATTTATTTAGGCCCCAACGTATATAAATATGACGTGAATGTAAATTTCTCCCATGAGAGTGAAACACAATGGCTAGTGAGGAGAGTTTTTTAGTGTTGGTGCACTATAGAGGGTCGATTAAGAAAAAAACACGCTCTGGTATTAAGTTTACTGATAAGGATCCCCTCAGTATTTTTCTAAAACCTACAACGAGTTTCGCTGAGTTCCTGAATTCTATAGTACAAAAACTGGGGTTGCAAGGCGTGAAACAAGTTGAGAAGTTATTCTATTGCATTTTGATTTCAGTTTTGCGAGATGATGTGAAATACGATTCGTTTGTCATAGGGAGTGACGAGGATTTGAAGGTTCTGTTCCATTGTCGTCGGCAGTTTCCTAAGGTTAGGACACTTGAGCTGTTGGCCAAGCTTGTAGATGTGGTCTCTAGTTCAGGTGGTTCGAACTGGAATCCCCAAGCTCCAGCAACAGCAGCCTGTTCTAGTTCGAGGCCTGTTGGTGCCTCTTCATCCATGCCTGTGATTGCACTTCGGGCAATGGTGGTTGCCTCCCTGTCCTTCGCAGCTGATCTCAACTGCAGTGGTGACAGAGAAGTTGGTATTATTGATACGACGCCAGTTTCATTATAGAGTGGGACACCGGATGGTATAGACGATGTATTGCGGGATGATGATGACTTATGATGATGTGGAGTCGGACATCATTGTCGATGATAGCGGTGATGACATAGCAACGAGTAATCCAGCTGGGGCTGACGGAGCATCCAGCTCAGGGACTCAGCAGTACCCCCCCCCCCAGTTTTTAACTTTAGACATAGATGCCATGAGACAGCGGGGGATTACTGGCGAACCTGTTGGATTTGGTGTCAGAGATACACAGGGTACCAGAGGTATAGCAGAGTTTCAGGTTGGTCAGCAGTTTCAGGACAAAGAGGAGGCCGTGTTAAGTGTGAAGACCTATAGCATCCGATGCGGGGTACAATATAAAGTGGTGGAGTCCGATTATCGCAAGTACTTTGGAAAGTGTAAAGAATTTGGCAATGGGTGCATATGGTTGATTAGGCTCAGTCTCTGCCAGCGTAGAGGTATTTGGGAGGTAAAACGGTACAATGGGCCTCATACTTGTATGGCCACATCGATCTCGAGCGATCACAGGAGTCTTGATTATCATGTGATCTCGGCCTTCATACTGCCAACGGTTAGAGCTAATGCAGCCATGTGTATCAAGGTACTGCTGAATGCGACAGAGGCACATTTCGGGTTTAAACCGACTTATAGGAGGGTTTGGTTGGCTAAGCAGAAGGCCGTGGCACAGATTTACGGAGATTGGGATGAGTCATACAATGAGTTGCCATGATGGGTCCTAGGTGTGTAGATGACAATGCCTGGTAGTGTTGTAATATTGCGGACGAGTCCTGTGCGAGTGGGTGGGCAAGTGGACCAATCGCAAGCCTATTTTCACCGACTTTTTTGGACATTTCCACTGTGTATTGAGGCCATCCGACATTGCAAGCCGTTGGTCAGTATTGACGGGACCCACCTGTACGGCAAATACAGGGGTACGTTGCTTGTTGTGATTGCCCAAGACGGGAGCTCCAACATCCCACCTCCGCCAGGACGTGACTCCGCAGCCGGGTATTCTGGTGATATCAGATCGGCACAACGGTATCAAGGCGGAACTTGAGGCTCCCGACGGAGGTTGGCTACCACCTGCTGCATGCCGTGCATTCTGTATTCGACATGTGGCCACAAATTTTGCCCTGACTTTTAAGGGCAAGGATGCACATAGGCTTCTGGTGAATGCGGCATATGCCAAGACTGAATAGAAATAGTTATGATGCGTCATCGTTAAATATACAGTGTTGCTAATCTAAGAGAGATTTTGACTATATGGAGTGGTTGAAATACTCACATCCCCAGCCTGTAAGAGATCTATCCTGAGCCTCCAACTCGCAACTCAAGGTCCCTTTTCACTCGCTGTAGGGTTGTGACCTGACCAACTGCAACCCAAATCCAGGTTATCACTAAATAAAGCTAACACCAAATAATTGTGACAAATTTTCTCATTTGAATAGAATAGTACCTTGAGGCCAAAAGCCAGCCAAACGTATCATGTCTAGCAGGTCTGAATCCAGGCAGGGAACCGCCAGAAAATCCATGACTGAAGCAGCTATAATGGTCTGGCTAACTTCACCATGTGTCTGTTCGCCACGTGGCACATGCACCGGTATAACCATGAGAGAGCAGCTGCTCCCTAACTGTACCCACCCATGTCCTCAATCCTGGCTATGTATGACAGCCACCTAAAGTGAATGCGAGTACCGGACTTGTCGCCAAATAGTTGAGTCTCCAACAGCATCATATAGGACCAGACATACCTCCTAACAGTGGCCTCATCTGCACCATTAGGAAGCTCTCCGAATGTCTACGGGAACCAACTGTATTTCACTGCGAACTTGTGGATGCAGTTCGCAGGAAGCAATACACCCAACAGCTCCTCGAACCACGCCCAAGCTAGGCGACCACCCTCAATGTACGTCTCAAAATCTGTCAGGCAACCACTGACATGATGTCTATCGATCGGCAGCCCTAACTGGTACGCCACGTCCTGCAGTGTAATCGTGCACTCTTTGAACGACATATGAAACGTGTGCATCTCCTGACGCCATCGCTCCACGAACGCACTAACAATTGGCTCATTCAACCTAAACCAAATCTCGTTCAGCCTCGCAAGATGGTATAAACGGGCTATTTGCAAGTACAGAACAATCCTCTCGTCTAGGCGCATACCCTGCTGCCGTCGCATGCTCATGATACATCGATAGGGCTGCATAAAAAACGTATCAGATTATTTCTCATCTCGGAACATATTTATACAATATTATCAACTAATGCATATCTTAATCCAAAGAATTCAACTTGTACGTAACCAAATAATGTTACGCGTTCAAATACATCATATATGCATCAAGCTGGGTGTAATAAAAAATAGTATAACATTAATAAAAAAAATTTCTTTAACGACTAAGTTTAATGTTAACACAAAAAACTGACTCTAAATAAGTTGCACCCCCCACTATCTTTACTACTCATACTCTTTTATTTATTTGTAATCACTATCCAAATTAAAAATTACTTCGTTGAATCTCTAGAAACTAATAAATCACTAATACAACAACTCTATCTAACTTAACAATTCTAAATAATGACTAGCGTTATAAGAAACAAAAAAAATAACACATGAAATATTTTCGAAAAAAATGTGCGCACTAACCTCTTCATTGATGACACCAGCTATATGAGTGACTCCATCCAAACGATAAAGTTGGTCCGGGTTATCCCCCATCAGTGGAATATCCGAATGTTGAACGCTACCTTGGAGTTTTAGAATAGTGTTTTCTCTGGGATTTAGTAGGATAGTGGTTTGAAATTGTAGTTCGAATGAGCTCAACTCGAACTATATTTATAGGGTAAGCATTGGTAATTCGAATGAGTCCAATTCAAATTACCTTGGACTGCTCCTTAGTGGTAATTCGAATCAACCCACTTCGAATTAGTTACTATGGGCAAATCGAAACAGCTTGTTTCGAATTACCATGTGCTCAAAACTGAATGTAATTCGAATTGGTGTGATTCGAATTAGTGCAAGATTTCGTCCATGCATAATTCGAATTGCTCTCCTTCGATTTGCAATTTCTCTAGTAATTCGAATTGCACTAATTCAAATTAGTGTTAGATTTTATAATTCAAATAAATTTCATTCGGTTTACATAAAAACGTCCACTTAGAAGATTTATGTAACATTTTTCATTTTAAATGAATTATGTAATTTTAGTTTCACTTTGGTTTAAATATGCATTTTACCCTTTATATTACACATATGCTAACAAAATAACTAATTATTCTACGGATTAACAACTCTAATGCTAGCTAGAGCCAAATTACAGCTCTAAGCTAATTGATTTTATCTATTCTAATTTTAACTTAATTTATTACAAATCTCACATCTTTTTTACTTTAGATTTTTAAAAAATTTATAAGCACAAAACATTACTTATCTCATGAGTTAGCCTTTTGATTTGAGTTAGCCCTACTCACGATCATTTCTGGACATAGAGTATACATTAGACTTTTTATGGTATGACTAAAATTATATTTATTTCTAAATATATTTACTCTATTTAAAAATATGTTTTTGTTTTTTTTCTATAAATAAATTATTTGAAAACTATATAGAATTTTTAATTAAAATTATAATTATTAAATTTACATACACTTTTAAACTATGGAATCAATTTTTTTTCAAGTTAATGAGTAACTAAAAAGTTTTAATACAATATTTTCCAACCAATTTATAATAGAAAGAGATAGAAAAGAACAAAATTGAGTTAATGTTGGTTGAAGAAGTTGATTCTTAAATAATTTTTTTCTTAATTATATGAGTATTACACAGTTTATAATTAAGTATATTCTAACATCGCTAAAAGCAATTGATTTTTTAGCAATCTAAATTCTAGAAGTTACCGCAAATTTGTTTATCAATTCAATAATTATTTCATTAAGAGTAATTGAAGTTTTTGTGTGTGTAAAAGGTTGATTCTAAGTAAAGTAAAATGGGTGAAGAAGTGTGACAACCTTATCACCATGTCCAAATGTGATTGTTGTTTGTCGGTTAATGTCTCTGCAAATGCTGGCACAGTCAGAACTCATCAGAACTGAGAAGTGAATTCGTGAATGCTCTAAGAAGAGATCATCATCAATGGCAGCAGTTCAATTCTTTGCCTAATGGACTTTAAAAGTTGACAAAGAAAAGGGTTCTTCTTTGCCTTTAACGCTCATTTGAAACCTATTACTTTTATAGCAATATAAACTTTATTATGGAATAATATTCACTTTTCTTAGTATGAATATTCTCGCTGCCGCTACATATTTATTTTTGTGGCAATATAACTGCCACAAATCCACATCTATATATGTATCACTACCTCATCATCCTTCCAAAGAAAAAATAAGGACCAAACATATTTTATTCTATATTCAATTATATTATTCGTTTTAAAAAATCATACAAGTTGAGTCTAAATAACTACATTACCCTTACTTTGAAGAAGTAGAGGAGATAGTTTAGTTGGGAAAAAATGTAGATAATTTTAATTTGTCATTAGAAGTTGATTTTGCACCTGTCCATACAAAAATAAATAAGAATACTGCTAAACCCTAAACTCCAAACCTAACAAAATCTACTTTCATAACGTGTGCGTGAAAATTACGTTCTATTTTGTATCCCGCGTTCTTCCTCCTCCTTCTCTTCCTTCTTCTTCTTCTCCTTTTTCTTTGCGTTTCTCTTCCTTTTTCTTCGTGTGTTTCATCTTTATCGTCGTTTTTTTATTACTGTTATTGTTGCTACATTTTTTTCTTCTCTTTCTATTGATTTTGCAACATTATGTATTTTTTTCTTCTTTGTTTGATTTTTTCCTCCTAAGAAAAATTATGAGAATATGAAATAAGAAGATGAAGAAGAAGAAGCAACAGAAGATGAGGAGGAGGAAGAGGAAGAGTTTTGAATTATGCATAACTTATTAGCACACATACATCGAAAATTCTTAAACAATACAATCAAATATCTTCGTGTTACACCCAAATTTGCCGCAAACACAGAAAAATATTTCTTCTAATGCTGCATTTTTTTTCTTCTTCCTTTTTTCTTATTTCTTTCTTTTTTTTAGTTGAATGAATGTAAGTTCATCCTCTTCCAAGTAATTTTTCAGCATTATGTGTTTCTTCTTCTTTTTTATTTGATTTTTTTTTATTTTTATTCTTGTTAAAAGAATAAAACAAGAAGAAGTTTGAAAAGGTAAAATAAAAAGGAAAAGATGAATAAGAAAAAAAAAAGAAGAAGATGGTGATGATGATGAATAAAAGAAGAAGAAGCAGTAGAAGATGAGGAGGAGGAAGATGAAGAGTTTTGAATTATGCAGAACTTATCAGCACACATACATCGAAAATTTTTAAACAATACACTCAAATATCTTCGTGTTACACCCAAATATTTTCATGGTACACCTAAATTTGCTGCAAATACAGAAAAATATTTCTTTCTTTTTTTTAGTTGAATGAATATAAGTTCATCTTCTTTCAAGTAATTTTGTACCATTATATGTTTCTTCTTCTTCTTTATTTGATTTTTTTGGTTTTATTCTTATTAAGAGAGAGAAACAAAAAGAAATTTGAGAAGATAAAACAAGAAAAAAAAAGATGATGATGATGAAAAAAGAAGAAGAAAATGATGATGAATAAGAAAAAAAAGAAGAAAATGATGATGATGATGAAAAAGAAGAAGAGTTTTGAATTATGCAGTACTTATTAGCACACATATACCGAACATTCTTAAACAATACACTCAAATATCTTCGTGTTACACTCATAGATCTTCGTGTTATACCCAAATTTACTACAAATAAAGAAAAATATTTTTTCTAATGCAAAATTTTTACATTACATTCAATTCAAACCATCAACGATGAACAACAATTTTCACAAACAAAAACAATAATCAATTTCGTTCTGGTTTAATTAACAATTTGAACTTGAATTATTCATTATCTTCAACAATGAGATAACTGATGATGGAGGAGAAGGAGGAAAAGGAAAAAGGAGAAGAAATTCCAATGAAAAAAGAAGGAGAAAGAGGAGGAGGAGGAGGTGTTAGTGACGACGATAATAGGAGGAGGTGTTGGTGACGACGATAATGAAAGAGAAAAATAAAAAAGAAGAACGTGCACGCGTAAATATAAATGACTTGTATAGACTTGTATAGAAAAATTGACTTATATGCAGAAAATGATACAATAAATAATAATTTGCACAATCTTAAAATATTAAAGGATCTTTGTTAGAAAACGCGGTGTGGCAGTTGAAGCATAAAATTTATATAATAAAATTATAAAATTGAATAATTACTGTATCCTAACCAAATCTCTAACATAATATAAAGTGGTAATTAATGATATTGTTTTATCTTAACTAAATTCTTTATAAAGAGATCCTAAATGGGTAATCATTCTACCAAAACCAAATTCCTATACAAAAAATATAAAGTGGTAAATTGTAATATTTTACCCAAAATCAAGTTTCAATTACACCTAAAATACCGAACTAATAGTATAAATACTCAACTTAAATATAAAAAGAAGACACCAAAGATACAAACTAATATTCACTAACCAAAAGAATGAATAATGATTTGGCACAAAAAATAAATGTAGAGACATAATACATACCCAATTTTTTTTTTTTATAATTTTCTTTCTAAGAGTCATTACATTGTTACTTCCGTCGCACTAAACTAAGCTAACTAGGTCACTTGTTTATACTAATTCATAGTTAGTGAAATTACACCACAAATATAACAATTTGTGATATTATCAACTTTTATATTTATGAGTTTTAAGTTAATAATCTTAGGATGAAATATTTAATTAAGTAGTTAATTTTTAATCTTTAAATTAATCAAACTTTGCACTAATACACTTTCAATTAATATCTATGTTTATCAACTTGTTGTATTATTATTTTCAACTGATAAACAAATCAAAATTAATTTCTAATTCAGCATAACGAAAATAATTATTCTTTCTTAAAAATTTTATATTTTTTAAAATTCAAACCAAATTGCTTAATCATCAAAATTATTGATTTTTCTTTCTTACCATCTTTTTATACCTTTTTAAAAGACAAGGAACAAAAGTACATGTCTTGTAAACTCAAATTTTCTAATTAATTTAATATTTTGTCATCTAGTTATCCTAGCTTTTAAAAATGATTTTACCAAATATTACTTTATTCACTTATGCATATATATTAAAAGAAATTTTTATTTTATTTTACCAAATATAATTAATAAATTTTTAAAAAGCCAAGTGTAGATGATTTTGCTAATGAATACATGTTAGAGAATAAAAAATAAAATGTTTTATATAAAAAGAATTAAATTACAAGTTTTGTATTCTCTATATCCAACTTTTTAAAAATTATTTTAAAGATATTTATTATTTTTCTTTTCCAAAAAAATCAGACAAATTGGCACATATATGATCAAATAATTGAATTACCCAGACACCGAAAAAAAAATTACCCAAGTTTATTTGAAGAACTCTCTAATGTACGAAATTTTCTTTTGGAAGCATATTCCTTGAACGATTTTTGGCCATTGTTCCTCCTTAAATTTCTTCCAATTTCCGGTTTTTTTTTTTTTTTTTTTTTTACAGACTCTTCTTAATTAGGCTTCCCTTTTTGATTGGTCAAAGTAAATTTTCATGCCAAAAATTTTCTAGCTATCTAGCATAGCTGGTGGAAAAAATTAGGATAACTTAATTAATTAAAGGTCACTCATTTTCACATTTTTCTAATGTCATTAATAATTATTTTATCTTTTTAAATATTTTAAAAATGGAGTATGGGCTATGGACCGTTCATAAAAAAACTATTAAAAATATTTATTATTTGTCATGATGATAAGGCCCCGTCCTTACAGTTCCCATGAACCAATCCGAATCCGACAACGCATTCAACAAAACCACAGTGGGTTTTCAAAACCACTTTTGGTTTTGGCTTATTATCGATTTATCCCTTTTCTCTTTTCCTGGAATATTATATAAAAAAATTTATTTACGTTATTTTTTTCTATACTTTTTTTTCACATTTTTTAGTTTTAGTATTTTTTTATCAATTATTTGTAGTGCTAAAATTAAAAAATATATAAAAAATATATACAAAAATAACATTATTCTTATATATACTAACGTATAGTATTAATAAACATTATATTAATTATTTATTAATTCATTTTTTATTTTTAAATGAATATAAAATTAATAAAATAAAATTAGATAAAAGGATAAATTACTTATAGTTTAATTAAAAATGATTGTATTTAAATTTTGATAATAATAACAAATATTTTTTATTCATTATATATAATAAAAGATATATAAAAAATAGTTATGTACTAATTTTTTTAGAGTAAAATGACTATTAGATTTTTGAGAATTTCGATTTCGTACTAATTAGTCTTTGAAAAAAAAAAAAGATCAATAGGCCCTCCACGATAACAACCAGTAGACATGTATGTCCCGCCGAATAGTGCGAAATGATCATGAAATGAAGTTGGTTATGTATTTCGTTATCTATAGTGGTGCCTGTTTCGTTGCTGCCACATGAACATGTAAATTATATAATTTTAAACAATGAAATATTTATTATCTTTTGAGTTTTCATATAACCTTTATTAATTACTCTTTATTTATCACAAATCTTGCTAAAACATGTGAAGTTTCGCTCTAAAAATTATTATTTGGATGATAATATTTTTTAAATAAGCATACAAGTACTACTAAGTTTTACGTGATAAATTAATAGAAAGATATCACGTGTCTATCTTTTACTATCATAGTGAAAATCAGATTAATATTTTTTTCTTAAAAAACTAATTAGTCTGAGGTCGAAATCTTTAGAGACCTAATTGTCACTTTATTTTTTTTATATTTTCATTATATATAGAAGATAAAAATATTATATGAAAATAAAAAATTAGTGATAATATTTTTGTATATATTTTTTAGGTGTCTATATTTATATATAAGAGGAGTGCTAGGGGCCAGTAATTTTTGTGTTTTGTAACCATCAATTGGCCATCAATAGTATTTTTAATGATGTGAGATTACATCCAATGGTGAGAGATCACTCACTTTTCTTTTGATGGCACAAAACACAAAAGTTACTGGTCCTAGACTTTCTCTATATATAAATATAAGTATATATTTTATAAAAAAAACTAATTTAATAATTAATTTTTTATAGACGCATTTCATAGTTGTACATAGATATTTCTAAAACAATAGCATGATTTCTCCCCAGCCTTACATTTCCTCTTTTGCCCCTTTGAGTGTAAACAATAATAATAAAGAAGAAATTGACATAGAAGGAAACCCTCATGGCCTTGTTCCTTCTTCTCCCCTGATTCTAACGTCCAAAATAAATTCAGAACAGAAACCATATAAGAAACCCAAAACCCCCAAAATCAAAACCTCTCTCATTCACACATTCCAAACAAAGAAACTTCAGCAATCTATATTAAGATAAACACATAGACCCCAAACTTATCTCAACTCATTATTGTACGGTCCACACTCCACACCTCACACCCTCATAATCTCATCAACAATCTTCACACACATATATATAGTGTTTGATTAGAATCTTAAGTCGGTGGTTCACGCACACAAGGTGTTTGATCAAAGTTCTGGTGCTGAATTGTGTGGAATGGGGCGAGGGAGAGTGCAATTGAAGAGGATAGAGAACAAGATCAACCGCCAAGTCACTTTCTCGAAGAGAAGAGCGGGGTTGCTTAAGAAGGCGAACGAGATCTCAGTTCTCTGCGATGCTGAGGTGGCTCTCATCGTCTTCTCCTGCAAAGGGAAGCTCTTTCAGTTCTCCAGTGACCCCTGGTATCTCAATACTTCTTACCCTAATTTCTGCAAATCTATGCTTTTTTTTTAGGTGAAAAAATTGCTTAGAGATCAAGCTGAAGTGGTCAAGATTAAGATTAAGACCTAATTTTTTTGCAGGTTAAAACTAATTAAATCTAGCTAACTACTGTACTGAACCACTGTTTTATTTTGAACAAAGTATAATTTTATTTTAATTAATTATATAAAACTAGCTACAACTTGGCTTTTTTTTTTTCCATTTAACTTGTATAAGCCTTTGGATCTTCATTGTTGCCATTTTTGTAACTTTTTTTTCTTCTTTTTCTTTGTTTGTCTTCTTATTTTTTCTTCTTGATCCCTAAATATAGGCTTAAGTTCATCACTGTTATATATGTCTCCTAATATATAAAAGGAAAAGCATTTTACTAGGGTTATTTCTTGTTCATATATAGAATTTTGGCTTAATAGTAGTCATTAGTGACTAATTTGTTTGATAAAACAGTGTAAACATTTGCTGTTCTAATTAACTCTTTCTTTTTTTTTTTTTTGGCCCCGCTTGTACTTGTGAAAAGATTGGGAACTAACATGCGTGCATTATCTAGTAATGGCATGTAAATTAAAGCTTTAGAGAAAGTCATGTTGTTTTATTCTCTTTGGGAGTAGTAATGTAGTATATATATATAAAAAAAAATGTTTGATAACCAAAAATAATAATAAAAATAGTTAAAATTTATTTTACAATTAATAAATATTAAATAAGATAAAATTTGAACTATTTTATTTTTTTTCTTAACATTACATATATATGAATATTAATTAATTAATTAGGTAGTTAATTGGAAAAGTTATAGTAATATATGATATGTTATTATGGGGAATGAAAGAAGGGTTAGTTAGTGAAGTGAGTCACTGGTAGGTCTCTCATGGGCATGTAATAAGTGTACTGTGTACGTGTTTGTTTTACTGTTTCAAAAGCATCACCCTCATCCCTTTGATATAACACAACAGGTTTTGCCCTGTTGTCAATCAAATCCAACAAAAAATCTAACTAGCCATTTTTTTTTTATGGTAACAGTTTAGTTAAATTTTTATAATAAGACGGGTTGAATAATCGATAAGTTTTATATTAAAAAAATATTTATATTATGTATATATAAAAAATTAGTTATTAATTAATTATTTGTATAAAATATATATTAAAATATAAAATATAAGTATTTTTAAAATAAGCCATTTATTTCGTAGTATTTTAAAAAATAAGTCATTTATTTAATTGGTATTTATTTTTAAAAAATTTATTCAATAAAACGGTAAAAATATAAAATAAAGATAGGACATTAAAAAAATAATTTTTTGTTTTGTATATAAACTATATGTCAAAATAAAGCAAAAGAAAAACAAAATTGAGACAAAAATTGAAGACAGAAAATAAATATATACACAACAGTTTATCCATGCCAGATTAAATATATCTGAATAATTTTAGTAGTTCTAATTATTTCAAGTGAGGTTTCTGTTTGAATATTTAGTTTCAACCTTTGATAGTGCCATATATATAAATGTGTAAAATCTTATTTTTTTACATTTCCTTTATTTGTGAATTCACAGCATGGAGAAGATACTTGAAAGGTATGAGCGGTATTCATATGCAGAGAGGCAGCTCGTTGCAAATGATCAAGGACCAAATGTATGTCGTCATCGTCGCATCATCGGAATATAGAATTAGCAAAAACAATCAGAATAATTCATTTTTAAACTAACATTTTTAACAACTTTTAATTCATTTATAAATAATACGACATATCTCTCACTCTCACTAGATACATCTCATGAAGTAGTATATATTATAGGACAATAATGAATACAACTGAAGTAATATTGCTTGGATTTAACTCTTCTGATGAATTGTTAATTTTTTTTTATCTAATTACTTATTATTAATTCGTTACGATTATTCAATTATTCATATCTATCCACGCTGTCAGGAAAATTGGACTCTAGAATATGCAAGGCTCAAAGCAAGGGTGGAAGTCTTAGAGAGAAATCAAAGGTATCAAAGAAAATAATTAAGTAAAAGCAAGGGTTTGTGTTCCTATATTATATGCTTTTTAATTTTTCTTTTTCAGGAATTTTATGGGACAAGATCTGCAATGCTTAAGTCTAAAAGAGCTTCAGAATTTAGAACAGCAGCTTGATTCTGCCCTCAAACAAGTTAGATCACGAAGGGTAGTAAAACCATGCAAACCTTGGGTGTTTTTGGCCATATATATAGTGATGATGATTCTGATTTTACTTATATTTAATATATAACTTGCAGAACCAACTCATATATGAGGATATCTCAGTGCTTCAGAAAAAGGTTAGTCTCAGTTTGTATAAACTTTACATTTCGAAAATATCTTATGAGCATAGCTCTATAAAATTTGTACAATGTTTGATAAATTAAATTAAATATTAATTTTAATAAGTTTAAAATAATAATAATAATTATATTTAGTATATAATTTTAAAAAAATATAAAGATAAATATAAATGTTTATTAATATATAATATTATATTAAATATTTTTAATTTTAATAGTTACAAGATAATTTTAAAAAGATTTTTTTAAATATTTTAAAAAATAAATTTAATTTTGATGCACTGTAAATATAAAACCATTTTACACGTGCATCCAATCACATAATGCTACATTAGTAAAACTAACTATTTTTTATATTAACTGTGTGAATAATTTTTCAAAAAAACGATTATCATTACACAACCATAAAAAATATTTTACAATGTAAATGTATGAAAATTAAACGCTTAAACTCTTTTTTTTTTTTAATTTACTAAACTCTAAAACAAAACAAAATATTTGTGTTTTCATCTTCTAAAAAAATGTTAACAAACCAAACCTGACTAGTCTTGGTTACTTTTACTTGTTAAGAAAGAGTGTATAATCATTTTTTAGTTTTTTTTAAGTAACCGTCTCATAGGAATAAAAACGTATAAAGATAAAGAACAAAAAAAAAAATGTTTAGGTCTAGAGATAAAAACAAAAACACTAAATTATTATATATCATATACAGAATATTCTAAAAGTAGAAGAAAATGTTTATATTTTTATACTAAATTTTTGTATTTAATTTCTCTTTCAAATACAATATTTAAACACAACAAATATAAAGCGTGTAATAAAATAATGAAAATGATTTCCAATGTAAAATGTTGTTTCAATTTGTACTCTCTCCTTGCATCACTTTCACAAAATAAAAAGGGGGTTTATTAATGAATATCTGAGGATTTTTAGTTATATAAATGAGAAAATACACTTTCTAGCTTGAAGAGAGAGAAAAAAAATTATGAACACGAACTAGCTAGTAGCTAGCTATTATTCAACTTTTGGGGATTTTCTTTCTTTATTTTTTTTTACAAGATGGGATTTCACAAATTAACTTTTATTTTGAGGAGATGAAAATAGAGATCAAAGGTCAAATTTTTTAGGAATTCATTATATAATTATGTCATGTGGGATTTAGTAAACAAACTTACACTTTTTAATTTTTGACAAAGAAAACTTACATATAATTTAACAACTATTTATAAATATTATATTATTAACTGTATTTAACACACTGAATTGTATGTAAAGGATAAATATGAAAATTGATCAATAAATGATACATTTAAATATGATACTGACATATATATTGAATAAAAAAAAAATCTATACAGTGATAGATACTGTGAATTAAAGAAGATCATAGTACTTAAGTCTTGATTATATATATTGAAAAGAGAGATAATTTATTTTTTTTAAAAAAAGTTAATGAAGCATATAAAATTTGAAAGAAACAATTGACAAAACATAGAGATAAAATATTTTCTTTTCCTCATTAAATCATTAGAAATTGTCACAAGAATATCTCATCAATTCTCATAATGTGAAAAGCTTCATTAAAACAGTTTTACACCGTCATGTGAGAGTTGTGAACTACTGAACTCACTTGTATTTAAACTTTTATACCAATTTATTCACATGTATAATCAAATTTATTTTTGTCACCTAATATTCTATATATAGTTAGTTAGTGATGGTTAGACTTACTAAATGTAGAAAGTTAGTGGTTAGAATTAGCTGACACAACTAAAAGGGTACTTAATTAATTAGTTCTGTTGAATTTATCAAGTTAGTCATTACAGTTAGTTAGGTTCTCATTAAATTTATATATGTCGTAATATGCTATATTCTTTTATCATATCGCAAGTCAAATAAATTTACCTAGTTTGACATTAATTATTTATTAATTATCCCGGTGACGGTGATCAACCAATGTAAGTAGACAGATCATCATAATTTAATTTGTGTAGATTTTTTTATTTTTTTTTCTGTTGTATAATATTGCAGGAGAAGACCCTACAAGAACAAAACACCTTGCTAGCTAAGAAGGTAACAATTTCTTTAATTATTATTGTGTCCTATAGAATTATAGAGTACTAATATTTTCATATTTTTTGGATGAGAAATTATTACTGTATTATTAAATAAAATTAATTATTTTGAAATTATAAAACTTAAAAATTAATCTTAAATCCTTAATCAGATCAAATAAATTAGATATGGATATCCTTATATAAAAAAGGATAAAATAATAATATTATCACTCCTATTTTTGATAATATCATCATATACATAATTTTTTATTTTATATTTATATAAATTTATAAAAAATAATATTATTAAAATAAAAATCACAATATCGAATTCCCAAAAATATGTAACAAAATCTCCCCCTCCGCTCTCTTCAATAATAGCATGAAAGATTTTATACATAGTTTGAGCTCTGAATTTTAAATCTATCTCACTGAATGTGAGCACATGAATTGAGTGAAATCTAGATCAAGGAGAAAGAGAAAGCAATCACACAACAAGCTCAACTGGAGCTGCAAAATAACTTTATGGATCTAACCCCCTTTGTTGTGGCACCTCAATCCTCGGAGATGAACATTGGGTTAGTATTATATATTTTCTTAATTAATTTCATGTTGCTCTGAAACTTTCAACCAAGCATGTCTCCATTATTGAGCTTATGTGTGTATATTCCTTTGGTAATTTTTTATTTATTATTTTGCATTCTCATGCTGCATGAAACCAGTGTGCAGAAGAGTTAAAGAAACTTTTCTAAAGGGAGTTAATTTATAAAGTCGAACCACTTAATATATAATTTAAAGGATTAATTGTACCTTACCCATAAACTTTACCACATGTGTACTTTATTAGTCTCCAAACTTGCATGCTTAAAAATGTCTAGGGGGTAAATTGCAAATATATAAAAGTTAAAGGAGGTATAATGCTCTTATTTTTGCTTAAATATAACAATACTCAGAGAAGTTCAAGAAATCAATTTGTATATTTTAAAAACTCAGAGTCACACTACACTTTCCTTTAAAAATTTAGATATTAAAATTCACATGGCAATGCCGCAGAGATTTCATCTGAGGTTCCAGGTTTTTTTTTTTTTTTTTTTTGTTTAAATTCACATGGCGTTAAGTTCAGGCATATAAAGTTTAATAAGTTTAATTTACCCTAATTGCAATGAGCATTATTGTTGCAAGGGCTACCCTTTTTGTGAAAAAAAAAATTCACTGTAGAGATAAACTTATTTTGAACGAGTTTTATTAAGAGAATAATATAATATGGGACTTTTCCAAAATTAAAATAAAATAAAACAAAATAAAAAAGCAAAAGGATGTCCGGAAATTTATTTTTTGACACAAGAAAATCCAGATTATTATTATTATTATTATTATTATTATTTTTTTACAAGCAAGACTTAACTTTATTAATTACTTTATCACATTTTTTCGGTCACATATTGTATCACCTATTCAGGTTGTATTACTCTTTTTTCTGCTTGAAATTTTTATAAATGCATATAGAGGTGCTTCATAAAATTGTTTCTCCCATTTAATTTCATTATATTTTGAAGAAAGTGATTTTTGAGAATATATTTATAATAATGCATCCAAGTTACAACTATGTATATATCCAAAAAAACATATCTAATAAGTTAAAAGCATACTTCGGAAAGTTAATGACAATTCATACGTATTGTTCTATATTATTTTTAGGAAAATTATAGGATACTAACGTATTATCTGCCAACTTATTATCAACAATAATTAATTATTATATTTTAAACACATATATAAAGAGACACATCCAGAAA
Organism: Arachis ipaensis; assembly: GCF_059453495.1. Lineage (NCBI taxonomy): Eukaryota > Viridiplantae > Streptophyta > Magnoliopsida > Fabales > Fabaceae > Arachis > Arachis ipaensis. The sequence goes on along the minus strand of NC_142435.1, from coordinate 134,577,594 downwards.
ATATATCTATAAAGACATTTTTATTAAACACAGGTATAAAAAATATATTTTTATTAGACACATTCATAAAAACACTTCCATTAAGCACAGTTATAAATAAGAGTTGGCAGAAGTTGGCAGAAATGATGTTGGTAACGTAGCGGGATTGTTATTTTTATAACTTGTGTTTAAGATCAACTTCCAAACAGATCATTTTGTTTTTCCTTTTCAAAGCAATAGCAACATATGTAACTAAGTAAGTGTTGAGACTTGGGACTAATAAAGGGCCTACCTACATAATATAGTTCAAAGTTCAAACAATGTACGTGGAATATATGTCATTCACTGAAATATTGAGATATGTTATTTGAATGAAATTAATTTTACTACAGTAAAAATATTTTATGTATATATTCAATTACATAATTATTTTTATTTTTATTATATAAATAATTATCTAAAAACGTATGTAATTAAATAATTATATAAATTTTTTTATATTTATTAATACATAAAAATTAAATTTTATTTGAAATTTTGAATATCTTAATTTAATATTACTAGTCATTGTTTTTGTCAGATATTTTATTTTGTTTGTGTTTCATCTTATTATTTGATATGCATAAAATTAAAAATTATATGTTATTATGCATTATAGCTTTTACTTTGATTAAACTAAAAAACTTAATAAATACTAATCATGGAGGTAAATATATATACATATATATGCAGTGGGTTCCCACAAGGTAGAAGTGATGGCGAACATAATGAAGACATGGCAGCTAATGCTCGTGCTAATAATACCCTTCTTCCCCCATGGATGATTCGTCCTATAAATGAATAGGATGGTATTATTACTAATATATATGAATATGCATGGTTGCAAAGAACGACCTTCCTTAATTATTATATATGATGATGATGTTGTATAATGTCTAATTTGTTATGTCGAAACTCATTTGATGTCTTTTTACTTGAAATATATATGTTATATAATGTATGTGTCATATGTCTGTATGTTTAAAATTTTAAAGAAACTTAGTAAATTCCATGGGTTGTCTATATGTATATATTATATCATATTTATGAGCTTTTGAAGTATATATGGAAGTATGAAACACTATGTCAGATGTGTTAAGATATTATGCATACAAAAACGCAAAGTCCAGAGGTCTAGCATTTTTATTAAAATTTGATCAGTATTTAACTAATAAAAAAAAATGAATAATCTTATACTATTAGATATAATTTCATATTATTAAAAACATTAATAATGACTAATTAATAATTACAAATCACAAAATTTACTGATTCTTTAACACTCTTCAAATGTTATTGGTACATTAAAATTAACGATTAAAATTAATTATTATGCATTTATGTATAAATAAATGTATTATTTAATTATTTTTTAATATATATTTTATATTTAAACATGTATTTTATATTAATAAATAATTTTAATAATTGATTGTGTGATTTTAATATACACTTACCATAATTATTAAGTATGAGAGGTAGAATTAATTTAATAAAAAAAATTTTGGTATCTTTTTTCTTAAATTTACTAAACTTATCTTTAGAATAAATATTAATATTTAAAAATTATTTATTTTTATATCTTTCAAACTAAATATTAACTTCTAATATTTTTTAGCAAATTAGACGCTAAAATTTTAAGTACTGTAACAATCACTTAATTTTATATTAGTTGAAAATAGAATGACCTATAAATCTATTGTAGTATTAAGATTTGGGTTAAATATGTCCCTATTCTTTATTATACTATGGTTATTCACGTAATGTATTGGATGGGAATTTTCTTGTATGATTCTAACTTAATTACGTGCCATTATATATATTGTGACTACAATATAGAACTCATGTTTCGTTCAACGTATATTTATATAGCAAATGCATAAGAAAAACCTTGCTAAAGAGTGTTTTAAAGACACTCTTTTATAAACACATATTTATTTAAAGATTTAAGTAAAAATTTTAAAATTTATTACTTTTAAAATTTATAAAAAAATCTAATAAAAACCTTCTACTCATAAACTTCAAACAGTGACTTAAAGTCATCAAGTGATATGTTAAAACGAAAATATTTGGTAATTAAAATAAATTAGCCAAAAATAGTTAAAACTGATTTTATTTAACAACAATTAATGAATACTAAATAAGATTTTTTTTATTTTTTTTTCTCTTTAGTATTAGTATAATATTTTTTTGTTAAAAAAAAAACTAATTATCATAAATCTTAAGCTATGCCCTAATTAAAACCTTCCTTTAAGAAAGAAAAGATGACAATACTAGAAATGACACTAGAAATAATTTTTTGGTTTTTGTCTTTACATGTTCTATTTGTTTGTTGATTTTATTATCGCTCAACTATATTATGTTGAGTTCCCTTGTTCAAAAAAAAAAAAAAAAAGATGATATATGCCATTCAGGCTATTTAAGATCCGAAATCGAATGAATCTTCTCAATTTTTTTTACTTAAGAGAGTAAAGTGTGTGATCTTTCACCATTAATATTATAAGTAGAATAAAAAAATATAAAAAAAATTAAAGAATTAAAAATTATATTTTACTCTCTCAGTTGAAAAGGAGAAGGAATTTTTTTTTTGTTTTTGATCGAGTTATATTTTTTGTGTCAAGAAAAATCGGGAAGAATAAGTTAACAAAGAATATATATTGGACTATTGGTTATCTTTTCATTCTCCCGATTTTTAGGAGTGCATAAAAGTGTTTTTTTTTTTTGTAGGTAGTGTCTAAATGCCTAAATCGTTAGATTACTTTCCTATGCTATTGAGTTTCAAGTTTGGACATTTGGCCCAAACTGAAACTTGGAACTTGGAATATATATATATAGAAAAATAATCATTGACTAAGTCAAAATAATCTATTTTTTCTTACAGTAAGATTTAAATATCAGTAGAAAAATTACATATAACTAATTAGAGCGACAAATACTATTTCTCTTTAGGATAAATTAGATATATGTCAAAAGAATGAAGGTTTTTGTAATTATTCTTCTGTCTACAAGCTTTTTATACATAGTACAATTATATAATTTAAAAATAACTTTTTATCTCTTATTTTTAGGATAAAGTATATTTTTTATTTTTAATATTTGTAATTTTTTTAAAAATATCCTTAACGTTTAATTCCATTCAATTTTATATTTAACGTATTCGATTTATATCAAAATTATTTATTAATGTTAATTCCATAAAAAATATTAAGAACATAATTGAATGAATCGAAAATATTAAAAATAAAATTAAATGATTGGGATACTTTTAAAAAAATCATAAAAATTAAAAATAAAAAATATATTTTATCCTATATTATTAATACAATTTCAATTTAATATATAACACAATAAAAGAAAAATAAGTATATAGTAGATCAATAAAAAAGCTATGTATGTAATATTGATAAATTTCAGGAGTTGTAATTGTAATTAACCATTTTCTTTGACTAGTAATCTTAATTTATGTTTGAGAGAAAGAAACAAAAAATATGATACAAGAACATAAGATGATTTAAATTCACTAATAGTCTATTTGATTTATATCTTATTTCATGCATGAAATCTAACTAAAAAATAACTTTTGAATAAACACCTAAATTGTGATTTGTAGAATAGATAATTCAAGACATCATATAAGAGTGTAAATCATAACCTAATTAATAAAATTGATGAGGTTATGAAGTGGAATTGAATTGCTCAAGTGCTATTATAGAGATGGCAACAATAAAAATTCTATAAAAGTATGTATCTGCAAATATTTTATGACAAGAGTCTTAACAAATATCTACGAAATTCTATATGGATGGAACCATTCTTGCAAATAAATAAAGATAGAAAAGGAGATAGAACTATAGAGATACTCGTCTTATGGAATCTCGTTAAATATCTAAAAATGATAAAGTTACAAAAATATCCTCACTTATATTTATATATATATATATATATATAAAAGTTAATTTTTTGTTTTATTTTATTTTATTTTTTAATTTCTATGTTGGATATTTAATATGTATGTGAATTATGTTAAATTTGTATTTAAATTATGTTTTACTATGTTGAATTTGGTTGAATTGTATTAAATTATATTATAATTTGTGGTAATTTTTTTAAAATTTTTCAAAGGTTAACATACATCCACAGATATCTCCGGATATCCGCTTTTTACATGGATAAAAATGGAGAGGATATGAGAGGCATTTTTTTAAATGGGGATCGAAGGTGGGAGAGGGGTATACTCCATGAATATCCATTACCTATTGGGCTCAAGGGTTGATTTTCAGTACAAATTAGGAGATGTCTAAATGTGACAATAAGTACCAAAATACACTTCACAGAATCTGTTAAATACCACAACGCAGTAGAAAAATACTAACAAAGCCATATCAGTGAATAGTAACAATACAAATAAATAGTAACCGTATAGATCAACAGTACCGTATACGTAAATAATATAATACCAACAAACATATACATCAACAGTGCATATATGTCTTCGGTAAATAGTACTACTCTACAATATACGTGAATAGTACTCTACGGACACTATTGTATGAATGGTAACTTGCACCAATATTTAACGTGGAAAATTCCAAAATCGAATAAAAAATATGGGCCAAACTCCAACAAAAAAGTTCACTATATTCAGGATAATTACTTAGTATCATTTCTACATTCTTATATTTTTTTAGTGAGATCACCTTTCTATTCAAATACTACAAAATTTGTACTACTAAAGAATGATAGAGATGATACCCAAAAATATCTTTGCTGTATAAATCCACACCAAAAGATATTTGAGAAATACTCACATTTTTTTTGTCTCGGGAATAATTTATCTCTTAGCAGTTTATTTATTAGCTGCTTCTAACTCATTGATTGATATGAAAAAATTAATGAAATCCTTGCGCTATTTATAAGTGTGGTTCGCTTCATTTTTCAAATGTTGTACAGTAATTTTTACTATGTATTATTTGAAAGATCCTTTTTCTTTATACGTTTTCAACTTTTGCACATTTACTGCACGCAAACGCATTTTGCACTTAACCTTTTAGAAAATCTACTATTTGCATAATAACTTGGTTACTGTGCATAACATTTTAAAATTTTCTTTTTCGTTCAAACTTTCAAACATCTATAATAACTCGATTACTGTGCATCTAGCTGGATGAACCCCACAATTCTCTCCCTCTAGCCACTGGAAAAAATTTAGAGCAATCATTTAGAATCCATACCGATCAACCTGACACAAAGTTAAAGCTTATCTCGTAATACAATTTTTGTCAACATATCAGTAGAATTATCATCCATGTGAATCTTCTCAAGCTTGAAATCTTGTTCTTCAATAGCTTGGCATAACCAATGATATCTGACATCAATGTGTTTTGTACGCAAATGGTACACTGCATTCTTGCTCAAATCCAAAGCACTTTGACTGTCGTAATGGATAACATATCTATCTTGTTTTATTCTCAAATGTTGAAGAAATCTTTTCATCTAGAGCATTTCCTTTCTTGCTTCAACCATGGTAATATATTCTGCTTTAGTTATAGATAGAGCAATGCACTTTTTCAATCTTGATTTGTTTTTTCAGCAAAAGCAAATAAATATCCTGAAGTAGATTTTCTGCCATCAAGATCTCCTGCTATATCCATATCAGCATAACCTTTAAGAATTGGTTACGATCCTCCAAAGCTAGGGGTGGCAACGGGTAGGGTAGGGTAGGATTTGAACCCAACCTTAACCCTACCCGCACTCAACCCGCGGGTATTCGACCCTACCCGCAGGTTGACAAAAAGAAATATTTTAATGACACAAGTATCTCATACACAACATAACCATCAAATAACACAAGTTATCCCATGAGCATTTAAATAACACAAGTATTCAAACAACATAAATTATCCCACAAATAACACAAGTATCTCATACACAACATAACCATCAAATATTAAATTACACATAAAAGTCTTTGTCTAAGTAAATAACATAAACATAAATAAAATTATTTAATTTCATATCTCCATGAGCATTCCATTTGTTACAACAACACCATCACTAGTCTATGACTTCAGATACAATATCATCATCATCATCATAATCATTTGCAGTTTGATAATCAGGTTTTTCACCTAAAAATTAAAAATAATAAATTTATTTATTAATCAATCTATATATAAATTTAACATTATCATAAACAAATAGAAAAGTTAAATCATAAATAACCTCTTTGATGATATGCTTCACACAACCAGTTTTGATTACACATAAGAGCTTCCACAGTATCTTCATGAAGACTACCACGATGAGGAACAATTACTTAACCACTTGTGCTAAAAGAAGACTCAGAAGCAACCGTAGATACAGGGATAGCAAATATATCTCTTGCAATTCTTTGAAGTGTTGGAAATCTATCTCCATTCACTTTCCACCAAGATAAAATATCAAAGTCGGCACTCAAAGGATGAACATCTTCCTCTATGTAATGATCAAATTCAGTCTTCACAAATGAACCCTTTTCCCTCCTCTTTGATCTAATATACAACTGGTAAGCATCATCATCATCTTGCTCTGCCACTACAAAAAATATCACTTTTAGCGGCCATTTATTTTGCTTTTAGTGGCAATAAAAATAGCCGCTAATACATTTACTGACAATTAGACATTAGCCGTCTTATGCTTCGCCGCTAAAAGGTTTTAATGGCAATTATAACATTTGTCGGTAAAGACCTTTTTAATGGCCGCAAAAAGTATATAATTTTTAGTGGCCATTTTTTTGGCAATTTATATGGCCACCAAAAGTAATTTTAAGATTGCAATATTATTCACTTTTAATAACCATTAATATTGCCGCCAAAACTCATTTTACCGGCAATTTATATGGCCACTAAAAATAATTCTAAAATTGTAATATTATTTACTTTTAGTTGCCATTACTATTGCCGCTAAAATCTTCAGATTTTTTTAATTATACTCACTCTTTTAAAAATAACAACTTATTATTTTTCTAAAATTTCAAATTATTTTTACCAACAATTATTATTATTGTACATAATATAAATATATTAAAATTAATTATTACAAAATAAAATATTTTATTAAATTCAATTAAATATTTATACATAAAATTCTCTTAAAAAGTAACAAAACATAATACAAATTTAAACAATACAAATACTACAATTCTATGTTACATCAATGATTAGCACATAGTTAATGATCAAAAGTAAACAAATAGAGCCTAGCACAGATGCAATACAATAATACAGCAGTGAGAATGAAGCAAAGTTCCCAATTTTTAATTAACAATCAGGTTTGTCATCATCTCCTTCATCTTCCAACATCTCTCTAGCCGCTTCCAATTTTCTACACTTTCTCGGCAAATTTTTCTGCATTGGTTAAAAATCCATCATGCAATTACTGAATAATGCATGGAAACAAGTTTGAATATATATCCTAATAGGTACAATAAAAAGTTAAATGTATATTTAAATATATATCCTAATAGATGCAATCATTTTCATCATATATATCCTTTGACAGCTGCCAGCACAAAGACAAATAAAAAGTTAATCAAAACTGTTAATAAAAAGAATAAGCATTTCAAAATTGAAATCCATATTTAAATGTAATGCATACCTGTCCAGGTGTTGGAGTCATGTAAGCCAAAAATTTCTCAGGATTTGCAGGATCTGAGCCAGTTGCAACATAACTTTTCATAAGTGCCTGCATACAACAAATGGTAAGAGTTCTCTTCAATTGCATAACAGTGATACAATACTCCTAATTCTACCAATGAAACCATAAGAATATAACACTCCTAATCCTACCAAATAAACAAATGTTAGAAGATTACTTCAAAAGTCAATTCCAGGCAACACTAAGTATTCGTTAAAAAACCACGAGAACAATTTAACAAGACACATAAGGTTGCAAATAGTTGCAGCAAAGGCATAACTGCTTTCTATATTGCCATATGTGCTATTTTAATTTTTTGATCAGCCTTTCTCCAGATTTTAAACTTGAAACGAAAATGAACATTTTTTTAAAAATAAAAACACAGAAATTGATTATGAATGTAAATCATCCATGCAAGTATGCAACATAGCTTACCTTTGATTCACAGGCATCACGAACAGATTTGTCCAACTTACTATACATTTCTGAATCAGCTGTAGGAGCATTATCAAATGCAGCAATAACAAACTGTTCATCATACCTGCAAAGTAGTATAGAATATAGCAGAGATTTTTTCCTGCTGCCCTATAGATATAGCAGAGATTGCTAATGACATTTATATATAATGTCCTCTCAATCGGGTGATCACCATCTAGAAGAATTTTCGGCTCTACAATTGGAATAAGGTCATTGTCCTGCAAAGAAACACAAATGATGTCCATATATGTAATATAATTGGTAAATCAATTCTAACTTTTCACATATGCATGGAGACCAAAAGGATAAACTAAGGAAATGCACCTATTATTATGAGAATGAGCTAATTTCAACAGAAAGAGAGTCAATAGTGAAACAATACCTGAGAGATAGCAGCATATCGTGCAAGTCCCCATGCTGCTTCCTTAACAGCTAATGCAGAAGGACCACATGGAATGCTAACAACTGTCCGCCTGTACAATACAAAAGCATACAATCAGTTACATTCAATTTCGATAGATCTTATCCCCAAGAAAATTTCTTAGAGAATAAAAGAAGAATGACTTACCACTTGGCAAATCGAGCACCTTGCTTGTAGTATTCAGCAGATCTTGAAGCTAATCCATCTGGCCCTTGGCACCAAGATTCATTGTTTGATCCTGGTAGTGGGACCAAGCCCTAAAAGGAGTCAGAAAAAAGGATTAATTACTAATTAGTAATAGTAAGACAGAATTGAAAAAAGGTCTTAATTGAACCAATTTTGCTTACATAATAATAGTAGGAGGATAAGACATTGGAAGAAAGACCCAGAACACTCTTATCAGTTGCACACATAGTAGTCCATACTCTACACTTTATTTGATATGAAAAATATTTATATTATTATACAGATTACAATATTAAACATATAATTCCCCTTTAAAAAGAAAAATCATAACCAAAACCAAAACAATAGTAACACCATTTGGATTCAACTCTGCAGAGTCTGCAAGGGAATAGTATAGAAAACTGTGCACTGTGACACCGTTGTAGTTGTTAACTTAGGTTGCGTATTATCACACGTATCATCCTCATATCTGAAAATCGTCTTATGAGGCTGCCACATACACACATTATCAATTACCACCATACACCAACCAACTCAAAATCTCGAGGCAACTATATATATATATATATATATATATATATATATATATATATATATATATATATATAACGAACTCAGAACCTTCAATTGGCACAAAAAAAGTCTCGGTACCCTCACTCTCTCTAGTGTCAATTATACAAAAGTCTCTTTTGACAAATACAAAAATGAAAAATAAAAAGTGTAGACTAGTGCACAAGACTCACCCACTTAATGGAAGAGTAAGTCCATAACCTTATTCAGGCAAATAAAGAGCCTATTTCTAAGATTTGAACTCATAAGGCAACAACCATGCCAGTGAAACAAGGTTCATCACCCTCTTCCTATATTATGAATGCATCAAGAAACAATTATTGCCTTCTATAAGCTTTATTCTATTCGTACCTTCTCATGGTTCATGTATCTCAAGCGGCAAATCTCATAAAAAAAATCATCAGCACTGGTGTGGCAGCTCTTCATTTGAAGAATCTTTATAACCATGGTCCTCAAATTTTTCCCATACTTCAACAAGGATTCAAGAGTACTGATTTTCTGTTCAGCATTTAGTGGTGATCTTACAGTGACTACAGCCTCCTCCAAACATGGGATGACAAATCCAGGATCAACCTGCAAAATGAATCAATATCAGCATTAGATAAGATTTCTAAGAGCACACTTAATCAGAAGAGTAATATTTAGCCTATTATGAATTTACATGTTTCAGACTGTTCCTCTGGCACAGAGCTGCGAACATAGCTCCATGGATATCAAACTTCCTCAGCTTTGGATGGCTATTGAAAAATTCGACAAAATCAATCTCTGGAAAGGGTTGCAGAGCCTCAAAGTCCCCTGTGAATTCAACCTTCATAAAAAGATGCTTCACCTCAAGGGACCCTGATCCAACTACAGCCTTGTACCTCAAGGGATTCAATTTTCGGAGAGATAAGAGAAAGTGAACAGTTTCCCAGACCATAAAAATCAAGCTTACACTCCTCTAAATATGGCAGCTCAATTGAAATTGATCTAACCCCCTCACATCCAAGCAACAGCAACCGTTTAAGATAAGGACATGCTTGAAGCACCACAGTCAATACAGGATCCTCCAATCTTGCACCAATAAGTTCACATGCTTCTGAATATCTAGCAGATGAGCTATATGAACCCAAAATAGATAAAAAAAATCTCATGATCTAATTCATTGCCATTGCTGATAGAAACTTTCAACATTTTAGCAGCATGATCATAAGACAAATAGAAAACTACAATGGTAATAATCAGCTAAAAATACACACACTACAAAAGACACCAAATAAAAATACAGTAATAAAGGAAACAGCATTTCAAATTCCCTTTATTTCCTAACTATAACAAAAAATGGCTAAAAATTTCTCTTTTTCTTGTAAGAAAAATATTAAAGCAACACATACAATTTAAGAAACTTTTTCTTTTTCTTTTTTGTCTTTTTATTACAGAACTCACAGTTTACAGCAACGAAAACCCAAAGCACAAAGCCATAACCACGAAGATGACGTTACCGTACCTGACGCCGTCAAACCTAACAGTGCCGTTACCGTCGTCAGCGCTGTCATCGGCGGCATCACTGGGCGAATCCATAGGCGCTGATTCCTCATCTGCCGGCGCGTCGGCTGCCTTCTGCTTCTTCTTCTTTCCCTCTTTCTTCGGGGATGCAGGAGCGTCCGCGGCGGCTGGCTCCGGTGCGGGCGCGGGCGAAGGAGACGGAGCCAGGGCCTTGAAAAGCTCCCTGGGAAGCAGAATCTTATCAATGGTGTAGATCGCGAGCGGGTCTTCGTCAATGAGCGTGCCAGTGATCTTGGCAGTAACAATCTTGGTCTTGAGCGTGACTTGATCACCGTCATTCTGCACGGTGAAGTCGAACTTGCTGGCTCCATCGAGAATCGAGCGAGAGCGAGATCGAGATCGAGATCGAGATCGAGCAAGAGCGAGACTGGATTGAAATCCAGCGAGATCGAAGCAAATGCGCGAAGAAATAAGTGATTAAATTGCAGCGTGAGTAAGATTTGGATGTGAGGAGTGAGAGATTTTGATTTTGTGACCTAGAAAGTTTGTTTGTTCTTGTAAATGTGAATAAATAATTAGGAATAGGTAATATTTTATATATATATATATATATATTTGGTAATATTTTAGCATAAATGTTACTTAAGATGTAATTTTATTATAATTATTAATATTTTAATAAATATTAAGAGGTAAATGTTATTAAATGTCTATAATGTAGTAGTAGTAGAGTGGAAATAATTTTGGTTTAGTATTTTAAATTTGTTATTATTTTTAAAATTTTAGCTTCTTTTTAGTGGCTATAGTTTAAATTGCCGTTAAAATTTATAGTATTAATGGTAAATATACAATTGCCACTAAAAATTGGTTTTAAAATGAGAAATTATGGCAATAATATTATGGCCACTAAAAATTTGTCGCTAAATATCTTTTTTCTTGTAGTGTGCATTCATCTGTAGCTCTTGTGTAGAATCCTCAAATGCATTACTTGAATTAGACGGATTCTGTTGGTACTCATGAAGCAAGTCATAGCATATCTGTTTGATCCTCTCAATCTTACTTAAGCACTCATCTTGATTTTGACATAACATTGAGAATTTATACTCAAGCCTAGCAAGCTTATACCTAGGATCTAGAATGACAGCAACACCCATCATACCATAAATTTCTTCTCAATACTTATCAAATTTTACCCTCATACTACATGCCATATTACTAATCAGTGAATTTGGAGATGCAGAACATTTTTTCAAGGCAACATTTATATCACATACTTTGTTAAAATAAATGTTGGCTGTTGGAACTTGAGTACCAGAAAATAATTGTGTCACATCATAAAACAACTTTAATTTACCACAAATTTCTTTAGCAAGGTCTCACTCCTCATTGCTTGGAAAGCTTTTGTAATTAGGATCCTTTTGTCTTAATCGAGAAAACACATTTCGATACAACCATGCAGTCTCTAACATCACATAAGTGGAGTTCCATCTAGTTGGACAATCAAGAGCTAATATTTTTGTAAATTGAACATTTGACTTACTACACCAACTCACAAAGGTTTCATGTCTTTTAGGGGTTGAAGTCCAATACACCACACTGCCATGAATTTTTTCTACACTCTCCTTAACCAAATTTAGACCATCTTTCACAATTAGGTTCAAGATATAAGCACAACAACGCATATGCAACATGGAACCCCCAACAACAAATATTTTGAATCTAAGCGCCCCAACAACTCATCAACCATAGCATCATTAGTAGAGTAATTATCCAATGTAATAGTTGACAATTTTCTATCTATGTTTCACTCTAACAAAACTTTCATTAATGCATTCGAGAGCACTTCACTCGTATGAGGAGCGGGAACATAAGTAAAACTGAAAATCGTTCAAAAATATATTTCAATTATTATCTAAAAGATAAATTAATTTAAAGTAAAAAAATATTAAAAGTCATATCAATTACTAGAAGTATAATTTAGAAGATTACCTTAATACGCGCATTTGCAAAATCCATGAACTATCAACCATGTATCATTTTTCTTGGTTGGAAGTCCACATGTCGGTTGTAACTGCTACTCGACTATCATTTCCATCCATTAGCTTAGTCATATTAAGCTTCTCCAACTCATACATTTCAAAAATGTCCTTCTTGATTGTGTTTCGACTAGGCACCTTAAAAGTTGGTTGCATTGATGCATATACTTCCTTCATTCCAACATGTTCCACAAAAGATAAAGGATACTCATGCATACATATGGCCTTGGCAATACACCTTTTTGTATAAGATGGATCAAATACAAAAGCATCCGCAGCACTCCTTGCATGTTTAGATAATGAATCAGCAATTGTTGATTGCCTAGAGTTTGCTAATTTGATCTTTTTACAATAGTGGAGCACGTGATTCTTCAAATTTGTAGTTCCATTTCTTGGATTGGCTCCAAGAACAGATTTTCAATGGTTGCATTTTGCCTTCCAATCTTTTTCCTCTTGAAATCGAGTAAAGTATTGCCAATAAACACTCTTCACACTCGGTTTGTTGCTATTTTCAATTAAAGCGGACTCATCTGGAACAAAATTAGCAGTTGCTTCCATCGGAGGTTCTTGTTGTTGTTCTTCTGTAGCCACATCTTGTGCCACTACATCCATATTGGTACTTGACATTTCGAAGTGAATTCCCTACAAATATATATATGTGACATGTTTAAATACACTTTGTATAGATAGTCAGATATACAATTTATACACACATACATATAAAATAAAATAAAAAGAAAAAAGAAAGTTCCTTTCTATATCAAATTAACTTCCATTAGAAAAATAGCTAAGTCTACAACATAAAAATCACAACTACAAAGTATCCTAGTTTCCTTCGTACTTTGGATCATAATTAATCCTCCATAATTCAATTACAGTCAACATTTTCCTATTTAATCCACAAGAAAAATGTAAAAAATATTAAGTTTTGTTTTTTTTTTCACGAAAAGAATTTGAATGGGATTAAATTATTTGATACATACACTTTTTCACTTATTTAGAAGTTAGTTATAATTTTATTAATACCCTTATAAGCTTTTGTGGGGGCAGGTAGAAGATCGAATTAGATTTTTTCTCTCTAGTTAATAAATTTATCTATTAAAACTTTAGAAGATAATAATAATAAAAAGGACTAGTACAACTCAGATCCAGTGAAGAAGATGCAGATATATAAACGGCAATAACATACAGGAAAAAACAAGCACGATGCAGCACATAACAACATGGTAAGCTACACAAAGTAGCACATCACTACACAAAGCAGTTTAAGCATCTTTCACTAATTCAACCACTCAATTATGATGTAAGTCCATGTGCCTTGATTTTGTATTGTGAAAGGTCATTCTATTTTTTTCAACGTCATTCTATTTTTTAATGCCACATTTAAATATATCACAGTATAAATTAAAGATGGACCATCATTCATGTTGCAACGTTTATATGAATTTCAGTAAAAATTTCGATCTGAATGAAGAACCCAAAATAATCACAACCCACCCACAAAATAGCAGCACAGCAGAATACTAAGCAAAACATTAACAAAATTTAAAAAATGAAGAACAAGTGAGCAAGCACTAACCTTCGATCTGAGGCGGCGAGCAGAATCACCAGATGAATCTGCACAAACACAAACACAAAATCACAACACAGTTCAATAACAAGTAGCACAAACACAAATCACAAACACAACAAAACAAAGAACAGAGCAGTGAGCATTTAAAAAAGAGAGAACAGAGCAGTGAGCAGAAACCCAGAAACACAGTGCATGAAAAAAATAAAAAAAAATGAAAAACAGAGAGCAGTGAGCAGGCAGTGCTGACCTTCGGCAACCAAACTAAGACGACGGTGCGAGCAAAGGGCAGACGACGACGACGGCGATCAGAAGACAGGCGAAGACGACGGTGAGTGAGACGAAGACGAAGCTGTTCGGCGAAGGGGCTAGGGCTTAGTGTGCGAAGGCTTCCATGGTTCGAAGAGGAGAAAGTGAAGGACTGAGCTGCTTTTTTCTTTATTTCAACCCTAAACATACAACGACAGCATTTATTTGTTTGACTGAAGGTTGCTCTTGCTTTTGAATTGATCTCTCCTTTTTTTGTAAATTTTTGATAAATTTAATAAGTAAAGTTTACAAATTTATAAATTTGGTTCAGTGGTCAGTAGCCTTTTGCACATGCTTAAGGTCCTTGGTTCAACTCCCATATGTAACATTTTTAAACATATATAATACATATTATGAAGGGTGCGGGTAGGGCGGGTAGGGTTGAGGCTCAACCCGCACCCTACCCGCTCTGCGCCCAACCCTACCCGCAGCGGATCGGGTTGGCAACCCTACCCGACCGAGTTTGGTACCTGCGGATAGGGTCCATGCTGCCAGGCCTATCCAAAGCATAAGCATATGTTCGTGCTTCTTTTCAGATATCTCAAGATCCACTTCACAACTCCCTAATGATTCTTACCATGATTGGAAAGATACTTGCTAACTACTCCAACCGCACGAGCGATATCCGGTCGAGTACAAACCATGGCATACATATATCAAACTTTCAGCTACAGAGGAGTAAAGTATTATAGTCATCTCTTCCTTTTCTTCATTAATAGTTGGACAACTCCTTTTACTGAGTTTAAAGTGATTGGCCAACAGAATGCTAACCGACTTAGCATTCTTCATGTGGTATTTATCTAGAACGCGTTCCACATATTGTTTCTATGATAACCAGAGTTTTCTAGCCATCCAATCTCACAAAATCTACATATCCATAATTTTCTTTGTAGGGCCTAGATCCTTCGTATCAAAGAATTTTGACAATTTCTTTTTCAAATCACCAATTATTTTTGCATCTTATCCCATTATTAACATATCATCTATATATAGAAGCAATATATGAAACTTATCACCTGGAAAACCTCTGATATATACACAATAATATGCATTTGTACTGGTATATTCATGACTTATCATAAACGATTCAAACTTCTTGTACCATTGTCTAAGAGCATGTTTTAAGTCGTATTAACTCTTCTTCAATCTACAAAAAATGTTTTCTTTTCTAGGTTCTTGAAATCCTTCTGGTTTTCATGAAGATTTCTTCCTCCATATCTCTATGGAGAAATGCAGTCATCACATCTAACTGCTCAAGCTCTAAATCAAACTAGCCGTCAATCTGAGAATCACTCGAGTATAACTCATTTTGATGACAGGAGAGAAACTATCGTTAAAATCTATTCCTCACTTTTGTTTAAAGTCTTTAACAATTAAGCAAGCTTTGTACTTTACTAGCTTGTTGTCATTTTTCTTGAGCTTAAGGACCTATTTATTCTTCAAGGCCTTCTTTCCTTAGGAAGTTCCATCAACTCATAGGTTTTGTTCTTCTGTAAGGAATTCATCTCTTCTTGCATGACTTTGATCCACCGAACTTTATTACCATGAGTTTGAACTTCATCAAAGTTTTCTGGCTTCCTTCATCAGCAAGAAGGATATACTCTGAATTGGGATATCTACTGGACGGACGTTGCTCTCTATCCAATCTTCTGAGTTGTAACATAGCAGGTTACTCCTTCTACTCAACACCTTCTCCATCTCCAGCATCATTAGCAATTGGCTCTTCTTCCTTCCCATGGTCATCTAACTCTCCTCCATCAGTGGCATTTTCTCTAAGAGGAGGGACTAGTGTCATATCAACTAGATTACTAGATTCATCAAGTTTCTCGGATTTAGAAGCTAAATCAGACATAGTTTCTTACTCGTGAAACACTAAGTCTATACTTCTAATGATTTTTTTCTCCTTCAAATCCCATAGCCTATAGCCGAATTCTCATCTCCATATCCACAAATATGCAATAAATGGTTCTGTCATCAAGCTTTTGTCCCTACTCCTTACTTAAATGAGCAAAGGCTTTGCATCCAAACACCTTCAAATAAGAGTATTTAACATCATATCCAGACCATATTCTCTTAGGAATATTAAAGCCTAATGGAATAGATGAAGATCTATTAATTAGGTAGCACGCCATTCGAACAACTTCAGCCTAGAATGACTTTGGTAGCTTAGCCATTCTTAACATACATATGACTTTCTCCATAATGGTTCTATTGAATCTTTTGGCCACACCATTATGTTGTAACGTGCCAGGAGTCGTTTTCTCATGTTTGATGCGATGCTCAGCACAATAGTTCTTGAATTCACGAGAGGTATACTCTCCCTTGTTGTCAGTACAAAGACACTTCAAAGGTTTCCCAATTTCTCTCTCCACCATGGTATGAAACTTTTTGTGTAAGAACCGCGACTAATTAACTGCTTAATTAATTAAATTAATTTTCCAAAATAGGATCCAAAAATTTAGAATATTAATTTAAAAATTTAAATATAATTTTTACACTCAGTAGATTTTTTTAAGTTGAAAAATATAATTTTTTGCAAAAAATCGCACAAAAACGCGAACCGGTAAATTAACCGGCAATACCGACTTAAGTCTGTCTTGTACTGTGCGAGAATAATTAAAAATAGTAGAAAATCTTAGGAAAATATTTAGAATTAAAAATTGAGCACTAATTCTAAAGGTTTGGCCTAATCCAAAAACGCTAACGGGTTGAACCGGGCCCAAGTTGGGCCCAAACCCAACATATATATAACCTTAACTGAGGCCATTTCAGCCTCACAATGCTTCATAATAACACAACACAGCAGCTGCAACCTAAGTTAGAGAAGAGAGAAAAGTTACTCTTCACATCCACATTCAATCCATCATATTTTGAGTTACGGTGCTCCGATTCGCGTGCCGTTAGCGGCTACGCCAAATTCTCACCAAGCCCATTAGTTCTATCTAACCTTTGTTGGTAATATTTTGAAATTTTATCTCCTTTTCTCTGCCCTAAGAAATTCAAATTTTTGAATTTTGGTTGTGAGTGAATTTTTGTGTTTTGATTGATTAGGTGGTCTCTAAAGTTGGGCTATTGGTGGTTTGTGCCCCCAAATACCATTAGAAAAAGGTAAGGAAACTCTTTACCTTGTGAATTTTTGCAATTAGAAATCCTAGGTATTGATTTATGGTAATCTATATGATTTTAGTTAAGTTTTTTCACTTGTTGGAGTTGACATGGAGCTTGGAATGTGAGTTGGTGATTTGTTGGTGATTAGAAGCTTGTTTGGACTCAATATTTAGTTTTTGGCATATTGAAAATCGGGCAAGGTACTATTTTAGTTTTCTCTATGTAATATATAATATTTCTGGACACTTAGGCTAGTGACCCATAGGATAGGTTTTGATTGAATTGGTTGTTGAATTTATTGAATGATGATGTATGATGATTTGATGATTTTGGTTATTTTGATGAATTGTGGTATTGATGTTGATCAATGATGTTGAATATTGAAATTGAGGTTGAATGAGGTTGATTATTATGATTGGTAGTGATAGAATGTTGATTGATGAGTTTGTTAGTTGAGAAATAGTTTTAGGGTGATAAAATTGATATTTGAGGTTGAGAATTATATAATATGAGTGATGAATTGTGACACAAATGATAAGATCTGATGTGAATTGGATTTGGTGTGATTTTTGAATTGGTTTTGGTTGTGAATTTTGGAAAGTTGAGAACCTTGTTGTTTTTGGCAAAAACCAATTTTCGGTAAACTTTGACAGATCATAACTTGAGCCTCAAAATTTGAAATTGAATGAAATTTGTTTTAAGTTAAAGGTTGCTTTGAGAGCTTTAAATTGATATAAGGTTTGAAGAAAATAGATTTTTATAGAGAAAGTTATGACTATTTAAAGTTTGGTGCCAAAAACTGAATTCTGCAACATTAAAAATTTTCTAAGTCTGGTGTGGGCTGCGTACGCGATATGGTGCACGCGACGCAACCAATCCATTCGGGTTGGGTGACTCACGTACGTGGATACTGCATGCGTACGCGAACTATTCAAAAATGAAACCTTGGATACGCGAACTTTAACACGCGACGCAAGCAACCCATTTGGGTTGGGACACTCGTGTACGCGAGTAGGGGGTTGCATACGCGAGACCCCTGTTTTGCTGAAAAATGATTTCCTTTGCTTTTAAGGGTTCTCCAAACTTTCTAAACTTCTCCAAGATGCAGTTTAAGGGTAATGTTTTGAAGTTAGGCTTAAGGACCTATAAAAGAGAATTAGTGACTTAATTAGATGAATTTTACATGAATTTAGAAAACGGAGACTTAGGTTTCTGGAGTACTGAGGACGAGTTTGGTTGAGTGAGATGGCGATGCATTGTATTGATGATTGATGGTACGAATTGTGAAAATGGTGAACTATTGAGTACTGAAATAAATGATTTCTAAAACCATTGATGTAATATTTTTAACATGAGATTGTTGAGACGCTATGCGCCTGGCAAGGACGATGGTTAATCCTGCTTGTCGAGGTCGCGGCAGCGGCGTAAGGGCAGCGGTTAGTCCCGCTTGCGTTGAGATGTGAGGTCCGTGGCAAGAGTATCCCACTCGCATCCCTTCGGAATCACTAGAGTGTGCATGCACTATATGCTGTACTGTGTTTCGGGCACGATATCTCGGGGGGGTTCCCATTATGAGACCGAAGGGCGACATCTCCATAGAGATGTATCGGGTTGGCAGTTGAACCGACAATATGATATCACAGCCAAATAGGACATGCATTCATCATGTGCATATTCTTTCTGACTGTTTACTTTGCCGACTTGCATTGTTTGCCTAAGTTCTTAACATGCCTAAATGCTTATTGAATTACTTGATATATGTGTGTGTGTGTGTGTGTGTGTGTGTGTGTGTTGGGGGAGGGGGGGCAATACTTGTGCTTTACTTACATTGTTATTATCTGTGTTTTCTACTAGGATTGAGGAGGTTTGGAAGGTGGTGGCGATGGGATCGCATAGCGGTTAAGCAGGCGAAGGCTGTGGGACAGCAGAGAATTTTTAGATTAGAAATCCACTAAGTTAGATCCCCTTATTTCTCTCTATGGTTTTAAGTAATGGTTTTAAATGTACTTATGTTTTAAGTCTGAATCTCATGATGGATATGAAGCTCTAGGATTGCCTCTGGCGTCCAAGAGTCTTATATCTTACATCACTGGGCACTGTTACCATACCGAGAACCTCCGGTTCTCATTCCATACTATGTTGTTAATTTTCAGATGCAGGTCGTAACCCACCTTGGTAAGTTGCTTTGATGGTGACAGAGTGGAGGATCCTTGCTATGTTTTGAAGTCTTTTGATTTATTTTGACTAGATCTCTCACTTTTGAATTTATCTATGCCTTAGAGGCTTACTTTGAGAGAAATATTGTATAAGCTATTTTACTTTCAAAACTCTGTATGTCTGTATATAACTAGCCAGCTTAAACTCCGCGAGCGACGGCTAGATCCTTATGACTATTATACTTTGATATATCTATATGTATGTCTTGATATCTGTACCTATATCTTGTGCCTCGATTAGCGTAGCTTCGTGTGAACGTTTGGCACTTTTGAAACTCTATTTTTGAGCTTATTTCTTTATTGGGCTTCTAGAATTATTATTTCTTTCTATATATATTTATGTACAAGCTTTAGAATTATCATAACCTTTGATTAACCTTTACTTTACGACGTGAGGTAAGGTTTAGGGTAATTAGGGTGTTACATTTTGAAGTAATGAAACTCCTGGTCCTTCGTCTTCAAAAAATACACTTATCCTTTTTTGTGAAGCATCGTTGATTAACAACAAAAGCATTTGCTATGACAAGAACTCTTCACCTCCATAAGACCACACATATCAAAGTAAACCATTTTCAAAATATTTTTTTCAGCTTGGATATTTTGCTAAAAGTCACCTATAATGCTTGTTGAACAAACAATGCTCACAAGGATCTAGTTTGATGTCTTTGGCATAAGGAATAAGGAATTTTTTTGCAAAAATCTGTGATCCTTTTTCACTCATGTGAGCCAATCTTTTGTGCCACATATTTGGCGAAGCATCATCCTTGACTGCATTCAACCCTCCAATCTGCTTGACTTGAGTTATGGATAGTGTATTGCGAAACGCACCTCTAGCAACAATCATCAAACCTTTAGTAAGCTTCTACTGCCATTCTCCAAAAAGGTTGTGATATTCGGCTCGATTTAGAGTACAAATGGAGATTAGATTTAGGTGTATATATGACACAGGTTGCACATCCTTTAATGTTAATCTACATCCAACATTAGTCTCGAATAATATGTCACCAACGCCTACATTATCAGCAATACTATGATTGCCCATTTTTACTTTACCAAAATTTCCAGCATTATACGAAGTAAAGGGTTCCTTGTAAAGAGTTGCATGAAGAGATGCTCCTATGTCAACAACTCATTCTGTTAATGAGTCTACAACATTGCACTCTTCGCCTTCAATGAAAGTAAGCATCTCCATAGCCCCTTCTGTCATGAGGGCTGTGGTGCTTCCATTGTTAGCCCCATTCTAACTCCGATCTTTTTTGCCTCTATACCTTTACCTCTACAATTTCTTATGATATATGCCATTCTTCGTTATAATGGTAACATCTTAACTTTTTCTCACATAGGATTGTTATCTATCTTTTGACTTTCTAGATTTCTCTTTACTTTGACTTCTCCCCCTATTTTCTATAACAAGGGTATGGAAATTCTCAGCTCCAGCATCTCGTCTTCTGACTTCTTCATTGAACATACTATCTTTGACTTGTGACTAAAGGCAATTTTTCAATCGAAGTAGAATTACTTAGTGACACTACTAAGGTCTCTCAGCTATCAATAAAAAAACTCAGAAGTAATAATACTTGTAATTCATCATCAAACATTATTTTCATGGCACTCAACTGATTTACCAGATCTTAGAAATGACTTAAGTGCTCTGCAACAGATCTTCCATCTCTGTATTTGAGATTCACCAGCTTTCTGATTGAGAAAGCTTTAATTTATGTAGTTTTTCTTTCACAAAGATTCTTCAAATTCTTTCACAGAGTACAAGCATTAGTCTCTGTGGCCATATGGTGGAATACACTAATATCCATCCATTACCTTATCAATTCAATAATCTTTCGGTGCAACTTTTTTCAAGTGTCCTCATTCACGCCTTTAGGCTTTATATCTTCTTTTTCTAGAGGATCATACAAATTCTCGTAGTAAAGTAAATCTTCCATTTTCGGCTTTCAAATAGAGTAATTTGATATTGTCAATTTGATCATGGTACCGATCATTATATTGTTGTCCTTCATAATTTATACAGTACAATCCTAAGCTCAACGTGCTCTAATATCACTTATTGGGCTCAAGGGTTGATTCTTAGTATCAATTAGGAGATGTCTAAATAAGACAATAGGCACAAAAATTTACTTAACATAATAGAATTTTGTCAAATGCCACATCACAATAGAAAAATACGAACAAAACTGTATTAGTAATGTTAGGAATAAGTAGCATGACCACAATTCAATCTATCATGAAAAAGAAAGTAATTCTAAAGATATATTTTGTGCTTAAAATTTATTCTAGTAACATAGATCAGATTCAAATACCTGAGTACACTAGTAAAAATCACTTTTCTCTTTCGATGATACGAAGGTGCTATGCATATCCACACTGAGATCAATTTTTACTGTCAACTATTTGACTAATGGATATCTGATCTAAATTGAGAAGCTTTTTTTGTAACTCTTTGCACACCATAAAATTCTTCCCCAAGAATTAGACTCACATACATATGTGTGTGTAGATGTAAAGGAATAAAACTCTTGTGTTGGTTAGTGTATCACCTTTACTCTTATCATACATATATATAGTATGAGATTTATTATTGATTTCAAATTTGAATCTTATCTTATTTCAAATTGAAATCTTATGAATCATATCATATCATAATTCAATTTGAAACAGAATTAGTTAAGATTTTATCCAAACTTATAATTCAAATTTAAAAATAGAATAACTAATTATTCTTGATTTTCATTATTATTATTTTATTTTTAGTGCATGCAAAGAATATAATAATATTCTATTTGAGTTCACATAATTATTTATTTCATCAAATAAAAAATAATAATTAAATAATTCAACAACAAAGATTAGAACACTCATTAGTGTGTAACACTATAGGTTCAATACTAAGCAGGTAGTAAATTAGTCATACTAGATTTACTAATCAAGATTGGCGTCTAACAACACTCCTTAACGACCCGATAGTATGAAGTAATATATTTTTACTAAAAATACGAGAAGAACAAAGTATATTTTCCTCCATCTTTCTAACTCTTGGTTAACCCTTAGAGTATGGTTTAATTGTCAAACTCTAACTTGTTACTATTATTATAATGAACTCTAAATGACCTAAGAAACTTATTTCTTCATTCATTTAATTCCTCTTGGCAAGATTTTACTCGTCTCAGTCATTATAATCATAGAGTTCAAACTCTTTACCGAGAGTTGACGGACTTTATTGACTAATCATTAATTCTACAAATATTTAAATCATACTCAATATCCATTTAATCAGCACCCTAGGGTATTAGGTGTTTGAAATCAAAGTATAATAAATACATTGTAAATTACTATGACAGTCACAGATCAAAGGAAACTCTATTACTATGTTCATCTTAAAAATATCCTATTGACAACTATCCGGTAATTATAATCATTAGAAATTCTCAAAGTGAGTCAGTTCAAATATATATATATATATATATATATATATATATATATATATATATATATATATTATCTTTTTGAATTATTAATGTCTTTTTCACAATCCTATATGACTAATTAAGAACAATTTAGATTAAATTATAAAAGATTTATCTCTCAATATTATGATCACTATCACAATAATAAATTTCAAAATTTAATCAAGGACATTATTATATTAACCCTTTAATATAATAACAATAACAAATTATTTGACATATGATAAATTGAATTGTAATCATATAGTCATACTACTTATTTCTAACAAATAAATAATAACAGTACAAATAAATAATAACGGTATAGATCAACAGTACTGTGTATATAAACAGTATAATACCAACAATCGTATACTCAACAGTATATATATGTCTCGGTAAATAGTATTGGACAATCTACGTGAGTAATATTATACAAATATTATTGCATGAATAGTAACTTGCACTAATATTTAACGTGAAAACTCTAAAATCGGATAAAAATCACGAGCCAAATTCCGACAAAAATTTTTACTATACTCGGGATAATTACACGGTATTCTTTTTACACTCTTACACAATCAAAAGGTACCTATAACATTTTCTAGTGAGAACTCCTTCATATCCAAATTTATATTATTAAAGAATAATAGAGATGATACCTAAAAATATTCTCAGTGTATAAAATCATACCCAAAACTATTGGAAATTACTCATATACTATTTTTTCTCAGAGATCATTTATCTGTTAGCAGTTTATTTATCAACTGCTTCTAACTCTCACTTATTGATATGAAAAATTAACGAAACTCTTGCACTATTTATAGGCGAGGTTCACTTCATTTTTCAAATGTTGCATAATAATATTTATTGTGCATCATTTGAAAAATTCACTGGACAAAAAATTATTAATTTTTAAAGATGAAAATATCTTTTTTTAATAATGATTGCAAAATTTTTTATCAAAATTTGATTTATAAAATTATTTTTTAAAATATATATTTAATATTTAATTTTTTTTGTCACATTTTTATTAAAACTTTTAGAAGCTTATTTGTCGTTAGCATTTTTTGAGATTCTTTTTATTAGCGATATGAATTTTCAGATACCATTTTAGTAGTTTATTCTACATATTAAATAATTCTAATAAATTTTTGGATAATTAAATTTTTAAAATTATTATTGCAAAACAAATTAATCCTTTACAAAGAGACTAATCTTTCAAGAATTTCTAAAATAATGAAAGTACATTTAGTATAATTTTTATGTATTATGACTCAGCGTCTCAGCCACTGGTTCTTTCTTTCGTTTTGTTTAGGCAACACAAATGTAATATTTTATATTTACCGTTCTTTTACTTATTTCTCATTTATTTGTTTTAATATATATATATATATATATATATATATATATATATATATATTATATTAGTTTATCTCTCGTCATCGATTTTACAATAAAAAATGGTAAAAAATAAATTAAACTAATTAGATCCAACATTAAGAATAAATCATACAAATAAAATAATTCTAGTTCAAAATCATACAGATGTTGTAAATTAGAATTGATTACATGTCATATGTTGAGTACCTTTATATAAATCAAATCAAATTGATCCAATTTATACTATTTATATATAAATCGATTCGATTTGTCATGTATGTGCTGCACTAGTCGTAAATCGAATTAAGTTTATTCGATTTACTATGTATGTGCTACACAAGTAGTAAATAAGACGAATTCGATTTACTACTAATACAATATATACATGACAAATCAAATTAACTTAATTCGATTTATATTTAAATAGTATAAATCGAATCAATTTGATTCGATTTATATAGAAGTATTTAAAATAAAGTGTGTAATTACTTCTAGTTTGAAACATATGTATAATTTTAACAGTCATGCTACACATCCATGTAATTTTATATCCAAGTTCATCAAAGTTGGCCCAACACAAAAAAAACCCAATACCATTAAATGAAATGTGAAATATACGCGCCCAACACACACGAAACCGCTCTTGCCCAACGCTTATTCTTCTTTTTCTTCTTCTCCCCCACGCTTCTTCTTCTTTTTCTTCTTCTCCCGCGTTCTTCTTCTTCTTCTCACGCTCGTTTACGCACGGAGCGTCTTCTTCTTCTTCGCGTTCCTCCTCTTCCTCCTCCTCCTTCTCCTCCTTCCTTTTTGCGTTCCTTCTTCTTCACGTGTTTTCTCCTTATCGTCATTCTTTTGTTGTTGTTGCTGCTGTAATTTTTTTTCTTTTCCTCCTTCTCTCTCTGGTGAAGCAGTAGAAGGTGAAGAGGAAGAGTTTTGAATTGTGCTGAATAGAAATGAACCGAAGATGTTATTATGGTGAAACAATTGTATAGTACTAAATGAATGGAACATTATCCATTATATAAATTCAAATTCGAACATCTTTCTGCATAATGAACTGAACACGTACTCACGGTAAAACAATTGTATAGTACTAAGTGAACGAAACATAATCCATTATATAAAATCAAATTCAAACAACTTTCTGCATAATGAACTGAACACAGTACTCATGGTGAAACAATTGTATAGTACTGAGTGAACGAAACATAATCCATTATATAAAATCAAATTCAAACAGCTTTTTGCATAATCAACCGAACATAGTATTCATGGTGAAACAATTGTATAGTACTGAGTGAACGAAACATAATCCATTATATAAAATCAAATTCAAACAGTTTTCTGCATAATGAACCGAACACGTATTCATGGTGAAACAATTGTATAGTATTGAGTGAACGAAACATAATCCATTATATAAAATCAACTTCAAATAGCTCTGCCTACAATTTACAGATTATCAATTCAATTCAATTCAATTCAATTCAGTACACCTCCGTCCATTCAATTCAATTCAAATTAGCAATTGCATTCTATTCAATTCGATTCAAAATTGAATAATTAAAACTTCGTCAGTTTGATTCGTTTCAGAAGAATAATCCAAATCGCTCTCATTCAACTGATTTGAAGTTGAGTCATTCATGGTTTCGATTCAGAAGTGCAGATCGAAGAAGAAAACGAAGAAGAATAGGAGAAGATAATGCAACGTAACCAGATCGAAAGAAGAAAACGAAAAGATGAACGCGACCAAAGGAGAACGACGAAGGCAATGCAAATCAATAAGGAAGAACGCGAGCAGAGAAAAAGAAGAAGAAGAAGAAGAAGAAAACACGAGCAGAGAATAAGGTTTACGTTGCAGCAGAAGATTTACGTTGAGTAAAGCTTTAGATTACAATACGTTATATGTGGTGCGTGTATGACAAACGAGTGAGGGAAGGAGAGGAGCGCGTCTAGTCAATATTACTTGGATAACTTGAATACATTTTTTACATAAATATAAAACATTATTGTAATTTTAAACTGAAATTATTTTATTTGTGCGATTTAACTCCACGTGGTTTTTTACTTAAATAAATTAAATGCATTTCAAAATTACCCAATTCCCCTGAATCAGATTCTGCAACGTGATTGTCCTTTTTGTATTATTATATAAATCGTCCCAGGGTGCAAAGGATTATATTAAACGTAAATCATCTCACCCTAGGACGATTAATGAATGAATTTGTGATGCAAAATAAGAGTAAATCGTGGCAGGGCTTCTTGGGTTAGTAGTTGAGCATAAATCGTCCCAGGGTAGTAGGTTTTACGAGTTAATGGGCTAAACCAAACTGGGTTGGCACGATTTACTTGTTTTTTCAGACCCTCAGGACCCTGGGACGATTTATGTGTTACTCTGTAACACTCAAAGGGGTGGGACGATTTATGGCCAAGTGATAACCCTAAGGACTCAACCACGAGTCATCTTTGTTGTTGCTGCGGCGTAAAGGGTTGAGGGAGGTATTGGAGCCACCATTGTTGACCGGAGAGAGTTTGGGTGGAGAAGTGGTTTTGGGTGTGGGACCAGCCGGTGGCGGAGGTGCAACTGGTGGTGGGCAGAGGCGTCTGAGTGGCACCGGGGGTGGTGGCAGCGGGCCGCAGGTGGTCGGCAGGAGGAGTTGGGGGATCTCTCCGGCGGTGGTAATGGCCGCGAACCAAGGAGATATGTACCGCCTGAACGGCGTTGCGCATGTTGCCGGATTTATCGATCAAGAGGTAATCTTATAAATTTTGTAATGGTTTTAAATTTTGGATGATATTGTATAGGGTGAATATGCATCTTAGAATATTTTTTTATTAAGACGTTGCCGGATATCATGTATAGTGATTTAGTTAGTTTTTGGTTTAGTATAAGATGTTAGAAATCAGTGGTCTTAAAAGATCATGGAATTCACTCATCATAGGGTGATGGTTCTGACGGTAGAATCCCATGGAATTTGCTGATTTTACTATGGAGTTCGGACCGGCTCGAACCGGACTGAACCGGACCGGAACGAACCGGACCAGAACGAACTGGACCGGTTCGAACCGGACCGGAACGAAGCGGTCGGAGGGTTAAACCGGCCAATGAGATCCTGCACCGGGCCAGTCTGATGATATGACCGGATGAGGGAACGAACCGGTTCGGTGTGGTCAAACCCGGAATGAAATGGTTTAAACTGATATCAGTTAGTAAGACCGGGTCGACCGAACCGCCTGAGTTTCAAAATTTTTTTAAAAAAGTTGTAGAGATATTAATGGTGAAAATATGTATTTAAATTTAAGTTTTGAAAATTATTAATATGTTTTATTTTTTAAATATATAGGACGAGGTCAATCTGTTCAACCGGTGAATTTCCGGTTGAACCGTTAACCCGTTGAAATGATCGGTTCGGTTGTGAATTTTATGGTTCTTACATTGTATTGGTAATGTCGATTTGAACATGAGATGTTATTATGAACATATCCATTTTGATGGCATCTGTGAGTTGGATATCTGTCATGGCATAAGTTATTTTCTATGTGTGTGTGTATAAGTACCCGAAATAATGATGTGGTTATTCTTGCGTATTTTCAGCCTACACGGTGCGTTAGGAGCGTGCATCGGCAACAGAAGATGATACTGCATGATCGTATACTCCCGTACTTAGATCGTGCGAACCTATTACATGTTGCTCGGTTGAATGATTACTGGTTCAAGCTTGATGAGCCACTGATCAGTGCTTTTGTGGAGAGATGGCGTCCCGAAACACATACCTTCCACATGCCATTTGGGGAGTGTACCGTAACACTACAAGATGTGGCATACCAGTTTGGCCTTCCAATTGACGGTCATGCAGTGAGTGGGTGCCTCAGTGACTTCGAGCAGTTGATGGAGGGTGGCAAGCCTGCATGGGTGTGGTTTGGAGAGCTATTTGGTGAACTCCCACCGGAGGACTGCATCGATGACTTCACAGTTTCTTTTTCTTGGTTCCAGAACAAGTTTAGAGTTCTGCCCGCTCATGCGTCAGAGGAGACGGTACAGATCTATGCACGGGGTTACATCATGATGTTGTTGTCCACCGCGCTGTTCACGGATAAGTCTGGTGCCAGGGTACACTTACGGTGGCTCCCGTATGTTGCAGACCTCGATGGGCTCGGGAAGTACAGCTGGGCTTCGGCCACCTTGTCTTGGTTGTACAGGTGTCTCTGTAGGGTTGCGAATCGGAATGTAAAGAACCTCGCTGGACCGCTGTCACTACTACAGTCCTGGATATTTTGGCGTTTCCCGGCATTCAGGCCTAGAGGGTTTGATGCTATTCTCTGGCCGCTTGCTGCGAGGTATATCATTTTGAACCCTAATCATTGTCATGCACATGTTTGTATCGTATTTTATAAGCTCACTTATGGGGATGTTGTAACGATACAGGTGGGGTCGGTTTCTTCCTTCGTCGGATGAGAAGGGTCCCCGTGTGATTGCTACCCGACACAGATTAGATAGGTTGACTGGCGATGATGTAAGTTTGAATGTATATAATGCTATTTTCTGTACTTCTGTTTTCATATACTCGGTTGGTAATGTTGACTGATTTCCATGTTGCAGTTCATCTGGATGCCCTACAGTAGTCTTGAGGTGATCCAAGTAGTCCATCCTGACATACTCCGACCTGACCACACGCTTTTATGGAAGTCGACAACTGCGTTAATTTACTTTACGTCAATAGAGTGGCATCAAGTTGATAGGGTTTTATCTCAGCTCGGGGGAGTTCAGCACATCCCGGAGCCAGCCATCAACATCGACTTCTTGTTATCGAAGGATGGTAGAGGACCCACTAGGTGGTTTCCTGACGTCTTCGCCACATGGCATCAGTATTGGGATGACAGACGTCAGAGCGTGCTTTCCTTTCAGTTAGTTCCAGATCCACGTCCCTCTGCTGAATATCTTGACTGGTGGTTCCGTGTTGCACGTAGGTTCCTTTCACATGACCGTCTACTGATGGATCCACGGGCGGGTGGAGTTCCCGTAGATGCTCCAGTTCGGGGTCATGTTGCTGCACCTGCTAGGCAGCAAGGTCCAAATGTGCCTGACAATAGGCGGAGAGTGACCCGTGCGTGTGTGGGGACTCGATACAGTCAGCCTATTGGGGCAAGACACGAGGATGCTATTGGGATAGATGATGATCTAGAGCACCACGATGATGGTGGCGGGGGTGGAGGTGATGATGGCGATGAGGGGGGAGATGATGCTGGGACCGGCCAGCAGGGTCGTCGAGGGGGTTGGGGGCATGGTGGGGGCGGGTCTGGTTGGGGTTGGGGTGGTCGAGATGGTTGGGGAGGAGGAGGTGGTGGGGGTTCTGGTTGGGGAGGGGGGTGCGAGTGGATCTGGGTTGGGTGGCGGTGGTGGTGGGGGTGCTAGCGGAGCTGTTTGGGGTTGGGGTGGTGGCAGTGGGGGAGGAGACAGTGGAGGAGGAGGTGGGTCAGCACGGGGAGGTGGTAGTACCTCCGGAGGGCATGTTACTGGGCATCAAGTTGATGCAGGTGTTGTAGGGGTTGAGGGCACTTTATTCCATTGTACTACTGAGGGTGGGAGTGGGGGTGTCCAGGCCGATGCGGCCACGCTGTTCTCCGACTTCGGCAGCCCGAACCAGATGGAGCAGGTATTTGGTGCTGGTTCAGAGTTCTTTGCAGATTTTGCCCAGTTTGGGAGCGCAGCTGGTGATTACAGGCCACAGTTTGATGGTGTTACCGTGGACCTCAACGTCGACTTGAATGAGGTGCCGACTGGTTATCACGGAGGCGAATTTGCCTTGGGAGGCACTCCGGCATCCGCCATTGGGGGTCTGAGACAACACCCACCGCCTGTTGAGCCGGAGCCTGCAGATGCCGCTGATAGCAGGCCCCCGGATGCATTTGTCCCAGTCACACAGCGGAGGAAGCGCGTGATCAAGCCGGCAAAGTATGGCACTGGTTCACACATGTGTTAGTTATTGGAGTTTTGTTGTTTTTAGAGTTGTTATTTTTATTTCGTCTATGTTGATGCTTGTTCATTGTTATTTATCTTTACGTTTGGGGACATGTTTGTGCTTGGTACATGTTTATGCTACTTTATGGTTTTGTATCTTTCCATTCGGTATATGTTTATGTTCCTTCAATTCGTATATATAAAGTTCGCGTATCACTAGCATGAGGTAATAGAAAATAAGTATAAGTCCAAACAAAAAGCAAAGTCAACGCAAATTAAAAACAACCGAATTGAAATACATATATATCACGTTAACAAAGGTTTACCACGAATGTGAACTTAAAAAATAGACAACAAACTATAAAGAGGCATGAGGTATAGTAAACATTCCTAAGCCAACCGTGCCTACGCATTGCTACCTTCGTGCGATCCAGAAGCCCCCGGGCGCTGTGGACAGTTTCTTCTGGTATGACCAGGGGTCCTGCACAGTCCGCATCTCTTGGGTCTATCTGGATCCGCCTCATCCATACTATTCCTTATCCTAGTGCTCCGAGGTCTTCCAACTGCAGCCCGCATCATGCCAGGATCGGGGATGACACGAGGTCCCTCATACACGGGTAAGAGATCATCGTGGATAGGCGGAGAGAAACCCATCTTGTAAACATTGAACACGGTCTTCATGCGGTATACATCATCAACGTATGTCCTCCAATCCAGTCTGCAAAATGAGCATGCGGCAAGCACATGACGACACGGATAGTGGAGTGTTTGAAAGTTCCCACAGTCGCATGTGCGGGCGGATAGAGACACCCGACACACACTCATTGCAATCCTACCCGCGGTCGGCGCAAGTTCCTCAACGACAAACTCGGAGTTTCCCCTGTCATATAGATCCACCCGCATATTCCTTGAGGCTTGTAGATTCCTCTCGATCGCCTTCACAAGGGTCTGACAGAATTCTTGATTTGCTCCGACTTGAGACTCGGCCTCCTTTCCTTTCCTCACAAAGAGTTCGGCCAACCGCCCATATGTTGACTTAACTAATGAACCCACCGGGAGGTTGCGTGTGCCTTTAAACACGGCATTGATACACTCAGAGATGTTTGTCGTCATATGACCATATCGACGACCACCATCCCGATATTGGGTCCACAACTCCAACCCAATCCTGTCGCACCATGCAACCATCGCAGGATCTTCCTTCCTCAAAATATCCATGTAATACCGGTGATCCTCCTCAGTCTTTGCGTATGCGGCATTCACTAGAATCCTCCGGGCTTCCTTAGACTTGTATGACAGTGCGAAGTTAGACGCGATGTGTCGCACACAAAATGCCCGGTATGCCGACGGTGGGAGCCATCCACCGTCCTCTGCCAGCAAGGCAGCCTTGATGGCATTGTGCCGATCAGAGATGACTAAAATGCCGGGCTGAGGGGTGACATGCTGGCGGAGATTAGTGAGGAAAAACTTCCATGAATCCGTGTTTTCGCCTTCAACTAACCCGAAAGCCACTGGAAGAATGTTCGAGTTTCCATCTTGGGCAATAGCCATTAGCAGAGTGCCGCCATACTTCCCATACAAATGGGTCCCATCAATGGATATAAGTGGCTTGCAATACTTAAATGCCTCAATGCATGGAGGAAACGTCCAAAATAGTCGATGAAAGAAAACCGTTGACGCATCAACGGTATTACCTATCCTCACTGGCGAAGTACGCAAAAGCGCAATCGTACCTGGCATATACAACTGAACCCCCATGATCCACCGTGGTATGTGGTTATAAGACTCCTCCCAATCTCCATATATCTGCGCAATTGCCTTCTGCTTGCCCATCCAAACCTTCCTGTAGCTTGGCTTGAACCCAAACTTCGATGACACCGCATTCTGTAACACCTTAACCGACACCGATGCATCAGCCATCACCAATGATAAAATCGAGGCACATATGACATGGTAATCGAGCTGCCTGTGATCCATTGATATCTCCGTTGCTAGACACGTGTGTGGTCCATTGTACTTTCTAACTTCCCAGTAGCCTTTTCTCTGTCTCATAGTGACACGGATCAGCCAATTACAACCATTCCCGAACTGGACACACTTCCCATGATACTTCAACTGGTCGGACTCAAACACTTTATACTCGACTCCCCGCCGAATATTATAACTCTTTATTGTCAGTACAGCTTCCTCTTTTGTTTCAAACCTTTGCCCAACCTCAAACTCGTCCGTGCCAATCACGCTAGGCCTTTCTCCGTGAATCACCGGGTGATGCTGATCTAAGTTTGCGGCCGGGTTCATTGCTTCAAGGTTCAATGTGGTAAAGTGTCGAGGGTACTGCTGCGTTCCACTGCTACCATGGGTTTGAGCTCCCACGGCAACTGCGGTGTCATCGTCAGCGTCGCTCTCGTCACCAATAATTGGTGGCTCCGAATCTGACCCATCATCACCTATAGCCTCCACAAACGGATCTCTCTCTCTTACCTCCATGAATGCGGGTGCACCGTCCACTACAGGATCAGCTCCCATCGCAGCTGCAAGCTGGCCGAAGCTACACCCATCACCCAAGTCATCACCCGAGACAGGCAAATCAGCAGCAAAAGATGGGGACAAAACAAGTGGAGTCGCCGGTTGCCTTGTTGGAACGGCGGTGGAAGTTCCTTCTATGATGCCAGTGGGCAGATTCGGAGCAGTCCCCCCGCTACTGCCCTCCACGTCAACCATTCTGACAAACAACTCCAGCGCGCCTAAGTCGGGAAATTTTGATTGACTATGAAATATAACTCGCATGTCGTCATCACCCAACATCGCGTACTTCCCAAACTTAACATAACCTGGCTTCAACGATATCGGAATACGAAAAAATAATTGCTTCACGCGCTTCTTGCCACAATTTTCAGCCTTCTCTAATATACTACTATGCAGATCCATCAACGTCGTCGACGGAGTAATAAACACTCCTATCTGCTTTTTGCTAGAAAAAGTTACACCCTCACTTGTGTTTTCATCTATTTTTCCCCGGTGATGCACTAACAAGAAAATACTCTCTGCCATCTCTCACAACCTCAACATATGTTTTGTGTGGCTCGTCTGTTTGAAACTCGTTTATTTATAGAGTTTCTGGCTGCATAAATCGTGCTTGAGTCCTTAGGGTTATCACTTGGCCATAAATCGTCCCACCCCTTTGAGTGTTACAGAGTAACACATAAATCGTCCCAGGGTCCTGAGGGTCTGAAAAAACAAGTAAATCGTGCCAGTCCAGTTTGGTTTAGCCCATTAACTAGTAAAACCTACTACCCTGGGACGATTTATGCTCAACTACTAACCCAAGAAGCCCTGCCACGATTTACTCTTATTTTGCATCACAAATTCATTCATTAATCGTCCTAGGGTGAGATGATTTACGTTTAATATAATCCTTTGCACCCTGGGACGATTTATATAATAATACAAAAAGGATAATCACGTTGCAGAATCTGATTCAGGGGAATTGAGTAATTTTGAAATGCATTTAATTTATTTAAGTAAAAAACCCTTAACTTAATAGTTAAAAAGGTGAATCAACTTGGTGTACAGAAGCATATAAGAATCTTTGCTTAAGTTTTGTTTTGAAAAGAAAACTGAAAAAGAGAAGCAATGAAGTATGGTGTTACCTTCCCCAAGTTCCCACAGACCCACCCCACACCCCTATATATATGTATGGTGTCTCTCAATTGTGTTCTCACTCTTACTTCATTTGTCGGCCACAACACTATTATTATTTACTGTTAGGAAAAAAGTTTAGAATCATTTTCTTTTTCCTTTTAATGATTAGTTAATATTTTTTATTTTTTTTTATCTATCTTAGATTTGCTAATTTACCATTTTGTTGATTGATTTTAGTTCTTAAAAAATTAATTTCCCAGAATTATTATTATTATTATTATTATTATTAGAGTTTAACTAAAGTATATGTTAAGATTACTATTAATATATTTTTTTATTTTTTTGACTTTAACAAATACATAATAAATATATTAAAAACTAAAATTTTATTACAGTTTTTATAAAAAGTAATTTATAATTTTAATGTGTGTCTTAAAATATATATTAACTAAACCTTTATTATTATTATTATTATTATTATTATTATTGATGATATTTTATAAAACATAATAAATAAGGAAAATTATAGCTTAATAATTAAATAATGTAAATCCAAAATATGATTAAAAAAATTTAAATAAATTTGTAGTCTTTATAAAACATGTGTCTTTTATCACATTTTATCACATCTTGTTATATCAACATTTCAACTTTATTATAACAATAATTGATGAAAACAACTAATAGTATAAATTAAAATAGATAAATTTTCATAAACTTTAATGTAAAAAACTTTAC
The DNA here is from genome assembly GCF_059453495.1 of Arachis ipaensis. Lineage (NCBI taxonomy): Eukaryota > Viridiplantae > Streptophyta > Magnoliopsida > Fabales > Fabaceae > Arachis > Arachis ipaensis. The sequence goes on along the minus strand of NC_142435.1, from coordinate 134,542,344 downwards.
ACAAATAACTAATTTATATTGTCATCTCACTAAAAATAATAAATTTTTAAATATACTAAATATATAATCTTATGATCTAAAACATTTTACATTGTCAAGTATCAAAACTAAACCCAAAACTAAGATAAATTTTAAATTTTACAATATCAAAATAAAAAAATAAATATGAAATCCTAAATCAAAAATAGATATTTTATAGAAAAAACTTAAAAACATCTTTTTTTTTTTTTTTAAATGATTCCGCAATAAGTATTGTCCAAATTTTGACGCTGACTGAAAAACACACACATGAGTGCTGTTGTTGCTGCTGTTTCTCATTCTTCCAACTAAACTTGCGTTTTCCATTTGCATGAATTAAAAACCCACAAACCTTTTCAGAGAAATAACGACTCCTTTCATTTTGATCTAATCGGGGGAGATGCTTCTCTCTTCTTCTTGATTTGGTGCTGACTGCTGAGCTTTGGGCGGCGGAGGAATATGCGCCGCCGAGCTGCCGCCGAGTTCCGGCGCCGTGTTCGGCGGAGGTTTTCTTATTGGATCTGGTTTCTCCTCGCCGCCTTCTCTCTTGCGGCTTTGCTTTTGTTCGTAGTGCAGCACAATCATCGCCAAGATCAGTTTCAGCTTCCGCTAACGGTAACAACTAACTAACTAACTCACTCTCTCTAGTTTTTAACTGTTATGATTGTTATTTTTCTTATTGGATTTGTTGTTTGATCGGTGGAAGTTCATTATTTTGTTTTTTTTTGGGATACCTAATTGTTTTGGAATTTGTTTCATTCTCAATTTTTCTTAATCCTAATCGTTTATTCTTGTTTTGTTTTATTATTATTATTATTAACTGTGTCAAATTATGAATAGTAGTTCATCTTTGACTTTATACTTTCGTTTGATAAATTGATGCAAGAGGAATGTATGTTTCTGTAGGTAGATGCGAATCAAAAGATAAATCTTTTGAAACAGTTTAATTGGCAGTTTATCTGTGACTATTTGACTAAGTTCTTTCTGTGTTTTTTATTTAGAAGATGTAGTAGCTCTTCTTAGAAAGTTGCTCAATGTGGATCTTAAGTGTAATATTGAATGATGAATCTCGAATGTTACATTGCTCCTTGTTTAGGGTAGCATTGCTCGAGATCACAGTTTTTTTTTAGTGGTTTACTTTTTCTTTTTCGATCTTTTGGGCAATACAAGAATTATGTTCCGTAGTTTTTTAACTTTCTGTGAGCTGTAATTCAGCATTAACTGAATCTGGAGAATCATGTGCTAGTTATGATCCACTACTAGTGTTTTTTCCCCCTCTTAAATAACTAGTTAATTTATAATTTTTACTACGCCAACAAATTTTCATTTCCTCCTATAGAAATACGGGTGTGTAGTTATTTTAAGTTGGTTTTATGCTAGAAATCATTCAATGATTTATTGCTGTCTGTTCATTGTTTTCTTGCACATTGCCATTCTGCAAAAAAACTGTTATAGGAACTGCCAATCTGATATACAATTTAGCCATAATTTTGAGTATCAATCTATCATATATTTGGTTATTTCACCAGTTTCTTCCTTGTTGCCACCAAAAAATTAAAACAAGGAAGCTGATTTGACTCGCTTCTAGACATATAGTTATGTTGCTTAGAAATTTGCCTGAACATTGTGTTTGAAGTATTTGGTTATTACATCAGTGTCAGGGCTGTTCTGTGGCTCATTTCTTTTCAGTCATCCAGAATTGAAGAAATCATAGTAGTCAATCCCAGATCTCGTCGCATCCCTGACGTCCCCAAAACTGGAATTGTGGGATCCCGACATGGGATGGCTGGGATTTGAGCAAAGATAGAGGGAAATTCTCTGATATAACATGCATATTGTATTTTAAAAAATTAAAGAAGAACAGGAAATCAAAATAAACCATGTATTAAGCATCGTAACTCATAATCCAAAGTCTTAAGTTTATATTTCATAATAGTTCAAAAATCCATACTAAATAAACTCAAAAGTCATAAGCCTTAATTTAAGTTGTCACTAATCAATCATCAGCATAGAAGGGCAGTGAAATTATCTATATACCCCCTTTGAAACCATCACAGAAGTTATAGTGAGCAAAATCAGGTTTTAGCACCCGCATAAGATCCCAGTGGGATTTGCGGATAAAGGCTGGTCGCCGGAATCCTGGCTGGGACAGTTGGGGATGAAAGAACCGAGATCTCATCTGGTCTCCTCTCAAATGCATGCTGGGATGGGATGGGATGCCAAGATCCTACTGAAATCCCACGAGATTGACTACTATGGAAGAAATGATAGAAACCATGACATAATTTGAGAAAGTTTATTCACAAACATGAAATTATACAAATATGCTTCTATACATATAAATCGCCCAAAAAATGAGGTGCACACTCAAGTTTTTGTGCGACATAAAAAGAGAAGTATAGTAAGTGGTCATTTGAAGCATAAAAATGAGGTATTAAATATATTCATTTGTGTAAGGCAACCAGAGCAATGTAATATCAAGTGCTATTGCTACACTAATTTTGCATTTCTGTGAAACTCTTACAGAGTAAGTGACTAATCATTGCAGGAGAGGAATGCCAGAGGTGAACTTGCAAAAGAGAGTATGAATTTTTCCAATGAAATTTTAAGTGCAACTTCCTTTTCACGACAGATAGCAGAGCAAATGGTTCTGGCCAAGGCATATGTGGTCATTGCCAAAGCACACAATAATCATCATTTTGCCTGGCAGCTTAGTTCAAAGATTAGAATTTGCCAGCTTTTGCTTTCAAAAGCTGCCATGACTGGGGAGCCCATTACCTTGGACGAAGCTGAGCCAATTATTAAAAGCCTCTCTTCCCTGATTTTCAAGGCACAAGATGTCCATTATGACATTGCTACCACTATAGTAACAATGAAGTCGCACATTCAAGCTCTCGAAGAACGTGCTAATGTTGTAACAGTTCAAAGCACAGTGTTTGCTCAAATATCAGCCGAAGCACTGCCAAAGAGTCTTCATTGCCTAAATGTGAAACTTATGACCGATTGGCTAAGGACATTGTCCCTGCAAAAACTCTCAAACGAGTGGAAAACTTCTCGTCTCAAGGACAACAGTTTATATCATTTCTGCATTTTTTCAGATAATGTGCTTGCAACATCAGTTGTTGTTAACTCTACAGTTGTCAATGCAGACCACCCAAAACAATTGATCTTTCACATTGTCACCAATGGTGTCAATTATGGAGCAATGCAAGCATGGTTCCTTAGTAATGACTTTAAAGGGGCCATCATAGAGGTGCAGAATTTTGAGGACTTTCATTGGTTGAATGAAAATTATTCTCCGATTATCAAACAGCTACACAATCCAGAATCTCAAGCCTTCTATTTTGGAGCTTATCAAGATGTGAATATCGAATCAAAAGTTCGGAACCCCAAGTATTTGTCTGTACTTAATCATCTTCGGTTTTACATCCCTGAGATTTATCCACAACTTGAGAAGGTTGTTTTCCTTGACGATGATGTTGTCGTCCAGAAGGACCTCACCATACTTTTCTCGCTGGATTTGCATGGAAATGTGAATGGTGCAGTTGAAACTTGTCTTGAAGCGTTTCACCGGTACTACAAGTATCTAAACTTCTCAAATTCAATTATAAGCTCAAAGTTCGATCCACAGGCATGTGGATGGGCATTTGGCATGAACATTTTTGACTTGGTTGCATGGAGGAAAGCAGATGTGACAGCAAGATATCACTATTGGCTGGAGCAAAATGCCAATGGCACACTCTGGAAGCTTGGCATGCTTCCTCCAGCTCTTCTAAGTTTCTATGGTTTGACAGAACCACTTGATAGAAGATGGCATGTTTTAGGATTGGGTTATGACTTAAATATTGACAACCGTCTAATTGAAAGCGCTGCAGTTATCCACTTCAATGGGAACATGAAGCCATGGCTGAAGTTAGCTATAGGCAGGTATAAGCCACTGTGGCACAGGTACATAAATCAAAGTCACCCTCACCTTCTAGATTGTGCCAGTAGTTAAATTGCACTACATCTATTGACAAAAAAAAAAAAAAAAATTGCACTGCTTCTTGATTGTTTATGGCTTATGCAACCTCAGATTACTTTTGAACTATTTATTGATCTTTGATTGTGTTAGCCATAACTGTAGAGTCAGAAGTAGAAAGTTTTTGACTTTTCTAGGAATATATATTTTTTTCGTTCGTCTTTTATCTATTGTTCACAGCTTATTAAATAGAAACGAATGATTTCTTATACACTAAAAGTTTAAAGGTTTAGGTGGAGAGATGTGGGGGAATCCAATTTTGGCTAGGTGGGGCTATATTTTCCCCTTTTGATTTGTTATGTAGTGATTATTGTGATAATTTATAAGCTTTCAAATAGTGATGTAACTGAATGGAAACAATTGTTTCCCTTTCTTCTTTGTGATGTCTTCTTTTTCTTACACAATCATTTGTTTTATGCCTTATATCAAGCCAATTGATGATTGTTAAGTGATTATTGTAATAATCAATTGTATTATGTCCTTTTTTTCAATACATAAAATCATTTGTATTATGTTTGTCTTATATCAAGCCAATTGATGTCTTATTTGTGATTATTGTAAATAGTTAGAACTTAGAAGCCAGTCTTCTTTCTATTTAGGCCACTTTTTGTTTATGTAAAAGTTTTGCGGACGAGGTGAATTCACTCAATTACCCTTACATTTACTAAGCAACCCTTTATCCCTCTACGTATATTGTGTTGAACTTGAACATACTTTTTCACCTCACTAGTTTAGTAGTTTGAATGATAAACAAATACTGTTTCTGCATAAACGGGCACGCTTTCTATCTGACTTAATGGCCTTGTACTTTATTTTTTTATATGTATATTTGTTTCTAAGTAATTTACCAGTGATGTATACATCAACGTTCAACACCATAAAGTTTCTACATGACAGCACTGAAATGTAAGAGTTTGTTTGCGAAATAGAAGGAAGAGAAGAGAATGGCTCCTCATGGCTCAAGTCCTTTTCTTCTTTTAGCCTAACTCATAAACACCTTAAGATAATTGATAGAGTAAATATTCAAATTGGTTTTCAACTAATTTTTATTACTCTAATATCCCCAAGAACTATTTCTGTTAGACAAATTAATTTTTCTGTTGCTTTTAATGAAAATTTTAATATGTATACTAGATAATAAGTTCTTAATAAATTTTATTATAAAATAATTAGATATTCAAAACAAATTATGATAAGACAATTTAGTTTCCTTCAGAGACCAATTCGGTTGATAGATAATTTTCAGAAACTTCTAAAGCAATACAAATTTATTGGGAATCAAGGTGTTTGATTTGAAATTTCTTAACTATCAATTTAGATGTTTACTCAATTAATATTGATTGCTCTATAAGTCTTTTGACTGAATACAGTCATCGAAGAAAGCTGGATAATATGGCAATCGCATTCAAATTGCATTATTTTTCTAAATGAACATCTTAATCCGAAAAAAATTACTTATGCGAGGAAGAAATACACTGAAATCTCATACTTAGGTTGCCGAAATTTGGAGCATAATAATTATATCATAAAATTACTGTGTTCCTTACTCGCACCACTTAGGAAGCAGACCAAATTGCAACCTCTGAATAACCATCTTCAGTAGCGCATGCCCGAAACATGCCCGTCGTGTTATAAGGCATTGCAACTTCTCCGGCAGCGGACACAGCAACCAAACCGGCGGTGCCTTTTGGCATGCATTCATGGATAACATAGCTAGCAGCCTCCTCAAGAGAAACACCTTTGAACTCCATCATGGCTGCAACATCTCTTGCAATCGTGGCACGCAGTATTGCTTCGCCTTCGCCAGTAACTGAAATGGCACAGAGCTCATTGGCGTATGTGCCGGCACCAATGATGGGCGAGTCACCAATTCTACCAACCCTTTTGTTTACTAGTCCTCCGGTGGATGTTGCCGAAGCTAGATTACCATAACTATCAACAGCCACACAACCAACAGTTCCAAGTTGAACTTCTCCATTAGTATTTGATGTTTCCTCTTTGGTACCATTTTGGAGGGGTTGGGTATAATCAATCTAAATATTGTGAATCACAAAACATAGAGATATGTAAACATACAATTTTTTTAAGAATAAACAATCTTTCTAGTTAGTTAGTGAGTTTAATTTTAATATACTGACACTATAAAATATTTTACATAATTGTTCAACCTTATTCGTTTTTTTATGCTAGTCATACGGTCAACGTGAAAGATAGTTATTTTTTTTGACGTAGCGTTACATAATTGAATGTCACTAAAACTGTTTTCCCCCTCACCGTGTATCAAAATTAACTTCTATATTTACCTGAACCCTGTGTGCTTCTTTTGCCTGCTTTAGTCTTTCTACATTTTCTGCAGTAATAAAATGGCTTGAGTCTGCAGTTTCAACGCCCTGATAAATAAAATAAGGATGCCATGGACATTAGTAAAAGATGAGACACAAGCTATAACTATTCAAATAAGGAATGAGATTTTAGATTCTAAAAATATGTAAAAGATTCCACTAAAACTCACTTGTTCTTTTGCAAATTCCTCAGCTCCATGAAATGCTAGATATACATGAGGAGTCTTCTCCATAACCAATCTAGCTAAAGAAACAGCATTGACAACTGTTTTGAGCCCAGAAACTGCTCCACAATTCTTTGTCCTTCCATCCATGATTGAAGCTTCCATTTCAACAGTGCCTTTGTTTGTCAAGACAGATCCCTTTCCAGCATTGAACTGTGGAATATTCTCCAATTCACGAACCTAAAATACACAAATTTCATTGCACTAAGCATTGGCACTATTAGAAATTTTTACTTAAAGGGTAAGTGGTTTGAATCTTACCACAAGCTCCACAACATCCAAGGGAGGCTTCTTGGCTTTAAGGGCCTCCACCCCAATTTGTAAGCAGTGGTGGAGGGCCTCCTCACGAGGCTGGCGGCTCCCCAGTGTTAATGAGAGTGGGATGTCGCCAGCCCCGCCATGTAGAGCAATAGCCCAACCCATCTGCCCTCTAAGTTTCACTCACCCACACACTCACTAGTTCTCACTCTCTTGGATTGTTTATATAGTAATTTGCGGGTTTAATTATTCTTGTGAGTTTTTATAGTTTTATTAAATTTTTAATTAAATTTTTATATTTTTTTAATTAAGTTTTTATACTGTTTTTAATTTTGTAATTAAATCATTTCATGTCAAAAATGTTAAAATTAACGGAATATATCTAATTAAGTTTTAATTATGAATACTTTCAATTTGCAAAAAAATATTGGGTTAATTCTAGTATTTTTTACGCTATGAATGACCTAATTATAAAATTAAAAGTAAAGTAGAAACTTAATTAAAAAAATATATAAAAATCTAATTATAAATTTAATAAAATTATAAGAATCAACATAATAATTAAACCTAGTTTGAGGCTCCAATGTGTGATTACTTGCATGATACGCGAAGGACCCATCGTTATTTTCATTAGCACGGTGCTTGTTAAGCCACATTTTTATTTAATTAATAACAGAAACACTTTTTCTGCAAAAGTAGTAGTAACAATATATAAAAGTATAAAACTGCTCATGGTGGTGATTTGTAGTTGTTAAGCAATATGGAAGGAAAGTTACCTCACTTTTCATATCTAACTTCTAAAGAAGCTGTTGAGTTATTTATCTATCAGAGTAAAAAATTAAGATGGTAGAAAAATTTATGTGTTGCCATACTAATAAGAATATTTAATTTTGATGAACTACTACCATAAAAATCTTGTATATTTTTTGTCGACATCATAGATACGCTTAGTATAAATAATTCTATTCTGTTCGAGTTAAGTAAAACTATTTATAGGTAAAAATGTGGTGGCGAAAATTGTAGCCACATGGGATGCAATGACAACTTGACACAATTTTGTAATTTTCGAGATTTAAGATATTGTAAAATAATACTGGTATCTATATCTATATTCATAGACTGATAGACATTAGTATTTTATTATTATTTATTCATTTGAAATTAAAAATGCTGGTGCAGTGCAAGTGCCGCCAATTAAACACGAGACCCACCAACCCACTAATGAAACACTCGTTTTTTAAAGGACGTCATGTAAGATCCACCGAAGTTATGAGGAAAACTTCCGCAGTTAGATTTGTAAATTGCAACTGAATTCTATAAATTGTTTAATAAGGATTTGAATTTGGGAGAAGAGAAAAAAGAAAATACAGAGAATAATAGATAATTTTATGAAAAAATTATTATAAAGAATTGTTTGGAAGATTTAATTATTAAAAAAGATTTTTAATATTAAAATTATTTAAAAGGATTAATTTTATAATATTTAAAAAAATTAATTTTTTTTGTAAAAAGATAAATATATTTTTAGATTATTTATTTATTTATTTATTTATTTTTTGTAAACATATTTTTTTTCTAATTATTTATCATACTCAAATTCTTATTCTTCATCCATAATTCATAGAGACATTTGTTATTGCCAATCACAAAACGTAAGACTTGGGAATACCTGGGAATATACTAATGTCTTACTATTATCATGTATAGAGTAGTCAACAATGAATATCAAATAAATCATTCAAAACTTGTGAAATTTATCGCAATAGATCTCTTTCTTCAATTATTCAAGGTTTAACTCTTGAATTAAATGCGATGATTGGTGCTAAAATTTACAGAACATTAGTGCAAAATCAATTCAAGTGCATATTTGCACAAACGCTATTAAAATCAATGTAAAACTACAAAATTCAAGTGAAAGATTACATAAATTTAATTAAAAATCAAAGTAAAATTATAAAGTTTAAGTGCAGATTTTCACAAATACAATTAAGAAACTCAATAGAATTACCTAATATGCAAAACTTAAGAAAAACCAACATTGCAATTCTAAATGTGACAATCTATAAAGCTAGAAGAACTATTTAAAAAAAATTCATATTCTTTTTGGATTAGAATTTCTACATTTAGAACTATTATGACCACTCTGATCATATCGGCTACATTTGTAAACACGCATATCTTGAAATTGTGACTCTTGGCGCTTTTTGCATGGTCTTCCTAAAGGACGAGTTGTTGTAGGTGGCATAAGAAAAATATTATTCTCCCGGTCTGTTAGGGTCAAATAATTGACATTAGGCATGTCATGAGTTTTAATTAGGATCATACTGCTCGCATAAATCTTTTCTTGTGAAAATATAAAACAATAAATAACCAATAATGAGAATATGGATTACAAGAAGAAATAAATACTAATATTGACTAATTACTGCTAATTGTTGACTACTCTAAAAAACAAAATAGTAAGACATTATAGATTTTTCGAAAGCAAGCAATACTTAAGGGTAATAGAGGGCAGAGACATTAAAATCTAAAAACGAATTTGAAAGAAACATATTACTCAATAACAATGTTTCTGCAAGGGTAACCAAATCCAACATTGGAAAATCAACTTACATGCAAAAAATCGGGTGTCTATCACAAAGGTATACAAATATTTCACGTCAGAGACCAATTAGATCAGCACCGATTATTGCATTTGATTCAAGGGCTAAGCCTTGAATAATTGAAGAAAGAGATCTCTCGAGACAAATCCCACAAGTTTTGAATGATTTATTTGATGCTCATTGTTGATTTTTCTATGTACGATAGTAGTAAGACATTAATATACTCACAGGTACTCCTAGACGTTTTGTGCTTGGCAGTAACAAATGTCTCTGAGTTATAGATGAAGAATAAGGATTTGAATATGATAGATAATTAAAAAAAATATGTTTAAAATAAATAAATAAATAAATAAATAAATAATCTAAGGATATATTTGTTTTTTCACAAAAAAGATATGATCCTTTTTTTAAATATTATAAAATTAGTCTTTTTAAATAATTTTAATATTAAAGTCCTTTTTAATAATTAAATCCTCCTAATAGCCCTTTATAATAATTTTCTCTAATTTTATTAATAATTATATTTTTTAAAGAATAATAAAAAAATAGAAATAGAACTAAAAAAATGAAAAATATGTATTGAAGTTGTTGTTTTTACATAATATAAAAGACACGTTGTTTATAAGAATATTATTAATTAACTTCATAAATATTTACCTATTAATTACTAATTCTCAACTACTTATTATTACTTTAATAAAAAGTATCAAAAAAGAAAATATTTATAGTCAAGGATCCAATTTCTATCCGTTAGGTTTTATTCTATTTATTTAAATATTAAAATACTATTACAATTTAGGACATCTATAACAAATATATTTATAACACTCATTCTTAGATATCCTTAATGGTAGTAGTAGTCTAGTACCTCATTAAAACACTAAAAAAGATTTAGTGAAGGAAAAAAAAGTACATTGTCTTGTAATATGTTAGGTAACCCTTCGTTAAAAAACTTTACTAGAAAAATTTGGAGTGGGACAAAAATTATGGTTAAGAAAAAGAATACAACCCGTATTATCCCTCTTTCTAAATATATCATTTGAACATTAAAGCACTACCTACTTCAACATTTGAAAAAGTAGTATACAACATTTGAATGCATCGGCTACGAGATATCAAGTGATGTAATTATCAGGGGGAGTAATATGCGTTGTACTCTTTTTCTTAACCATGGTTTTTATCCCACTCCGATTTTTTCTGGTAAAATTTTTTAACAAGGCAGCTACCTAACATATTACAAGAGAGTGTACTCTTTTTCTTCACTAAGTCTTTTCTTAGAGTTTTAATGAGGCTTTACTCTACCACTACTACTAAGGACATCTAAGGGGGAGTGTTATAAATGTAGAGAAAAGGACAAATCGATCCCTGACTTTTTAGTTCGCAGACATTTAAATCCCTGAGAATTTAAAAATACCTTTAAGTCCCTGTCCTATTCAAAATCTGGACATATCAATCCCTGAGTCTCATTTGTTTAATTTTAAAAACTCTCTCACGTGTACATCCGTATCAACCAGGTCAATACAACGGGAGTCACGCTTGATTTTTTCCGTTGAATCTGACAGACCCAAGTGAATATGAGGGATCGATATGTCTAGGTTTTAAAAAGGTTAGAGATTTAAATGTCTGCGGATCAAAAGGTCGTGGACCTATTTATCATTTTCTCATAAATGTATTTGTTTTGGATGTCCTAGATTGTAACCATATTTTAATATTTGAATAGATAGAGTCAGTTATAAATGTAACCTAGTTAAGTCAGCTGGGAGTTGGACCCTTAGCTATAAATAGTCCAATTTTGATTTTCTTTAGATAACACAATTGTTCCTGTGCAGTAAGTCTTAGGAGAGGTATAATTTGTCCGATCCTAGGTTGAATTTACTTCCACATAAGCTGGAGGAGATATACGTCGGCTTTTCAAGAATGGAGGTGGCGGGTACCTGTAAAGGCACTCAGAAAGAGAGTGAGATGAGCATATTGCAATTTAGAGTAAATGGCCTACATATTTTTCGTTGTATCCCCTTATAGGGTGAATTTAGTTTGTTATTCATGGTCCTATTTGATTAATCTAATTATCTTCGAACTAGGCGTATAGTCCATAACAATCGTTTGACTTAAAGATTGGGATCTTGTTGGTTATTTGGAACGTTGCAAACTTATAGGGTAGATAAGTGTTAAATATAACGGATGGATAATAGCCCTCAAGCTTAGCTTGTGAGGTTTTTAATTGGAAAGGTTTAAGATTTAACTTCCTATAAGTCGGCAACGTGATGAACGTGGAATAGCCCCTGAGCTTAATCTTGAGGAATTTTAATACCTCAAATATATAAAAAGAAATTGAATGCGAAGAATCAAAATAAATAATTAAATAAATATAGAGAGAATAAGGAAAGCCTAAAATTTATTAAACTGGGTAACAGTTGTAATAATTAATTGCAGTTTTTTTGCACGTTTATTTATGACATCATGACTTGTGATCATGAGTAGTAGTTTGATGTAGTGTCCCTGTGATCAACAGCTGCGTGTGTTTGGTAACTATGGAGTTTCTTTAATCAGAAAAATTTATTGTCTAAGATATTTGAACCCTTGAATGAAAATCGATTGTTTGAAGAATTTATTTACCAATCTCGTTACATTGTATCATCTGGAGTGTTTCAGTAAGGAGATTATGAATAAGAAAGGTTAGTAAGGCTCTTCATTTTGTTATTATTTCATTGTTTTGTTTTTGTTATTTTTGTGTGTTGTTGGAGTTATTTGTTATTTTTGCAAAATGAAAGAGGAGAAGTGTAAATGAAAAGGAAAAGGTGAGGGGAAAGAAAAGAAAAAAAATAAAGGTAAAAGGAAAGAGAAGGATGCAGATGTGGTTGAAAAGGAGTTTGTGGTTGATGTAAATAATCCTTATTCATGGGTTGCTTCTTTGGTGAAAGAGTATTTTCATTGTTTTGTGATGAGGAAAGTATTTGCCAACTGGGAGATTCTGGTTGGGTGAGGGAGGGGGAAATATTAAAGTGAAATTTCTCCTTTGTTGTGCTTTTGACCGTGTGTGTTATAGAAGGGAGGAATATGAATATTTTTTGCTATGTTTACCTGTTTGTTTATGGAGTTGGAAATTAAATTTTTCTTTACTACCTTTGAATGTAGTGTGTTGACACAGTTGAGGTGTGTACTTTCGCAATTGCATCGTAATTCCTGAGTATTTTTGAAGGCGTTTGAAATTTTGATGAGTTATCTGAAAGAGGAACCGTCATTAGAAGTGTTCTTTGCTCTATTTCAGTCAAAGCGAATAAAAAGGAATGCATGGGTAACTCTGAGAAGTGCTCTGAATCATACTGTGTTTAGTTTATATAAGTCATCTTTTAAATATTTTAAAGGGATATTTGTAAAGGTGAGATCTGCGGAGGTTGAGTATCCATTTTATTTGGATGAGTATTTGGTGGAGAAATTTTCTTTATTTTGATATCCTCAGCCGAGGCAAATATTAGATATGGATAGGATGGTATATAAAGATAAGATGATAGTTGAGTTTCTGGTGAATAATATCTCGTCATCGAGGTTGCTTGCCATCTCCAAGTTGCTTGAGTGTGAGTTTGATAAAGATGTTGTTGCCGAGTATATAGGTAAAGCGTGTGAGTGCGTGATTGAATTTTTGGCATGGTATAAGTGTTTTTTAATTTTGTGTTCTTGTTTTGTGCAGGGGGGAGAGCTTCGAGGGTGTCGACCACGAGTTTACGTGAATTTTTTTAGGACGAGAAATGTGGAGAGGAAAGGATCTACTACTATGTGAATACTGAAAGTGGGGCTGTGGTTGATCAGCCACAGGGGAAAAGGTGAGTGTGAAAAAAAGGAAGCTTAAGGCTGCGGCTATAAAAGATCAAGTGATAGATTTGATTGATAAGAAATGTGAATTGAAGGAGTTGAGTTTAAGAGAAGTGGAAGCTTTTACTCTGAATAAAAAAGTTTTGCACAACTTTCATGAAGTGGAGGATGCAACGTTTGTATGGAGTGGTCGTTGTCCTTTTGCTCAGTTATCTGATGATTCTGTGCAATCTGCAACTGATGTAAAGCATGTGAATGATGCTGGTGACGTTGTGTTGGATCAATGTCTCTAGGTATACTGAGTAAAAATATTATATTGGATGTTTGGAAAATGTGTGTTTGAATTTGGTGTTTTTGATATGCAGGTTATAGGTGCTCGATTGATGTGCATAGGTCGGAACCGTAAACTAAAAAGTATTTTGGTGGATGAGAATGAACTGAATAGGATTGTGAAAGAGAAATCTATTAAGGAAAAAGAGTTGCAAAGCGCTTTGGAGAAATTTGATTTGAAAGAGAAGGAGTTGAAGAGCATGAGGGAGAAGGTGTTGTTACTTGAAGAGAAAGAGAAGAATTTTGATAAATAGAAGATTGAGTTGGAGGCTAGAGTTGTGGAGCTTACTGTTGAGAGAAAGAGTGCTGAAGAGAGTAAACGAAGTCATGAGTTAGAGATGTTTGCTACTGGATCTGATAGGGTAGTGGGGCAAATCGAGTTTATTGCACTAGAGACTGATATATCTGCTATGGATCCTTGCAAAGTGGTTGTGAATGAGGATCTTATTGTTGATGACCAAGAGGGTGAGGATGAGAATATGAGTGCATCATAATGGGTGTTGTATTTAATTAGCTTTGTTTATTTTGTTTTTGGAAAGTCGTTTGAATAATATTTGTCTTGAGGGTCGGAGTATGATTCATCCCAGTATTGTATGGTTGTTATTTTGAAAATAATGTTAGTATGTTGAAATATTTTGAACAAGCACGCTTTGTGTGATTAGTTTTGAAGTACATTGCGAACGAGAGAAATTGGTTTGTTTGATTATTATTTGAGATAGAATTTGTTTAATCTCGAAACTTTTGACTTATTGTAAAAGTTATTGAAATGATGGTTTGTTAGAGTAGTATAAAAGAGGAGATAATAGTTTGACTATAGCCAATACATTTGGTGAAGTGTGCGTATCGAATGAGCTATAAATTGGTTTGTAGGTAAAAAATAGAAAATATGAGTAATAAGTTAGAAAATAATACTTTTATTGATACAAAACCTTCGTAGGTAGAAGGTGCATGGGGTGTTCCTCGTTAAAACTTCTCCCTGTAAAATTCAACTTAGGGATAAAATCTGGGTAATAGAAAAAAGAGTATATCACCTTGTCCTCGCTAACTATAATAAATCTTTAAAGAATAAATGCTCCATGTATTTGGCAAGTCATTGCCTTCTAATGTTTGTAATTTATAAGCAATTCATCTGCTAACTTTTGATATTCGGAATGGACCGTCCCAATTTACAGCAAGCTTGCCATGGTTGTTGCCATGGTTGTGCGATTTTCGTGCTTCTTCTTTTTTTTCGAAGGACGAAGTCTCATTTATGAAATGTCCTCGACTTGATCTTTTTGTTGTATTTATGAGCTATAGCAAGTTGGGTTGCGCGTTGTTGAATCAGCGCATGGTCTCGAATTTTTTCGATTGAGTCTAGCTCGGTGGCTCTGAGTCCAGTATTTACTTCGTCATTAAGGGTGTTTGTTCGGCTACATTGATGTGGGACTTCGACTGGTATCATGGCATCATAGCCATATACTAGTCTAAAGAGGGTCTCATCTGTTGATGAGTGTTTTGTTGTATTATAGTCCCATAAGATTTTTGGAATAAGCTCGGCCCATTGTCCCTTGGAATCATCTAATTTTTTTCGTAGAGCCTGCAATATAACTTTATTGGCAGCTTCAGTTAGCCCATTAGTTTGGGGGTGTTCCATAGATGAAAATTGATATTTGATTTTCAAATTTTGTAAAATATTTATGAAATTCTTATCAACGAATTGTCTACCATTGTCAGTGATAATGGAGTGAGCTATACCAAATTTGCATATTATATTTTTTCAAATAAAAGAGATCATTTTTTTAGAATTGATTTTTGCCAAGAGTATAGCCTCTATCCATTTTGTAAAATAATCTATAGCAACAGTTAAGAATTTAACTTGACCTGGTGCCTGTGGAAAAAGACTGAGGATATCTATCCCTCACTTACTACAGGGCCAGCTTACCTCCGATGTATGTACTTGCTCGGCCAGATTGTGAATGATGGTGGCATGGCATTGGTAATGGTCACAATTTTTGACTTTGTTCATGCAATCCCTTTGTATTGTAGGCCAGTAGTATCTTGCTCTGAGAATTTCGGATACTAGGCTTCGTCCTCCTATATGTGTACCACATACTTTCTCATGGACATCATCCATGACGAGTTTAGCATTGACCTGGCTTAAATATTTTAACAAGGGTCTTAAAAAATCTCATTTGTATAGTTCGCCTCTGATCATGGTGAAGAAATTATCTTGTCTTTTGAATTTTTGTTTATCCTTTATATCTTCTGGTATTGTTCCAATTTGTAGATGTTTGATGAATATATCTCACCAATCTACTTCCTATGCAATACTCAACAATTGTTAGTCTAACACTGGGCTCATCCAGTGTAGGGGTGGAAACAGGCCAGGCCAGGTCAGACTTTGCTCTTAACAGGCCTGACCTGTTATATAGTCAATTGGCCTAAGTCTGACCTGTAGCTTGCTATAGGCTTTTTTTAAAGTACTAAGTCTGGCTTGTTATTCAGACTGGCCTGGCCTGAAGCCTGTTAAAAGGCTTGATAATTTTTTTTATAAAAATAAAAATATTATTTAAAAAAATTATTTTTTAATAAACATATTTATATGTAATATGTTATATTTAATATTTATAAAAAAATTTAAATTTTAAAGTATTTAAAATATACAAAATTATTTATAATTAAATATAAAAAATTTAAAATATCTTATAATTTTGTTAATAATAAAAAAGTTATTTATATATGTAATTATGTATTAACAGGCCCAGGCAGGCCTGACAGGCCAATAAGGCTAATTAGTGAGTCTAGCCCTGGCCTATTAATATAATAAGACTTTTATAAGAGCTTGAGCCTATGCCTATTTTATAACAGGTCAGGCCAGGCTACAGGCCCCTGGCAGGCCGTCTAGCCTTTTTCCACCCCTAATCCAGTGTTAATTGTGATAAGCTTGGTAGATGAGTTTGACTTCTAGTAGTTGCTAGTTTTGAGAGAATATCAGCCCAGCAGTTTTGCTCCCGAGGTATGTGGGAGATTTCAAAATTCAAAAAAGCAACAGATGAAGTTATTAACATTAGATAAATATTTTTCTAACAATTTATCTCTTACTTAGAAATTACCCGTTACCTGTTGTACTACCAATAGTGAGTCGCATTTAACATTCAAGTATGTTATCCTGAGTGTTTGAGCTAATCTGAGACCTGCTATAAGTGCTTTATACTCTGCTTGGTTATTGCTGGCTTGGAAAGTAAATTTCAGGGATTGTACTATAATTGTTCCTTGGCTATCATCAAGCAATATGTCGGCCCCAAAACTTTGCATGTTTGAAGCTCCATCAATGTATAGTGTCCATGTGTCTGTTACTGGTGTTGAGTTGTTGAGACTAAATTCTGCAATGAAGTCGGCTAAAACTTGGGACTTAATGGATTCCAGTGCTTGATATTGGATATCATATTCTGAGATCTCTATAGACCAATTGATTAACCTTCCAGCTAGTTCAGGTTTTGTTAGGATTTGCCTTAGGGGATGTTCTGTCTGTAATATTATGGTATGACTTTGGAAATAGTGTCCTAGTCACCTTGCTGTTGTCACAAGAGCTAAAGCTAGCTTCTCTAATTTTGGGTATCGAAGCTTGGCATTCTGGAGTGACTTACTTATAAAGTAATCTGGCTGTTGTACTTTATCTATCTCTGTGATCGAAATAGAGTTCACATCATGGTCAGTTACAGATAAGTAAAGATACAATAGTTTACCATTTTTTGGTTTTTGGAGTATTAGAGGTAAGGACAGTATGGCTTTGACCTCGATGAAGGCTTGCTCACAAGCTTCTATCCATGTAAATTCTTTCTGTTTTTGTAATGTTTTGAAAAAGTGATGTGATCGGTGAGCTATCCGAGTAGGAATCGTGACAATGCTGCAAGCCGACTAGTGAGTTGTTGTACTTATTTAACAAACCGAGGACTTTTTATTCCTGGGATTTCTTGGAACTTCTTCAGGTTGGCCTCTATACCTCGGCAAGTTAACATGAATCTGAGGAATTTTTTCCCATGCACTCCAAATTCACACTTTTCTGGGTTTAGCTTCATTTTGTATACCTGGAGCTGTTGAAAAATTTCTTTTAGGTCGTTGGTATGATTGCTGTCAAACTTTGTCTTTGCTACTATATCGTCCATATATACCTCTATGTTTCGTTCGATTTGGTGGGCAAATACTTTATCCATTAGCCTTTGATATGTAGCGCCTACATTTTTGAGCCCAAAGGGCATAACCTTGTAACAAAAATTGCCATAATCAGTAATAGAAAAAGTCTTATCCTGGTTTGCCAAATACATAAGTATTTGGTTATAGTCAGAATAAGCATCCATAAAACTTAAACATTGAAAACTAGATGAGCTATCAACTAATTTATCAATATAGGGTAAAAGATATGCGTCTTTTGGACATGCTTTATTGAGGTCGGTAAAGTCCACACACATCCTCCATTTGCCATTATGTTTTTTAACCATGACTCCATTTGCTAACCAGCTTGTGAATCTGACTTCTTTTATGAATCCAGCATCCAATAGTTTTTGGGTTTCCTTTAGGGATGCCTTTTTTTTGTTCGTGGTGAGGTATCGTTTCTTCTGGACTATAGGTTGGCTTGAGGGATTAACTGCTAGTTTGTGACAAATGACGGTTGGATCAATCCCCGTCGTGTCTGCTGGGGTCCAGGCAAATAGTTCAATATTTTGCTGTAGTAGTGTGACGAGTTGTTCTTTCTTCAGTCCTTGTAATGCGTCTCCTATGTAAGTATACTTGCTTTCATCTTCTGTCAGCATCACCTTGGTTAAATTGTCTGTTGGTATAGGTCGGTCTTGTATGTCTATCCTCGGATCAAGCTCCACTAACGGGGGTAAACTCTCTGAGTTATAGACTGCATGAATGTGTTGTTGCTTAGATTACTTGGAAGGGTTTGTTTTGAGACTTGCGTTATAGCATTGCCTGTCTTCTTTTTTATCAGATTGTGACGACTTTGTTATCCTGTATACAAAACTTAACACATCGGTGTACAGTAGAAATAATAGCACCAAATGTATTCAAAGAAGATCTTCCTAAGATGATGTTGTATGGGCTTTGACAGTCCACAACTAGGTATTGTATATCTAAGGTTTTAGAATTAGGATATTGACCTAGGGTTGTTTGTAACCATATATAACCTCGTATCAGAACACGCTCACCTGAGAAACCTACCAATTTTCATGTTGATGGTTGTAGGATTTTGTCAATTAGATTCATTTTTTTATATGTAGAATAGAATAGCACGTCTGCACTACTGCCCATATCTAAAAGAACTTTTTTCACCAATAGCTTGTCAACCTGAAGTGATATAACTACAGGATTATCCAAAATTTTATCCGTTGCTTTGAAGTCTGAGAGTTTGAATGTGATCTCTGGGATATTCATGTTGGTGGTTAAGATCGGTTTAGACTCAACACTGACATCATGGCCCTATATAACCTCTTTCTGGTAGAGTTACTGCATCCTCCACCTGCGAAACCACCAAAAATACTATTAATAATGCCATGAGATTGATTAGGGTTTTTATTTACCTTTTTCCCTTTATCTATATAATTGTCATTTGGCTTTGAATGTTGGCCAACATCTGTTGTGTTTCACCTCTGTCCTTAACTGTCTATGTATTTGTCTAACAAGCCCTGGCGGGCTAGTTTCTCGAGGAGGTTCTTTGCTATAACACAATCGTTTGTCGTATGGTCATACTTCTGGTGAAAAGTACAGTACTTAGATTTGTCCATATATCATTGGTCTTGATAAGTTCTCGCTTTGTTTGGTTGTTTGATCTATTTTGAGTGCAAAATATCTTTAATGATCTCTTCCAGTTTAGTATTGAATGGAGTATATGTGTCAAACTTCGGTGTTAGTTTGAATGGCTTTTGGTCTGCCTTATTGATCGGATGTTTGTTCCGTTTGTCCTCCTCTCTACTAGGGTTAGGTCTTTCTGCTCTCCGGATTTGTCAGAGTTCGTCTATTTCAATTTAGCTTGTTGCTCTTTCTCTAAACTCGATCAGCGTCTTTGGTTTCATCACTGCTATAGTTTCTTGAAAATTTTCAGGTCGGAGCCCACTCTTTATTACATGCAAGTGGACTTCCGGATTCAGGTTAGGTATCTCCATGGTTACTTCAGCAAACCTTGTCATGTAGTCCGAGTTGTCCTTGTTTTATGGTGCTGAGATAGTCCGAGTTATGCACATAGATCTTGGAAGCTATGAAGTTATTAACGAAGAGATTGGCCAATTCATCGAAGCTCTATATAGAACCTGTAGGTAAACTAGAAAACCAGATCAAGGCAGCACCATCTAAGAAGGTAAAAAATGTATGACAAAATGTTGGATCAAATGCACCGTTCATGAACATCATAGAGTAGAATTTAGTAACATGGATATTGGGGTCGCCAATCCCCTTATAGGGTTTTAGCGTCATCGGCAGAGTGAAGTTCTTTGGAATTTGAAAGTTCATAACTTCCTTTGAAAAGGGATTGATTTTCTTTATTGATGGCTTTGGGGTGGCTATTACCGCGGCTTTGGTTTTTGTAGAATGGTCATCATCGTCGTCATTGGCAGGGATTTTCCGTTCCTCCTCGTCACGTCAGCTGTTTTGCTTCTGGTTTATTAGCTTGGTTATGCGTTGGACTTTTGCCCACAAGGACTCATTGATAACTAAAAGCTCAGTTTGAGTTGGAGGAGGAGGAGGAGGGTTGCTTTGCTCTTCTGCCATAAGTTATAACCTACAAAAAAGAGGAAAAAAGATGATGGTAGGGTTAATTTAAAATTTTGGCCCCCTAGTAGACGCCAAATATTCCTGTATAGTAAGCCTTGAGATTGGTATAACTCGTCCGATCGTAGGTTGAATTTACTTTCGCCTGAGCTGGAGGAGCTATACGTCGGTTTTCCAAGAGCGGAGGTGGTGGGTACCTGCAAAGGCACTCCAATGCTCAAGTCAGAAAGAGAGTAAGATGAGTATATTGCAATTTAGAGTGATTGGCCTACCTCTTTTTCATTGTATCCCCTTCTTATAGGGTGAATTTAGTTTGTTATTCGTGGTCCTATTTATTTGACCTAATTATCTTCGAACTAGGTGTATAGTTTGCAACAACCGTTTGACTTAAAGACCAAGATCTTGTTGGTTATTTAGCACGTTGCTAACTTATAGGATAGATAAATGTGAAGTATAATTGATGGATCAACAATTATTAATAGAGTCGCCTATTATTCTCCTTATTCACTTTTCTCTTTCCTCTTTTTTCAAATCCTAATCCTTATTTCCATAACACGCTATCAGCATGAGTCTTACCAATCTAACGCTTTGCTCAAATTCAACAATCATAAAATATGTCTCACAGTGCTTTAACACATACAATACTTAGAGACAAAATACATTTTGTCTCACTTGTTACCAAAAAAAATGTAAGTACAATTGTTGGTAGTACAAAAATAATTGAAAGTTTCGGAAGAGCTACTATAATATTACCTAAAGGAACTAAGTGTTCTTCATAAATCATATATTACTATCAAGTAAGCTTCATAGAAACTTATTATGTTGTAAAGATATCCGCCAAAATAAATACCATATAGAATCTGTAGGAGAAGAAAATAATGAATGTCTCTGTATTACAATTATCATATCAAGTGAAAAATATGTGTTAGGAAAATTACTCGCTCTTTCTTCTGGTTTGTACTATACCACTATTAACGATGTGGAATCACATGCCATAATAAATCAAAAGTTTACAAATACAAATATATTTACAATTTTTCATGACCGATTAGGATATTCCAATTCTATCATGATGAGAATAATCATCGAGAATTTATTTGGTCATCTTCTAAAGGAACATAAAATACTTTAATTTAATTAATTCTCATTTGTTGTTTGTTCTCAAGAAAAAGTAATTACATGACTATCACAAGAAAAAATTGGGATCGAATCACTATCTTTTCTAAAATGTATTCGGCTCATTCACGATGGTCCCATGTTTGTTTACTATCAACTTGCAACATGGCGTTTGCGAGATTGCTATCTCAAATAATTAAATTAAAAACTCATTTTACTCATTTTTCAGATTATGTTATAAAGACAATATATGTTAATAATACCGGTGAATTTAAGTCCCAAGTATTTAATGATTATTGGATATCAACTGAAATCAGGATAGAAGAACTTGTTATCATGTACACATTTAAAATAGTCTAGTAGAATAATTGATTAAATGTTTCCAATTAATAACTAGACAATTATTTATGAGAACTAAACTACCTGTTTTTGTATGGAGCATGCTTGCTATTTTATATGATTGGTTTGTGAAAATATTTTCTGTTTTTATTTTTTATTTTTATGTTTTTTAAAAATAATTTTTATTTTTAACTTTTTACATTTTAAAAAATGTGATTGGTTTGTAAGAAGAGAAATCATTTTTAAACATTAAAAATAATAAAAATATATTTAGTTAGTCTATTTTAATTTTTATTTATTGGTACTTTATTAATTGATTGTTGATTAAACAAATTAGTTTCGTAACAAATTATTTTTTCTTTATTTTTTTAAAGAAGAAACGGTCATGGTATTTGAAAAAATAATATGAAAAATATATTTTAAAATAAAAAATATTTAAAATTAATATTTTAAATATAAAAATAAATTATATTAATATTAAAAGATAAATATGAAGTATAAATACAAAACAAATAAAACATACAAAATAGGAGGAGTATGGTTAAAAATAGCTTTAAAAATGGGATTGTGGTTAAAAAAGAAGAGATTATATTGAATAAGAATACACATGAGTTATTATATTGAATACAAATACAAATAAATTATGTCTTTTGTCAATTATTATCGAATTCACTCTTTTTTTAGATATTCTTTTATTTTATCGGATTTTGAATTAAAGAAGAAACATCAATAAATACACTAGTAGAAAAAAATAGTTGAAAGACAAAAATGATCGTATTCCCATCAAATTGAAAAATACATCTTCACATTAAAAAAAAACTCGAAAGACATTGAAAATAGAAGGATAGAGACGGAAAAAAATTTGAAATTTAAAAAATATAATTGAATATAATAAAAGATTAGAACTCAAATTTTTACATTATTTAATATTCAAATCTAATTTATAAAAATAAAATAGTAAGAATTTTCAAGCACATAAAAATAAAATTTTAAAGAGTTCTTTTACGTACCTTTGAATAGAAGGAAGAGAATAAAAAAAACCAATAAAAAAGAACTAGCGGCAAGTAAGCAACTAATAGAGGATAGAAATGTAAGCGCTGATTTTAGAACTTAAATTTGATACCATATTAAAATTCAATTAAAAAATATAAACATAAATTTTCAACCAAACACAAAAAAAGCTTGAAAGAGATCTCTTACCTTTAAATGGAAGGAAGAGAATAAAAAAGCCGATGAAAGAGAATGGAAGAGAGCTATTGGAATTAGAAGAACCACTAGAAGTACCAGTGGAAGAGAATGGAAAAAGAACCGGAGGAGCTTGCCTTTGTGTTTTTCACAATACACGAGGGAAGATTTAGTTCTAGTGCGTGAGATACAAAGAAAAAAGTGAATGATCGAACTCGGTAAATCACGAATCCTCAGCTGAAAACACATATTTTGAATTGGAAATATTTTCATCATTTTTCACTGAAAAAGTTGAAAATAAAAAAAATATCATTTTTAAAATTTCAGATATGCCAAATAACCACATTAAAAAAATGGAGAATAAGACTAATAAGTGAGGATAGGAACTTCCCTTCCTTACTCAAGTAAGTCGCAATTAATAGATTTAAATAGGAAGCAACATAAAATAAACCAAATTTGATACCTGAATATCCAATTTGATCATCTGCTATTAATTCTTTTTCCGCTTCTGGTAAATCAAAAGGTAATCTTTCACATTCTACTAGGAAAGAAATTAGAAAAATGACGAAATTTATAGGTTACTGTCACAAATTTCACACCAAAAAATCATATTTTGATTGTGCATCAACTATATCAACTGTACTTAAACTATTAGATAATGCTAATCAGTAAGAACGTTACTGTTCCCATCGCCATTCCAAAACCGTACATGAAATTTTCACTTTATACGGCTCCTCGAAAGCCTTAATACCTAAAGACTTAGCCGATTATTTCTTTCTTGCGATATCCCTAAGATTAATAAGATTAAAAATTATGTATTCCTTTTGAAAATATTTTCGCTGAAAATATTGTTATAATGCTCAACTAAACATATTTTTATATTTCATTTTCATTTTTCTTGAAAACAAAAATGAAAATGGTCAAGCCAACCAGTCTCTTAAATTCTCTCCGGTACAACTAGCTTGCGATTAAGAGCTAAATATTTTTCATTTTAGGATATTTGAATGTACGATCTATGTTCCAATTGCTCCACCACAATGCACAAAAATGAGACCTCAAAGAAGATTGGAGATATATATTGGTTATGAATTCCGTCAATTATAAAATATCTTAAACTCATGACGGGTGATTTATTTAAGGTAAGATTTTCTGATTGTCACTTTGGTGAAACAATTTTTTTTTAAATTAGGAAAAAAAAATAAGTAGCCGAAAAAAAAAATTACTTAAAATATATTGTCACTATTCCATTTAGATCCCCGTACTAGACAATATAAACTAAAAGTACAAAAGTTAATTCATATGCAAAGTATTGCAAGTCAATTGCCAGATGCATTTACTGACCTAATAAAAAAGTAACAAAATCTCATATTCTAGTTGTAAATGCACTAATAAAAATAAGGGTCTTAAACAAACAGGTTGTTAGTTCAAATAAAAATAATCCATGCCTAAAATGTTAAAGACTAATCGATTCTAAGGATAAATATCCCCAAAAGAAGAGAAAGATAATTAATCATGATAATCACAATATAGAGACAAGTATTCAAATATTTATGAAATTTTGGAAGATGTTCAGGTACTTAAAAATAAAGAGATCTCAATAAGTTATGTCACTATAAAAAAATATGGGATCGAAAGAATACTGTTGTCAACAATATTTTTGCTTATAATATTGTTGTTGAACTAGTAAAGCAAGATGAGGATCACGAATCAAATTCAGTCAAAGAATGTAGATAGAGATATGATTGACCAAAATAGAAATTAAAGACGCAATTCAAGTTGAATTAACTTCTCTTAGAAAATGTAAAGTTTGGTTCTATAATCAAAATACCAAAAAGTATAAATCTAGTGAGATACAAGTAGAACTTTGTGTTGATAACATGTTATGAAAATACGAATTAGGGTTTGAGAAAAGAGAAAAGAGAAAAGAAAATAAGAAGAATAATAGATGACTTTATTAATAATTGTGTTTTCTAAAAAAGATCAAAAGAGGGCTATTTATAGCCAATGTCCAACTCCTGACTACTGATTTAGTTAGGTTACATTTATAACTAATTTTATCTATTCAAATATTAAAATATGGTCACACATCCAAGACATCCACAACAAATGAGTTATAATTCAAATGACATAATTTCTCCATACTTATCTAAGAGGTTGTGAGTTCGAATCTCCCTATTTTTGGTTAAAAAAATACATTTATAACAAAATTAACAAAATTTTATTTTTTTGATGTTGAAATTAAGAAGAGATAAGTCTAATATTAACTTACTTTCATCTTATTACCACATTAATTCTTAGAAAAAATAATATTTTTTTTTCTACCGCGAGATATCTAAATGACATTTTTTTTTCTCTATTTTTAAAATGTACATTTCTTTTTCTTACAATAATTAACATACACTTTAATCCATTTCACTAAAATACTCTTTAATATATATATATATATATATATATATATATATATATATATATATATATATTAAAGTAATAATAATATAAAACATATATTTGTTATTAATATAATAAATTTAATTTATTTTTAATATTTTAACTTGTTACAAAATATTTAATTTAAATTATTTTATATATTTCATGATTAATAATAAAATATTAAAAATAAATAAATATATTATTATTATTATTATTATTATTATTATTATTATTATTATTATTATTATTATAAAATATTTTAACTTTTTGTAAAAACGTTTAATCTGAAATTTTTATATATTTTATGATTAAAGATAAAAATTAAAAATAAATAAAATATATATTATTATTAATATAATAAATTTTAAGTATTTTTAATATTTTTTTTGATAATCATAAAATATATAAAAAAATGTGAATTAGATATTTTTATAATAAGTTAAAATATTAAAAACAAAATTATTGCAATAATAATAAGTATATATTTTAGGGCAATTTACTTAAATAAATAGAATAGCAGAATCCTTTACCTAAATGTGCAAAACTGATTGTTGTTACCTGCATGTGTAAAAACCCATTTCTATGTAATCCGTGGCAACCCACCACGGTTTTCAAACGTGCATAAACCGTGGCAGGTCCCAGCGGTTTAGGGGCAAAAACTATAGAGTGTAAACCGTGGTAAGTCACCACGGTTTACGAAGGAGGCATGGCATGCATAAACCGTGGTAAGTCACCACGGTTTATGAGGAAATTGGATTGCACATAAAACCTGGTAACCCACCGCGGTTTATGTGTGTGTAGCTATATAAGTAATTCGCTGAAGGCTGGGACGGATCATTTGGGACAGCACAAAAAAAAGGAAGGTTTCCCACGTATTATCAGGAGTGGCACCAGCATTGGGAGAACAGGCTTCAGTCAGTCATATGGGTCGATCGAGTCCTCGACCCCGGACCATCAGCAGAGTACCTGGAGTGGTGGTGCCATGTGGCGCACAGGTTCCTATCCCCAGATATAGCATTTCAGGATCCGAGGCCGATTGTCTTGACTGAGGAGGCGCGTCACAGAGGGTCGTCCCAGGCACCTCCTGATGTGCGGAAAACGATCCGACACAAAACTCACCAGCAAGTGCACCGGGTTGCATCAAGTAATAATAACTCACGGGAGTGAGGTCGATCCCACAGGGATTGAAGGATTGAGCAATTTTAGTTTAGTGGTTGATTTAGTCAAGCGAATCAAGATTTGGTTGAGAGATTTGTGATTTGCAGAATTTAAATTACATGGAAAGTAAAGGGAATGGGTAATTTGCATGAAATTAAAGAGAACTGAAACTTAAAGTGCTGAATCTTAAAGAGCAAGAAATTAAATGGCCGAAACTTAGAACGCAAGAAATGTAAATTGCAGAATCTTAAAGTACAAGAAATGTAAATGGCTTGAATTGTAAAGGGAATTGGGAATTGGATTTGCAGAAATTAAACAAGGAAGAGTAAAATTCAACACACAAAAAAGTGGAAGATGCCTTGGGTTGAATCAGATCTAAAACAGAAATATAAAAGAGCTTGAAAAGCAGTAAACAGAGAAATTGAAAATGGAAAATCCGGATCTCAGGACTCAAGAGACTAGATAACCAAGTCTAGATCTCAATGCCTTCCTAGATCCAACAAGAACAATTGCAAAGGAAATGTAAATTGCAGAAAAAGTAGAAGAAGAAATTAACAGAAACTGAAATTCAATTGTGCAGTAAGTAAACAGAGAGATCTCAGGATGAGATTGAAACAGAATTCCTTCAATTCTCTAACCAAGATCCGAAGCAAGAAAAGTAAAGAGTATTCAAGCAAGAACAAGGAAGAAGAGAGATCAATTCTCTTCCAGATTCTCTTGAATTCAAACAACAATGCCAAAATGTAAAGGTGAGCTCTCTACAAAACTACCAAATCAAAACCGAAAAGAAAGTTCCTTTTAAAACTTAAATCCTAATCTATTTATACACTTTCTTCAAATGGTCTTCAAGCCTTGAATTGGGCCTTTGCTCTTGATGGAATTGGGTTGATTGAGGCCTTGGTTGATTGCTCTTGGAGTTGGAAAGAGAACCGAAGTGAACCGGGTTGGGAATTATAAAAGCTTGAGTAAAAGTTTGAGTAAAATTTTGAGGCAAACTTTTACTCAAACTTTTTACATCAGCAACCCCATTCTTGCTGCTACCAACGTTTGAGCTAAAGTTTGGGGTCAAACTTTTGCTCAAACGTTGGCCCCCTTATGCACACTCATGGTGCCAACGTTTGCCAAAAAGTTTGAGGCAAACGTTGGCGCAAACTTTTTGTCTCCAGGGTGTTGATTTGTGATGCCAACGTTTGGCAAAAAGTTTGAGGCAAACGTTGGCGCAAGCTTTTTTTCCAAAAGTTTGAGCTAAAGTTTGAGGCAAACTTTTGCTCAAGCTTTTTGTTCCCTGGGGTGTTTTCACTTATTCCAAAAGTTTGAGCTAAAGTTTGAGGCAAACTTTTGCTCAAACTTTTTGTTCTCTCTTGCTCCTAGCCAGTCCTTCTTGCTTCAACCTTTCTCCAAGCTTTCTTCACCTATCATTAATCAACCAAACACATCAAAGCTATGCTCAAAATCATGAGATTGTCATTCTTTCATAATATGTGGCAATTATAGCATAAATCCTCATGAAATTGCATTAATTCATCTATGGTTGATTAAATCAAAGGAAACATGAAAATCTACCCAATTGGCTTGCTTGTGGCTCAAGAAAGTGCATAATTCAATTGAAAACAAAAGAAAAAGGCTAACGAAACTAGGCTAAGATGACTTGTCATCACAACACCAAACTTAAAGCTTGCTTATCCCCAAGCAAGAAAGGAATTATGCTCAAAGGTTCTTTCAATCAGAATGGATTTGAAAAATTACATGTACTATCCTGTGAGTGAAGTGATCAAGTGACAGTGGGGTGAACTCTAAATCATGTGCTCATGCAAGGGCCTCAGTGCTTACTAGTCCCTACATCTTGGAAGTCTTAGGTCTTAGGATTTTCATCCAAATGGTATCATGGAGGTCTCTTTATATGTAATCACCTTGAAGCAGCTTATGGTTTCCTTGCTTTGGCCTTGACTCTAAGTGTCATGTCTCAAAGCGGCTCTTTAGATAAGCTTTCAATCAATACTCCTAAACCAGTTGGTTTTAAGGTATTAGGTGTTAAAGCACCCCTAAGGATTTACTTACTCAAGCCTCTCTCTTTGACACAATTCGACCACAAGCATTTACTAGGATAACAACTCTTTGAGTTTTTGTTTCTTCTTTCTTTTTTGCCTAGTAATTGATGCTCAGAGCCTTAGGCCATGTTCTTTTTGTTTTTGTATTTTCTTTATTTTCTTTTGTTTTGTTTGCTGCTTCTTGGATCAATAAATTTTTGAGAATCTCCACAATACTTCTTTGAACTTCATGTCCTGCCTATGAGCTCCCATGCAAGTTTTCATAAGCATGCAACCTCAATACATTATCATACAACTAGAACCGCCACTTCTCCTAATCTTTTGCTTGCCTCAAAATTGTTTAATTCCTCAATCCTTCTTTTTAAAGAACTTTCATGTGATGCATTTTTGAAGTATTGAGTGCAAACAAGTGTGAAAAGTGTAGTGTTGTGAATAATCAAGCATCTTAATTATTGAATTACAGAAAAACTATACTATGCAGACAAGCAGGGGTATTATATCACTTTCAATCGTAGCAGTATCTGATATAAAACAATCACTGAATAATACAACCTTTTGGAATCTACTTGCTGTCCTCCTCCTCATCATCCTCATTGCTGGTTTTAGCATTCCTCTTTCATTTCTTTGGGTGATGATGCTTAATCCTTCCAAAAGCTTGTATGACACTCTGCAATGATATTGAAAGTTGCTTGTTCCCAAAGCACTTGAAAAATGGTTAGCATGCATGATTTATTTGTGGGCTTTTGAACTTACTTTGGTGTGGGAACACCAAACTTAGTACCTTGCCAATGGTTCTTGTGCATCAGATTAACCATGTGTAAAACTCTTTTTTTTTTTCAAAAGCAGTAAAACTGAAAACAGCAGAATAGTTAACTAGTTTGTCTACATGCTTGAAGCTAGCATTATGCAGAAAGTGAGAATGTGTTTTATGATGAAATTTTGGTGGAACACCAAACTTAGAATCCTTCATTCTCCCTTATATTGTTTTGGTGTGCAACACCAAACTTAGCTTCTTGCAATATAGATAAAACTAATTAACCTTTTTATTGAAATAGCTATGAAAAAAAAACTTCCTCAGGTTGGGTTGCCTCCCAACAAGCGCTTCTTTATTGTCACTAGCTTGACATCCTCCATTCTTTGATCATGGAGGTTGAAAATCCTGTTGCCTTTGATTTTCTCCTCTCACGATGGACTTCCTTCCGGTCTCCTCCATTTCTTGGTGCCCTTCTTCAGAAATTCCAGAGGTGGAGAACTCTCTCCTGGTTCATGTCATACAACCAAAACAGCAAAGATACACAGAGCACTCTGTAGCTTGAGTGCAGTGAGAGTTAGTAGAGACAAAGTCTCAAACAGTTAGTGTGCAAGTTAGAAATTAACAAAAATAAGGAAAAAGTGCTTAATCTAAACCACCACCTTACTTAATCATTGTCAATCTAATCAATCCTCGGCAACGGTGCCAAAAACTTGATGTGCGTAAAACGATCTGACACAAAACTCACCGGCAAGTGCACCGGGTCGCATCAAGTAATAATAACTCATGGGAGTGAGGTCGATCCCACAGGGATTGAAGGATTGAGCAATTTTAGTTTAGTGGTTGATTTAGTCAAGCGAATCAAGATTTGGTTGAGAGATTTGTGATTTGCAGAATTTAAATTACATGGAAAGTAAAGGGAATGGGTAATTTGCATGAAATTAAAGAGAACTGAAACTTAAAGTGCTTAATCTTAAAGAGCAAGAAATTAAATGGCCGAAACTTAGAACGCAAGAAATGTAAATTGCAGAATCTTAAAGTGCAAGAAATGTAAATGGCTTGAATTGTAAAGGGAATTGGGAATTGGATTTGCAGAAATTAAACAAGGAAGAGTAAAATTCAACACACAGAAAAGTGGAAGATGCCTTGGGTTGAATCGGATCTAAAACAGAAATATAAAAGAGCTTGAAAAGCAGTAAACAGAGAAATTGAAAATGGAAAATCCAGATCTCAGGACTCAAGAGACTAGATAACCAAGTCTAGATCTCAATGCCTTCCTAGATCCAACAAGAACAATTGTAAAGGAAATGTAAATTGCAGAGAAAGTAGAAGAAGAAGAAATTAACAGAAACTGAAATTCAATTGTGCAGTAAGTAAACAGAGAGATCTCAGGATGAGATTGAAACAGAATTCCTTCAATTCACTAACCAAGATCCGAAGCAAGAAAAGTAAAGAGTATTCAAGCAAGAACAAGGAAGAAGAGAGATCAATTCTCTTCCAGATTCTCTTGAATTCAAACAACAATGCCAAAATGTAAAGGTGAGCTCTCTACAAAACTACCAAATCAAAACCGAAAAGAAAGCTCCTTTTAAAACTTAAATCCTAATCTATTTATACACTTTCTTCAAATGGTCTTCAAGCCTTGAATTGGGCCTTTGCTCTTGATGGAATTGGGTTGATTGAGGCCTTGGTTGATTGCTCTTGGAGTTGGAAAGAGAACCGAAGTGAACCGGGTTGGGAATTATAAAAGCTTGAGTAAAAGTTTGAGTAAAAGTTTGAGGCAAACTTTTACTCAAACTTTTTACATCAGCAACCCCATTCTTGCTGCTACCAACGTTTGAGCTAAAGTTTGGGGTCAAACCTTTGCTCAAACGTTGGCCCCCTTATGCACACTCATGGCGCCAACGTTTGCCAAAAAGTTTGAGGCAAACGTTGGCGCAAACTTTTTGTCTCCAGGGTGTTGATTTGTGATGCCAACGTTTGCTAAAAAGTTTGAGGCAAACGTTGGTGCAAGCTTTTTTTCCAAAAGTTTGAGCTAAAGTTTGAGGCAAACTTTTGCTCAAGCTTTTTGTTCCCTGGGGTGTTTTCACTTATTCCGAAAGTTTGAGCTAAAGTTTGAGGCAAACTTTTGCTCAAACTTTTTGTTCTCTCTTGCTCCTAGCCATTCCTTCTTGCTTCAACCTTTCTCCAAGCTTTCTTCACCTATCATTAATCAACCAAACACATCAAAGCTATGCTCAAAATCATGAGATTGTCATTCTTTCATAATATGTGGCAATTATAGCATAAATCCTCATGAAATTGCATTAATTCATCTATGGTTGATTAAATCAAAGAAAACATGAAAATCTACCCAATTGGCTTGCTTGTGGCTCAAGAAAGTGCATAATTCAATTGAAAACAAAAGAAAAAGGCTAGTGAAACTAGGCTAAGATGACTTGTCATCACCTCCTAGAGAGCACGTTTATGACAGACCAGATAACAGACGAGTCGATCAGCGTCGCCGTGTAGGGACCCAGACCACCGATCGCGAGTGGAGGGAGTTTGCCGACCGTTTGGAGGAGGACGTTCCTGCAGCTGAGCCTGGGGATGCAGTGGACTACCGTGTTCCTCGACGTAGAGGCAGACGGCCACCTGCGCGGCCTAACTGTCGAGGTGCGCGTGACGGAGGACCATCCGAGCAGGGTGACGGCACTCATCACGTGCCCGTTGAGGAGGTAGTTGGATCAGCATCAGCTATGGATCAGTCGACGTTCGACGTGGGTACTAGCTCTCAGCTGTTTGGGAACGTGACCCCACATGCTTTCGCTGAGTTTACTACCGCGGCTGTCGGGATGGACATTGATGATCCTGTTACTGAGTTCGAGTTCTACAGGGACATAGCAAACATGCTTAGGTATGATGATGATACCCATTATAGGCCACAGATGCCTGAGGAGCATGCCCAGTTTGCTGATCAGCAGCCACCGAGTGACGATGTTCAGGCTCAGTTGCCAGTTGACCTCAACGAGCCTACAGTATCTCCGTCTAACCCATGGTTTGCGTTAGGAGGGACACCTGCCTCTGCTTTCAGCGCGGTTCCCGCACAGCCCTCAGCAGCAGCGGCAGATCACAGACCGAGGCGGGTGAGGCGTCCTCCTTGACAAACCCCAATTTGAGGATTTATCTTGTGATGATTTCAGGGGTTTTATCAATGATTCCACACACTTTCTATATGAAAATACAAGATTTTGCATTCCTTTCCTAGTTGCGCCTCATGAATGAAAACATGCTTATTTCGCACTAAAATAGATACATTTCTAATCTTCTCTTGATGCCATTCGATGCCGTGACTTGTGTGTTAAGTGGTTTCAGGATATAGAGTAGGAATGGACTGAAAGAGAGAAGGAAGACGGGTACAAAGGAAGGAAGCATGAGGATTAAGCTTTGGAGGTTTCCGCATGGGCGCGTGCGCGCACCTTGCGCGCCCGCGCGGATAGGGCAACGTGGAGCCAAAGCCAAGAGCCGGCTTGAGAAGCGGCTAAGCCAGGATCTTCATGGGCGCGTACGCGTACATCACGCGTCCGCGCACATTACAAGACGTCTCAACGGCGCGCGCGCGTGCCTTGCGCGTGCGCGCCGATTTGCGAATATGATTTTTTAAGAAGTCACGTGACTTAGGCATGGAGGCAGTTAAGGATCCCACTCTTGGAGAAACACCTTGGCGGGAAAAGCTTAAGAAGACCAAAGGAACAAGGGTTAAGGACACTTTTAGTTCATTTCTTCTAGATCTAGATATTTTCCTTTTTTTGGGGAGAAGAGAGAGTTAGTTACACTTTTTGGGAGAAGAAGAGGGAGATTCCAAGCTTCACTAGGGTTCATCCTCATCTAATTTCTGAATTTTCAATGACTTTTTGGTGAGATCCACTACAATTCTCACTTCACTTTGTTCATGTCATAGATTTTCTTCTCCAATTTCAAGTAGTAGATACAATTGATCAATTCTCATAGATCTAGAATTCAATTTTGTAATTTTGGATTTCATCTCTATTTTGGATTTTCATTGCTACTCTTTGAGACTTGTTGCTAGATCTTTGTGTTGCAATACTTTCAATTTGGCTTTTCTTCTCATTTTACTATGACTTTCCTTATTGCTCATCACATGTTTGATAAAATGACAACACTAGCTATGGAGTAGAATTCTCACACTTGGCATAGGGTTTGGTCCTTGGAAGAAATTGAATAGTTGTAGCAATAGTTGATTTGGAATTAGGGATTGCTAGTTGGCTTGGAGTGCACTAAAGCTAGATTCCCATAAGGTGATGCTAGGACTTGTGACTCAAGTTGATTGCTTTCATTTGACTTCCCTCTATACCTAGGGGTTAACTAAATGAAGCAAGGCTTAATTGTTGTCAACATTGAATGGACTATAAGGATAGAATTTCTAATGCCAACCCTAAGCCAAGTCTTTTGATAATTGATTGTTTGTTTCTCATTGCTTTGCTAAAACCTTCAAAGAATTCCAACAAGGCTTACTAAATCAATAAGATGCATACTTTGGCAATTCCAAGGGAGAACGACTCGGGAGACAAGTACTCTCGGATATAGATTGTAGATTTGTTTGATGAAGGATTTTGCGTCGGTTTAGACTATACTACGATTGATCATTTAATAATTTCTATACCGACAAAAATTCATTTGTCAAAATGGCGCCGTTGCCGGGGAATTTTACTTAGTGTGTCATGTTATTGTTTTGGATTAAGTGTGTATATATGTACATAGTTGCACTCCATTGTAAATTGCTCAATTGATTAACTCCTCATCGTTACAATGAATTCCATTTCCCCTTCATTGCATGACGCGTTCACAACCGAATCCGAGCTTAGCCCCTTTTGATCCGGAAATAGAACGAACTTTGTTTCATATTAGACAAGCTCGGAGGCGGCTAAGATTTGGAAAAGGTGAAGAGGTTTTCACCACCTCAACCACCTTACTACAAGTGAACATTGAATCGTCACTTAAAGAAGGCATTAATCATACTCCCATCAATCTCAATAACAATTCTTCTTTTGTTTTAGGTACTAATACCATGGACGCTCCAAGGAGAGTTACCATCAAGGAAGCGGGTGCACCGGATTATGTCCTTCAACCCCTTCATGTAACTCACCCCAATTTGAATGCGAATTTTGAATTGAAGACCGCTTTGATCAATCTCCTACCCAAGTTTCACGGGCTTCCCGCACAAGACCCTATTCGACATCTCAAGGACTTCCATCGCATATGCTCAACTACTAGACGGGAAGGGTCCGATGAAGTTGCTATATAGTTGTTTGCTTTCCCTTTCTCTCTTGAGGACAAGGCCAAAGAATGGTTCTACACTCTCTCTAGTGAAGTTACCTCCGATTGGGACCTACTTAGAAGGGGGTTCTTGGATAAATTCTTACCCCCGGAAAAGATGGATAGGCTAAGGAAAGAAATGTCTTGTATTGTGCAAGGTGAGACGGAACCACTCTATGAGTATTGGGAACGGTTTCGCAAATTACTAGATGCGTGTCCTAATCACATGCTCGACACTCAAGTATTGCTTGGATACATATGTCAAGGGATGCGAGAGCAAGATAGAACCCTCTTGGACACTTCTAGCAATGGCTCTTTGTCCAAATATAAAACCGCGGAGGAGGCATGGCAACTTATCATTGACTTAGCCGAATCCAATCAACATATGAGGCGAAGAGTCAACCGTCCAAGGACCGTGAATGAGGTGTCAACTAGTAGTAAAGCTACCGCTCTAACTCAATCCTTGAATGAGATGACATCCGTCTTGAGGCAACTCCAATTGAACCAACAACAACCACAACAACCTCAATCATATCAACAACACCCTCCACCATCTCAACAACACAACCAACAACAATTGGTCCCTCAAAGAGTATGTGGCATATGCTCTTGCTACTCTCACTACACGGATGAGTGCCAAAACCTTCAAGAAGACAACACTTTGGCGGCCACCCATAATTTCTATGACCGCCCTAATCAAGGATACTACCAAGGAGGTAATCCTAACCAAGGGCACCCTTATCAAGGAGGAGGCTACAACCAAGGAAGTGGACACAATAATCAAAATTGGAAAGACAATCATCAACAAGGGAATAGGGATAACAACAACAATGGAGGAGGTCAAAGATGGAATAACAACTCGCAAAATTTCTCACAAAACCGACCATACAACTCACAAAATCAACCATACAATCAACAAAACCCACAAAGAAACTACCAAACATATCAACCACCACATCAAAGACCACCACCCAACCAATCACAAGCTCCTCAACTCACATATGCAACCACCCCCTCTAACCAAGATGAAACACTCCGGACCATCATCCAAGGCCAAAAGGAATTACAAAACACACTTGCTTCCGGCCTCACCGGCCTCACCTCTACATTACAAGCTCTTCTTGCACGCATGGACACACCATCAACCCCAACTCCTCAACCCCCAATCCAAAGTGTCATCCCCTCTCAACCTCAACCAAACCCAAAAGGGGGCATCAATGCCATCACCCTTAGATCCGGTACACAACTAAAAGAAAAGGAAGCAAAGGATCCAAGTCCTATCACAACCACCCAAGAGGAAGAGAGAATAGATATAGAAGAGGTAGTAGAAGAGGAGACACCACAAGCCATAGTTGAGGATGAAGCCCAACCAACAAGGGAGACAACCAAGGCCAAAAGAACCTTGGAAGAAGAAATCGCTCAACCAATTCCATTTCCAACACTTGCAAAGAAAGCTAAAAAGCGCATAGAACTCGACCCCAAAATGGTAGAAATGTTCAAGAAAGTTGAGGTAACCATCCCCCTCTTTGATGCCATCCATCAAGTTCCTAGATATGCCAAATTCCTCAAAGATTTATGCATAAACAAGGATAGAATTCTTGAATTGGAAACCATCCCATTGGGGAGTTCTATTTCCGCTTTGATGGGAACATTACCGGAGAAGTGTGATGACCCGGGCCCTTGTATGGTCACTTGCACCGTCAATGGAGTTCAATTTAGAGATTGTATGTGTGACCTCGGAGCATGTGTTAGCATCATGCCGCTCTCCGTTTATCGAGTATTGAACTTGCCCCCACTAAAAAGGTCGACGGCAAGATTTGTCCTAGCGGATAAAAGCATAATAACCGTAGCGGGTGTTGCGGAAGATGTATTGGTGAATATAAAAGGGTTGGTGTTTCCGATTGACTTCTATGTCCTTGAAATGCCGTCAAGCGAAACCGAGAGAGCATCCTCTATCCTACTTGGAAGGCCTTTCTTGAGAACTTCTAGATTTAAGCTTGATGCTTACTCGGGAAACTACTCATTTGAAATAGATGGAAGAATTGTAAGCTTTAGCCTAGAAGAAGCAATGAAGCATCCACCAGAGAACCACTCTCTATTTCGGTGTGACCCAATCGATAACATAGTAGCCGAAGTGCATCTTGCAAAATTAGATGAGAAGTGCATGGTCAAAGAAGCAAATGAAGAGTCAAGCGAACTAAATACCACACACCATACAAACCATCCGGAAACTCAAACTTCAAAAAATGACAAGAAGATGGAATTGAAGCCACTACCACCTCACTTAAGGTATTCATACCTTGATGAAGCCCAAAAGCTACCCGTGATAATTGCACAAGAGTTAACTCCTCAACAAGAAGAAAAATTGCTAAATGTATTGAGGAAAAACAAAAGGGCAATTGGGTGGAGTTTGGCAGATCTAGTGGGAATAAGCCCCCAAGTATGCGAGCACCGCATATTTCTTGAAGAAGGAGCAAGACCGGTCCGACAACCTCAAAGGAGACTTAACCCAACCATTCTTGAGGTGGTGAAGAAAGAAGTCACTAAGCTACTTGAAGCGGACATCATCTACCCTATCTCGGATAGCGAATGGGTAAGCCCGGTCCAAGTAGTGCCAAAGAAGTCCGGAGTGACAACAATAAAAAACGAAAGTGGTGAACTTATAGCAACAAGAGTGCAGAATTCTTGGAGAGTATGCATAGACTACCGAAGATTGAATGCGGCCACAAGAAAAGACCATTTTCCACTACCATTTATCGATCAAATGCTTGATCGGTTAGCCGGTAAATCATACTATTGTTTTCTTGATGGCTACTCCGGATACTTCCAAATTCATATTGCTCTAGAAGACCAAGAAAAAACTACATTTACTTGCCCCTTTGGAACGTATGCTTACAAGCGTATGCCCTTTGGCCTATGCAATGCACCGGCAACGTTTCAAAGATGCATGATGAGCCTATTTGCAGACTTTCTAGAGCAATCGATGGAAGTTTTCATGGATGATTTTAGTGTGTATGGTGAGTCATTTGAGCATTGCTTAGGTAACCTTGAAAAAGTCCTAGAAAGGTGCACCAAAACAAACCTTATCTTAAATTTTGAAAAATGTCATTTCATGGTCAAACAAGGCATTGTTTTGGGACACATAGTATCAAAGGAAGGCATCTCCGTAGATCCGGCAAAGATAAATGTCATATCTAGTTTACCTTACCCCTCCTCCGAGAGGGAAGTCCGTTCTTTTCTTGGACATGCAGGATTCTACCGGAGATTCATCAAGGACTTTAGCAAGGTGGCCTTACCTCTCTCTCGATTACTACAAAAAGACACCGAATTTGAGATGAGCAAGGAATGTATGGAAGCATATGACAAACTCAAGGTAGCATTGACACAAGCCCCTATTGTACGAGGACCCAATTGGACTCAACCCTTTGAAATCATGTGTGATGCTTCGAATTATGCGATAGGAGCCGCGTTAGCACAACGCGAAGGTAAGATTCCCTATGTCATAGCTTATGCTTCCAAAACATTAGACGGAGCCCAATCCAACTACACCACTACCGAAAAGGAACTTCTAGCTATTGTTTTTGCTTTGGACAAGTTCCGAGCCTATCTTCTTGGTTCCAAGGTAGTAGTGTACTCGGATCACGCGGCACTAAAGTACTTGTTGGCAAAAAAGGAATCCAAACCGAGATTAATTCGTTGGGTGCTCTTATTACAAGAATTTGACTTGGAAATCAAAGATAGGAGCGGTGCCCAAAACCTAGTGGCGGACCATTTAAGTCGCCTCGGACACACAAAAGGCGACACTACTCCTATCAATGATTCCTTTCCTTTAGATGCTTTGCATGCAATCTCGGAAGTGGTTCCTTGGTATGCCCCAATAGCAAACTATTTGGTTTCACGCACTTTCCCTCCCAATCTCAACAAACACCAAAAGGATAAGCTGAAAAGCGAATCCAAATACTATATTTGGGATGATCCCTATTTGTGGAGGTGTGAAGCGGACCAAATAGTGCGACGGTGCATACCTCAAACCGAATTCCAAGCAATCTTGGACGCTTGCCATGCTTCCGAAGGAGGTGGTCACTACGGACCCCAAAGAACGGCAAGAAAAATCCTTGATTGCGGATTTTGGTGGCCAACTCTTCTCAAAGATGCTTCTCTCTATTGCAAATCTTGTCCCCAATGTATTAGGTTTGGAGATATTTCCAAGAAGGACGAAATTCCCCAACAAAATATGCTTTTTTGCGAAATCTTTGACGTATGGGGAATCGACTTCATGGGACCATTTCCAAATTCCAATGGCTTTCTCTACATCTTGTTAGCCGTCGATTATGTGTCAAAATGGGTTGAGGCAATCCCCACCCGAACGGATGACGCTAATGTTGTATATTATTTTGTGAGGAACAATATCATTTGTCGCTTTGGCGCCCCAAGAGCAATCATAAGTGACCAAGGATCCCACTTTTGCAACAAAAGAATAGACGGCCTCATGAGAAAATATGGCATCATCCACAAAGTCGCCACGGCTTACCACCCTCAGACAAACGGCCAAGCCGAAGTCTCTAATCGGGAAATCAAGCATGTGTTGGAAAGGATTGTAAAGCCGAATAGGAAAGATTGGAGCATTAAACTCTCCGATGCACTATGGGCCTATCGAACGGCTTACAAGACACCCATTGGCATGAGCCCCTTCCGGCTTGTATATGGTAAAGCATGTCACTTACCGGTGGAGATTGAACACAAAGCTTATTGGGCCGTAAAGGAGTGTAATATGAGCTTGGGTGGGGCCGGAGTAGAAAGAAAGCTTCAATTGGCTGAATTAGAATGTATGAGATTGGAAGCTTACGACAACTCCAGACTTTATAAGGAAAAGTTGAAAGCCATCCATGACAAGAACATTAGGAGAAGGGAATTCGGACCCGGTGACCTAGTCCTTCTCTACAATTCAAGGTTGAGATTACTACCTGGAAAGCTTAGATCAAGGTGGGATGGGCCCTACCAAGTGGAGAAAGTAGAACCTTATGGAGTCTACCACTTGCGCCACCCATCAAGCCCGGACATCTTCAAGGTAAACGGACACCGTCTCAAATTGTATCATGGTGAGCAAAGAAAGAACGCCAAGGAATTTGAAGTGTTCCTCTTGAGGGATGCAACTCTTCCATAAACACTATAAGCTGCTGAAAGTCCAACTTAAGGACATTAAACAAAAGTGCTAGGTGGGAGACACCCCACCATGGTAAGATCTTCCTTTGAGACTTGTACATAGACACTTGACTTCATGTTTGTTAGCTAGATTTTAATGACAACTCCCCTTCATTGTTGACTTCATTCGCTATAGTGCTTAAGTGGCTGTATGGAGGGGGGGGTTTGAAATGTCAAAAATAGTGTAACCACTTGCAAATTTAGAAAAACCCACCCCTCTGCGCGTGCGCGCACATGGCGCGTCCGCGCACATGGGCAAAATCTGCCAATCGGCGCGCAAGCGCACTGTGCGCGTCCGCGCCGATTGCCTTGCTGCCCCCTAGTACATTCTACAGAGAGTTAAGCCTCTCTCAAGCCTACACTAAGCCACCATCCCAGCACCCTTGCCGCGTGCGCGCACCTGGCGCGCACGCGTCCATACAAAGCGAGCACGGAATGCGCGCGCGCGCCACAGCCGCGCACGCGCCCTTTCCTTCTGCACTCCTCTCTGGGCCATTTCACAGAGAGTTGAGCCCCCTCCAGGCCCCTCTCAGGCCTGGGGCACAACCACGTGGACGCGTACGCGCACTGTGCGCGCGCGCGCCAACACACGCTAAAGCAATCTCTGGTACTTCGTCCAGAGAGTTATGCCACCCCTGTGCCTCTCCTGTGCCCCCAGCCCAAGCGCATGGACGCGCACGCGACATGTGCGCGCGCGCGCGCCCCTAGTCACCTTACTCCCTGCGCGAGCGCGCACCGCGCGCGCACGCGCCGGTGATCGACGCCACCTTTAAGACGGGCACACTTACCCCTTCATTCTCATTCCACTTCTCTTCTTCTTCCACATCCTTCTCCATCTCACAAGGTATTATACTAAGCTCCCTCTTAGTCCATTAATCTCTTGTAGTTCTTATTCATTTAGTTGCACCATCTTTTAGGTAGGCTTCCTTCTTCTTTTCTTTCTCTCTTCGTCCCCTCTCTAGTTACTTCCTTCTTTCTTCTTTGTTCTTCATGAGCACTTAGGTCTCAAACTCACTTACATGAATAGATGAATGGTGTTGCTTAATTTTCTTGCAATCAATATGCACTATAATCATTAATAATGGATTGTGGAAAGTTACATTGCTCTCATTTTCACACAATCACATACTACTTGAGGGATGCACACCAAGTGTTCGATGAAAGGCATACTTGAATTTTGGACTCATTGTGACTACCTTGCCTCTCACCAATCACTTTTGAGTGCATCCCCACTTTCCACAAATCATTCTTTCCATTTTCTTGGCTTGCCTCCCATTTATGGTCCCTAAGGGTGTATGCTTCTCATGCCTTTTACTTGCATGCTTAAACTACCCTTGCACTACATGAAAATAATTTGCCTTGCTCTTCACACATTATCCTAGTTACATGTTGCAGCTGTCATGTAACTAAGATACCCATATTCTATGGCATAACTTTTCATTACATAGAGCTCATGTACCTCCACCTCTTTGGGTTTGATATTTTCCTTTCTTGCTTTCACAGGATGGTCATCAAAAAGGACAACGGGAAAGGCCCCAAGAAGCCAGCTTCCAATAAAGCGCGCCAAGAACTAACGGCCAGGCCCCTCCTGAAGAAGACCAAGGGCCCCGTTGACGTTCTAGAGAAGGACAACCCTCCTAAGGATTCAAACAAGTTTCCCAACCGCTACTGCGAACTTGTTTACTCCAGAATTATTGAAAGGAACTACCATCCGGAACCCCTCCTAGTCTTACCGGCTCACCTCAGTCCGATTGTGATGCCACACATTGACCGGAGGCATTGGAGGTTCCTCTTGAGGCAACCAACGGAGGCCAACCTCTCTTGGGTGGTAGAATTCTACTCCAACTTCCACTCACCTCATCTCACATCAATATTTGTGCGCCGAAAACAAGTGTCGGTCACAGTGGAAACCATTCGAGAAGTCCTTGGAATTGCACCGTCAACGGATGCATATGACGCCTACCAAGAAGTCTTGGCTACATGCGTTGACCGCGCATTCGATTGGAGCGCGATCCTCCGCGTCATTACTTTACCCGACGCATATTGGATTCGGGGGACCATAAAGCGAAGACCCAAGGGTTTAGATGTCCGCCACCTCACTCAAGAAGCCACGGCATGGGCCCAAATTCTAGCTCACTACGTGCTCCCGAGCACACATGGGTCATCCATCACCGCCGAGCTTGCCTTATTGATATGGTGCATCTTGACCGAGAAACCGGTCAACGTTCCGCATGCCATCCGCCAATCCATGGGGCGCATTCATGCCAAGGGAAATCTACCATTCCCCGCTTTAGTGACGGCATTAGTTGCGAAAGCCGGCGTCAACCGGGAAACTAAAGATAGGCGAACCTCAATACCGGTCGATGGTGATATCATTCCGACCAAGAGATGCCTCAAGCCTCCGGAAGTCACCAAGGACATTGAACTACCCACACCAACTGGCCACGCTACCACTTCATCTACATCACAAAAATCGGCCGCCCAACGCCTTGAAGACCTTCACAACAAATTAGACCGCTATGAGAGGCGTAACCAACGCCGCTATGCTCATGTGAAGAGGCTTCTAAGCATGATCACCCCACCAATGGAGGAACCCGATATCTCCACCTCCACCGCAACTTCAAGCGGAGATAGCAATGGCATTGGAGATGTGGCACACTCGGAGCTCAATCAACCAGCACGCCTAACCTCTAGCACGGAGGACCGTGCTAAGTTTTAAGTGTGGGGAGGTCAGCCGACCGATCTCCGTAGGTAACATCTGAATAAATTAGGATAGGTTGCATGATTAGGTTTTAGTAGGATAGGTTGCATGATTAGGTCTTAGTTGGCACCATTCGCATGATAAGCCTGCTTGGTTGGAACAATGAAATTCTCTCTTAGGAAACCAACACTTTGGGGCAACCATGGCACTGCAAATTTTAAATGCTTTGATGCCAAAGTTGCATGAAGAATTATATTTTGGAACATGGTTTTGAGCTAAGAACACAAGCTTGTGAGATTTGAGCCTAATGGTGTGGTTACATCTTATAACCACTTATTTTTCCTTCTTGTGTGCATTATTCTCCTCCTATGATTGTGATCTTTGATTTGTTTGACTCTTTATGTCCATTATTTGGTGTATTCATGCATTTATATGATTGAGGCCATCATTTCATTAGCTCACTCACCCCAGTGGCCTTACCTTCTATCTTCCTTTGTTAGCCAAATTTGAGCCTACGATTAACCCACTTTGTTCTTAATTTAGCACATTACAAGCCTTAAAGCGGAAAATAATAAAAGTCCTTATTTGGATCTTTGATTAGCTTAGGCTAGTGTGTGTGAGTATCATTCAAGTGTGGGAACCTTGGGACATTGGGTGAATAAGAGGGTATTTTGTATTATTATTGAAATTATTGGGAATTGGGTACATACTCATGTATTGATCAAATGTAAAACCTCATGCATTGACGCTCTTGTATATAGAAAAAAAAATAGAAAAAAAAATTGAGAAAAACAATATGGAAAAGAAAAGAAAAAAAAAATAAACTAAAGAAAAAGAAGAAAGAAAAAAAAAAGAAAGAGGAAAAATAATGAAAAAGGGGACAAAATGCCCCAAAGTGAAGCTCAAGAGGAATCAATGCATAAGTATAGTGAGACGAAAAGAAAATACATGAGTATGTGGAAAAGTGAGGAATGAGTAGTTAGGTTAGCACTTAATTGTATAGGTCACTATATAGGTTAGGTGGGAAAGCTCAAGTTAATCAAAGATTCATATCTTAAGTCCACTAGCCATATACGACCCTACCTTGACCCTAACCCCATTACAACCTAGGAAAAGACCTCATGATAATTGTATGCATGCACTGAATAATTGTTGATTGTTAGATGAAAAACAAATCTTGGAAAGCATGATTAGGGGAGAATTGAGAGAATAAACCCCAAACACCGAGTGATTAGAGTGCAAACACTTCCGACGAGGGTTCGATGCTCAATCCTTTGATTCCCGGCTCTCGCGAGCATTCCTCATGCAAGGTTGCACATATTGCATTTGATGCTTAGAAAGTGGCAAGTCCTATGCTTTGACCATCATTGTACCCCATGTGTTCGCATATGTCCTAAGAAGGCTAAATTGTTCCCAACCAAGTGGATAGTGGCACTAGTCATAGTTGCATGCATATAAGTAGGTTGCACTTCATGAGTCTTATACTTTTGCAATTCCTCGGTCTTCTGTGTTTCTTTGTATTTCTCTAAGCATGAGGACATGCTAGAATCTAAGTGTGGGGAGGTTGACAAACCCCAATTTGAGGATTTATCTTGTGATGATTTCAGGGGTTTTATCAATGATTCCACACACTTTCTATATGAAAATACAAGATTTTGCATTCCTTTCCTAGTTGCGCCTCATGAATGAAAACATGCTTATTTCGCACTAAAATAGATACATTTCTAATCTTCTCTTGATGCCATTCGATGCCGTGACTTGTGTGTTAAGTGGTTTCAGGATATAGAGTAGGAATGGACTGAAAGAGAGAAGGAAGACGGGTACAAAGGAAGGAAGCATGAGGATTAAGCTTTGGAGGTTTCCGCATGGGCGCGTGCGCGCACCTTGCGCGCCCGCGCGGATAGGGCAACGTGGAGCCAAAGCCAAGAGCCGGCTTGAGAAGCGGCTAAGCCAGGATCTTCATGGGCGCGTACGCGTACATCACGCGTCCGCGCACATTACAAGACGTCTCAACGGCGCGCGCGCGTGCCTTGCGCGTGCGCGCCGATTTGCGAATATGATTTTTTAAGAAGTCACGTGACTTAGGCATGGAGGCAGTTAAGGATCCCACTCTTGGAGAAACACCTTGGCG
The DNA here is from genome assembly GCF_059453495.1 of Arachis ipaensis. Taxonomy (NCBI): domain Eukaryota; kingdom Viridiplantae; phylum Streptophyta; class Magnoliopsida; order Fabales; family Fabaceae; genus Arachis; species Arachis ipaensis. The sequence goes on along the minus strand of NC_142435.1, from coordinate 134,497,617 downwards.
GGAAAAGCTTAAGAAGACCAAAGGAACAAGGGTTAAGGACACTTTTAGTTCATTTCTTCTAGATCTAGATATTTTCCTTTTTTTGGGGAGAAGAGAGAGTTAGTTACACTTTTTGGGAGAAGAAGAGGGAGATTCCAAGCTTCACTAGGGTTCATCCTCATCTAATTTCTGAATTTTCAATGACTTTTTGGTGAGATCCACTACAATTCTCACTTCACTTTGTTCATGTCATAGATTTTCTTCTCCAATTTCAAGTAGTAGATACAATTGATCAATTCTCATAGATCTAGAATTCAATTTTGTAATTTTGGATTTCATCTCTATTTTGGATTTTCATTGCTACTCTTTGAGACTTGTTGCTAGATCTTTGTGTTGCAATACTTTCAATTTGGCTTTTCTTCTCATTTTACTATGACTTTCCTTATTGCTCATCACATGTTTGATAAAATGACAACACTAGCTATGGAGTAGAATTCTCACACTTGGCATAGGGTTTGGTCCTTGGAAGAAATTGAATAGTTGTAGCAATAGTTGATTTGGAATTAGGGATTGCTAGTTGGCTTGGAGTGCACTAAAGCTAGATTCCCATAAGGTGATGCTAGGACTTGTGACTCAAGTTGATTGCTTTCATTTGACTTCCCTCTATACCTAGGGGTTAACTAAATGAAGCAAGGCTTAATTGTTGTCAACATTGAATGGACTATAAGGATAGAATTTCTAATGCCAATCCTAAGCCAAGTCTTTTGATAATTGATTGTTTGTTTCTCATTGCTTTGCTAAAACCTTCAAAGAATTCCAACAAGGCTTACTAAATCAATAAGATGCATACTTTGGCAATTCCAAGGGAGAACGACTCGGGAGACAAGTACTCTCGGATATAGATTGTAGATTTGTTTGATGAAGGATTTTGCGTCGGTTTAGACTATACTACGATTGATCATTTAATAATTTCTATACCGACAAAAATTCATTTGTCACTCCTTTGTGTGGCACCGGAGGTCACCTTCTTGGCCAGTTCGACGATGATGACAGTGACACCATTGAGGATTCTGATTAGTTTTGTTATATGTTCCCGTCCGGTAGGACCTTTGTTAGTTCATGTATTTAGCATGCTAGTATGTACTTATGGCTTTCAGACTTATGTTAAATGTTAATTTTCTTTTGACCAAGTGGTTTAACCGGTTTCAGCTTCTTTTATATGTAGTTCTACGGTTTATTTTATATTGCACAATATGAACGATACCAAAGTGGTTTAATCAAACAGGTAAAATAGCAGGAATTTATTCATCCGAAATTTTTGCATTAAAGAAACATGTTGACAGTCACAGACTTAACCAACCATACGTTACTAAGATTATCTAGACCCTGAAACAACTAAAACAGCATAGACGGCATTTTACACGACGTGAGATCTACGCATCCCCTCTACCACTTTGTTTTCGCTGGTGACAGTTCCTCCGCGTATGCCCAGGCTGACGGCATAGCCCACAACGCTTCGGCTGGTTCGACTGAGACTGATCCATACTTCCACGGATCCTGGTGGCCTTTGGACGACCTTCCTTTGCACGCCACATATTGGGGTCAGGAATGATGGTAGGCCTAGCATATGGAGGCCATAGTCCTTCAGGGATAGGTGGGAGAAACCCCTGCTTGTAAACGTTGAACACCTCACTCATACGATACACCTCGTGAACATATGACGCCCAGTTAAGCCGGGAGTAGGCGCAACACGCAATGGCGTGGCAACAAGGATAATGCAGCGCCTGAAAGTGGCCACAGTCGCATCGGTGATCTTTAAGGGAAACTCTATAGCTACCCAGCGAGAAGCTCCCGGTTGGTGTTGTCTCCGCGACGGTGTACTCGGACTGATGCCTGTCGTATAATGTCACAGTGAAGCACCTAGAGTCTCTTAGGTTCCGATCAATAGCCTTGACCAATGCCTGACAGAATTCATGCCCAGATCCGAGTTGTGCCTCTGCTGTCTGTCCCCGTAGCACAAAGAGCTGAGCAAGCCTCCCGTAGGTTGACTTAACCAACGATGTGACCGGCAGGTTGCGAGTCCCCTTTAGCACGGAGTTCACACATTCACTGATGTTTGTGGTCATGTGCCCGAACCGTCGACCAGCATCCTCATGTTGGGTCCATTTGTCATACTCCATCCGGTTGGCCCAGTCACACATTGCTGGATTCTCAGTCCGCATGATGTCAAACCAGTAGTAAAACTCAGCCTCAGTCTTTGCGTACGCAGCATTCACCAACATCCTCCTTGAGTCCTTACCTTTGAACGTTAGGGCGAAATTCGCAGCCACATACCGAATACAGTAGGCTCGGAAAGCCCGAGGAGGCAGCCACCCAGTCTCAGGTGCCTCAAGCGCTGCCTTGATCCCATTATGCCTGTCAGAGATAACAAGGATACCCTCCTGAGGAGTCACATGCTCTCGGAGATTGGACAAGAAGAATGACCACGACTCTGCATTTTCGCCCTCCACAAGGGCAAATGCTATCGGGAGGATGTTCGAGTTCCCGTCCTGAGCTATCGCCAACAGCAGCGTCCCTCCATACTTCCATACAAGTGGGTACCATCAATACTGACGAGGGGCTTGCAATGCCGGAATGCCTCGATACAGGGTGGAAATGTCCAGAAAAGCCGGTGAAAGTACACCGTCGACTCATCAACCCCACCACCAATCCGAACAGGAGACGTCTTCAGCACCGTGATTGTTCCTGGCATTGTCGCCTGGACCCCTAGCATCCAACGTGGAAACTCCGCGTAAGACTCCTCCCAATCTCCATATATTTGTGCCACTGCCTTCTGCTTAGCCATCCAAACCTTCCTGTAACTAGGCCTGAAACCGTAATCGGCTTCTGTCGCTTGTTGAAGTACCTTTACCGTAACCGCAGCATCTGCCCTAACCATAGGAAGAATCCTCGAACAGAAAACGTGGTAATCCAGCTGACGGTGATCACTTGAAATAGAAGTTGCGAGGCATGTGTGTGGCCCGTTGTACCTCCTAACCTCCCAAGTGCCCTTTCGTGCACGAAGCGCTACACGAATCAACCAACTACAACTCTTGCCGTATTCCTTGCATTTTCCATGATACTTCAAATGATCTGATTCGATGACCCTGTACTCAACACCTCGCCGGATGCTATAGTCCTTGACACTCAGCACAGCTTCATCTTTACTCTGGAATGATTGCCCAATCTGAAATTCTGTAGAAGATCCCCCCACTGTGTTACCACCGTCTTCCTGTTGACCAAGAGCATCCAAGTTTAGTGTGGAGAAGTGTGGAGGGTACTGATGAGAACCAGAACCTGAAGGCCGATGCTGCACATATGGATCGCCACCTGTGTCATCGTCGTTGTCACCTACGATATCAACAGGCTCCTGGTCAGACTCATCGTCACGCATTGCATTCTCTACTTGATCAGGTCCACCAAAGTCTTCGATATAAGGTACCAGGCCACCACCGGTGCCCACAACATGGGGAGGCTCAATGACTGCTGCATTCTCCAAAGGTACAGAACCAACAACCTCCGTTCGGTCTAAATTAGCCGCAAACGAAGGTGATTGAACCGGCGGAAGATACGGTCTGACCGCAGGCATCGAACTAGATGCACCACCCGCGACAGTTGGGCTAGGAACTGGAGCGGATGCCCCAGAACTATCGACACCAACCTCCAACTTCGCGAACAACTCATGGATTCTGATCTCCGGAAAACTCCTTACACAGTAGAACAAAACCCTAATATCTTCATCAGCCTTAACCGCAAAGGTTTCAAAATGAACACCGGTCGAGACAACCGCCATGGGAATCTTGTAGAATAGTTTCTTCACCCACTTGCTACCCAACACGCCAAGCTTCTCCAAGATGCTGTTCTTCAAATCTGACAAACTCATCGACGAACGGATAAAAATACTCAGTGGTTCTCTGTCGGTAAACTTCACACCATGGCTTTTGCTTTTTTTTTATTTTATTTTCCCAGCAATGCACTAAGGCAAGAAAACTCTCTTCCTCACTAGCCATTGTGAGAACGATCTCTTATGGATCTTGAATCACCCACATATATATAGAGTTCCCGTAATTGTAAACCGTGGGAACCTACAAGGTTTTCTGGCCATTATTTATCCTACATAAACCGTTGTAACCCATAAGGATTTATGACCAGCACATTTTCCTCATAAACCGTGGTGACTTACCACGGTTTATGCATGCCATGCCTCCTTCGTAAACTGTGGTGACTTACCACGGTTTACACTCTATAGTTTTTGCCCCTAAACCGCTGGGACCTGCCACGGTTTATGCACGTTTGGAAACCGTGGTGGGTTGCCACGGATTACATAAAAATGGGTTTTTGCACATGCAGGTAACAACAATCCGTTTTGCACATTTAGGTAAAGGATTCTGCCAATTTATTTAAATAAGTAAATTGCCCTATATTTTATATAATTATTTATTTTTTTAAAATTAATAAAATAATTATCACTAATTTATATATAAAAATAATTATTAAAAAATATTTTAATTAAATAAATTAAAGTGTATGTTATTTAATTTTCGTAAAAAAAATATATAGTCTAAAAAAAGAGAGTGCCATTTTCTCTAATTTTTGGTCTATTATCATTTATTACCATTAAATTTTATTTTTTTGGAAAAAAGTTTTAAATTTGTAGTAAAATTCTTTTCTACCGATATGTTTCAAAGAAATAGTTTACAATTGGTAATTAAAATTTAGAGTAATTATCCAAATCATTTTTCAAAGATTTTAAAAGTGGATATTTTAGTCTCTAAAAAAATTAATACACAAAAATATCTCTAAAATTTTATTCCAGACAAATTAGTCTTCAATTCATTTTTTGGCAGAATAATTATCCAAATCAGTCTCCAAAATTTTTAAAAGCGACATTTTAGTTCCAAAAAAATTAATAATCCCAACATTTAATTTTTTTTCATCAGACATAATTATATAACAGTCTCTCGTCTATTTTTTGGCATGACTCATTAAATTCTTCAAGTATTTATTAGAAAAAGAATATTAGTAGATATTATAATTAAATTAAATACTAAATACCATAATAATACCATATTAGAAATCAAATAGGTTTAACTTAGGGCCTGTTTGAGAAGATTCAAAAGTTACTTTTTTGAGTTTTTGACTTATGAAAAATAGTATTATTAATGTATGGTATAATTTTCAAAACTAAATTGTAGCTTTTTAAGAAGCTATTTAAGTGCTTTTGGAGAAATTAAAAAAAATAACTTCTCTCATAATAAAATTTTTTTTGTTATCACATTTCTTTTAAAATAAACACTTTTAGAACTAAAAAATTAAATACAAAATAACTTATTTATAAGCTACTTTTAATATAAACAATTTATTGTTTAAACTATTTTTTTAAAAAGAGCTTAATTAAGCTGTTTACTCAAATTGGGCCTTAATATTAAAAAAGTTAATTTGATTATAATATCTACTAATATTCTTTTTCTAATAAATACTTGTACAATTTAGTGAATCATACTGAAAAATAGACAGAAAACTGTTATGTCTGACGGAGAAAAATATTGAGAATTAATTTGTGTATTAATTTTTCTTGTGAACTAAAATGTCTGCTTTTAAAATCTCTGGAGACTGATTTGGATAATTATTCCGTCGAAAAGTAAATTAGGGACTGATTTGTCTCTGAAAGTAAAATGTTAAAAATATTTTTGTGTATTAATTTTTCTTGAAAACTAAAATATCTATTTTTAAAATCCTTAAAAATTAATTTAGATAATTATTCATAATCAGTTGAAAAACTAAATATACTGTTAATAAAATTGAATTATAATTAATTAGTTGCTATGGTCAATTCTTCTAATAAATTAATTTGATATGAAATTAAAGAAAAAATCAATTTTTATTTTGATATGCTAAGGAGAATAAAATTTGTTAACTTCCATTCACTCACTAAGGTTTCCTTCGGAAATTCCATTCTAGAATTTTAATATTTTTATTTAATTTTAATCTAAAAGAAAGAAATAATTGTGAGTTTGTGACTATTCTTTTTTTTTTTTTCACACTTTGCCTATATATCTTTATAACTTTATATGTTTATAATATTTTATTCTATCTGATTTTTAATTTCTTTTTTATATTTTCTTTCATTTTTTGAGTTTATCACTTTATATATGTTTTTCCTTTTCTTTAATTAAATTTATTATTAATAATAATAATAATAATAATAATAATAATAATAATAATAATAATAATAATAATATTCCATCGCTTTAAATAATATTTGACCAAGGTAAATTATTTTGGTTTCCCTAAGTAGTTGTTTATAAAAAAATTAAAAATAGCTGAAATAAGCTTGAGAATCACAGAATTTAATTTAATTTAATGATAAACTTAAACATTAATACGGATATGGAGCACAATATAGAATACATAAACATACAAATTTTAAATTTTTATAAGATACATTGACGCAATATATATATTTATAAAATATAAAGTATTTTTTAGATAAATTATAATAATATTTTATTGATATTAAAATATAAATTAATTTTTTAATTATTTTTAATATTTTTTATTTTTAAAATAATTAAAATATTTTTAATAAAATATTTTTAATATTTTTTATTTTATAAAATATTTTTTATTTTAATAAATAATAATATATATTATTTCTGAACCCATTTCATAAATACATATTAAGAATAATAAAATTAGACATACTGACATATAATAATATTTAAATATGTCTAAAACTTATTCGGAGAATATTTTTTTTTATTCAAATATAGTTTGACACAGAAAACACGCTTGTTCATCGAATGTGACGGAAATAAGGAATATTAATTAAAATGTGTGTAACGCTTTCATTAAGTTGTGTGTTTCTTGTTGACCAGAATTAATTGTTTTTCAAATAATAATTTAAGATCATTGAATTCAGAAAGAAAGTTTCATAGTATTTTTTTTATATAAGAACTTCTCTTGACATGTGATATCACCATTGAAAGCAGGAAGCTATTTCTCAAGAGAAGCACAAGATGAAAATCTCCTTCTATATTTCCTTCCTTTTACTTGCTATTTCCATTGGTTTTGGTATGCACCACATCCAAAAACAATTATATTCACCACATTTTTTTTTTAATTTTTTGTGCAATATTTTATTTTTGTGATTTTATTAATATCTTGTTTAATGGAATATTTTGTAGGAAGCCCAATTATAACAGAGGCAAGAGATTGTCTAATTCCACAATTTGCAACTAGCTGTGCAAATAATGGGATGCAATGTGAGGCAGAATGCAAGAGCCTTTATGGAACCCTTGCAAGAGCATATTGTGAAACACAAAAATGCTATTGTCGTATAAAATGTTAGTAATAATATGTAACAGCTACATTGTTCACCTTTTGAATTGGTAAAAATAATGGTGAGTTATATAGCGGAAGCCGTGATCAAATATTATGTTTCTATCTTCTCTTCCTTTTTTTTTTTTTTAATTTTAAAGTTTAGATTAATTCTTCTTTAATTTTTTTTTTGGACGGACAAAGAAAGTGAAAGACCAGAAAAAAATAAGAACGCAAAAAAAGAAAAACAGAGACTAACTAGTACCCCTTATTCTAAAAAAAAACTATAACTATCAAAAGACATAGCAAGGGAAATATCAGGAGGGGAGAGAAAAAATGTGCAACGCAAGAAGAAGGTTTTAAGTTATAGAAGAGTCCATAGATCAGATTATATTTATAATTTTGGAGTATTTTTTGTATCTAATTCAATATGATCCTATCCACAAGATAATTAGATCAGACTGGATCTAATCTGCACTATAATCAGATCGGATTGCAGATATTACAAATATGTATTTACGAAATCGCATCAAATAATAAATAAATAATATATATTATATTTATGCTTTATCTTAATTAATAATTATTATTCATATATGTTATATTATTTTATTTTTATTATTTAGTAAAATAAGTTTAATAATATTTTAGAAGTAAATATGTTTAAAAGAATAAAAAAAGAGTTTTATTAGAGTAAAAAACAAAGATTTTATTGAAAATTTTTATAGAAAAACTTTTCTGATTTATTTTATATTGAATAATTATCCAAATCAGTTCACAAAGATTTTACTCTATCAGACAAATCAGTCTCTATTTATTTTTCGGCAGAGTAATTACCCAAATCAGTTTTCAAAAATTTTTAAAATGGACATTTTAGTTTCCAAAAAAAAAATAATTCAATATTTTTTCATCAGACATAACAGCCCCGTCTATTTTCCAATATGACTCACTAAATTCTTCAAGTATTTATTAGAAAAAGAATATTAGTAGATATTATAATCAAATTAACTTTTAAGATTAAGTTAAACCTATTTGATTTCTAATATGGTATTTATTATGGAATTTAGTAGTTAATTTGATTATAATATCTTTTAATATTTTTTTAATAAATACTTGAAGAATTTAGTGAATCATGCCGAAAAATAGACCAAAAACTGTTATGTCTGACAAAGAAAAATGTTAGAGATTAATCTGTGTATTATTTTTTTTGGGGGACTAAAATGTCCGTTTTTAAAATTCTTGGGGACTGATTTAGATAATTACTCTACTAAAAAATGAATTAAGGACTAATTTGTCCGCGAGAGTAAAATCTTGGGGATACTTTTATTTATTAATTTTTTTGGGACTAAAATATTCACTTTTAAAATCCTTAAAAATTGAGTTGGATAATTACTCTAAAATTTAAACATCTAAACAGCAAATCAAAACTACATTAAGCTACAATTTTTAAAATAATATTTTTTAAGAAAAAAGAAAAGAAAAGAAAGGACAAAGATATATATAGTATACTAAAATTAACCGTTAAAATCAGCCACCAATATATTTGTATATAAATACATGTGTAATTTAATTTATTTTTAATGTGTATTTATATTGTAACATTATTTTATATTGGTGACTGACTTTGATAGCTAATTTTGATTTACACGTAGCATAACTTAAATAAAAATTATATATTTATTTTATAAAAGGTTAATTACCAAAGCATACCGTGAGGGTTTTCTGCACGAAAACATTATCTAAAAGAAACAAACAAAAAGTCACCAAAAAATATAAATTTTTTCAAAAAAAAAAAAAGATTAAACCAGAAAATAGTTATTAAATAATTGTTACGAATAAATACCAAAAAAAACAAATAATAATTATTATGAATTAACTAAAGCTTGGTTTGATAAAATTTTTTAAAAGATATTTGTGTTTTTCATTTTATGTTTGGTAAATAAAAAAATTATATATTCGTGCTTGCAGCTTTTAAAAAATAAATGTACATTTGAAAACACCTAAAACAGAACTTTTAAAGATGACTTGTACTTATCAAAATTAAAAAGTATAATATAACCCCATACGTTAATTAATATCTAAATTTAATTCTTACATTAATATCTATTATAATATTTTTAAATTTTAAAAATTATTTACCATTTAAAAATTATTTACCAAATGCACCTGTTGCTTGTACTTATTAAAAACCGATGTTAATTTAATTTACCAAAAATAAATGTTATAACTTTTAAAACATTATCTTTTAAAAGCTAACTTTTATGCGCTATTTTTAAAAAGTAATTTTTTTTTTCAAACCAAGCCTATGTTGAATTGGTCTAGTAATTAGCTCACTAATTCACTTAAACAAGTATCGGTCGTTCGAATATTACCTTATGCATGCATTAATTTATTGGCTAGCGATCTGATTTACAGCATATTAATCTTTCACCTGTCGAGTTGTGAGATATTTTGACAAACATTTTATATCTTGTAGTACCTTTTTTTTTATCAATTTTTTATTTTATTTTAGGGGTTTTTTTATCAACTCCAAAACATTTTTGGTTAGTCACCAAAAAATAAAAAATATTTTTGGTTGTTAACTCTTTAAAATAAATAAGTAAATGGATCAATATTAAGCTAAGACTATAAATAAGTTATTTTAAACAAGTAAATTTTTACAGCCGAATCCACCAACCTTTCTTAGCAAGGAAAAAATAAAGGTAACAAGGACTATTAACCAATTCATAAAAAAGGTGACTCCTCAGCATTGATCACATTTTCTGCTTCCAGAACACCCTGAATGGACATATTTTGTAACCAAAGTGAAGTCGGGAATGCAATAATCAATTGAAGAGAAGAGAAAAATAAATGGAAAAAAATAAAAAATAAAAGGTTCAGTTTAGTAACAACCTTGATAATCATAATGGCCGCATCCTTGTGTAGGACCTCGTTATACTCATTGCAAGCAAAACTCTACATAATGCAAAAGCTATAAATGAAATTGACACTACGCAGACTTCAGTCTATTTTTACCTGTAGAAGTTCTAAAAGAATGGTGGAATTTTTTTAAAAAACATTGATCCAGACCTGAACACAATTAGGGCAACCAACTTCCGCTGAGCAGCGGCAACAAGTGAGAAGATCAAGTGCAGCTTCCAGGAACTTGGTGAAACGCGGTTGAACCTATCAAACAACCCAAAATACATTAAGTGAAATCTCTACATTGATTAACACTTGGTAAGATTATTAAACCAGAAACTTCTTGTTCATCATATAACATCTTACTAAAGAATCAGATAGATATTAATTAAGGAACCGAGAAAGAAAAGCCAAATCCTATGCTACAATTTGCATGTTACTCACCTGAACTGAAATCCCACACCCTCCAGGATGTTGATCATAAATGAGAATTCGATCTGGGTAATAGCGGCTATCATGAGGATTCGGGCACTCGGCAGCCAAGTCAGATAAGTTGCATGTTATATGTCTGCAAGCAAAACGCATCATAATATAGATTGACATAAAATTAACAGGAGTTACCAGAAAAAGAGCGGGGAAATCTGGCTGAAAAGTAAGGAACATGCCATGATTATCATTTAGAATCTTATATTCATGAGAAAAATTTAAACCTAATATTTCTGAGAAACTTACAAAGGCACTACATTTAAAACCGCATGCGAAGCAGCATGCAAACCTCCACGAAAATCATAATTTTTCTTGAGTACTACTTCTTTGATAGATTGTGGCACTGGAATCCAAACTGCCTGTTTAGAGCAAAGAACACAGCAATGTTAAAAGATTCACAGATGTGGCACAAAATTAAAAGAAAGTAAACCTAAAAGTATTTGAATTCACCTGTGACTCGTATGAATATTGAGGAAGGGCTAGGTCAACAGCATCAAAGATTTGATTGCTCCCTCTCCAAATACGATAAAAACCAAACCATGTAGTTGTTACTTTGCATATATGAGCCCGTGCATTTGTTTTAGGAAACATGTTCAAAACTGCTGTAGGATAAGCCTGACAGTAACAGTAATAGTAACAGGAATGATGAGTTTTTAAACCCCTAAACTTCATCAAAATTGTCCAGCCGTATTAAGGTGGCAGCATAAAGTTCAACATTGCTATATTCTAATTGCATGCTATAACTTAAATAAGTTAATTCAAAGATCACTGTTACAGAAGCAGATTACATACAATATTACCCCCAGTGACATGAATATCGGTGTAATCTCGAGTTTTTGTATAATACTTCAGATCAGCCACTTTGCAGAAAGCGGTCTTGCTAGACAGATCTAATTTCTCGACCAAATAGGTTTTCCCTTGACACATGTACACAGCACCTTCATATACCTGAATCAGGTAACACATATACTTTGATTTGATGTAGCAAAATCCTATCTCAGCATATATCGGCATGTAACAAGTCAATACCTGAAAGAAAGCCCTGCTTTCCTCTATCTCTTCAAGGACTTCATTTTTTCTCTGATCTATGACACTGTATCTTACGGTTTCTATTGCTCGGATATTGACCGCATGAGAAGGATATTTCTAGAAAGAGAAAATAACATAAAAATAAATGCAATATATAATAAAAAGACTGTACAAACTATATGAAACTCCTGACCTAGTGGGGACTAGAGATAGTATATCCCTTTAAGCAAAGAGATTATTTCCAAGATCTGAACCTGTGGCTAACAGTTACAAGGCAACCTTACTACTACCAAGGTTTGCTCAACTATAAATAAGTTTTTAATCTTAGAATATGTAAATAGAATAAATTAGAATACCATACAAAATAGTGTTTAGAGAAATAGAATATATTCTATAATATCTGTAAATACATTTGTATAACTACTCAGTGTCTATAATTCTAAATAATTTATTCTCCACTATGAAGTTGAACTGCACAGAATTCATGAAGCCTTTCTCTCCTCTCCACTAAAAATCTTGCTTTTTCAGAGAGAGAGAGAGAGAGAGACTTATCAAACACCAAATTTTTAGTAGGATTCAAAACATATTCAACCCTTAAAAATATTTTACAATGCTGAATAATAATGAAGTCAACCAGAATTGATAGACACGAATCCTAAATTGTGAAAAAAATCCAATATACCTCAGGACCAATGTAGTTCCAAATTCTAGAAGAAGAATCAAATGACTGATTAGGACTCAAATATCCTCTAGCGTTTAAAGAATTTAAAACATTCTCTAAGCAAGAACCAAAATACTTCTCATCATACTGCACAACAAGAGGGTGTTCATGAGCTGCACAGGCCAAATGCTGTTCGAGAACCTGAACAAATTCTTCCATAATTAGCCTAAACCCTTCCATGTGCTAAAAACTCTATAATTAATCTTATAGAAGGAAAGGTTTAAACAAACCTGCTTGTTTTGGGAATCAATGTGACAGCATTCAATTGGCCTTTCAAAAAGTTTCTTAGGGTGTTTCATGAAGTACTGATCAAGAGGCCCACCAAAGGCAACATAGACAGCAAGAGAAGGCCTATCTCTCCTCCCGCCCCTACCGGCTTGTTGCCACAAGCTAAGAGGATAAATTATTTTAAAGAAACTCTTTAATGTATTCCACACAAAAAAGCTATTTTAAAGGTTTAATTAGATTGGGATATGAAAGCACTTGTGACAATACCTTGCAATACTACCAGGAAATCCTAGATGCAGAGTCACATCAATTTCTCCAACATCAATGCCCAATTCAAGAGCATTAGTTGCAGCAACACCACAAATTTTACCACCAAAAAATGCAGTCTCTATTTTTCTTCTTTCCTGTCAATGTGAAGCAGCCAGTATTAAGTCTCCACAATTCATCAGTCCATAAATCAAACCAAAAAGAATAAGCACTACCATTGGATTGAAATGATAAATGATCCCAAAAATATCATGCATGCTCACACACACACACACACACACAAAATAATACAAAGGCCTATTTCTACATTTGGGGGAAGTTGACCTCTGCGATGTAGCCACCACGATATGCACAGATGGAATGAACCAGATGCGGGGATGTTTCGAGAAGAATTTCACGTCTATTTCATTTACAGCAATTCAATAGCATGAGCATCTTGCTTTCAGAATAAGGGAAAACTATAAACTAGACTTCCCAAAAGCATATCAGATAAACCAAAACAGAATATAGGTAAATCAAGCCATCTGAATTTTGATCAAAGTATTGATTATACTTGAATATACAAAAATATATATAAATTTGAACTGACATACGTATATGATAAAACAAGCTCACAAAGTTTCCTTGATTTACAAAAAGCGATGGTGCGAAGACCATGCTGAACCATTTCTGCAAAAAGGCGCGAAACATCCACAATTGGGCTGCGAAAATAACAAAAGGGCTCATGGAATTCATACTAAAAATACTCAATTACAACAAACCCTAAAGATAAACTTGTGAAATTCTTAATCCTATCCGGTAATCATCACACATCATCTATTAAACATGTTTAGATGATTTGATGGTATGAACTAAATTTGATAAGTATAATGGTTACTATTCAAACCTTAATACTTGCTATTGCCAAAACGCTTACATGAGGAAGGATGTTAAAATATAAGAAAAGCTATTTCTAATCCTTTATCAAATATAAGAATTGACCAAATTATTCAAGCGGAAACTTTTTCACTGTTTAAAGCATGCAGGTAAACAAAATCTATTTACATCAAAATCAATAGTTGCAAACTTTTGTATCATCCGAATCCATACATGAGGAATTATACCTTGAACGAACAAAATTGTCACTTTCGTCTTCCAAATTATCAGCATCGATAACAGACTTGGCTTTTTTCACCATCTACAATCAAGTAATATCAACAATTAGTTTCTAGAAATATGTCTTTACTCTTTAACACTATAAGAGACATATTTTTATAACAAAATTAGAATTTCAACTCACAGCTTTCGGACGCAGACTAGGATTCCAAAGGATGAAAAGTTTCCTTGCAGATGGACTTCCATCATTCTGAAATAGCTCAAGTGCTGGTAAATTTGCAAGTTCCTAGAACACAGGAAGTCAATTATTAAACTTAACTTTGAGCATAGCAATATGCCAATTTTGAGAAGATTGCCCTGCAGCCTTTTAATCCTAACACAGGAAAGACAGCATAATGCACAGAAATATTAAAATGAAAATGTTGTAAGAGATGTAATACTAAGTGTACAACGTTAACTATTTCCAAGACATGTATTTACCATAGAATGCTCGCTTGGATTAGCAGAAGTTGCAGTAGAAAAAACAAAGGAAGGATCAGATCCATATACTGCAAATAGAAGCAAGTGGCACATTCAGTTATTCACATTTTCATTTAAAATTTAAACAGGAGAATAAATTATGGAAACATTCCCAGAATTTTAACAAACCATGTGAGCACAGTCGCCTGAGCCTCCTTAATATAAGCGAAGTATGACATCCAAATGCTCCCTTGTAAGTATGAGTTTCATCAATTATCACAAACCTAATGAATTGAAAGAGAGTAAGCCTCTTACTAATAACAACCCATCAACTAATATTCCACATTAAGTGCCTATAGCCTAATTATAATTAATATGGTTTTTGAAACACTCCATATAAACTACCTTAGATTTGATAAAATCCGACTAAATCGACGATGGTGGGGCAAGATCGATATGTGTAACATATCTGGATTTGTTATCAACTGCATGATAATATAACATGAAGCACATTTCACCTGTGTCCGTCCAGTCTAAGGGAGAAATTAGTTGTAAAATTACCAGTCTAGAATTATCTCGTAGCCAAGTCCTGTCTCTTTGGGAAGTGTCACCATCATATATACCAATATTTAACTCAACATCAAATCCTTTTGTCATGTTTAACAAAGATCTTAGTTGATCTTGAGCTAATGCCTGCATGCAGGAAATATTTTACTTATCCAATTACAACCCCCACGGAGAAAATAAGAACAGATTATGGTCAACTCGAGCATTTAGATTTTAGAATTGAGAAATTAACTGATAAACTGCAACAAACCTTTGTAGGAAATATGTAAAGAGCACATGATGACAGATTATTCAGTAAAACTTCTAGAACTGGCAGGTTATAGCAAAGAGATTTGCCACTAGATGTCATTGTAGCCACAACAACATTCTTCCCATGAAGGGAGGCTTGTATAGACTCTGCCTAAATCAAACAGCAGAACATCTTTGATTCTGAGAGTAAGAAATCATTAGCTAGGAAGACATTTTCACATATTCAGTTTGTACCTGGTGACTATACAATTTTGAAACTCCTATACACTTCAGTGCTGATCTCATCTTTTCCGATAGTTCAGTTGGGATCTCCGCATGAATGGCATTTCTAGGGCTTATGTCTTCAATATGCACAATCTGCATTAACCAAACTTTCATAATGTAGCACTTGCAAAATATGAAATGCCTTGATGTGTATTCATGAGTGAAAAAAAAAGAACATAGAGTTACATTATATTAATGATTATATAAATTACTGTCTGTATCCATTCTACAATGCTTCATTAGTTGAATATCCAGCAAAACATTGGTGAATTAAAGGTTTGATGTGTTATATTCTCGAAAGCTCAAAAGATGGTTATGACAAAAAAAAAACACCTGTCCTTCAGATCCAATTCCTTTCTCAAGGTGTTCAACCATGTCCACAGCTAGCAATGCCTTTGTGTCCTGCCAAACCAAGAACAAGTAATATAAAGCAATATTGCAACGTCTATCTCATTCATAGAAGACTAAAAATTAAAAGTAAATATGTAACAGAGATGAATACATACATGACACCGAATGTGATTTGAATCAGGTTTTGTGGTATTCAAGCTTCTCTTTAAACGTTTTGATTTGTTTTCATTTACAACAAAATATTGGTCTTTGCATATTGCAAGCAATTCTTCCAAGGAAATTCCCATAGTCAGCTGATCTCCTGAAATAAACTGCAGAAAATATCAATACAAATTATACTCACGCATAGCACCTACAGCGAAAAAGTCGTCTCTGACCAAGCTAAGTAACTTCAGTTTTATGAATGAACCACCCTACTAATGTATTCCTAATGCACAATTTTACAAAATCTTTTCACCAGTAACAATTGTAAATTTAGAATGATAACAATTAAAAAATAAAAGAATAAAAAAAAATTAACTTTATTTTAATTTAAATTCAAAATGGAGTAAAAAACAAATCAAAGAAAGACACAATATCTTAACACAAGTGAAAGATGACCAACCTTTTGCCAATTGTTATTGCTCACCAAAGTTTAAGAATAATATCATGAAAAAGAAGGGTCTGATAGTGATAGGTAAGAAATCTCCATTCTTTAAAGTGTAAAAAATAGTGATTCCAGATATCAAGTTAAATACTAGTCACAATAGGCAGATGGATGCATCAGAATAACGATCCTTACTTTTATGCTCAAAGTTCAGTTCAGGTTGCAATATGCATCTCTTATAAAATCAGGCCAAACACAAACTTTGCAGTATGCACTGAATAGATCAATCAACAATAAATAGTTCATGGCATTGTATGTTAAATAAACATACCGGAAGCTGCTCAAAAGCCTTCCACAGATTATTTCGGAAAGAACTATCCCTACTCTTCAATGTCCGAACAATCTTTGATAGAGCTATTAAACAAGACAGGACAAACCAAAAAAGCTAAAATAAATAAACAAATGGAGAAGAAGATCAGCAAGCTTCAGGACCACAATAAACCCCAAGACATCTTCAACACACCTGTTTTAGGATTGATTTCAATTTGTTCTTCATCACTTGATGAATGGTTAATGACAAAAATGACATTGCCAAAACTTGCCTTCTCTATGTCACTTTCGAAGCACACTAGCTGCAGAGGATTACACCAAAATTAGAGCAGGAAAATGCAATATTGAAGAAAACCACTGCAAACTTGGTGATAACAAAAGTGAAGGCATTCAAGGGGGAATAATTACTTCACACAACATTCTTTATTCCTGCGGCCTTAGCATACAATAGGCATCCCGTACAATCACGTTTAAGTTAAACCACAGATCATAAGGTGTAAAGGCATGCTTACACTATCACCTTTGGAAAGATTAACAATAAATCTTAAAATAAAGAAAATGACAAGAAAAATAATCAATTTACTTGAGGTGAGAGAAGCGGAAGATGCTTCACGTCCTGGAGGCCAATTTTGACTCCGAACATTCCAAGCTCATTCAACGCTTCTTCCAGCAGACGCAAGGTCATTTTCCTACCCTGCAAATGAAGAAACCCGGACAAGATGTTTATGAAAGCAAATGCTTTCATTACAATCTTCAACCATGCAGGACACAAGCATGAACTACTACTACCATTGGCACCTAGCTGCAATCCACCATCACCTCCCAGTGAACAAGCTCTTCTGAACAACTTGCAGTGTCCCAGAGGCAGGTCTGACAAACAATTCACGGAGTCCAAAACCTTCAAAAAGACCTCGCAATTATGCTTGCCGAGGGCACCCTCACTGGTACACTCCAGTGTGTTCAATATGAGATGATATGGAAGCTCAATCCGGTTATCAGCATCTCTGTCATTTGCCTTCGAAGCCTGATTCCAACTGACCTCATCATCCACTTTCTCTTTTCTTGGCTCCGAAGCAACTGTCCTGAACTCGAAATCAGAGCTATTATTGTGGTCCAAAGTATCACTTTCAGTGGCCTCGCGCAAATGCAATAGATCCTCCTTTATATTAGACCACATTGAATCCGCGAGATCGGTAGCTGAATCACCACGACGAGCAGCATTAGAGGGAGTTGAAGAAGCATTAAGTGAGTCCGATTTGTGAGCTTTGGAATCCTTCTTAGCAAATGGAACGAGTACAAGAAACTCCCCATTGTGGATTGTGTAAGATCCAATCTGAGCCTGCGGTCTCAATTTCTCACCCTGGAATCACAATCAAGCAATTTCTCATTAGGATTAAAGTTTGCATTACATGGAAATGAAATAATAAATTCTCACTAAATAGTGCATCCAAAATACAAGATCAATTTCATGTATCAAACCATGCAATAGTGCCATTTCATAACAGTTTAATTTCTATCTCCATACACTATGAGTTCAATACTAGTGCAGCTAAGTACACAAAAACAATTAACTTGCAGCGTCACTAATTTCAATGCGCAGTTAGGGTACAAGAGAACCAATCATGTGGTGCCACGTAAGCAAAAGTGGTTAGAGGTGAGAGAAGAGTACCTTGAAGAAAAGGTGGAAATGGGAGGAGTTGGTGGCGGGTGGGAATGAATGGTTGAGGAGAAGCTTGAGGCGTTGTACGGTTGCGGAAGCAGGGATTGGGATAGTGATGGATTCGGCGGTTAGGGTTCGGACTTGGATTTCAATGTCGTTGCTCTCTGCCGCCATTTTTGGCGGGGAATGTTCTCTGCCGTTTCCCCTTCCCATTTCCATTTCTAGTGCCAAAGGATAAAATATTTAAGATAAATGAATTTTTAAAATATTTTGTTTGCCTTTTTACTTAGATAAATTATTTTAATAATTTTTTATATTAATAATTAATAAAAAATATTCCTTTTAAATTTATTTTAAATATATTAATTAAAAATATTAGAATAAGGTTAGACAAACATATTTAAATATGTTTGAAGAAATACTTTTTATTTTTTATTTAGAAAGAGTTGTAGAAAAAAATTGTATCAAACTAATGTCAAATAATAGATAAGTGTTATGTTCAAAATGTGTTGAAGATAATTTGTGTCTATACTATTATAGCCGATTATCTAATCACACGAAATTTTAAACGCTTTTTCTTTTTCACGTGAGAGAGAGGAGTGTATCTCACAATGATGTGAGAAGAGATGAGTTTTACGTTGGTATGGTTTAAACAATTCGGACCCTCTGATTTGTTTCATTTTTTAAACCAACAATCAGAAATTGGACGGTCCGATTTGTGATTTCGAAAATAAAAAAATTTTTAATGTTGAAATCGGATCGTCCGATTTTTATTTTAAAAAATAAAAATAAATAAAAAATACAAAACGGACCCTCCGATTTGTAACATATTTTTTTCTTTAAATAAATCGGACCTTCCGATTTGTAGTTTATTTTTTTTTCAAACAAATCGGACTGTTCGATTTGAATAAAACACCATATAAAAAAAGACACCAAATCTTCCAATAACAATGTATTACACATATATTTAAACAATATAAAAAAAATTAGCCAATTTTAAGCGCCCATTATTTTAATAAAAAAAAAGTATAATTTGATGAAATATTCAATTTTTAATGGATATGAAATTGAGTTATATTTTTTATAATTAGAATATGTCATAGTTTAAATCTTTGATGCTTGATAGTTTGGTCAACAAAAATTATACCAAAAATAAAATAAAAGTCCTTAATGAAGCAATTAAGTATAGACAATTATTCTTATATAAATTAGATGGTAAATTACTATTTCTTGTATATTACCACAGTAGATGCATAATAAGTCTAATTGTACACATATTTGGCATATAAAATAAATATTTGGATAAAGTTTTTTTTTTTTTTGGTCTCTAAACGTTTGTAATTATTTTAAAAAAATATATTTTTAATATTTAATTACATTTAATTTTATTCCTAACGTTTTTTGTTTGTATCAAAATTATCTCTGAACGTTAACTCCATATAATATGTTAGGAATAAAATTGAAAATTTTTAAGAATAATTTTGACACAAATCGAAAACGTTAAGAATAAAATTAAAAGAATTAAAACCATTAGTGACAAAATTGAATGAAATTAAATATTAGTATTTTTAAAAAGAATTACAAATATTAGAGACAAAAAATATACTTTATTTTAAAGTTTTTTATATATTTTATTTAACTATAAAGTTCATGTTTGAATTAAATGTTAAATAATTAACTTATCATATCATTTTCATTCTTATAAGACTATAAAACTTGATAAATGCTTGTGTAATCTTGAGTATATTTAGTGCATGTTTTAAAGCTTATTTTTATTCAAATTTTAATTATTTCATGTATTAAAAGTGTGCAAAACAAATCTATTATACGATAATATATAAATAATTTATCATTCAATTCAGTTCCATAATTTGTAATGAAATAAACTGTAATTTACTAACTGAAAATCCTTTCAATTTCACAGCATGCCATATATTTTAGGAAAAGTATATGGAACCAAAAGGTGATCAGCCAAAAAGTAAACACATTTTGGCTGGTTTTTGGCTGATATGCTTTTGGTTCCCTAGTTGTTCTCTATATTTTATGGTCACATATTTATAAATTTGGTCACATTGACCAACCATGGATTCCAAATAACTCTCTCAAATTTCGGGTTTAAAGAGAAATGACTCAAAGTGTAACCTAGCATTGGCAGCAATAGCAATTGATTCATGATCCTGTTTCTCTTTTGCAGCAGCAACTGCAGCAATATAAGCTTTTCTTGCTTCTTCCATTTTCTGCATTTCCATCTCATCCATATACATCTAAAAAATTACACATGCATTGATATTTAACAGTTAACACCATTTTGTTTTGAGAAATAATCGTGCTTAGAGAAATCAAACAAATGTGTACACTAAAATGCTAGTATATAACCCGAATCTAAAAAGACTAAACTAGCAATTTGGTCTCTGAGTTACATGTGAAGTAAAATTACTTTCATCCCTAAATGATTTGTAAAATGAATTTCGTTCCAAAGAATTTTGTGAGGTCAATTTAATTCTTGAAAGATATGTGACATCCTAATGAGTCCATGAAAAGAAAATATCAAATATGCATGAGCCTTGTTACCAAGAATGTGAAACAAATCTATTCATTGGCAATTTGGCATAAATATCAAATATGTTGCACATAATAGATAGAAAAAAATGTTAATGAACTCACTGTAGAAGGTAGGGAATTGAAGTTATGAGGCTTGATGTCATAATCATCAGTATATAGTCCATCATTATTAGTTATTTTCAAGCCATCAAGCAGCAATGTAAATGATAAAATTTCTCCTTGCACAGAATCTAGCTCTTCTTGCAGTTTCTCCACTTTCTTGTTTGATGTCATTGCTTCCCATTGTATCTTTTCCAAAACAGCTTGTTTGTCTGCAAGTTTCATCTGTGGACATTGATGAGAGACACAAATTTCACAACTTTCGTCGTAAAAAGAATTAGTATAATTTGAACAAAACTATTTTTTGGTGTAGGAAGATTCATATTGGGACTGACAGAACTTTTTTAGATTTTGATGCATTTTGAAGGATTAATAAGTTTTCATGAAGTGTGAAAGTAAAAATAACAAACCCCAAATTAACAATTTCCATGGTGCACACATTAAAGTTCTTCATGATGGTTTAATTGTTTCATGATCCAACTCTGAATATTACCAGTCATTGCCCTCATATACAAAACTACCTTTGGCACTTACCAATCTTCTCACTTTAGGCGAATCTGTTCCAAAGACTTGCAATAATGCAAAGAGTATATGCTACGCGAAAGCAACATAAAAAGTAGATTAAGATCATCAGCACCTTCACATCAAAGAGTTGCCCTTGAGTAGACCTGAGTAAAGAGTCCTTTTCTGATACCATGTATTTAAGCTCATCAAGTTTTGGATTAAGAGCCTTCAACTTGTTTCTTGACTTTTCTGCTGACTCCAAAAGTTCATCTTTCACCAATAATTTCATTTGCAATTCCTCCACCTGCTTCCTCAATAGGGTAAGTTCTCCATTCTCCTTTTTCCTGAGCATAGACATCTATATAACATAACATATATTATTTAAGAACCAATAGCAAATAGTCAATGTGGTAGTTCAAAACGTGAAAGGTTTTTATGACAGGGACAACAAAAAGTTTCAGAAGAAAAATAACTTATTTTTGCAATATTTTCATGTATATATGTAAAGTAAATTACGCTATTACAATTAGGTGATTTAATTTCAGCATTATTTTTATATCTCCATACATTCAAAATTGATGATCCCATGTGAAATGACACTTTATTAATAATTTCTGTATGTTGAATTTAATCATGATCTGCAGTAAACAAACAAAAAGAAAGAAAGAAAGAAAAAGACAGTAATTTAATAAGGTATTACTACAGTATTATATGCATTTGACTTATACATACAATACAATACAATACAATACAATGCGATATACCATCCTAAAAGACACATACATAATGGGTTTTTATCAATTGATGGTATGAAATATTCTTAGACTTAAACAGAGTATCAAAACTAATTCGTTAACCACTTAAACTTGATATGAATCTAATTTTGATGCTTAAACAGACTTTATATGAAGATGTAAACTCAAACATCGACATTTGTCATACAATACAACTTATATTACACAAGGAGTTAGACTACTTTTGTTTACTAGCAGGAATGCTGGACACTGACACAAAATCATGTGTCCAGAAATATTGAATTAGTGTCTTTTTATCCTTTCTAACATAAAAATACTAACAAAAGATACTATTTATTTTTTTATTTTTTTATTATTTTCATTGAACAGGATGTAAATCATAGGATCCAAGCAGGTTGGTCAAAATGGCGGAGTGCATGAACATAAGACCGCTATAAGACCGGCTATGCTATATGGTACGGAGTGTTGGGCGGCTAAAGGGGAGCATGAACATAAGCTGAGTGTGGCAGAGATGAAGATGTTGAGATGGATGAGTGGTCATACGCGATTGGATAAAATAAGGAATGAAGATATAAGAGAGAGAGTTGGAGTAGCACCTATTGTGGAAAAGATGGTTGAATCGCGTCTCAGGTGGTTTGGACATGTGAGAAGAAGACCGATAGAACATCCAGTCAGGAGGGTGGATGAGATGGAAGATGGACAAAGGACGAAAGGCAGAAGAAGACCTAAGAAGACCATCCATGAGGTGGTCAAACGAGATCTACATGTAAACGGTCTCTTTATAGACATGATACATGACAGAACACAATGACGTCGTTTGATTCATGTAGCCGACCCCACTTAATGGGACAAGGCTTTGTTGTTGTTGTTTTATTATTTTCATTAATTTTTTATATAATTATATTTTTTTGTTACTATACTTTTTCTTTTATTTTTGTATATGAAAACAAACTAATAAATTGAACTTTCGTGTTCGATATGTCTTATTCTTGTCCTGTTCTCGTGAACAAATGCAGTCTTACTTCTTGATTCATATTGCTATGCCAGCAAAAATTGGTAATTTTCATATTCACCGTATTCACCGCATAAAGAGTATGGGTGAATAGTCATTCAATTAATAGAAACATAGAATTGGAAAAAAGAAAAAGGAAGAAATAGTTTACTCTTCTAGCCAATGAGTCTCTTGATGGTGGCTTGGTGCAGATCATAGAACCTCGACGCCTAAATGAACGGCTTTCTTTACTATCCTAATAATCCAAATTTCAATTTAATCAACAGAGTCCACAATTAAATGAATAAATAAGTCAATTAAAATATAAATTCCATAAGATTTTTACACTCTTCAGTGTATCACCCAAAGAAAGGTTATTACAAAGAGGGAGTGAACGAGAAGGACCATTTGGACGAGGTCGTTGAAGAGTCCGCGATCCAAATTGGACTGAGTTTGAGAGCGAGTCAAGGACGAGTTGTCTTCACATTCAGACTCAGAAGCACACGAATTATTAGGTTTGCTCTTTTCTTCTTCCGAACCCATCGTATCATGTTGCGGCTTCTCATGCATTTTCTTTCTTCTTTTTTTTTTTTTTTCGATTTTCTTTTCTTTTCTTTTCTCTTTTGTGGAGGAAACGAGACGAATAGTGGGAAGACAGAAACGAGGGAAACACTCAACTGAAAATGTGAAACTACCTTTGAAGAAGAACGTAAATAATTACTTTGGGCCCAAAACTTCAGTTTTTTTTATAAATTGGCCCATAAAAAAAGAAAATTGTAAATTGGCCACAAAAGATTATTTTTGTTGGATAACAGTATGGGAAAATTTTAAATTTTCTAGTATTTCAGTAATTTTTAATTATTAATCTTAATAATAAAAAATATATAATTAAGACAACGATTAAAATTTAATAAAAATATTAGCGTACTGATATAGTTAAAAGCTTTCTAACCGTATAATACGCACCATTTTTTATAATTGAAAAAAAATAAATAAATAGCTTCTTAATTTTTTTATCGTCACAACAATTAATTTTTTCTTCGAAATTTAACTATAAATAAGCATTTGACCTGTGAAAAATGAGGCAGGTAATTAAGTAGATAGGTCTTTCTATTGGTAAACAGAAAAATATGTGTTTCATTATTCTAATGGTTGGAATTTATAAATATTTAATTTTAGTTAATAACTTAGAATTTAATTTTGTTGGTATGGCATTATTTAATTAGATGGACGTGTTAAACTATTTTATATTGACAATGTATTAAAATTAATTTAAAAAATTTATATATTTGTAAAAAAAGGTTAATGTTCTATTTGTATTTTTCTCATTAAAATTATAAACAGTTCATAATTTTCATCTAGTTTTTTTTTTAATATTTAATTATAAATAAAAATTGAAATGAAATTTAATTTCTAAATTTTTAATTTGAAAAAAAATCATACAGTAAAAAAGAAATCACATTTGAAAAGAAAAAAAAATCAATTTTTTTTAAAACAAATTTATAAGAAATCTCATTAAAATATGATTTTTAAAAGTTTTTTAAATTGTGTGATTCTCTATATTTTATGTATTTTATTTAAAGGAGATTATTTTTACGATTAAGATATTACTTTTTTAGAATCTATTATTTAAAAAATTAAATTTACTATGGATTAAATAAAAGAACACTTTATGTATACCAAAAAAGTATCTTTAAATTTGTCGTTATATATTTGTATATATTTATATATATTAATTTATATATTTTTAATTAAATAATTAATTATTAGAATAGTCAAATTCATAATAGACCAATAATTAAATTTATTTTTAATAGTGTAATAAAAAAGATTTTATAAATATAAAATACATATTTCTATACAAAATGTTGATTAATAACTAATTTTTTTAATGAGTTATAATCTAAATGACATAATCTTCTCGTACTCACTTAAGAGGTCGCAGATTCGAATCTCCCTATCTTTAGTGTATATATATATATATATATATATATATATATATAACTGCTTTATTACAAGATTACCTCTAATTCCGTTGTGGCATGTAAAAATTTGACCGGAGTTTGACCCAATCTTTGACCAAGTTATTTGTCAATCTAAATTCAACTAAATTTTATTTTATAAAATCCAAAAAAAGTCTATATTATGTGAAAAAAGAGTTCAATTTTTTTAAAAACAAAAACAAATACAACATACTATAGAAGATGGAAGAATTTTAAAATAGTGGAATTTTTTAGAATTTATTCATGTGTGAACTTATTAAAATTGATATTTACCAATTTGATGATTATCAAGTAGAAGAGTCATGAAGCATTATGACACGATGATTTATATGTTACTTGCATCATCAAAGTTTTAGTCAAAAAATGATACTATAATTTGATTAACATGAAAATGATACAAGTGGTGGTATAACAAAACTTCAACTTGGTTAACCATAATTACCAACAAACATATAACTTGATAAATTTAGAAGAAACAAGCTGATAAGATGGTAAATTGGATAACTAAGCTAAGCTAAGTTATAATTTTTGATTTGGTCAAAATTAAAAAAATTATTTTAGTTGTAATCTTTGATTTAATTAAAAGACAAATTATCAATTAATTACGTGTTAAAATAAGTTATACATTATGATTAGATTAAGTTGATATTATCAACTTGTCATATCAAGTTATATAAGATGATAAGATAAAATTAAATTAATATTTATTAATTTGATAAAGATTGAACAAATAGTAATTTATTTGTTTCTTCATATCATTACTTTTAATATATATATATGGGTAGTTAAGACATTTACTAATATATGCCAAAGTTTATATAGAATTAACAGTGAAAATGTTAAAGAAAATTAGTAAGGTCCTTATAGTCGACTACTTTTAAAATAAACGTGTTTATTTTTCTGTTAGTGCAACATCAAATAAGAACCAAAAAAGAGAATCTCACTAAAAAAAAGGTCAAAGGAGTAACGGTAACATACCACATTCACATCACAATGCTCTATAAGATCAAAATTTCTAAATAGAAAAGAGGTATGTGATTCACTCTGAATACACACTACTCATCTCTCACTTTTATTTATTTGAGTATCAGAGTGCCTTTGCAAGTTCCCATCGTCACCTATTCTCTTGGAATCAAAGTATACGTCATCCATTTGTAATCCCTGAAAAGCAGTGTTTGTCTTGAGAAATTCTAAGAGACCATTGCGATAGCAAAACCAAAAACTACCCTAGTTACGAGAAAAAGCAGTAGGCCAAATCGAGACAGAAGAGCTCCACTAAGTTTTGAAATCAAAGAGGTTAGCTCTGAGTCAAGAAGATGACAAACGAAGCAGGAACCATGACAACAGGGACGATCGAAAGTCGTTTAAGCTAACTGATGAGTGAATTGTTGTGATGGTATATAATTTCCTCAATTGAATGAATTCTCGTTGCAAGTATAGTTCTATACCAACAAACAATCCTCCCAATCAAAAATTTGATTTTGTCACAAGTACAAACCCCAATAAAAATTAACCGAAGTTTTAAACCTCAGGTCGTCTCACAAGGATTTGCAATGAAGTGCTCAATTATTGGCTATGAAGGAACAAAGGGGGGTTTGGTTTTATATTTTGGCAAGAAAATAAATGGCAAGCAAAGTAAAAGAACAATTGACTAAATAAAAGAAAGTAGAACTCTTGGCTAGACATAGGTAATTGAAATCACCATCCTTGTCAACAAACCATACATTGATAATTATGAGGGGCCAAGCTTATTAAGTCTACTTCCAAAAGCCTTAAGGACGTAATATCTACTCCTAGACTTGAAGTACGTTAAATGGCTTTGATCACATCAACCCATAAGTCCCAACCTATCTACTAATTAGATTAGTAGTGGGTTGGTGTCAATGAATATCAAATTGATCACCAAGGATTCTCAAATCACCAAATCATTGAGACCCAATGACTCAAGGTCACTCAATTCACTTAGCCTAGGCCAAGAGTAAAGAAAACTACTCAAAAACTAAAGGAAACATTCTATCAAACACCTAGTGTGCAATAAAAGTAAACATCATAAAATGCAAGAATTAAAGGAAACCCATAACTAACATAAACAAGAAATCAACAATAACAATCAAGATCAACATAAGAGAAACATGGAAACATAAAATTGCATTAGAAGAAATTGAGATCCAACAATTGTTCATAAACATAAAAGGGAGCAAAACAAGAAATTAACAAGAGAAACTAGAAGATCAAAGACAATAGAACACTAAAACATAAAGAGAATTGAAATCAAAACAAGAATTAAAAGAGAAATTTGAGAGTGATTAACCTAGCTTTACCCTAATTTCTATCCTAAATCTAGAGAGAGGAGAGAGCCTCTCTCTCTAGAATTCTACCCTAAAACATGATGAAAACTAAACTATAACTACTTGGTTCATTCCCCCCTCAATCCTTGGGTTCAATAGCATCATAAATGAGTTGAATTGGGCCCAAAATGAGCTAGAAATCGCCCCCAACGAGTTGCCCAAAGTGGACCCACGCTGCTCCATCAGTGCGCACGCGTACAATGCGCGTGCGCGTCCCTAGACGTCAGGCAACTATGGCAAATTTTATATCATTTTGAAGCCCCGAATGTTATCTTTCCAACGCAACTGGAACCGTCTCATTTGGACCTCTGTAGCTCAAGTTATGATCGATTGAGTGTGAAGAGATCAAGCTTGACAGCTTTACGGTTCCTTCATTTCTTCATGAGTTCTCCCACTTTGCATGCTTTTCCTTCACTCCTTCCATCCAATACTTGCCTTATGAACCTGAAATCACTCAAAAAATACATCAAGGCATCGAATAGAATTAAGGTGAGTTAAAATCACCAATTTAAGGGCCTACAAAGCATGTTTTCATATTTAAGCACAAATCAAGGGAGAATTGCAAAACCATGCTATTTCATTGAATAAATGTGGGAAAAGGTGATAAAATCCCCCAAATTAAGCACAAGATAAACCACAAAATCGGGGTTTATCACTAACCCCAAAGTTTGACACATATACTCCACTCAACACTAAAAGAGAGGATATTATTAAGGATATCCTACATTCTAAACTAATCAAACCTCCAAATAAAGTTGGAACTTATTAGGACCAGAGATATGTGGAAAGTCAAAGTATTACACCTTCCACCAGATGGACATGCCACAGATGACTGCATCATAGTAAAAGACCTCCTCGAGAAATTACCTTGGCAAAGCCTTCTAAACAAATACATTAACGGACATGAACAGAGAAAAAACACAACACAGCTCGGCAAACCATCAAAGACAAATGATAGCCACAGAGATAAGGGAAAAAGGTAGCTGAAAACCCTACACAACCCTGTGGTGTTATTAATTGAATTTTCGGTGGCTATGCAGGTGGAGGTAGTAGTAACTCTGCCAAGAAGAGGTCTTATAAGGCCGTGATGTCAATGACTGGGTCCGAGCCGACCTTAGCCACCAATTGGCTATTTCAAAAATCACTTTTCAGCCATCTGACCTTAAAGTAGTGGACAAAAACATAGACATCCAGTAGTCATATAACTCCAGGTGGGAGACGTATTGGTGCAAAAGGTCTCTACCTCCAAGGAATATTGCAGATGCCCTATTATATTTCACATATCAAAAATGAAGTTAAGTGACAAAACTTTGCAACTATCTATAAGTGAATTGGTAGGATTCTCAGGTGAGCGTATTCCAATACTTGATTATGTATGGTTGCAAACAACATTAGGTGATCTCCAAACTGTAAAACCCTAGATATACAGTATCTTGTTATAAACTATCAAACTCCATTTAATATTATTCTAAGGAGACCTTCTTTGAATGCCTTTGATGCTATTGTTTCTAGATACACTTGTGTGCAAGATATTGTAATTGCAACAGTTTATACCGACCAAAAAGAAGCTCAGTAATGTTACAACGTGAGTTTTAAGACAAACTCCATAAAGCCTCTAGAGCAAACGTATATACATGTTGTTTATAACTCGAAAAACATCCCACCACTCGCAGAACTCGACCCCGGTTCAGATATGCAGGACCAACCTATGCTAACAGATACCTTGACCAATGTCACTCTAAATGAGGATGAAAACAAATTCACCTACATTGAAGATGCACTGCATGGGACAGAAAAGGAACAACTCATTGATTTATTATGACAAAATGTAGACCTTTTCACTTGTACCTATCTTGAAATGTCAGGGATCCATTTGAACATTATCTATCACGAATTGACGCTCAACCCATCTATCCAACCTATAGCTCAGAAGAAGAGATACCTTGGTACAGATAAAAAGAAAACATCGCCAAAAGAAACACAAAAGTTATTGATTGTCAGTTTCATCAAAGAAATCATGTTTACCACTTGGCTAATAAAGATTGTGATTTTAAAAAACACAATCAGAAGTGGAGGACGTCTGTCGACTTCACTGACCTCAAGTAGGCCTGTCCAAAGCACGCATATCTTTTACCTTGCATTGACAAACTAGTTGATAATTCCTCTGATTTTCAAACTTTATGTTTTAAGAATGCTTATTTTGGTTATAACTAGATAATGATGTACTCCACCGATCAAGATAAATCTGCATTCATTACTGACTAAGAAAATTTTTGTTATAACTTATAAGGTTATGTCTTTTGGGCGTAAAAGTATAAGTGCTAGATACCAAAGACTAATGGATAAGATCTTCATCAACCAGATCAGCTGAAATATCAATGTATATGTTGACAATATGGTGGAAAAGACCAAATTCACAGAAAATCATATAGAAGACCTTAAAGAAATTTTTCAACAACTCAGAATCTATAGCATGAAATTGAATCCAGAAAAGTGCACCTTTGGGGTACACGGTGAAAATTTTCTGGGATTTATGCTGACCTGTTGAGGTATAGAGGCCAACTCAGAAAAATACAAAGCAATATTAGACATGAAAAGTTCTCAATCAATAAAAGAAGTCCAACAACTAATTGGTCAATTAGCTGCCTTATCACATTTTTTTACTTTGGATAACTCATCTATCACATAATTTCTTCATAACTCTAAGAAAACAGAAGGAGTTACCTGGACAGAGGCATGTGAACAAGCCTTTGACAAGCTCAATACTATACTATCCTCACCTGCAATACTTCGAAAACTAGAACATAGTAAATCACTTTACAATAAACAACAATAACTAATATACTTCATCAGCAAATCACTTTACAATGTTGAGATTTGGTACGTAAAGTTAGAAAAGCTAGCTCTAGCCTTGATAACAACAACCAGATACTTGATGCATTACTTCCAAAGTCACACCATCATAGTCTATTTAGAACAACCATTAAGGCAAATTTTGACAAGGTCAAAGCTCGCTGAAAGATTAATCAAGTTGTCCATTGAACACTCATAGTACGATATTCAATACCATGCTCAGGATTCCATAAAATCTCAAGCATGAGATGACTTTATAGCAGAACTGACACTGCCCAAAAAAACATATTTATTGTACTTTAATGGAGCTTTAAATATGCAAGGTTCTGGAATCGGGGTATTACTCGTAGATGGTGAAAGAACAGTCATAGAGCAATATCTATAATTTTCCCTCAATACCAGTAACAATCAAGCAAAATACGAGGCATTTATAGTTGGTCTTAAATTAGCACAAAATCTTTGCATAAAATAGATAACTATCAAATGTGATTCTCTCTTGGTAGTATAACAGGTAATTGTTAATTTTCAAGTACGAGATATATTATTAGAGAAATATTCTGACCTATCCAATGAGGACTTGCATATGATGATTGATTATTTAACTGTCCATGTTAGTAACATTTTGAAGAAATTTAACAAATGCACAGCTGAAAATGATGCATTAAGAGCAAAAATTGATTTTCTTAAAGAAAAGGTGAAGAAAACCGAAAGTGCCTCTGAGTTAGTTGAAGAAAACATATTTCTTAAATCTGAAAATTGAAAAGTTTAAAGACAAAAGTTCGGCCAATGCTTCACTTGATCTTATTGCTGAAAAAGATAGATTATATAAAATGATTAGAGATTTAAATCAAGATTTAGCACCATTTGCACAAAGTTCTAGCAACTTAGATAAATTGCTAGCTAATCAAAGACAATTGTTTGAAAAATCTAGTTTAGGTTATGTTACCAAAAGTGATGCAGTTTTTGAAAAACCATTTGCTAAAACCAAGGCATCATATTCAAAAACCAAACCCTTGCTTAAGAAATATGGTTTGGTTATTTTAATAAAATGATGCAATTTTTGAAAAATTACTTGTTAAAATTGAAGTATCAACTTTATGAACCAGAAAGTTCAAAACTTCAAATTACTTTAAAAAATCTACAAGAGAAAATCATTGTCTAATTGCAAAAAGCATGGTCATTTATCTTATTAATGTTTCATTGTTAAAAGAAAAGTAGGAAACAAAGTATATAAAGTGGTAAGTGATTTCAATGCCCTTGGGTAACTAAGGTGGATTAACATCAAAGGATCCAAATTTATTTAGATACCTAAGATCACTTAAAACTTTAATTTGTGCAGATTTGTCTTGCATTCAAGAAGAAAAGAGACATGTGGTATCTTGATAGTGGATGTTCAAGGCACATGATCGAAAAATTTACGTTCTTCATCAAAATCAACAAGTATGATGGAGGTTTTGTGACTTTAAGTGATGATGGAAAAGGTAGTGGGTAAGAATTTCTCTACTTTCATAGATAATATTTTCTTGGTTGATGGATTGAAATACAATCTTCTTAGCATTAGTCAATTGTGTGATTTGGGATATTGGGTTGTTACCTTTAAAAGGGCTGAATGCTTGGTCATAAATGAAATTTCTGGTGATATTTTGTTTTTTGCAAAAAGATAAGATAATGTGTATGGTCTCACTTTAGAGGAACTTAGAGATCAAAATGTAGCATGTTTCACCTCTATATATTCGAAAAAAATAGTTATAGCATAAGAGATTGGGCCATACAAGCATGTTTCAAATCTCCAAGCTTGTAAAGAAGGAATTAGTTAGAAGTCTTTCTAAAATTAAATTTGACAAAGACATCACTTGCAATGCTTGCTAAATGAAAAAACAAACCAAAAGTTCTGTCAAATTAAAGGAAGATATCTCAACTAAAGAGACCTCTGAAGCTGCTACACATTGATCTTTTCTATCCTACTAGAACTCAAAGTCTTGGAGACAAACACTATAGCTTAGTTGTAGTTGACAACTGCACTAGATTTGGTTGGATTTTTTTTAACTCATAAGAATGATGCGTTTTCAGCTTTCACTATTTTCTGCAAAAAGATTCAAAATGAAAAGGATTTAAGAATTGTTTCTATTAGAAGTGATCATAGAAAAGAATTTAAAAACTAACTTTTTGAATCATTTTGTGATGAATTAGATATATCACACAATTTCTCTTGTCCTAGAACACCACAACAAAATGGTATTGGGGAAAGAAGAAATAGAAGGTTTCAAGAAATGGCTAGAGCAATGATTTATGAAAGTGATGTACCTAAATTCTTTTGGGTTGAAGCTGTGAGCACAACATGTTATATTCTAAATAGAACAATCATTAGAAAGTTTTTAAAGAAAACCACATATGAGCTTTGGAAAGGAACTCCTCCAAATCTTAAATATTTATATGTCTTTAGATGTAAATGCTTTGAGTTAAATACAAAAGATAATTTGAAAAAGTTTGATTCAAAGTCATATGAATGTATTTTTGTTGGATACTCAACTTCTAGCAAAGCCTTTAGCGTGTTCCACAAAGACTCTAGGACCGTTGAGGAAACCATACACATTACATTTTGTTATTCTAATTATGTTCTAAGTGTTCTGAAAGATGGTGACACAGATAATCAAGTGGAAGACAACATGAGTGAAGCCCAAAATCAAGAAAAAGGTGAATCTGGGCAACCTGTCCTTGAATATGCTGTTGCAGACAATTCTATAGGAGACAATCTCATTTTATCTCTTGCAACTGATGAAATTTCTGGGAATATCAGTACCAATGAACCAAACATGTCCGAATCTATTCCTAAATCCCCAAGACTCCAAGAGTGGAGATTTCTAAAGAATTATCCTCAAGAGTTCATCATAGGGGTCCCTCACAAGGTGTCACCACTAGATTCTCTTTTAGAAGAGTAACTGAGAAAAATAATTTGGCATTTCTTTCTCAAATTGAGGCCCAAATATAAATGAAGCTCTTGGTGATCCTTTTTGAGTCAAAGCCATGGAAGAAGAGTTACAACAATTTGAGAAGAATCAAGTCTGGACACTTGTACCAGATCCAATTGGAAAGAAAGTGACAAGCACTAAGTGGAGTTTTAGGAACAAATTGGGTGAAGACGAAAGCATAGCTAGGAACAAGGCAAGATTGGTGGCTCAAGGATATGATCAAGAGGAAGGAATAGATTTTGATAAATCCTTTGCATGAATGGCCCGAATGGAAGCTATAAGGCTTCTCCTCGCATGTGTTGCTCATTGTGGTTTTAAACATTTTCAAATGGATGTGAAATGTGTATTTTTGAATGGTATCATAGATAGAAAAGTGTATGTAGTGCAACCTCCTGGTTTTGAAAATAAAAAATTTTTAAACTATGTTTTCAAGCTTTTAAAGCACTTTATGGTTTAAGACAAGCTCCAAGAGCTTGGTATAAAAGACTTGGTTCTTTTCTTTTGAAAAATAGTTTTCAAAAAGACACCACCGACACTACTCTCTTCATTAAAAATTCTAATAATTTTTTCATTTTAGTACAAATTTATGTTGATGATATAATTTTTGGTTTAGCCGATGGGTCCCTTTGTGCTAATTTTAGCAAACTCATGACAAGTGAATTTAACACGAGCATGATAGTTGAACTAAACTTTTTTCTTGGACTTCAAATTAAACAGTCTTTAAATGAATTTTTTTTCATCAAGAGAAGTATGCCAAAGAACTAGTTAAGAAATTCGAATTGGAAAATACCAAGTCCATGGGCACTCCAATGCATCCGAGCTCTCGGTTAAAAAAGGATGAAACTGCGAAAGATGTTGATAAAACTAGGTATAGAAGAATAATAGGTTCTCTTATGTATCTTACATCCTCTAGACTGGACGTTGTGCAAAGTGTTAGAGTTTTTCAAGATTTCAATCACAACTAAAAGAGTCATATCTTTCTGCAGTTAAAAGAATCATTAGATATGTTCATGGCACATCCAACTTTGGTTTTTATGGTATCCTAAGTCTGATGATTTTTCTACAGTTGGATATTATAATGCAGATTTTGCTGAAGATAGAGTGGATAGGAGAAGCACTTCTGAAATCTGCTATTTTTTTTGCAGGTCTCTAAACGTGTGGTCAAGCAAGAAGCAGTCCACCGTAGCTCTATCCACTGCCGAAGCCGAATACATTGCTGTCTCATCTTGTTGTTACCAATTATTATGGCTAAAAACTCAGCTAGCCAATTATAAATTGAAAGTTGAAAATATTTTTTTATTTTGTAATAATATGAGTGTCATTAATATTTTCAAAAATCGTATTTTGCACTCAAGAACAAGAAATAGTGAAGTGAGATTTCACTCTATGAGGGAACATATTCAAAAAGGTAATATTGATATTCAATTCATTAAATCGGAGAAATAACTTGCTGATATATTCACAAAACCTTTTGATGAAGACATGTTCTGCAAATTAAGAACTAATTTGGGGATACTTTGTTATAAATCTTTGTTTTAATGTTGCTGATGTAGTGTGTGAAGATTTTGTCTCACAGTTCGAAATAAGATATTTCTTGGCAGATGAAGAGCTTTTAATATGGAACGTTATATCTGGATTCAAATTTTGAAATAATTTCAAGTGGGCCAAACATTATTTTCTGATCTCAAAGTGGTCCTATTGTTTGCTTAAACACCACCCATCTTAGGCCCAATATGAGTTTATATGTATATGATTGGGTCTCATTAGTTTTGTCATACATTAAAATCTTTTTCATTTTTTGTATTTCTGCACTTTAAATCATTTTTTTTAGTATAACTCTTTTAACCTTGGGTCAAATCCTTTTCAAATCAAGTTTTTATTGGGTTCTGGACTTCTCTTTTTCCAACAACACTCTTAACTTGCTGAAGTTGCTAACCTCTTCATATATCTTGCATGTCTCTTCACATTTCTTATTATCATCATTTCATTTTTTGAAAAACTATAACACCCCTATGTCATTAAGATGAGGAAGAAAATCGCTATCTAAAGAAGCACGTTCACTCATAAACTTCCTAGAATACCTGAAAGTTCTCCTCCACCATCCTACACTCACATCCACATTCAATCTTATAATCTTTCTCCATCTCCCTCTCCTCCTCACACTGAACCGATGGCTCGCACCAAGACAACCACCCGTCGTCCTTCCTCTTCTCAAGTAGCCGAACCATCCAATGCACCTCCTCTCCCCAATGCTTCGAAGGAAAAACATCTTGTGACCAAGAAAATGCTCGTTCTTCTCCTGTTCATGATTCCTCTCGATTTAAACCAAAGTTTGTCCTCATCCTCCTTGTTCTCAGAGAGATAGCCATCGTATCCTTCTTTGCTCAATCAAAGAACCATTTGATAATGACCCATTTGCTTTCAAATCTCACTTTGCAAACTTACCTCAGTACCTCACTCACATTACAACCCTCTTCATTTTTCATCAGCAATGAACTTTGAGTTTTATAGGGCAGTTGTTGTTTATCATCCTCTGTGCCCTTCTTTCTCGCTGATTTTCTTGCTTTAGAAAAGAAAGGACTTGACTTTGTGAAAAATTTTATTTTTTTTGGACTGTAATCATCTATTTAATATTAAAAAGCTTGTTTACCCTGACCTAGTCCGTGAATTCTATGCTAACATGAGATACTACAATGAAAATGTTCACTCATATGTCAAAGGCCATGAATTGAATCTGAACAGTAAAACTATCAGTGAAGTCCTAGGTTATTCTGATGTTGGTGTTAATGCATATACTTCAGAAAATGGGATGAAGACTTAGGTCTCTCGTACCAAGAAGCCCTAGCCTTAGTTTGTGTAAACATCTCCCTCGTTGATGGTCTCTCTCCAACCCATAATGCTCTAGGTCCTGTTCGTGCACAACTTCATCGCATTATGAACCAAATAATCCTCCCTCTAAATAGTTCCTATCAAAGGGTTTCATTTTGTGACGCACTAGTGTTGTATGCCATTCTTATGAAATTGAAATTTTATTTGCTTATTTGATGATGAGACACATGTATGATTGTATAAAGAGTAATAAGAAACTGTCTCTTTCCTATGGCACGTTTTTAACCTACTTCTTTGAATATTTTGGTGTTGACCTTTCCAATGAGTCACATGAAAATAGAAACTCTTACTTAAAAGGGGAGTGGTGCAGTGAAACAACAAAAGAAAGGACCTATCAGATCCGAAAGAATGGTCGTTGATGAAGAAGATGAAGAGCTAGAAGACATTCCTCCTCAATCCACCACTCAAACATCAGCCTCCACTGGACACAAATCTCTTCTGTATGGTGTTGTAAAGGATGTTCTACATGAATTTGTCAACTTGTCCAATCATCTCATTTCTTCGAGCCAACAAGAGAGAAAGCTTGTTGTTCGCAATGAAAATGCATTGTGAAAGTCAAGGGATAGAGTTGCAGTGCTCCTGAAGTATGTAGACAACATTCATGAAGATGACACAACGGCAACTGATCAAGAGGAGCCACTAGATACTGAGGACGAAGGCTCGGATGCCTAGGGATATCTCATGCTGAAGACTTTAAATTCTATTGAACTTCGATTTTTGAGACAATTTGGTTTTAGCTACTATTTTTATTACTTTTTAGATAACTGTAACTCTTAACTAAACCTATGCTACTTATCTGGTTATGTTATCTTTGGCATCTAATCTATCTCTTGCAAGTTTGAACTGGTTATCATTTTCCTTCCTTGATGACAAAAGGGGGAGTAGTGTCATGAATAGGATAGATTGATAAATTCTCAAATAGATTGTCAAATGATGATTTGTTGATTAATTTGCTTATGTTTAATGATATTCTCTTATATGTGCCACTAAAATTCTGCATATCAGTATGACATGTGTATTGTTTGTGGAGAAGCTCACATTAAGGGAGAGTATCTCTTATGAGAAAAAGGGATAACAGATCAACATTTGAAATTGTATCATCAAAGGGAAGTCTCTAGTTTGAATCTTGCATTTCATTCCCTTTATATCTATTTTGAATAATGTTTGCCATTAAGAAAAAGATTATTGAGTACTTGAGTTTAGTAAACAATAAAATTAATGATGATGACAAACATTATATTTGGTTGGGTTAAAAATCAAATTTGTGTGTTTAATGTATGTATTAAGTGTTGCAGGCTCAAGTCACTACTTTATTGTGTAGCCTAAACAAAGAGATCCAGCAGCCCAATAAGAAGAACTATGTGCAACCAAGGCTGCTGATTGGAACCAAGCCCACAACACAGTTCACTTGCTTCATGAAAAGAAAAGAAAACCAATATGATGCAGGTGAAGCTTTGTTGTTTCGGGTAAAGCATAGAGAAGAAAGAAGGGTTCATCTTTTCGATCTAACATCAAAGAAGAAAGGGGGAAAACAAAATGTTGAAGGCAATGTCAAATCAAAATAGAGTCAAAATAAAAAAAAATGCTTAAAATCAAGCATATGGAAGAAATGCAAGATTTATATCCTCCTCTCCCTCACCCAACCAAAAATCCGTAACTGATCTACACTTTCTGTATCAATAAACCATGACCCTAGACCTCTTACAGACGCAACAATCCATGAGTATGGTCATTAATATCAGGCACGAACTCTTCCTCTGCTAACTCCTCATTTTTATTGTTCCCCTTTCCTTTCTTCTTACTGATGCGTGAGCATCTTTTCTATCTTTTCCTAGTAAATTTGCAATTGAGTCATTAATTTTAATCAAGATTTAATTACATTTAGCCACTATGAATGTTACTTTGAGTTGTTTGTAATTTCTGTTTATTTCAGGTAGCATTCGGATGGATTTGACGGAGTTTTGTAGCAGAAAAGGAAAAAAGTGAATGATGTTGTCAACCCCGACCTCCTTGCACTCAAATAGAAATAGCTTGAGCTATGATGAGCGGATATTTTATACGCTTTTTGGGGATAATTTCATATAGTTTTGAGTATGTTTTAGTTAGTTTTTAGTCTATTTCTAGTAGTTTTTAGGAAAAATTCATATTTCTAGACTTTACTATGAGTTGTGTGTTTTTCTGTAATTTCAGGTATTTTTCTGGCTGAAATTGATGCTGTTGGATTCTGACCTCCCTGCACTCAAAGTGGATTTTCTGGAGCTACAGAACTTGAAATGGCGTGCTTCCAATTGCGTTGGAAAGTAGACATCCAGGGCTTTCCAGCAATATATAATAGTCCATACTTTGCATCAGAATAGACGACGTAAACTGGCGTTCAACGCCAGTCCTCTGCCCAATTCTGGCGTCCAGCGCCAGAAAAGGATCAAAAACTGGAGTTGAACGCCCAAACTGGCACAAAAACTGGCGTTCAACTCCACAAATGGCCTCTGCACGTGGATTGCTTAAAGTCTCAGCCCCAGCACACACCAAGTGGGCCCCAGCACACCAAGTGGGCCCCAGAAGTGGATCTCTGCATCATCCATCATAGTCCACTCATATTTTGTAACCCTAGGCTACTAGTTTAGTATTTAAACAACTTTTAGAGACTTATTTTGTATCTCATGACATTTCAGATCTAAACTTTGTATTCTCTGACGGCATGAGTCTCTAAACCCCATTGTTGGGGGTGAGGAGCTCTGCTGTGTCTCAATGAATTAATGCAAGTATTTCTGTTTTCCATTCAAACACGCTTGTTCCTATCTAAGATGTTCACTCGCGCTTAACTGTGATGAAGGTGATGATCCGTGACATTCATCACCTTCCTCAAACCATGAACGTGTGCCTGACAACCACCTCCGTTCTATATCCGATTGAATGAGTATCTCTTAGATTCCTTAATCAGAATCTCCGTGGTATAAGCTAGAACTGATGGCGGCACTCATGAGAATCCGGAAAGTCTAAATCTTGTCTATGGTATTCCGAGTAGGATTCAGTGATTGAATGACTGTGACGAGCTTCAAACTCCTGAAGGCTGGGCGTTCGTGACAGACGCAAAAGGATAGGAAATCCTATTCCAACCGGATCGAGAACCAACCGGTGATTAGCCGTGCTGTGACAGAGCGCGTGAGCGTAGTTTTCACTGGAAGGATGGAAGGTAGCCATTGACAACGGTGATCCACCAACACACAGCTTGCCATAGGAGGACGTGCGTGCGTGAATCAGAAGACAGAGAAAAGCAGAGATTCAGAGGACAAAGCATCTCCAAAACTCCAACATATTCTCCATTACTGCACAACAAGTAACTTCTAATTTATGCTCTACTGGTTCTTCACAATTCAACTGATAAATATAACTGAATTCCTGACTAAGATTTACAAGATAACCATAGATTGCTTCAAACCAACAATCTCTGTGGGATTCGACCCTTACTCACGTAAGGTATTACTTGGACGACCCAGTGCACTTGCTGGTAAGTGGTACGCGTTGTGAAAAGTGTGATTCGCAATTCGTGCTACCAAGTTTTTGGCGCCGTTGCCGGGGATTGTTCGTGTTTGAACAACTGACGGATTATTTTGTTGCTTAGATTAGGAAAAATCTTCTCTTTTTTGGTTTAAAGTCTTTTATTATTTATCCCTTGTTAAAACACTTTAAATTTATAGCTCAGTTAATTAGAACGTGGTGTTTATGTTCATGGTAATTGGCTATCATATTTTTAAAAACCTTTTTCAAAAATAATTTTTCTATTAAATCCTGTGCCAAACTTTAATAAGGTCCAATAACTCATTTGGCTAGAACATTAATTTGATTGGGTTAGAATCTTTTATACTCTTTTCAAAACCTTCTTTTTCAAAAATATTTTTTCTATTAAATCTTGTGCCAAACTTTAAGTTTGGTGTTTTCTTGTTGATTCCCCTTTGATTTTCGAAAATTTTGGTTTGGTTTTCTAAAAATTTTAAGTTTGGTGTTCTTCCTTCATGTTCTTGTGTTCTTGTGAGTCTTCAAAGTGTTCTTGAGTTTTCTTGTGTCTTGATCTTAAAATTTTTAAGTTTGGTGTTCCTTGGTGTTTTCCCTCCAAAATTTTCAAAAACAAGGAGCATTAGATCTAAAAATTTTAAATCTTGTACTATCTTATTGTTTTTCTCTCTCCTCACTAAATTCAAAAATATCTTTGCAAAATATCTTTTCTAACTTCCTATCTTTTCAAAATTTGTTTCAACTAACTAACCAACTTTTTGTTTGTTTCTTAACTTTTTCAAAACTACCTAACTAACTCTCTCTCTCTCAAAATTTTCG
Source organism: Arachis ipaensis (assembly GCF_059453495.1). Classification (NCBI taxonomy): domain Eukaryota; kingdom Viridiplantae; phylum Streptophyta; class Magnoliopsida; order Fabales; family Fabaceae; genus Arachis; species Arachis ipaensis. The sequence continues at coordinate 134,456,781 of NC_142435.1, read as the reverse complement.
AAAATATCTCCCCTCTTTTTCAAAAATTTCTGTTTTTTTTAACTAATTATTTTTAATTTTTTTTACGAAAAAAAAAATTTCAAAATTCAAATTATTTTTAGTTATTTTATTTTATTTAAGTATTTACTTCTTATAAAATAAAATAAATAAAAAGATAAATCAGTCCAAGTTATATCCATAGATCCATCATGGACATAAGTGAAAATGAACAGTCCAGGAGGACTCTGGGGTCATATTCTAACCCCTCTACTGCTTCATATGGGAGTAGCATATGCATACCCTCCATTGGAGTTAGTAGTTTTGAGTTGAATCCTCAGCTCATTATCATGGTGCAGCAAAGTTGTCAGTATTCCGGTCTTCCACAGGAAGAACCTACAGAGTTTCTGGCACAATTTTTACAAATTGCTGACACAGTACATGATAAGGAAATAGATCAGGATGTCTACAGACTATTACTGTTTCCATTTGCTGTAAAAGATCAAGCCAAGAGGTGGTTAAATAACCAACCAAAGGCCAGCATAAGAACATGGAAACAGCTGACAGAAAAATTCCTGAATCAATATTTCCCTCCAAAAAGGATGACACAGCTAAGGCTGGACATCCAAGGCTTTAAACAAGGAGATAATGAATCTCTTTATGATGCCTGGGAGAGATACAGAGAGATGCTACGAAAATGCCCCTCTGAAATGTTTTCAGAGTGGGTTCAGTTAGACATCTTCTACTATGGGCTTGTAGAAGGAGCTCAGATGTCTTTAGATTACTCAGCTGGTGGATCTATCCATATGAGAAAGACAATCGAAGAGGCTCAAGAGCTCATTGATACAGTTGCCAGGAATCAGCATCTGTATCTAAGCAGCAACCCTTCCATGAATGAAGAGGTTAAAACAGTAACTGCTGAATTCAGTACTGTAAAACAAGCTGCTGAATTCAATCAGCAATTAGATTTTCTAACAAAGCAGCTAGCTGAATTCAAAGACAGGTTACAGGAGACAAGGATAGATAATATACATATGGAAGAACAGTTTAAGCAAACAAAGCAGCAGCTATCAAAGCAAATAGCAGAAGAATGCCAAGCAGTTCAATTAAGAAGTGGGAAAACATTAAATACCCCACCTCAAGGCATCAAAAATTCAAGAAATAAGCAACCCACCAAAGATTCCCCTGAGGACAGTAAGAGCCCAGGGAAAAATAATTCTGGCACTAAAACGCCAGAAAATGGGTGGAAGGCTGGCGCTGAACGCCCAGACCATGCCCAAAACTGGCGTTCAGCGCCAGAAACAAGGCAGGATTGGCGTTCAACGCCAGAAATGGGCAAGAATCTGGCGTTGAACGCCCAACAGGGGCACATTTCTGGCGTTCAGGCGCCAGGAATAGACAGTGAGCTGGCGTCTAACGTCACTCCAGCTTCTGACTCTGGCATTCAATTGCCAGTGAGGGATCAGACACACACAAGTGCTGACAACAACCCCTCTAAAAAGGCTTCTTTAACCACTAAGGTTGAGGAATATAAAGCCAAGATCCCTTATCCTCAAAAACTCCGGAAAGAGGAGCAGGATAAGCAATTTGCTCGCTTTGCAGATTATCTAAGGACTCTTGAAATAAAGATTCCATTTGCAGAGGCACTTGAGCAAATACCTTCTTATGCCAAGTTCATGAAAGAGATCTTGAGTCATAAAAAGGAGTGGAGAGAAACAGAAAGAGTTCTCCTCACTGAAGAATGCAGTGCAGTCATTCTGAAAAGCTTTCCTGAAAAGCTTAAAGACCCTGGGAGTTTTCTGATACCATGCATATTAGAAGGTGATTGCACCAAGACAGCTTTATGCGATCTTGGGGCAAGCATCAACCTGATACCTGCATCCACTATCAGAAAGCTTGGCTTAACTGAAGAAGTTAAACCAACCCGGATATGTCTCCAACTTGCTGATGGTTCCACTAAATACCCATCAGGCGTGATTGAGGACATGATTGTCAGAGTTGGGCCATTCGCCTTTCCCACTGACTTTGTTGTGCTGGAAATGGAGGAGCATAAGAGTGCTACTCTCATTCTAGGAAGACCCTTCCTAGCAACTGGACGATCCCTCATTGACGTCCAGCAGGGGGAAATAACCCTGAGAGTCAACGATGACGAGTTCAAGTTGAACGCTGTCAAAGCCATGCAGCATCCAGACACATCAACAGACTGCATGAAAGTTGACCTTATTGACTCTTTGGTAGAAGAGATCAACATGGCTGAGAGTCTCGAATCAGAGTTGGAAAACATCTTTAAAGATGTTCAGCCTGATTTGGAGGATTCAGGGGACGTGAAAGAGCCTCTGAACTTTCTTCTGAAAGAGGAAAAACCTCCTAAACCAGAGCTCAAGCCACTGCCACCATCCTTGAAATATGCATTTCTAGGAGAAGGTGACACTTTTCCAGTGATCATAAGCTCTGCTTTAAATTCACAGGAAGAGGAAGCACTTATTCAAGTGCTAAGGACACACAAGACAGCTCTTGGGTGGTCCATAGGTGACCTTAAGGGCATAAGCCCAGCTAGATGCATGCACAAAATCCTACTGGAGGATAATGCCAAACCAGTGGTTCAACCACAGAGGCGGCTAAATCCAGCCATGAAGGAAGTGGTGCAAAAAGAGGTCACCAAATTACTAGAGGCTGGGATTATTTATCCCATTTCTGATAGCCCCTGGGTGAGCCCTGTTCAAGTCGTCCCAAAAAAGGGAGGCATGACAGTGATTCATAATGAAAAAAATGAACTGGTTCCTACAAGAACAGTTACAGGGTGGCGCATGTGTATTGACTACAGAAGGCTCAATACAGCCACCAGAAAGGATCATTTTCCTTTACCATTCATAGACCAGATGCTAGAGAGACTAGCAGGTCATGATTATTACTGCTTTTTGGATGGCTACTCAGGCTATAACCAGATTGCAGTAGATCCCCAGGATCAAGAGAAAACAGCATTCACATGTCCATCCGGAGTGTTTGCTTATAGAAGGATGCCCTTTGGGCTATGCAATGCACCTGCAACCTTCCAGAGATGCATGCTCTCTATTTTCTCTGATATGGTGGAAAAATTTCTGGAAGTCTTCATGGATGACTTCTCAGTATATGGAGACTCATTCAGCTCCTGTCTTGATCACCTGAAACTTGTTTTGAAAAGATGCCAAGAAACCAACCTAGTTTTAAACTGGGAAAAGTGTCACTTCATGGTGACTGAAGGAATTGTTCTTGGGCATAAAATCTCAAACAAGGGAATAGAGGTAGATCAAGAAAAAATAGAGGTAATTGAAAAATTACCACCACCTGCCAATGTTAAGGCAATCAGAAGCTTTCTGGGGCATGCAGGATTCTATAGGAGGTTTATAAAGGATTTTTCAAAAATCGCAAAACCCCTAAGCAATCTGCTAGCTGCTGACACGCCATTTGTGTTTGACACAGCATGCCTACAGGCGTTTGAAATGCTGAAAGCTAAGCTGGTCACAGTACCAGTCATTTCTGCACCAGACTGGACATTGCCATTTGAGTTAATGTGTGATGCCAGTGATCATGCCATTGGTGCAGTACTGGGACAGAGGCATGACAAGCTTCTGCATGTCATTTATTATGCCAGTCGCGTTTTAAATGATGCCCAGAAAAATTACACAACCACAGAAAAGGAATTACTTGCAGTGGTTTACGCCATTGACAAGTTCAGTGTACACTGACCATGCTGCTCTTAAGTATCTACTCACAAAGCAGGATTCAAAACCCAGGCTCATCAGATGGGTATTGCTTCTGCAAGAGTTTGATATAGAAATAAGAGACAAAAAAGGGACAGAGAACCAAGTAGCTGATCATCTGTCCCGGATAGAGCCAGTGGAAGGGACGTCCCTCCCCTTCCTTGAGATCTCTGAGACATTCCCTGATGAGCATCTATTTGCCATTCAGGAAGCACCATGGTTTGCCGATATTGCAAACTATAAAGCTGCAAGGTTCATACCCAAGGAGTACAATAGAATACAAAAAAAGAAACTAATTACTGATGCAAAGTACTACTTGTGGGATGAGCCCTATCTCTTTAAGAGATGTGCAGACGGAATTATCCGTAGGTGTGTCCCCAGAGAGGAAGCACAGAGAATCTTATGGCATTGTCATGGATCTCAATATGGAGGTCATTTCGGAGGTGAGCGAACAGCCACCAAGGTCCTCCAATGTGGCTTCTATTGGCCCACACTCTATAAAGATTCCTGAGAGTTTGTACGTAATTGTGACAGTTGCCAAAGAGCTGGTAATCTGCCTCATGGTTACGCCATGCCTCAACAAGGAATCTTGGAAATAGAGTTGTTTGATGTATGGGGAATTGACTTCATGGGACCTTTCCCACCATCATACTCAAACACTTATATTCTGGTGGCAGTTGACTATGTATCAAAATGGGTTGAGGCTATTGCCACACCCACCAATGATACTAAAACAGTGCTGAAGTTCCTCCAGAAACATATCTTTAGCAGGTTTGGTGTCCCTAGAGTGTTAATCAGTGATGGGGGCACTCACTTCTGCAATAAACAGCTTTACTCTGCCATGGTTCGGTATGGAATTCGCCACAAGGTGGCCACTCCATATCATCCACAAACCAATGGGCAGGCTGAAGTCTCTAACAGAGAATTAAAGAGAATCCTGGAACGGACAGTAAATACCCGTAGAACGGATTGGGCAAGGAGCTTGGATGATGCTCTGTGGGCTTACATAACAGCATTCAAGACCCCTATAGGGACCTCTCCATACCAACTCGTGTATGGTAAGGCATGCCACTTGCCCGTGGAACTGGAACATAAGGCCTACTGGGCAACCAGATTCCTAAACTTAGATGCCAAATTAGCAGGAGAAAAACGATTGCTCCAGCTAAATGAGCTAGAGGAATTCAGATTCACAGCTTTCGAAAATGCCAAGCTTTATAAAGAAAAATAAAAAAAATGGCATGACAGAAAGCTGTCATCTAGAATCTTTGAACCAGGACAGAAGGTCCTGTTGTTTAACTCTAGACTCAGGCTATTCCCCGGGAAACTGAAATCCCGGTGGAGGGGACCATACGTGATTACAAGTGTGTCACCATATGGTTATGTGGAGCTTCAAGATATTGATTCTGATAAGAAGTTCATTGTCAATGGACAGAGAATCAAGCATTATCTTGAAGGCAACACTGAGCAAGAATGCTCAAGGCTGAAGCTAGATTGAAAGCTCAGCAAAGTCCAGCTAAAGACAATAAAGAAGCGCTTGCTGGGAGGCAACCCAGCCATGGGGCAACAATCCTCTAAGCATTTTTGCCCTACTTTTATTTTTATTTGTTTATATAAAGTTCACTGACACTAAGGTACAAAGTCATTTGTATAAGTTTACAGGGTTACAGAAGGAATCAGCACACAAAACAGAGTAAAAGAGCTCAATGGCAAGAAAACGCCAGTAAAGGGGCATTTTGGGCGTTCAGCGCCCAAAATGGGCATCCACTGGGCGCTGAACGCCAGTAATGGCAGCATTTGGGCGTTCAACGCCAGAAATGGCCACCCACTGGGCGTTGAACGCCAGGAATGGCAGCAACTGGGCGCTGAACGCCCAGGAGATCAGCATTTGGGCGCTGAACGCCCAAAACAGGCAGTGTTTGGGCGTTCAAACGCCAGGAGGACAGGGAGGAGCCAAATCCAGTAATCCCACACGTATTTCCATTTTAATTTCAAAATTTATGCTTCAATGCATGATTTTTACATGAACATATCAAGAACCCTGATTTCTAAAATCCTTAATTTCTAAAAATCCATATTTCCAAATTCAACCCAACTCTTTTCAAAATCTTTTCTGAAAAATCTATTTTTTTCAAAATCTATCTTTTTCACTCAAAAATCTTTTCAACTAATCCATATCTTTTTCAATATCTTTTTCATATTATCTTTTTCAAAATCCAGAATTATCTTTTTCAAAAATCTATCCTATCTTTTCAAAATTAAACTATATCTTCTATCTTATCTTTTTCAACTCAATCTTTTTATCTTATCTCCTCCAATTTTTCGAAAATCCACCCCTCTCCCCCCTTTAAATTGGGTTCGGCCTCCCCCCTCCTTCATCAACAAGTGCTACTCAATCTCCTTCTATCCCTCTCCTTTCTTTTCTTTTGCTTGAGGACAAGCAAGCCTCTAAGTTTGGTGTGTTTTTCCGAGATCACTAAGATCATGGCTCCCAAAGGGAAACAATACACTCCTAGAGGCAAGAAAGAGAGCGTTCCAAAACCATTTTGGAATCAAGGGAAGTTCTTATCTAAAGAACATTCAGACCATTATCTTAAAGTAATGGGTCTGAGATCAGTGATCCCGGAAGTTAGATTCGATCTGAAAGAAGATGAATATCCGGAGATCCAGGAGCAAATTCGAATCAGGAACTGGGAAGTCCTAGCTAATCCTGAAACGAAAGTAGGAAGGAACATGGTCGAGGAGTTCTATGCTAATATGTGGCAGACTGACAAGCAAAGATTATCTGGAACAGCCTGCTACGAATTTCAGACCATGGTCAGGGGAAAGATTGTTCATACCACCCTTGACAAGATCAGAGAGATATTAAAGCTACCTCAGCTAAAGGATGATCCAGACTCCTTCAACAGGAGGATGATGAGAGTAGACATTGGCCTGGATAAGATTCTAGAGGACATCTGTATCCCTGAAGCCAGGTGGACCACCAACACAAAGGGCATCCCAAATCAACTCAAAAGGGAGGATCTCAAACCAGTTGCCAGAGGATGGCTGGACTTCATTGGGCGTTCTCTGTTGCCCACCAGCAACCGTTCTGAAGTCACAGTTAAAAGAGCAGTGATGATTCATTGCATCATGATGGGAAAGGAAGTGGAGGTTCATCAGCTGATTTCAACAGAGCTCTATAAGATTGCTAACAAAAATTCAAGAGAGGCCAGGTTGGCTTATCCAAGCGTGATTTCTCTGCTATGCAAAGACGCTGGAGTCAAGATGGGAATAACTGAATATATCCTAATTGAAAAGTCAATCACCAAAGCATCAATGGAGAGACAACAAGCACAGGAGGAACATATCAAGAAGAGAGCACAGGAATTCCTCCCAGAGATTCCTCAAGCGGAATATTGGGACTATCTTGAGACGTCTGTCAACAAGATACAGAAAGCTATGGAGCAAATAATAAAACAACAGAAGGAACACAGTCAAATGCTGACCCATATGCTCAAAGAACAAGAGGAGCAGGGACGTGACTTAAGGGAACTGAAGCGCCAAAAATCTTCTGTGATACCAAGTCTCCCAAGGATCAGAGGAACCCCCATACCCCCAGAATAAAGGTTGTTAATTTCCAATTTCTGTCTTAACTCTGTGAAAGTGTCCTTATAAAAGTACCTTAGAAGTCATATAGTAGTAGTTAGTATCTATTTTGATTTTATCTCCAATTAAGCTATAGTTTATTTTTCTCATCATCATTAAACATGAATAAAATAGTAGATCTTTTGAATAAGAAGCAATAAAATCTCGAGTTTAAATAAAACAAATTCTAATTGGTTAAATGTGGTGGCAATGCTTTCTGTCTTCTGAATGAATGCTTGAACAGTGCATATGTCTTTTGAATTTGTTGTTTAAGACTGTTAAATATGTTGGCTCTTGAAAGAATAATGAACATGAAACATGTTATTGATAATCTGAAAAATCATAAAAATGATTCTTGAAGCAAGAAAAAGCAGCAAAGAACAAAGCTTGCAGAAAAAAAAAAAAAGAAGCAAAAGCAAGCAGAAAAAAAGCCAATAACCCTTAAAACCAAAAGGCAAGGGCAATTAAAAAGGATCCCAAGGCTTTGAGCATCAGTGGATAGGAGGGCCTAAAGGACTGAAATCCTGGTCTAAGCGGCTAAACCAAGCTGTCCCTAACCATGTGCTTGTGGCGTGCAGGTGTCAAGTGAAAACTTGAGACTGAGCGGTTAAAGTCAAGGTCCAAAGCAAAAAGAAGAGTGTGCTTAAGAACTCTGGACACCTCTAATTGGGGACTTTAGCAAAGCTGAGTCACAATCTGAAAAGGTTCACCCAGTTATGTGTCTGTGGCATTTATGTATCCGGTAGTAATACTGGAAAACAAAGTGCTTAGGGCCACGGCCAAGACTCATAAAGAAGCTGTGTTCAAGAATCATCACACTGAACTAAGAGAATCAATAACACTATCTGAATTCTGAGTTCCTATAGATGCCAATCACTCTGAGCTTCAATGGATAAAGTGAGATGCCAAAACTGTTCAGAAGCAAAAAGCTACTAGTCCCACTCATCTAATTAGAATCTGAGCTTCAATCAAAAACTCTGAGATATTATTGCTTCTTAACCTATTAGTCTTCTATTTTATTTGTCTAGTTGCTTGAGGACAAGCAACAGTTTAAGTTTGGTGTTGTGATGAGCGGATATTTTATACGCTTTTTGGGGATAATTTCATATAGTTTTGAGTATGTTTTAGTTAGTTTTTAGTCTATTTCTAGTAGTTTTTAGGAAAAATTCATATTTCTGGACTTTACTATGAGTTGTGTGTTTTTCTGTAATTTCAGGTATTTTTCTGGCTGAAATTGAAGGAGCTGAGCAAAAATCTGATTCAGGCTGAAAAAGGACTGCTGATGCTGTTGGATTCTGACCTCCCTGCACTCAAAGTGGATTTTCTGGAGCTACAGAACTCGAAATGGCGTGCTTCCAATTGCGTTGGAAAGTAGACATCCAAGGCTTTCCAGCAATATATAATAGTCCATACTTTGCGTCAGAATAGACGACGTAAACTGGCGTTCAACGCCAGTCCTCTGCCCAATTCTGGCGTCCAGCGCCAGAAAAGGATCAAAAACTGGAGTTGAACGCCCAAACTGGCACAAAAACTGGCGTTCAACTCCACAAATGGCCTCTGCACGTGGATTGCTTAAAGTCTCAGCCCCAGCACACCAAGTGGGCCCCAGAAGTGGATCTCTGCATCATCCATCATAGTCCACTCATATTTTGTAACCCTAGGCTACTAGTTTAGTATTTAAACAACTTTTAGAGACTTATTTTGTATCTCATGACATTTCAGATCTAAACTTTGTATTCTCTGACGGCATGAGTCTCTAAACCCCATTGTTGGGGGTGAGGAGCTCTGCTGTGTCTCAATGAATTAATGCAAGTATTTCTGTTTTCCATTCAAACACGCTTGTTCCTATCTAAGATGTTCACTCGCGCTTAACTGTGATGAAGGTGATGATCCGTGACATTCATCACCTTCCTCAAACCATGAATGTGTGCCTGACAACCACCTCCGTTCTATATCCGATTGAATGAGTATCTCTTAGATTCCTTAATCAGAATCTCCGTGGTATAAGCTAGAACTGATGGCGGCACTCATGAGAATCCGGAAAGTCTAAATCTTGTCTATGGTATTCCGAGTAGGATTCAGTGATTGAATGACTGTGACAAGCTTCAAACTCCTGAAGGCTGGGCGTTCGTGACAGACGCAAAAGGATAGGAAATCCTATTCCAACCGGATCGAGAACCAACCGGTGATTAGCCGTGCTGTGACAGAGCGCGTGAGCGTAGTTTTCACTGGAAGGATGGAAGGTAGCCATTGACAACGGTGATCCACCAACACACAGCTTGCCATAGGAGGACGTGCGTGCGTGAATCAGAAGACAGAGAAAAGCAGAGATTCAGAGGACAAAGCATCTCCAAAACTCCAACATATTCTCCATTACTGCACAACAAGTAACTTCTAATTTATGCTCTACTGGTTCTTCACAATTCAACTGATAAATATAACTGAATTCCTGACTAAGATTTACAAGATAACCATAGATTGCTTCAAACCAACAATCTTTGTGGTATTCGACCCTTACTCACGTAAGGTATTACTTGGACGACCCAGTGCACTTGCTGGTAAGTGGTACGCGTTGTGAAAAGTGTGATTCGCAATTCGTGCTACCAAGTTTTTGGCGCCGTTGCCGGGGATTGTTCGTGTTTGAACAACTGACGGATTATTTTGTTGCTTAGATTAGGAAAAATCTTCTCTTTTTTGGTTTAGAGTCTTTTATTATTTATCCCTTGTTAAAACACTTTAAATTTATAGCTCAGTTAATTAGAACGTGGTGTTTATGTTCATGGTAATTGGCTATCATATTTTTAAAAACCTTTTTCAAAAATAATTTTTCTATTAAATCCTGTGCCAAACTTTAATAAGGTCCCATAACTCATTTGGCTAGAACATTAATTTGATTGGGTTAGAATCTTTTATACTCTTTTCAAAACCTTCTTTTTCAAAAATATTTTTTCTATTAAATCTTGTGCCAAACTTTAAGTTTGGTGTTTTCTTGTTGATTCCCCTTTGATTTTCGAAAATTTTGGTTTGGTTTTCTAAAAATTTTAAGTTTGGTGTTCTTCCTTCATGTTCTTGTGTTCTTGTGAGTCTTCAAAGTGTTCTTGAGTTTTCTTGTGTCTTGATCTTAAAATTTTTAAGTTTGGTGTTCCTTGGTGTTTTCCCTCCAAAATTTTCAAAAACAAGGAGCATTAGATCTAAAAATTTTAAATCTTGTACTATCTTATTGTTTTTCTCTCTCCTCACTAAATTCAAAAATATCTTTTCAAAATATCTTTTCTAACTTCCTATCTTTTCAAAATTTGTTTCAACTAACTAACCAACTTTTTGTTTGTTTCTTAACTTTTTCAAAACTACCTAACTAACACTCTCTCTCTCAAAATTTTCAAAAATATCTCCCCTCTTTTTCAAAAATTTCTGTTTTTTTTAACTAATTATTTTTAATTTTTTTTACGAAAAAAAAATTTCAAAATTCAAATTCTTTTTAGTTATTTTATTTTATTTAAGTATTTACTTCTTATAAAATAAAATAAACAAAAAGATAAATCAGTCCAAGTTATATCCATAGATCCATCATGGACATAAGTGAAAATGAACAGTCCAGGAGGACTCTGGGGTCATATTCTAACCCCTCTACTGCTTCATATGGGAGTAGCATATGCATACCCTCCATTGGAGTTAGTAGTTTTGAGTTGAATCCTCAGCTCATTATCATGGTGCAGCAAAGTTGTCAGTATTCCGGTCTTCCACAGGAAGAACCTACAGAGTTTCTGGCACAATTTTTACAAATTGCTGACACAGTACATGATAAGGAAATAGATCAGGATGTCTACAGACTATTACTGTTTCCATTTGCTGTAAAAGATCAAGCCAAGAGGTGGTTAAATAACCAACCAAAGGCCAGCATAAGAACATGGAAACAGCTGACAGAAAAATTCCTGAATCAATATTTCCCTCCAAAAAGGATGACACAGCTAAGGCTAGACATCCAAGGCTTTAAACAAGGAGATAATGAATCTCTTTATGATGCCTGGGAGAGATACAGAGAGATGCTACGAAAATGCCCCTCTGAAATGTTTTCAGAGTGGGTTCAGTTAGACATCTTCTACTATGGGCTTGCAGAAGGAGCTCAGATGTCTTTAGATTACTCAGCTGGTGGATCTATCCATATGAGAAAGACAATCGAAGAGGCTCAAGAGCTCATTGATACAGTTGCCAGGAATCAGCATCTGTATCTAAGCAGCAACCCTTCCATGAATGAAGAGGTTAAAACAGTAACTGCTGAATTCAGTACTGTAAAACAAGCTGCTGAATTCAATCAGCAATTAGATTTTCTAACAAAGCAGCTAGCTGAATTCAAAGACAGGTTACAGGAGACAAGGATAGATAATATACATATGGAAGAACAGTTTAAGCAAACAAAGCAGCAGCTATCAAAGCAAATAGCAGAAGAATGCCAAGCAGTTCAATTAAGAAGTGGGAAAACATTAAATACCCCACCTCAAGGCATCAAAAATTCAAGAAATAAGCAACCCACCAAAGATTCCCCTGAGGACAGTAAGAGCCCAGGGAAAAATAATTCTGGCACTAAAACGCCAGAAAATGGGTGGAAGGCTGGCGCTGAACGCCCAGACCATGCCCAAAACTGGCGTTCAGCGCCAGAAACAAGGCAGGATTGGCGTTCAACGCCAGAAATGGGCAAGAATCTGGCGTTGAACGCCCAACAGGGGCACATTTCTGGCGTTCAGGCGCCAGGAATAGACAGTGAGCTGGCGTCTAACGTCACTCCAGCTTCTGACTCTGGCATTCAATTGCCAGTGAGGGATCAGACACACACAAGTGCTGACAACAACCCCTCTAAAAAGGCTTCTTTAACCACTAAGGTTGAGGAATATAAAGCCAAGATCCCTTATCCTCAAAAACTCCGGAAAGAGGAGCAGGATAAGCAATTTGCTCGCTTTGCAGATTATCTAAGGACTCTTGAAATAAAGATTCCATTTGCAGAGGCACTTGAGCAAATACCTTCTTATGCCAAGTTCATGAAAGAGATCTTGAGTCATAAAAAGGAGTGGAGAGAAACAGAAAGAGTTCTCCTCACTGAAGAATGCAGTGCAGTCATTCTGAAAAGCTTTCCTAAAAAGCTTAAAGACCCTGGGAGTTTTCTGATACCATGCATATTAGAAGGTGATTGCACCAAGACAGCTTTATGCGATCTTGGGGCAAGCATCAACCTGATACCTGCATCCACTATCAGAAAGCTTGGCTTAACTGAAGAAGTTAAACCAACCCGGATATGTCTCCAACTTGCTGATGGTTCCACTAAATACCCATCAGGCGTGATTGAGGACATGATTGTCAGAGTTGGGCCATTCGCCTTTCCCACTGACTTTGTTGTGCTGGAAATGGAGGAGCACAAGAGTGCTACTCTCATTCTAGGAAGACCCTTCCTAGCAACTGGACGATCCCTCATTGACGTCCAGCAGGGGGAAATAACCCTGAGAGTCAACGATGACGAGTTCAAGTTGAACGCTGTCAAAGCCATGCAGCATCCAGACACATCAACAGACTGCATGAAAGTTGACATTATTGACTCTTTGGTAGAAGAGATCAACATGGCTGAGAGTCTCGAATCAGAGTTGGAAAACATCTTTAAAGATGTTCAGCCTGATTTGGAGGATTCAGGGGACGTGAAAGAGCCTCTGAACTTTCTTCTGAAAGAGGAAAAACCTCCTAAACCAGAGCTCAAGCCACTGCCACCATCCTTGAAATATGCATTTCTAGGAGAAGGTGACACTTTTCCAGTGATCATAAGCTCTGCTTTAAATTCACAGGAAGAGGAAGCACTTATTCAAGTGCTAAGGACACACAAGACAGCTCTTGGGTGGTCCATAGGTGACCTTAAGGGCATAAGCCCAGCTAGATGCATGCACAAAATCCTACTGGAGGATAATGCCAAACCAGTGGTTCAACCACAGAGGCGGCTAAATCCAGCCATGAAGGAAGTGGTGCGGAAAGAGGTCACCAAATTACTAGAGGCTGGGATTATTTATCCCATTTCTGATAGCCCCTGGGTGAGCCCTGTTCAAGTCGTCCCAAAAAAGGGAGGCATGACAGTGATTCATAATGAAAAAAATGAACTGGTTCCTACAAGAACAGTTACAGGGTGGCGCATGTGTATTGACTACAGAAGGCTCAATACAGCCACCAGAAAGGATCATTTTCCTTTACCATTCATAGACCAGATGCTAGAGAGACTAGCAGGTCATGATTATTACTGCTTTTTGGATGGCTACTCAGGCTATAACCAGATTGCAGTAGATCCCCAGGATCAAGAGAAAACAACATTCACATGTCCATCCGGAGTGTTTGCTTATAGAAGGATGCCCTTTGGGCTATGCAATGCACCTGCAACCTTCCAGAGATGCATGCTCTCTATTTTCTCTGATATGGTGGAAAAATTTCTGGAAGTCTTCATGGATGACTTCTCAGTATATGGAGACTCATTCAGCTCCTGTCTTGATCACCTGAAACTTGTTTTGAAAAGATGCCAAGAAACCAACCTAGTTTTAAACTGGGAAAAGTGTCACTTCATGGTGACTGAAGGAATTGTTCTTGGGCATAAAATCTCAAACAAGGGAATAGAGGTAGATCAAGCAAAAATAGAGGTAATTGAAAAATTACCACCACCTGCCAATGTTAAGGCAATCAGAAGCTTTCTGGGGCATGCAGGATTCTATAGGAGGTTTATAAAGGATTTTTCAAAAATCGCAAAACCCCTAAGCAATCTGCTAGCTGCTGACACGCCATTTGTGTTTGACACAGCATGCCTACAGGCGTTTGAAATGCTGAAAGCTAAGCTGGTCACAGTACCAGTCATTTCTGCACCAGACTGGACATTGCCATTTGAGTTAATGTGTGATGCCAGTGATCATGCCATTGGTGCAGTACTGGGACAGAGGCATGACAAGCTTCTGCATGTCATTTATTATGCCAGTCGCGTTTTAAATGATGCCCAGAAAAATTACACAACCACAGAAAAGGAATTACTTGCAGTGGTTTACGCCATTGACAAGTTCAGTGTACACTGACCATGCTGCTCTTAAGTATCTACTCACAAAGCAGGATTCAAAACCCAGGCTCATCAGATGGGTATTGCTTCTGCAAGAGTTTGATATAGAAATAAGAGACAAAAAAGGGACAGAGAACCAAGTAGCTGATCATCTGTCCCGGATAGAGCCAGTGGAAGGGACGTCCCTCCCCTTCCTTGAGATCTCTGAGACATTCCCTGATGAGCATCTATTTGCCATTCAGGAAGCACCATGGTTTGCCGATATTGCAAACTATAAAGCTGCAAGGTTCATACCCAAGGAGTACAATAGAATACAAAAAAAGAAACTAATTACTGATGCAAAGTACTACTTGTGGGATGAGCCCTATCTCTTTAAGAGATGTGCAGACGGAATTATCCGTAGGTGTGTCCCCAGAGAGGAAGCACAGAGAATCTTATGGCATTGTCATGGATCTCAATATGGAGGTCATTTCGGAGGTGAGCGAACAGCCACCAAGGTCCTCCAATGTGGCTTCTATTGGCCCACACTCTATAAAGATTCCTGAGAGTTTGTACGTAATTGTGACAGTTGCCAAAGAGCTGGTAATCTGCCTCATGGTTACGCCATGCCTCAACAAGGAATCTTGGAAATAGAGTTGTTTGATGTATGGGGAATTGACTTCATGGGACCTTTCCCACCATCATACTCAAACACTTATATTCTGGTGGCAGTTGACTATGTATCAAAATGGGTTGAGGCTATTGCCACACCCACCAATGATACTAAAACAGTGCTGAAGTTCCTCCAGAAACATATCTTTAGCAGGTTTGGTGTCCCTAGAGTGTTAATCAGTGATGGGGGCACTCACTTCTGCAATAAACAGCTTTACTCTGCCATGGTTCGGTATGGAATTCGCCACAAGGTGGCCACTCCATATCATCCACAAACCAATGGGCAGGCTGAAGTCTCTAACAGAGAATTAAAGAGAATCCTGGAACGGACAGTAAATACCCGTAGAACGGATTGGGCAAGGAGCTTGGATGATGCTCTGTGGGCTTACATAACAGCATTCAAGACCCCTATAGGGACCTCTCCATACCAACTCGTGTATGGTAAGGCATGCCACTTGCCCGTGGAACTGGAACATAAGGCCTACTGGGCAACCAGATTCCTAAACTTAGATGCCAAATTAGCAGGAGAAAAACGATTGCTCCAGCTAAATGAGCTAGAGGAATTCAGATTCACAGCTTTCGAAAATGCCAAGCTTTATAAAGAAAAATAAAAAAAATGGCATGACAGAAAGCTGTCATCTAGAATCTTTGAACCAGGACAGAAGGTCCTGTTGTTTAACTCTAGACTCAGGCTATTCCCCGGGAAACTGAAATCCCGGTGGAGGGGACCATACGTGATTACAAGTGTGTCACCATATGGTTATGTGGAGCTTCAAGATATTGATTCTGATAAGAAGTTCATTGTCAATGGACAGAGAATCAAGCATTATCTTGAAGGCAACACTGAGCAAGAATGCTCAAGGCTGAAGCTAGATTGAAAGCTCAGCAAAGTCCAGCTAAAGACAATAAAGAAGCGCTTGCTGGGAGGCAACCCAGCCATGGGGCAACAATCCTCTAAGCATTTTTGCCCTACTTTTATTTTTATTTGTTTATATAAAGTTCACTGACACTAAGGTACAAAGTCATTTGTATAAGTTTACAGGGTTACAGAAGGAATCAGCACACAAAACAGAGTAAAAGAGCTCAATGGCAAGAAAACGCCAGTAAAGGGGCATTTTGGGCGTTCAGCGCCCAAAATGGGCATCCACTGGGCGCTGAACGCCAGTAATGGCAGCATTTGGGCGTTCAACGCCAGAAATGGCCACCCACTGGGCGTTGAACGCCAGGAATGGCAGCAACTGGGCGCTGAACGCCCAGGAGATCAGCATTTGGGCGCTGAACGCCCAAAACAGGCAGTGTTTGGGCGTTCAAACGCCAGGAGGACAGGGAGGAGCCAAATCCAGTAATCCCACACGTATTTCCATTTTAATTTCAAAATTTATGCTTCAATGCATGATTTTTACATGAACATATCAAGAACCCTGATTTCTAAAATCCTTAATTTCTAAAAATCCATATTTCCAAATTCAACCCAACTCTTTTCAAAATCTTTTCTGAAAAATCTATTTTTTTCAAAATCTATCTTTTTCACTCAAAAATCTTTTCAACTAATCCATATCTTTTTCAATATCTTTTTCATATTATCTTTTTCAAAATCCAGAATTATCTTTTTCAAAAATCTATCCTATCTTTTCAAAATTAAACTATATCTTCTATCTTATCTTTTTCAACTCAATCTTTTTATCTTATCTCCTCCAATTTTTCGAAAATCCACCCCTCTCCCCCCTTTAAATTGGGTTCGGCCTCCCCCCTCCTTCATCAACAAGTGCTACTCAATCTCCTTCTATCCCTCTCCTTTCTTTTCTTTTGCTTGAGGACAAGCAAGCCTCTAAGTTTGGTGTGTTTTTCCGAGATCACTAAGATCATGGCTCCCAAAGGGAAACAATACACTCCTAGAGGCAAGAAAGAGAGCGTTCCAAAACCATTTTGGAATCAAGGGAAGTTCTTATCTAAAGAACATTCAGACCATTATCTTAAAGTAATGGGTCTGAGATCAGTGATCCCGGAAGTTAGATTCGATCTGAAAGAAGATGAATATCCGGAGATCCAGGAGCAAATTCGAATCAGGAACTGGGAAGTCCTAGCTAATCCTGAAACGAAAGTAGGAAGGAACATGGTCGAGGAGTTCTATGCTAATATGTGGCAGACTGACAAGCAAAGATTATCTGGAACAGCCTGCTACGAATTTCAGACCATGGTCAGGGGAAAGATTGTTCATACCACCCTTGACAAGATCAGAGAGATATTAAAGCTACCTCAGCTAAAGGATGATCCAGACTCCTTCAACAGGAGGATGATGAGAGTAGACATTGGCCTGGATAAGATTCTAGAGGACATCTGTATCCCTGAAGCCAGGTGGACCACCAACACAAAGGGCATCCCAAATCAACTCAAAAGGGAGGATCTCAAACCAGTTGCCAGAGGATGGCTGGACTTCATTGGGCGTTCTCTGTTGCCCACCAGCAACCGTTCTGAAGTCACAGTTAAAAGAGCAGTGATGATTCATTGCATCATGATGGGAAAGGAAGTGGAGGTTCATCAGCTGATTTCAACAGAGCTCTATAAGATTGCTAACAAAAATTCAAGAGAGGCCAGGTTGGCTTATCCAAGCGTGATTTCTCTGCTATGCAAAGACGCTGGAGTCAAGATGGGAATAACTGAATATATCCTAATTGAAAAGTCAATCACCAAAGCATCAATGGAGAGACAACAAGCACAGGAGGAACATATCAAGAAGAGAGCACAGGAATTCCTCCCAGAGATTCCTCAAGCGGAATATTGGGACTATCTTGAGACGTCTGTCAACAAGATACAGAAAGCTATGGAGCAAATAATAAAACAACAGAAGGAACACAGTCAAATGCTGACCCATATGCTCAAAGAACAAGAGGAGCAGGGACGTGACTTAAGGGAACTGAAGCGCCAAAAATCTTCTGTGATACCAAGTCTCCCAAGGATCAGAGGAACCCCCATACCCCCAGAATAAAGGTTGTTAATTTCCAATTTCTGTCTTAACTCTGTGAAAGTGTCCTTATAAAAGTACCTTAGAAGTCATATAGTAGTAGTTAGTATCTATTTTGATTTTATCTCCAATTAAGCTATAGTTTATTTTTCTCATCATCATTAAACATGAATAAAATAGTAGATCTTTTGAATAAGAAGCAATAAAATCTCGAGTTTAAATAAAACAAATTCTAATTGGTTAAATGTGGTGGCAATGCTTTCTGTCTTCTGAATGAATGCTTGAACAGTGCATATGTCTTTTGAATTTGTTGTTTAAGACTGTTAAATATGTTGGCTCTTGAAAGAATAATGAACATGAAACATGTTATTGATAATCTGAAAAATCATAAAAATGATTCTTGAAGCAAGAAAAAGCAGCAAAGAACAAAGCTTGCAGAAAAAAAAAAAAGAAGCAAAAGCAAGCAGAAAAAAAGCCAATAACCCTTAAAACCAAAAGGCAAGGGAAATTAAAAAGGATCCCAAGGCTTTGAGCATCAGTGGATAGGAGGGCCTAAAGGACTGAAATCCTGGTCTAAGCGGCTAAACCAAGCTGTCCCTAACCATGTGCTTGTGGCGTGCAGGTGTCAAGTGAAAACTTGAGACTGAGCGGTTAAAGTCAAGGTCCAAAGCAAAAAGAAGAGTGTGCTTAAGAACTCTGGACACCTCTAATTGGGGACTTTAGCAAAGCTGAGTCACAATCTGAAAAGGTTCACCCAGTTATGTGTCTGTGGCATTTATGTATCCGGTAGTAATACTGGAAAACAAAGTGCTTAGGGCCACGGCCAAGACTCATAAAGAAGCTGTGTTCAAGAATCATCACACTGAACTAAGAGAATCAATAACACTATCTGAATTCTGAGTTCCTATAGATGCCAATCACTCTGAGCTTCAATGGATAAAGTGAGATGCCAAAACTGTTCAGAAGCAAAAAGCTACTAGTCCCACTCATCTAATTAGAATCTGAGCTTCAATCAAAAACTCTAAGATATTATTGCTTCTCAACCTATTAGTCTTCTATTTTATTTGTCTAGTTGCTTGAGGACAAGCAACAGTTTAAGTTTGGTGTTGTGATGAGCGGATATTTTATACGCTTTTTGGGGATAATTTCATATAGTTTTGAGTATGTTTTAGTTAGTTTTTAGTCTATTTCTAGTAGTTTTTAGGAAAAATTCATATTTCTGGACTTTACTATGAGTTGTGTTTTTTTCTGTAATTTCAGGTATTTTTCTGGCTGAAATTGAAGGAGCTGAGCAAAAATCTGATTCAGGCTGAAAAAGGACTGCTGATGCTGTTGGATTCTGACCTCCCTGCACTCAAAGTGGATTTTCTGGAGCTACAGAACTCGAAATGGCGTGCTTCCAATTGCGTTGGAAAGTAGACATCCAGGGCTTTCCAGCAATATATAATAGTCCATACTTTGCGTCAGAATAGATGACGTAAACTGGCGTTCAACGCCAGTCCTCTGCCCAATTCTAGCGTCCAGCGCCAGAAAAGGATCAAAAACTGGAGTTGAACGCCCAAACTGGCACAAAAACTGGCGTTCAACTCCACAAATGGCCTCTGCACGTGGATTGCTTAAAGTCTCAGCCCCAGCACACACCAAGTGGGCCCCAGCACACCAAGTGGGCCCCAGAAGTGGATCTCTGCATCATCCATCATAGTCCACTCATATTTTGTAACCCTAGGCTACTAGTTTAGTATTTAAACAACTTTTAGAGACTTATTTTGTATCTCATGACATTTCAGATCTAAACTTTGTATTCTTTGACGGCATGAGTCTCTAAACCCCATTGTTGGGGGTGAGGAGCTCTGCTGTGTCTCAATGAATTAATGCAAGTATTTCTGTTTTCCATTCAAACACACTTGTTCCTATCTAAGATGTTCACTCGCGCTTAACTGTGATGAAGGTGATGATCCGTGACATTCATCACCTTCCTCAAACCATGAACGTGTGCCTGACAACCACCTCCGTTCTATATCCGATTGAATGAGTATCTCTTAGATTCCTTAATCAGAATCTCCGTGGTATAAGCTAGAACTGATGGCGGCACTCATGAGAATCCAGAAAGTCTAAACCTTGTCTGTGGTATTCCGAGTAGGATTCAGTGATTGAATGACTGTGACAAGCTTCAAACTCCTGAAGGCTGGGCGTTCGTGACAGACGCAAAAGGATAGGAAATCCTATTCCAACCGGATCGAGAACCAACCGGTGATTAGCCGTGCTGTGACAGAGCGCGTGAGCGTAGTTTTCACTGGAAGGATGGAAGGTAGCCATTGACAACGGTGATCCACCAACACACAGCTTGCCATAGGAGGACGTGCGTGCGTGAATCAGAAGACAGAGGAAAGCAGAGATTCAGAGGACAAAGCATCTCCAAAACTCCAACATATTCTCCATTACTGCACAACAAATAACTTCTAATTTATGCTCTACTGGTTCTTCACAATTCAACTGATAAATATAACTGAATTCCTGACTAAGATTTACAAGATAACCATAGATTGCTTCAAACCAACAATCTCTGTGGGATTCGACCCTTACTCACGTAAGGTATTACTTGGACGACCCAGTGCACTTGCTGGTAAGTGGTACGCGTTGTGAAAAGTGTGATTCGCAATTCGTGCTACCAAGCTACAGAGGTCTAATTTACATGAATTCTAGCGGCATTGGAAAGCTAACTTCTAGGGCTTTCCAACAATATATAATAGTCTACCCTTTCTTCAAAAGTACACTGGCATAGTGGCGCCTAACTTGGAGAATCCCAAGTTAGGTGCCGGAAGAAAAAGCAAGTTATGAATGCAAGCTGCCATAGTGGCGCCTAAATTCAAATTCTTGAAGTTAGGCGGTTGAAGTTAGGCGCCAGTTCAACCTCAACAACTCATCTTCAAGACTGCCTGGGTGGCGCCTAACTTCAATTCTTGAAATTAGGCGCCAGTTCAACACACAACACTCCCTGGAGGCACTGCAAGGGTGGCGCCTAACTTGAAATTTCCCAAGTTAGGCGCCAGTTCATCACCAAGGGGCATGGTCCCCACGCCAATTGAAGCAATGCACGAGACTTTTATTTGATTATTGATTAAAATATTTATTTTAATTATAATTAGGAAAAGATATTATTTAGTTTTAGAAAATATATTTTACATTAATTAGGATTAGATATAAAAGGGAAACTTTCAGCCCTTCGGGATCTCTTCTCTCATACCTCATTCTGCATTTTACAGTTTTACAGAATCCTTATTTTCTCTCTGAACTATGAGCAACTAAACCTCTACTGTTAAGGTTAGGAGCTCTGTTTATTCTATGGATTAATACTATTACTGTTCTATTTTAATTCATGTATTAATTTCAATTTTAAGAATTGTTTTCGTTCTTTATCTTATGAATTGGGTGGAATGGAAGTATGACTCTTGTTCCAATTGAGTTCTTGTAAAACTTGGAAAAGCTCTTTGTTTGAACAATAGCTTGAAAATAATTTCTCCTAAATTTCTAATTATCTGGACTTAACGGGATACATAATATATAATCCTCTTATATTTGGATAATTAGGGTTTCTGTGGCATATAAACTAAAATTGAACTTAACTCTCTAATTGGAATCAAGTGACCAAGGAATTGGCGGTTGATGAAGGTTAGCGGAGACTAGAAAGGTCTAAGGAATTAGGGTTTAGTCACATATAGTTTGCCATGAATTGAATCTTTCATGATTAAAATAGTTGGTAAGAAAAGTTAATCCGAAAAATAAATATCTCTGAAACCTTAACTGTTTTTTACTCATATATTTCACAACCTGTTTACTGCTTGCTTTCTGATATTCTGAATTTAATGTTTAATGCAATTGAGACCCAAACACTCTTTTCTGTTTGCCTAACTAAGTAAATCACTCAATCATTGTTGCTTAGTGATGCGTGAGCATCTTTCCTATCTTTTCCTAGTGAATTTGCATTCAAATTGTTGAGTTTAATCAAGATTTAAATATATTTTAGCCACTATGGATGCTACTTTGAGTTGCTTGTAATTTCTGTTTATTTTAGGTAGCATTCGAATGGATTTCACGGCACCAAACTTGAGGTTACTCAAGTTTGGCGCCACACTCAAGTTTTCAAGAAGAATACATGCTGGCTTGCTGAAGCCAAACTTGAGAAATCTCAAGTTTGGCGCCAGCTAAAAGGACTTGGAAGATTGCACACGGGTTGGCTGAAGCCAAACTTGAGAAGCCTCAAGTTTGGCACCAACCAAAGGAATTTGAAGAATGCTTCACGTATGACTTGAAGCCAAACTTGAGGATACTCAAGTTTGGCGCCAACAAAGAGACCTCCAAGGATTGCATGCGGTTTAGCTGAAGCCAAACTTGAGAAATCTCAAGTTTGGCGCCAGCAAGGATATTTTGAAGGATTGCTTTCGGTTCGTTTGAAGCCAAACTTGAGATTACTCAAGTTTGGCACCACCTTTGAGAACTCAAGTGGTCCCCATTCGTCATACAAGGCTCGCACCAAGTGTATCAAATTAATTCTGATTAAACTTTATTTTATTTTTAAAATAAGAAAAGATATTATTTAGTTTTAGGAAATATAATTTACATTAATTAGTATTAGATATAAAAGGAAAAAGAATCAACCATTCGGGCTGATCTCTTCTCTTCTTGCTAATTCCACAATTTACAGTTTTTCTGAATCCTAGTTTTTCTCTCTGAACCATGAGCAACTAAACCTCCACTATTAATATTAGGAGCTTTGTCTATTGTATGAATTGATACTATTATTTTTCTATTTTAATTCATGTACTGATTTCTATTTCCAGAATTGTTTTCGTTCTTTATCTTATGAATTCGGGTAGAACGGAAGTATGACCCTTGTTCTAATTGAGTTCTTGTATAACTTGGAAAAGCTCTTTACTTGAACAACAGCTTGAAAATAATTTCTCCTAAATTTCTAATTATCTGGACTTAACGGGATACGTGACATATAATCCTCTTATATTTGGGTAATTAGGGTTTCTGTGGCATATAAACTAGAATTGAACTTCACCCTCTAATTGGAATCAAGTGACCAAGGAATTGGCGGTTGATGAAAGTTAGAGGAGACTAAAAAGGTCTAAGGAATTAGGGTTTAGTCACATATAGTTTGCCATGAATTGAATCTTGCATGATTAAAATAGTTAATAAAAAAAGTCAATCCGGAAGATAGATAACTTTGAAGCTTTAACTGTTTTCTCCATATATTTCACCTCAATTTACTGCTTGCCTTTCTGATTCTCTGAATTTACTGTTTGATGCAATTGAGACCCAAACACTCTTTTCTGCTTGTCTAACTAAGTAAATCATTCAATCATTGTTGCTTAGTCCATCAATCCTCGTGGGATCGACCCTCACTCACCTGAGGTATTACTTGGTACGACCCGGTGTACTTGCCGGTTAGTTTGTGGGTTATAAATTCCGTACTAAGTTTTTGGCACCGTTGCCGGAGATTGACTGTGATTGACAACTACTAGTTGTTTGATTTCTTAGATTAGGCGTTTTTTTTTTCTTTAATTTCATTTAACTTATTTCTTTAAATAAAAAAAATTATTTTGATTTATTTTATTTAAATTTTTTTCTCTTAATTTCTGAAATTAAGTTTGATGTCCCCTTAGTTGTTTTATTCTTCCTAGTTATTTTACTTATTGAGTTTGAATTTTATACTCCTTTTTTGCTTATTAGTTGTTTTATTTTTTTATTATTCAGTTTATTTTCTTTATTTTATTTTTATTTTATTTTTATTTTCTTTTATATTTTATTTTATTTTTATTTCTGTTCTTTCTTCTTTGCTTTTCTGTTTACCACATGGTGCGTTTAATTCTTTTTGGTGTTTTGTGCTAAGAAAAATAATGGAGAGAGATCACATGGGTTACTACCCACACCCAAGGAGTGATTCATATTATTGTGGATGGAGAAACTACCCGGATTTTGGTTGGCGAAGTCAAGAGCAAAAAGATTTCAATGTCCCATATCCTATCCATCAAGAACCACCATCTCCATATTCATATCAAGAACCACCATCTCCATATACACACCAAGAACCATCCTCCTCTTTTTACTCATATCAAGAGCCACCATCTCCTTATTCATATCAAGAACCACCATCTCCATATACATGCCAAGAACCATCCTCCTCTTTTTATTCATATCAAGAGCCACCATCTCCTTACTCATATTAAGAACCATCAGCTCTTGAGCTTCGTATGAAAGAATTCATACATGATATGAGGATGGGTGTCAAAAATATAGAGACATATGTGCAGTTGATTATCAAGTCCCAAGAAGAGGAATAAGCAAATTCCTTCCCAAGAGATACAATGCAAGATCCTATAGAAGAAAGTGAGGAAATCAATCAAAGAAGTTCATAGGAAAGATGCTCACATATCACTTAGTCCATCAATCCTCGTAGGATCGACCCTCATTCACTTGAGGTACTACTTGGTACGACCCAGTGCACTTGCCGGTTTGTTTGTGGTTATAAATTCTGCACCACTTACCCATTTGAAATCAACACGAACAACACAAGCAAAAAAGCAAGAGGAAGAAGAGAAAATAACTCATAAGAATATGACTCTATTAACCTTTCCTACTCATCTTCTAACAATATCTGCAACTTCCAAAAAAGAATGCCTTAAGTGTCTGCGCAAGAGAGAGATCATGAAACCAAAACCCGCTTCTAACATGTAACGCACACTAGTTATGAAATGGACAACCCTGATGACAAATCGTTCAAATTCTAGTGGTTTTAAAACCATTGATTTTTTTTTCCACTAACACCAAAAGAGAAACTTTTGATAACCAGCCATAATCTTCTAGGAAACCGCAAGGTAAATGATGGGTAATTATTATTTCTATCCCCATTCTCCCACTTTTTTTTTACCCTTTTTTTTAATTCTTTTTATTACTATTAACTTTCAAATCCCTTTTTCTTACACATTTTCAACCAAACCAGTTGAGCTTGTGGCTCCCTCCTTTCTTACAAAATATTGATTTATAGGTTGGGCATTTTTTTTTTCAAAAACTCAACCTATTTTCATTAAAAATTTCTAGGTCAAGTTTGGGGGTTGTGATCTATTAGGCATAACTTGGTTGTACTCTCCCTATAAATCAGTTACTTTCAAGATATGTGTTTATTTTTCTGTTATCGCAAGATTAGATAAGAACATAAACTATATGGTGGTGACCATGTTAGTTTATAAATGATTAGGATTTCCAAAGCGTGGAAAATTTTAGGGATATAATATGAAGTAGATAAGAGTGAAGGTTAAAGGAAGAGAAGAGAAGAGTAGGCGATGAGGGGATTATGGTGGTGGTGGTTTGTGTCTGTCAGTGCGATTTCAAAAGAGGATATTTGAAGAGAGAGGAATGCTTTAGGAAGGAATCACTATAACAAAAAGCACTTTGGCGACGGTTTTTTTTACGTCGGTAAATTTTTTTGCAGCATTTAATAAAGCGTCATGGGTTTGAGCGTCGCCAAGTGATATAGTGACGGTTTTAGACCACCATTGGTAAGGATTGTCACTAAATTATTTGTTACAGTTTTTTATCTATAAAACCGTCCCTAATTTAACACTTGTAAAGATACTTTTTATGTTATATTTAGCAATAGTTCAGTTTAAAACCGTCACTAAATTTCTAGATTACTAAATTCTTTGACAGTTTTTTTATCGTATTTTGTGACTGTTTTAAATCATGACAAAATTTTTAGCAATGATTTCAAACCATCACTAAGTTACTAGTTCCTATGACAGCTTTTAGGGATATTTAGTAATTGTTTAAATTGTCACAATATTTTTAGTGACAGTTTAAAATCGTCACTAGATTGCTAGTTCTCGTGACAATTTTTTTTTATTTAGTGACTATTTTAAACTGTTTAAAATTGATTGTTATTGATGGTAAAAAATTAGTTGTATAAGTGTCACAACTTTATTTAATGGAGACACTTAAAATAAATGTCACAAAAAAAGTGTAGCTATATATCCAATTTGGTATAGTGAATGATAATGATCAATGAATTTAGGAGAAAATTAAAAAAAATAATAAGTTGAATTCTCGATTATAAAAAAATAAAACAAATTAATGATAGAGGTAAAATTGAAATTATTGAAAACGTTAAAGATAAAATTAAACAAATTAAACATTAAGGGTGATGGTAATCAGTGGCTAAGAGAAGGGGTGTTGAATCTTAGCTTCCCTTTTCACAGATTATTACTTTTACTTTTCCAATGAACTTCAAGAGATATTTTCACTTTTTGTCTCGTAACAAGTTGAGAGACATTTTTCATTTTGTCTCCTGAAAACCAGAAACAGAGAAGAAGCAGAGAAGAGAGAATCACACCAAGATGTATCCTGGTTCAGCTGCTAAGTGCAATGCAGCCTACATCCAGTCTCAATAACAAGAGTGACAGAATTTCACTATCTTTAACAGATTACAATCACCAATTTCTTTCCATAGGATCTACCCAATCCTATCTGGGACAAATCCAGATTCTAACCCCAATCTGAACTTGACTTGGACTGAAACCAAGCTTTCAACAGCAAAGTGCTAACCCAACTTGTAAGAAAATCCCATAGGATCATGACACACAACAGATATATGTACAAAGAAACTCTGAGACATCTATGGCTTTTTCTCTAATTTTGATCACTGCTTTTTTTCTCTCATTGGCTTTTTCTTACAAACATCACCATGTTTGCCTTTTTCACCATGAGACTCAGACAAACAAAACTAAGAAAAAGAAAACAAAATGAACACCATTGAAGGAGAAGAACTCAGGAAGCTTGGGTAGCTATAAGAACTTTGTACTTTTTCACTTTCTCTCCTTGATCTCAACCCTTGGCCGTTCACCCTTAATATACAAGGGGAAGCTTCCAAGGTTGAAACCCTAACCCAACAACTTCTTCTCCTACCAAAGAGTAGCAACGGCTTCATTAGAAGGGGTTGAGAAAATCAAGGCTGATGCATGCAAGCTTACCTCATCACTCTCACCCTTTTTCTTCAAGCTTCTTCCATCTTGGCCATTGATCTTGACTTTGACCCCAAGAATGGATTCTGATCGTTGATGAGCTTCTGACTCTGGACAGCTTCAAGCATTCCATTTTTTTGCTTCTATCTACTTGAGACTCAGAGGCTATCTTCTTCTGTGATGCACAAAAATGAAAATGAACTTTTTACCAAGATAGATTTGCTTCCTAACCAAGGCAGATGTCTTCCTTTCTTAGCAAAGAAAGTCTTGAAACCTTTCTTCAAATCTTTTCTTCAATGGTAAATATCTTTCTTGGCCATTCTCTGTTACTTTTCTTTTTCTTCCATCTTCTTCTTTGATTGAAGTGACTGAAAACAAAGAGAGAGGAGAGGGAAGAAAAAACTTTCGAAGGAAGCATTCAAAGCAAATTAAACTCAGTTGAAATCCAAATTTCATCAGTTCCCAAAAAATGGAATAACGTGTGGATCTTTTAATGCAAATAAATCAAATTGAATTTTAAATTCCAGTTACCAAGGCATATAGTAACCGAAGCATGTCTTGATGTCTTTGGGCTATTACTTTCATTCTTCTCTCAATTCGGATCAATGCTTTTGTTTGTCCACGAGAAGTGTTTGACTTGGGCTTTGTCTTGGTTTCTTGGGCCACTTTGGATTTCTTTCTTTTTTAATATTCAGCCACTAATATTTAAATTAATTTTGTCCAAGCTGAATTTTTTTCAATACCATTTAGGCTTGTGTAGCTTTGACCCAATAAAAAATTAATTTGCTTCCTACACACGTGAACAAAAATCATCAAATAACCTATTAAAAATTATTAAATAAAACACTTAATAATAATTTTTTAATTTATATTTTAATAATATTTAATCATCATTTCAGTTTTCTAAATACAATAAAGGATATTTTAAAACTTTTCAAAAATATTAAAAATAAAAAATAAACTTTATAAATTAGCATATTACAGAAAATATATTAATATTTTCTTTGGTCAAATTTCAAAGGTTATGTTAACTCATAATCATCTGAGGCTAAAATTTATGTCTCCAACTATATTAAATAATTAATATCATTGACATATAATAATTTTTAAGTTAAAATACGACATAACACGTGTACAGAAGTATTTAAAGATGTATTTAAACATAGTTTAAATATAGACCAGAAATAGTTTGAATGTTGACCAAGAAAAAAAAACATAAATTCATCCCAAATAAATTATAAATCTTTTTAATAGAGCACACAATGCATCCAAATTCGTCAATAAAGATAGCTATAGGTATAGGGAAATGTCCGGAAAAATGCATAATAAATAAATAAATAAATGAACATATTACACGAAATGTATTAATATTTTCTTTCATCAAATTTCAAAATATGTTGACTAATGATCAACCAAGGTTAAAATATCTACTTTCAACTATCTTAAATAATTAATATGATTGAGATGTAATAATTAAGTTGAAAAAAAAATAATGACAAGCATTTAAACATATTTTAAATATTGACCAGAAGCAGTTTGAATGTTGACCAAGAAAAAATAAAAAATCATAAAAACTAAACATAATGCAACCCAAATAAATTATTATTTTTAATAAAACACATAAAGCATCCTAAATCATAAATAAATTAACATATTAAACGAAATGTGTTAATATTTTTCTTTGGTCAAATTTGAAAGGTGGGTTATCGGTCCAACTATCTTGAGTAATTAATACGAGGAATAAATGATCATTTGTACTTATAAAGATAAAAATATTGATATAGTATTTATGCTAAATCAAAATTAAACTCGTAACTTATGTAAGATGTCTTTTATGTGACAAAAGTATCCTATTTTTAGAGGATTGGAGTGCCATATAAAATACTTTTGTCACACAGAAAACATCTTACGCGGGTATAAATTTAATTTCGATTTATAGTATAAGTACATATATGTCAGTATTTTTATTTTTTATGAGTACAAATGACCATTTATTTTTAATATGAGTAAAATGTAATAATTAAGTTTTAAAAATAATTACATACGTGTGTAGAAACATTTAAAAATGCTTTTAAACAGAATTTTGAATATTCACCATGAGCAATTTAAATGTTGACCAAAAAATAAATAAAAAATAAAAAAATAACACATAATGGATCTTATTTCATCAATAAAAATATATATATAGGTATAGGCATATGTTCGAGAAAAAAATAAAAAGATAAAAAAAATAATAATGTATTAATATTTTCTTTGGCCAAATTTTAAAATAGGTTATGTTGACTAATGAGACTATCTAAGGCTAAAATCTCTTTGTCTAATTATCTTGAGTAATTAATATGATTGACATGTAATAATTAAGTTGAAAAAACGATAACATGACACGTGTGCAGAAGCATTTAAAAATGTATTTAAACATAGCTTGAATATTGACTGGAGCAGTTTGAATGTTGGCTAAGAAAAAATTAAAATTTAAAAAAATAAACATAACGCATTCCAAATAAATTATAAAAGTTTTGATAAAACACATCATGTATCTCAACTCATTAATAAAGATAACTATAGGTATCGACATATATCTAAAAAAAATGTAAAAAATAAATAAATTAGCATATTACACAAAATTAATATTTTTTCCGTCAAATTTAAAGTGGATTATGTTGACTAATAATTATCTAAAACTAAAACCTGTGTATCAAACTATCTTGAGTAATTAATATAATTGACATGTAATAATTACTAAGTGAGTTTAACTTAAATTTTAAAATGAAAAAAAAAAATTTTTTTGAATACCTAAAGTTATTCTAAAGTTACTTTTCAAATAATATATTTAATTATTTCAACATACTGATAATCTAACACCGTGTAAATCTTATAAGCAAATTCCTAAATCCTAAAACGATCTTTCTCCGAGATTCTAAAAAACTAAATTATAAATTTAAAATTCTATATTCTATACTATACGGTTACTATTAAATCTAAACACAAAAATTCTCAATCATCAATCAACACTAACTTAAAAACCGAATATATACTTTTACAAACAATCCTCAAGTATAATATATTATAATTGATTTTATATTTTTGTATAACATTAAAAAATAATTTGACAAGCGTATAATCAAACAAAGAGTAAAGTATTGTTTTTGTTCTTAATGTTTGAGTGAGTTTTAAAGTTATTCCTAACATTTAAATCGTCTTATTTAAATTTTTAATGTTTTAAAATTGGCTTAATATTGTCCTACCATTAAAGATCTGTTAACAGAATTGACAGTGGAACAAAATTAAGATTATTTTAAAACGTTAGGAACTTAAATAGGACGAAAACGTTAGAAACAAAAATGATATATAGAAATAAATTTTAATTTTATCCTTCTATAATATCAATTTTTTACTGTATATAGTTATTCAATTATTTTTTAATCACATCTAAGTAAATTACACTTAATCACATTAATTTTATTTTAAATAAATTTAATTTTTTTATAATTTTACTCTTAAAGATTTTTTACTCATCATGAAATATTTGTAAAATGACTAGTACATAAACTTGCAAAAAAGAAAAAAATAATACATATATAATAAAGTATAAATTGTACATTTTGTCTTTAATGTATCGAAATTTTTTAATGTTTAACTTAGTTAAACTTTATTCTTCAATAATATCAAATTTTTACGGTAAATAATTATTCAATTATTTTTTTAATTTTATTCTTAATCACATTATTTTTTAAGTGAATTTATTTTTTATTAAGAGCAAAATAAAAAATATAATAAATAATTATTTCTTGTAAAAAAAATTAAAATTATTGAAGAAAATATTAAAATTATTAAAAATAAAGTTTAACTAAATTAAACATTAAAGAATTTCGATATATTAGAGACAAAAAGTATAATTTATACTTTATTGTATATGTATCATTTTTTTCTTTTCTGCAAATTTATCTACTAGTCATTCTACAAATATTTCATGATGAGTAAAAATTTTTAAGAGTAAAATAATAAAAAAATAAATTTATTTAAAATGCAAGTAATGTAATTAAGTGTAATTTACTTATATGTGATTAAAAAAATAATTGAATAACTATGTACCATAAAAAATTGATATTATTAAAGGATAAAATTAAAATTTATTTCTATGTATCATTTTTGTTCCTAATATTTTTATTCTATTTAAGTCCCTAACGTTTTAAAATCATTTCAATTTTATTCCGCCATTAATTTTGTTAATAGATCTTTAACGACAGGACAATATTAAATTAATTTTAAAATATTAGAGACTTAAATAAAACGTTCTAAACATTAAAGATAACTTTAAAATTTACCCCAAATATTAAGAATAAAAACGATACTTTCTAATAATACAAGCAACAATAATAAATGCAAGAAATGCAAGATTAGTAATAAATGTGATAATTATAGTTACTCAAAGTTTGGTAAGAATGGAAGAAAGGTTTTGACTTTTGTATTTGACAAATAACATGTTTGTACAAGTGTTTGGCTAATAATAATTTGTGTCTATATTTATAGGTATTTATACATAAAAAATATATAATTTATATTTATATTTTTTAAAATTTACACACATAAATTAATAAAATTTATTTATTAAAAATAATTTAATATTTGTGAATTATTAAAACTACTAAAAATGGCTCCTTAAATTTTTTATAAATTAATTAATTAAATTAAATACTATTGTTACAAAGCGATTCATCTATTAAACTGAACCAACATGATTTTTTTTAATAAGAAGTATAATATAATTACTGTCTGTTTAGTCTGTTAATCAAATTTCATCTATGTCCACACAATTTTTACTATCAAAACACATTTAATAATAATTTATTTGTGCAACATGTCTTATCTTGTTTATAGTATAAATGAAATAAATATATGCATATTTCGTTTACAGTAAAAACGAAATAAGACACATAAGCAAGTACACGTATCACATTTGTATATGTGATAAATGAGAAAGAGCTATCTCCACATATCTCGCTTACAGTCTAAACAAGATATGCACATACTTATTTTGTTTACATTGTAAACGAGATATACGTTGAGCTAAAACGTTGTCACTGTAAACGAGTTATAGTACGACAAATTTCAATCAACTATAAAAGAATCTACAAACCATTGGTATTCTCCAGAAACATCTTAATTCTTCTTCTCCTCTATTTCTTCAATAAGTTTAGTAGAAATATCTAATGGTAGTGATTTTTTTTGTTGTAACGCTGTATCCCAACTGTCACATGTGAAATAGTGACACTGGGTTATATTTGAGTATGAGAATCCTATTCTGATGCGCACTCGGAGAGCAGATTCTTTGTCTGAGTTAAAGAGTCTGATATTGATGCACCTCAGTGGTAATGAGAGAAAAGAGGTTGGAAGAGTTGGGTATAGGATGCTAGCACCGATGAAAAATGGTGTATTTCGGTTTTGTCTATTCTGGCTTGATGGTGATGAGCACGTGCGCCTCATGTTTGATGTTCCCGGGAGAATCATGGCTAAACAAGTGATGGAGTTTTCTGCTGAGGTTTGTGATGTTGGTGGTGGTGGTTCTGGTAGCTCGAATTTAGTCCAGGATGACGACCCACCTCTTGCACTACTACTCCTACATTGTGCTAGACCAGCGACAGGCATGAATGTGGATGGTGAGGAGTCTGATAAAGAGTATATTATCGATAGCAATGAAAGTGCTTCCTCTGAGGAAGATGACGAGGATGAGTTCGTACCAAATACTCCAGTTGGTGGATCAGTTTGATACCTTTTGTCTACTCCACAACCAATTCTAAAGTTATCAGCTATACCCAACCACTATCATACATTGAATTTGGATGCGATGCACGAGGTAACTCTATTTTCTAATATGTGTGCGGATGATTACAACACAGGCGACAGTGTGGAGTTTAGAGCTGGTCACAGATTTAGAAGCAGAGAGGTAGTCATGCAAAGCGTGAAGAATTATAGCATTCAGAGAAGTGTTGAGTATCAAGTTATGGAGTCGGATCGGTAAAAGTATCACGTGCGTTGCAGGCAATTTACTGATGGTTATCCTTGGAGTCTCCGTGTCGCCCTCCGACAGAATCTTGAATATTGATAAGCCTTACTTTGTATTTGAATGCATTATCTTATTTTAGTTAGAATTTTAACCAATTATATTTGCATTCGCTAGAGAGATGCATAAATTCGGTGGACCGCGCACCTGTTTAGCAGCTACCACGTCCCAAGATCATCGATAATTGGACAATAACCTCGTCTATAGAATCATCATGTCCCTCATACAGTCTAGCCCATCAGTTACTATCCCTATTCGACAGGGTACAGTGAGGCAGATCTATCACTTCAAACTTTCATACAAAAAGGTTTGGATGGCAAAGTAAAAGTCAATTGTACAGATATATGGTGATTGGGAGAAGTCATATAACAAGGCGTTGTGGTTGCTGCAAGCATTGCAGAATTGTTGTCCTGGCATAATATGTGATCTCAGTGCGGTACTGTATTATGATGGGCAGTTGGTGGTGCGTAACTGCTGCCAATTTGATAAGGTTTTCTGGGCATTTTCTCCCTGTATTGAAACTTTCAAGCATTGTAAGCCCTTCATCCCGGTGGATGGCATGCACCTATATGACAAATATGGGGGTGTGCTACTAATTGCAGTGGCACAAGGCTGTAACAGTAACATCAATGTCCCCTATTCTGTCTCGTCTCTCAACCATTCCGGACTCATGGCATGCAGTATGGGGTCGCCGTACGACATCCATAGGAACTGCATATTAAAGTGTAATAGAATCATTAGGACCAGTTCCGTACATAGAAGAACTAAATGTTTATCGACGACTAAATAAAAAAATGCGTGTACCTCATATAATTGCAACCGATCTAACACCGTATGCCATCGGAGGGCTCTCTGTTCATGATGGTCTCTACTCTGTTGGGACATGCTTATCAATGTGTTCACATATGAAATAATAAAATTGTCTCACTCCATGCAATGAAAAGTTTAATTACATAAATAGAAAAGAAAAAAACTATAAAAGAAAACAGTTACCTCATTACTAGGGGAAACCTCGGAATCTGTCTCTCAGGTGGACACCACTGAGGAAACTTATGGTATAACCACGAAACAAGAAGGGGAGTGCATCCAGCTATGTCGGTCGTATTTCGATGTGCTGCATAGCATAAGGAGTGGTACGTCCATGCAAGCATTGCGGATCCCCAAGACAAACCACGACATCTAGCAAAGTTATCCAAAAGTGGTAACCATCCGATATGCACCTGATTGTTTGACTTGTTTGTCATCAGGTAACCACCGATCAACAACAAGATGTAACACCTCGTGTACTGACGAAGGGTGGCTGCATCTGCATCCACTAGCCCAAAGCCATGTCATCTTGATACTAAATGACTCCTTCCTCTGGGCACCCTGCTACTGAGCATGAGGAGGTCTGGTAGCTAGGAGCTCCTCTACAAACTCCCATGTCGGGAGCTGGTACCAAGTCTGGAAGTCATGCAAGCACCTACTTACTAGCTCTTCGTGTGTGTGTAACCCTAGGTGGTATGCAACGTCCTGCAGGGTAATGGTGCACTCACCCCATGGCAGGTGGAAAGTTTGGGTCTCCGGACGCTATCGCTCCATGAATGTAGTGATAAGAGAGTTGTCAAACACGAAGTCCCTGAGCTACATCGTGTCGCCAAACCCAGCCTCTTTCAGGTAAAGGACAATGGTGTCCGGTGGTGTAAGAGTGTAGCTCACCCGCCTAGGTAGTATTAAGCGAGGCTTCTGTTGAAAAAAGAAACCTTTTAATAAAACATATATTTCAATTGTAAAATTTTGGATTTCAAACTATGTTTTCTACTATATTTAAAATTAAAATTAAAATATAAATTCGACTTAAAGAAATAAGATGACGTAATAAGCAGTTAATGAATAAATTAAATTAAATTAATTAGTAAATCAACATTTACTACAAATACATTCGACAACTAACAAATCTTAATAACTTGCCAACTAACTTATTTTATATTTCCGAAACATAATCTATTCTACTTATGTGTAACAGCATCAAACCTATCAAAGTACCCTAACTATAATCACATATGCTTACTTAATTAAAAGATAAAAACAACAACACTGACCTGGAAGTCGATTGCTCCCACAATGTGTCGAGTAGCATTCAGGCGCACTACAAGAGAGGCGGAGGATACTGGCCAAAAATTGCCGGCCGTTCATCCAATTGCCGCAGATAACAGATATACCAGCCATTGTAATTCCACTGCCGCATCATTTGATTGATTAGCGGCTACAGCATGAAGAACCGCCGGTAATCAGAACCTTTATATCAATTTTCATTTATTCAATCTCTTTTTTATCTTATAACCAACACCCCCTCCCCCAACATCTGTCAAAATCCCTAATCTCTGCTCCACTCTGCACCTCTGCGTGGTTGTGGAGTCGCGCGGCTGCATCCATCCTTCTCTCCCCAGTGTCAACCTTTTGCCTCTCCTCCACATGCACAATGCAAGAAATCACTGCTTCCTCCTCCACGGTGTGCAAAATCTGTAGTCTCCGCTCCACCGTGCGATTCTGTGTCGTCGTGGAGTGGACCACGTGGCTGCCCATACATCCACCTCTCATCGTTGTCGAAGAAGAAGAAGAAGATTTCTACTTTGATGCCATGGAAGAAGAAGAAGAAGATTTCTTTGATGAAATGGATGAAAACAGCCATGTTGATGGTGGTGTTGCCGACGATGATGCTCTTGATGAGTATGAGATGGTAACCCCTTTTCTTTTTCTGTTTCTATTTCTTTGAACCCTTTCAGTTATTCATCGAGTTCATATAAAAACCTTTTTTTTTAATTTGTTTATTTAAGAGAAAAATGGGGTATTTGTTTTCATGCTCATAAGGTGTTTGATGATTGTTGCAGCTCACTAAGGTAACTGATACATCAGCTGCACAAGCAAGGAAGGGAAAAGACATTCAGGGTATTCAGTGGGATAGATTGAACATATCAAGAGATAGTTACAGAGTTACAAGGCTTGAACAGTATAAGAATTATGAGAATATTCCTGCTTCTGGGGATGCTGTAAATGAGGTTTCTTTTTTTTTTTTAATATTTTTTGTTTTATCAAACCCTTTTCCTTTGGGATTATGGGGGGCAGGGAAAGATGTAGAAGTAAATTTTGTTTCTTTGTCTCTCAGGATTGTAAAAGGTCTGTGAAGGGTGAAAAATACTATGACTTTTTCTATAATACAAGAATGGTTAAACCTACCATCCTTCATTTTTAGGTTTGTTTGATTTTTCACATGATGCTCGGATTTTGTTGCTACTTGATTTTATTCCTATTATGTTTGTTGTATTGTTGATAAGTATTGTAGTGTTGCTTGATGAGAGTACATGGCTGAAAAGTTAAAAAATGAATGTAATTCTTGATGAAAGCCCCTAATTAACTAGTTGTGGAAGATATAAGCTGCTATAGATTCAATATATACATAATATTCGGTGGTTCTGCAGTACTTGTTTGGCAGTCTTGTCTTGTACAGCTGCATTTCTTCATATGTCCTATCTACTGCCTTCTTTGTCTCGCCACCGGCTCCCATCCAGCACCGCCGCGACCATCTTCTTCTCCTTCTTACAACCTTGCACTGTGATTCTCTAGCTCGCCCCTGCCTCTCTCATTTCCAGTCACAGAATCAGAACAGAGCCACTCCAGTTCCACCGAGTTCAGACGTAGCAGCGGTTGGTCACTGCCACTGCATCCCTCTCTCCTATGCTCTTGCTCTGTTCTTTGACTCAGGTTCTCAGATCACATTTTCTTCTATGTTTTAGTTAATTTATGATTAGTTATATGTTGATTCTAGTATTAATTTGATTTGATTAAGATTATTTACTATTGTTAGTTGAGTTTAGGTTAGAATTAGGAT
Organism: Arachis ipaensis; assembly: GCF_059453495.1. Classification (NCBI taxonomy): domain Eukaryota; kingdom Viridiplantae; phylum Streptophyta; class Magnoliopsida; order Fabales; family Fabaceae; genus Arachis; species Arachis ipaensis. The sequence goes on along the minus strand of NC_142435.1, from coordinate 134,419,816 downwards.
TTTCTGATTAGAATTAATGTTAGTTTATACATAGTTAAACATGCTGTTAAAAACTTCTTGAGTTTGAATTTCAATTTATTTGGATTGATTAACTGATACTTTGCTGAGTCACTACGAAATGCTGCTGATTTTTCATGTCATTGGTGCTGAATTTTGAATTGGTGTTGCAAAGAATACTTGTTACTGCTATTTTTGTGTTGTTTATGCTTTTGCATGCCAAGTGTTCAACAATATGCTAAGTGGTGTTTGGTGTGATGTGGATGTTGTGGAGTTTTCCTATTATGGAGCACCTGCACCAACTCCTAAAGAGCAATTATATACAGAGCTCGCTGATGGCTTAAGGGAAGCGATTCCTGTATTGGCTTTGGTTCTCAGATGCTTTTGCCTTGAATAATTGATTTCTTTTGTGTACTAAGTGAAATTCAAATGAAAACAATGATTCTTTTGTCATCTTGCCATAATCATTTTTTTTACTTTCATTATTCAGTAACTTCTTCTTTTTATATTTAGAATTATTCACTGTTTCATTTAGTCCTATTAAAATCTTATAGGTCTATTGTGGAAGATATGAGCAAGTGCTGTTGATGGATGATAAAAGATATTTAATAATTGTTCTTTGCGATGAAAGATAGAGCTTGTAGTATGGCAAGTGGAAGAGTTTAGTACACTGTAAATTCGGCTTTTAAGTAAAGGGATTATCAAACTAGCAATTTTAAGTTGGATTAAAATAGTAATTTACCTTCTTTTTCTTTCATTTTTTCTGAGTTTACCAATTGAGGGTTTTAGTGTTGTCTTAATTCATGACTCTCTGATTTGGATGATTAGATGCTTCTTTCTTTTACTAGTTAAAGGAGTTGATAGTATATAAACCCAGTTGTATTGTTGTTTTACATTAAGAATTCTTACATACTGGTTTTACTCTTCCATATATTGATTTGATCCTTTTTATCTTGAACCTTGGTCCAATGCTGGCATCTATCTGAATTTTTGGTATGTTTTCCCCTTCTCTAGTTTTCAATTTTTTAATTATTGTACTCAAGGTTGCAATCCAATAGACCTATGAAACCTTGGGGGCTATTGTAAAAAGTCGAACTGGAAATTAAGAAGTTGGTTTTCTTATGAATCGACATGTCACTATTGATTTGGACTATCCAAACCAAAAATGTTTCATCCGTTACTGCCAAGCCTTGGACTTGGTGTATATCTTGGTACTGTTGAGAGAACAACATCATTTATTACTAATAATCTTTGGTATGGCATTTTTGCAGGAACAAACCCAGGTAATGAAATTTTAAATTGCTGATTATTCTGAATTTATTACTTGCGGTCAAGAAGCAAAAGTTCTCAGTTAAGTGCTACTTGTTAATCTTAATATTTGGTATCTAATTTCATAGCCTTAATGTCAGGATAATACGTTTCATGTTGTTGCCTAGAAGTTCTTACAATAAGATAGTAAAAAACAGATTTGATTATCAAACTCATAGTAATCTAATGTCTTATCTGCTGGTCATGATTCTGCATTAGGATTTTGCATTTGTTCTAGATGCATCCTGGCCACACATGCATGTAACAATTTTGCTATCATACAGAAACTTTTGTGCGAGCCGACGGGGCCTTTATACCATTTGCTGAAGATTTCAATATGAACAATGTAACTACAATCGTAAAAGGTGTGGGAGATATTGGCAATGTGAATGTGATAGACTTGCAATTGCCAATAAGCAGTCTCATAGGGAGGCAAGTGAATAAAGTTGGAAGAAGTTCTGGGTTGACTACAGGGACTATTATGACCTACGCTCTAGAGTACAATGATGAGAAAGGGATTTGTTTTCTCACAGATTTTCTAGTTATTGGTGAGAACCAACAGACATTTGATCTCTAAGGTGATAGTGGAAGCCTCATTATCTTCATTGGTCAGAATGGGGAGAAGCCATGGCCTGTTGGCATTATCTGGGGTGGGACAGCTAATCGGGGTCGTCTGAAACTAAAAGTTGGTCAACCCCCAGAAAATTGGACAAGTGGAGTTGACCTTGGCCGACTTCTTGATCTACTCGAACTTGACCTCATAACAACAAATGAGGCACTCCAAGGGAACAACACTAGTGGAACTACCCTTTGGTAATTTCTAATTTATGTATTATTATCCTTTTAGTAATTCTCTAGTATTTTGGATGTGTATAACTTTATTATTTCTTATTGCTGCTTTTATTTTGTTCTTTTGTTGTTGATATCAATCTTAAAAGTAGTCTTTAGTTGTTGAATACTGTTTTTAAATCATGATGAATATCACATCAACCAGTGCAACTAAAAGAGGTTGCTGAATCAGGTGGCATTTAAAGGATGTAAAGAGTTTATGTAAGTTCTATATATGTTTGCAGGCTTTTCTCTTCAATGACTATTGGGAGGATATAGGGACAATCAGGTCACTCTTTGAGACAAATTTATCTCTCACCGAACATGTAAGTGTCATGTTTATCATAATCTAGCAGCAAGTTTACAATTATGTTTGTGTTTCCTACCAAAAATACTTCTTTAACTAATTTTCATTGATTATGATTTAAGATCAGTCACGTTACGTTTGTAAATTCAGCCATCCAGGTTTTGCTTTTAAGAAGCAGGAAAACCAATGTATACATCAAGGAGAAACTTCCCACATCGAATATTGATAATAGCAAGGTTGGTACAGAAAAAAATAATACTAACTTGGTAGTATTTTATAACTAAGTATCAAAAGTCATATATATCACTCGTTTAAGTGTGTGTTCGATTGTTTAATTAGACTAAAATATTGTTATTTATCCTTATGCAGATTATTGACTCAATAATATCGCATGGTTGAATTCCGTGGAAGGACAGAGTGAAAAATAGAATCCTAGGATTAGACTTATTTTTATTTGAAGCAAACATTTTTTAAATTTGATTATGCAATTTTTAGCAAGAGATTTACTATATTGATATTTTTATAAAGATATTATTTTATTTTTCAGTTAATTTTGTTATTTTTACCACAAGTTTATATTTAATAGATGAAAAATATGAAGATTTATAGCATTAAAAATCCAAAAAAGGCCAAAAAATTTATCTCTAAAATTAAACAAAAAAAAATTCAGCATTTTTTAAAAGGAAATTTTTTTTTAATTTGTATTGAAAATAGCGGCGATTTTATAACCGCCGCAAATAGTCATAAATAAAAAACGTCAAAACATTGCGGCGGTTCATAACCGCCGATAAAAAATTGACTAAATTCTATACTTGTATATCACGGCGGTTTAAAACTGCCGCTAAATTAGTTGTCGCAAAATACTGATTCAGCGGCGGTTATACCAGTGGTTGCTGGAAACTGCCACAAAACCTAATCCCAGCGCCCATAACCAGGGCGGTCCACTAAACCGCCGGCCTTTGATTTTGCGGCGGTTTAAAACCGCCGCTAATTGGAGAAAAACCGCCGCTAAGCAGCGTCTATGCTGTAGTGGCGGTTGATGTCATCGTTCCGTACATCTGCGCACACCATAACGTCCAAGTATCTCAAGAATATCAACAAAACGTGCGACAAAGAGAGAAATGAAGGTTGATGGGTATGGATAGTGACACTACGGGCGTTGTGAACGAGTTACTTATATAGGTGCATCTAAGCCTTATTTCGTTTACAGTGTAAACGAAATAAGTATGTGCATAGAGTAAACGAGATAAGCCACACGTCAGATCACGTATACAAATGTGATACGTGTACTTGCTAACATGTCTTATTTTGTTTACATTGTAAACGAGATATACACTACTTATTCGTTTATATTGTAAACGAAATAAGACATGCTGCATAAATTGAAAAAATGCTCTAAATAATTTATATTCATAAATAAAATATTTATTTTATTTATTTAAAAAAAATCCCTACATCTTTAAGGCAAAGACAAAATAGAGGAACCTCCAATATTAAATTATCCTTTAAAGGAATTGTATTTTTCAACTACAGGATCCTATGATTTAAATTAGAGTTAATAGTCAAAATCGTCCTTGAAAGATTACTCGATCTCCATTTTGATCCCCAAAGATAAAATTAATCAAAATAATCCTCGAAAGATAACCGTGTTAGTGGAGTTCATCCTTCCGTCATCTCAGTTGATGACGTGGCTAACAGTAGGTGAAGTGGAACATCAACTGATAACAGGGCACACCCAAAACGACGTAGTTTCCTTTTTCCCCTCCAAGTGTTGAAACAATGTCGTTTGATGTTCAGAATGGACATTCAAATGTTCCTCTCCATCACCACCTCTCATAACAGCCAACTCTCTGTTTCGCTCCAAAACCTTTCTTTTTCAGCGTGAAATGCAAGTGTCTGAGGTGGTGCATCGGCGGTGGCGCTGCGAGATCTTGCGACGTTAAAAATCCTTAATTTTAAGCATTTTTGGCAACCTTTTTGCAAGATGGGTACGTGTCAGGTGAACGGAGGCGGAGGCAGTGGCGATGGTGGCGGCGTAGGTTCTAATAATGGTGGTGGTGGTGGTTACTGTGACATGAGCTGCTAATCTTCGGGTTTTATTTTCTTCAGTGGTGGTGATTCTGTCAAAAGTTTTATTGTTTTCTTTGTTCTATATTTATTTTTCCCTTCTAGAATTTTTCTATGCAATTTTTACCTGCAAAGATCCTACTTATTCTTTAGTACTAGTATTTTGTTAGTGAAGTCAACCTTTGCATTCATGTTGTTATTATTACTCCTTAATTCCCTGGATGTTAGAACCAATGAACCCTAATCCCAATCTCAAGCATAAATACCTCTTCTCCTCCATGTTGATGGCGGTGGCGGCTGTGGGGAAGTACTATCATGTGGTGGGGCTGAGTCTCCCAGAGTTGTTTCCATACTTGTGTAATCAAATCTATGTATTTTAAAGATGGATTTATTGGTGATCAACTGGTATATCAAGTTACCTCAATATGGGTTCTATCCATTATGCAGAGAAGCTGTTCGGTGAAATACCCAACAAGAATTTTGTGTCGTGAAACTCCTTGATTTCTGGGTTTTCGAAAATGGGCCACCTTGATAGGTGTATTAGTTTGTTTTCTATGATGAAATCTAAGTTTGCACTGGAATTGAATGAGCTTACACTACTATTTGTTATTTCAGTTTGTGCTTCTGCTAAGGCTAAGGATGAAAGATCGGTATCTTCATTGTTGTACATTGAAGTTGGATATGCTAGCTGAGGAACGTATAAGGTCATCCAACTGGAGAAGAAGACTTATTTATGCTTGAAATTGGAATTAGGGTTTTGGGACTGATTTGACTTAATTTAACAAACTTATCTTGTCATTATAACGTTTGAGGTGTGCCACGCTATCAGTTAACGTTTCACATCAGCGAACGTTAGCCAGCTCATCAACTGAGATGACGGAAGGACGAACTCCACCAACACAGTTATCTTTCGGGGACTCTTTTGATTAATTTTATCTTTCAGAGACCAAAATGGAGATCGAGTAATCTTTCAGGGACGATTTTGACTATTAACTCATTTAAATTAAATACGAGCGTTTTACATTAATTGCCGTCATGTTTAATTATTAAGAGTCCAATATTAACTTAAATTCTTATTATCAAAGGTTTATTTATTTTGTATTCTAACAACATATATTAAGATTGTAAATTAAATTTTTTTATTAAAAATATAAAAACTTAAATTTTAATGTATTTATTTTATATTTATTAAATAAAATTTAAAATATTTCACTAATAATAAATTTATCATGTACCCTTAAAACACATGTTAGTTAAATTCTATTATTAAACCCGGGAGCGGAAGGTAATAAGATTATAAAAAATATTATTTGCATAAAAAAATCATCTATTAAAATTAGCTATTATATAAATATATATGTAATTTAATTAATTTTAATGTGTATTTTATATTTTAACGTGTATTATATATTGATAACATATTTTTAGTGTATAGTTAATATGATTGTAAAATTATTGAAATGAATTACTTATTTAAAATAAGAAACTTTATTATAACAATAGGTTTGAAAATTTAAAGAGTAAGCTACTAAAATAGTTTCAAAAATTCACATTATTGACAAAAAAAATTCTAAAAAATATTAATAATAAATAAGTCCCTAAAAAGATTCAAAAAATGTGACAAAAAGAAATAGATAAATATTTATTGTAAAAAAGATTTTGGAGATCATATTTTGATACAATTTTTTATAAGCATTATTAGAAAAATAAAATCTTTTCATCTTTAAAATTTAGTAATTTTATGTTAAGTTATTTTTTTATAAAAAATTGTGAATAACAAATTTTTTTTTGAAAAATAAAACGACAAATTTAGATATCAAACTTTGCTTCAAATTTTTTTGTACACTTTTTAAATATTTATTCAAATGTTGTCACAAAAATTCAAATCAAATAGAGATAAATCGTTTGCTAAATATGAAAGTTCTTTTGTCACTTAAAAAAAATAGCATATTCGTTGGATATTCAAATTATTCAAAAACTATTTTGTCAATAACATCTTTTTAAAAAAATTTTGTCGGCGCCTAAATTTTTGTACCAAATTACTAATCAATTCAAATTTCAAATGATTAATATGGACTATAACAGGGGATGAACCTTGGATTTAGGGGGATTTAGCAATCCTAGAAACAATTAAAATGCTAGACTAAAAAGAGTGGCATCATCATTAAACTTGATTTCAAAAAGGCATATGATCCAGTAAAATAGTCTTTTATGGACCGCGTGCTAAAAACAATAGACTTCGGTGATGAACGAAGAAAATGGATTAATGATTTGTTCAATACTACTACAATATATGTGTAAATGGATCTCCAACTGAACCATTTTCAATGGAGAGAGAATTGCGACAAGAGGACCCAATTTTTCTGTTTTGTTTATAAGAGCGAGAGAGATGAGGATTATATCATCCTGCAATAGGGTCCCCATTGAAGATCCGTTTAATGAACACTCTAATCTCAAATCAAATGGCTCTTGAAAGGATATAATAAGTGGTGTGAAGGATAACCAACTCTGCAATGAGACAAGAAGTGTGGGGTTGAGACTATGTGTTGGCAATGGTGAATCAACGAGGTTTTTTGAAAAGATAAATGGTTAGCGAAAATGACTCTCAAAGAAAATTTTCCAAGACTTTATCTTGTTTCTACTCAAAAGAAGGAACTTATTGCAAATTGTGATTTTTGGATGGCATTAGATGGGTTTGGAACCTCAGATGAAGGAGAAACCTCTTTGAGTGAGAGTGCAAAAACTATGAGAACTTACATATATAGTATCACAAAATGTATTTTTAAATGTAGGTACTCAGGACAAGTTTATTTAGTGCTTTTCCGATGATGAGAGTTTCTCAATGAAATCTTTTACAAATGAGGTGATTGCAAAATCGTGTGGCCTACCAAATTTACGGCATACTTTTAACAATATATGGAGAGATGATGAGATAATTTGCTGTGCTTGGCAAGCTTAATATCATGAATCAATGTGCTAGCAACCAATAAGGTAACTTGTATATTGTGTGACTTAGAGGAAGAGGATGAATATCACCTCTTTATTCATTGTAATTATGCATCATGTTTATGGGTGAAAGTTTTGGAGAGTAGTAGAGTGAGTTGGGTTAGTCCGAAAGAGATAAGAGCTTTTTTTGAGTCCGATTGTAAGAGGTTATAAGAAAAGGAGTCACTTAGATAAAGACGTCAAAAACGTCTTTTTTTAAAGATGTTTTTTAAAAATTAAAATTTAACACATATAATCAATTAAATTGTATTATTTTTTATTAAAAGTTAGACCGGACAAATCAGTTTATCAAAAAAATTAATAAATTAAATTTTAAATTGGTATAAATTAATATTTTTTATAAAAAATTACTATAATATCCCTATTATAAAGCACAACTAAAATATCTCTATTATATATATATATATATATATATATATTAATTTTGAAAATTTTAAATTCTAACCCTATAACGACAAAGAAGAAAAAGACTAGAATTTAGAATTTTCAAAATTAATATATATAATAAGGTATTTTAGTCATTTTATATAATAAGGGCATTGTAGTCATTTTTTATAAAAAAATATTAATTTAGACCGATTCAAAATTTAATTCACTATTTTTCAGTCAAATTAATTTATCTGACCTAATTTTGATAAAAATAACACAATTTAAGTGATTATATGTGTTAAATTTTAATTATTAAAAAACATATTTAAAAAAAGATGTTTGATGCATCTTTATGGGAGTATCTCCTATAAGAAAACGTGGATAAACATATGGTTTGTAATTATTTGATGGTATAGAGAATTAGGAATAAAAAAAATCTTTTAAAATAAAATTACTATTTCGGAGGAGGCATGGGATATCATTCTAAATAATTTAAAAGAGTGGGAGTCAATTAACAAAAAAGGTATTACTTTAATAAATAATTTGGAGGTGGAGAGGCCGTCAGTCGAGAAGTGTGGATATGATTTATCATGATGGATTTGTGTGGAATATATGTTCAAAACAAGGTATATGGCATTGGATGGATATTTGTTAAATGAAGAAAATAAATTGATTGTGCTTGTATGTGAGATTTTGCCATCAAGTTCGAACATAAATGCGTTGATGGAAGCATTTGATGGAGGGATATAATGCAATAACTTTAGATCAATTTGTTTTCAAAACATGTGAACTATACTTGGTAAAGTGATCGTATGGTACGTGTTGATAATGTTTATTAGAAATTGAATTTTGAAAAGAACAGGTTTAAGAACTTCATTCAACATTTCGAAATGGTGAAAATTTAATATGCTAAAATGAAAGAGTTCTGTCACTTTAATAATTAGAGGAATATAGCAAATAGTGAATATTATAATAAAATAGCTTGGTTTTAAGTATTTTGTTTAACTAGATAGTTTTTTTTTTTTTATTTTGTGATACTATATTGGTGACTTCTTGATGATAATATCGAAGGAGAGGCACCAGTTTAGTAAAATATAGGTGTGACTATATATATATATTGTTGCGGCCTGGCCCAAACCCTCTACGGGTTGGCCCGACCCAAGCGTCACCCGACCCTAACGGTCAGAGGTAAGGCGCTCCACAGCCGACCCGGACGCGTGTCCCCGACAGCTCACCTACAGCTGTGAGGAGAACGTCTCAGAAAAAGTGAGCCTGTCCTTGCAGGGCCCACCTCTGACACAGTATATAAGGGGAAGGTTTTTACCCTTCCCCCAAGATACGTTACATGACTCTACCCCCTTTTTCACCTGCACACTTCATTGACTTGCGCGTCGGAGTGTCTTTGCAGGTGACACCCTCCTTTCACACCTGAAGAGCTCGGGACCTCGCCTACTCCAACCCGGAGACGTACAACCAGACGACCTCCCTTTTTGTTGATCAAGATACTCACCCGATCAGTCCGGTACCCGACTTACCGAACATTGGCGCCGTCTGTGGGAACGATCCATGGACTTCGTACTGGTCCAAAGTGGAACAGGCTGCGAGGCCGAGCCCGGAGGGGACGCTGCCGCGACTACTTCCCAGCAGCGCACAAGATCCCCTCCAAGACACCCAACACAATCTCGCGAAGGATGCCTGGTGTGCAGAAATTGTGATTACACTTTGATTATGTAAAATTCATCGCTCTTTCTTTCCCTGGTAATGGCGCCAAAAACATGATGCCAATACCATGGTTCACAACTTCGCACAACTAACCAGCAAGTGCACTGGGTCGTCCAAGTAATACCTTACGTGAGTAAGGGTCGAATCCCACGGAGATTGTTGGTATGAAGCAAGCTATGGTCACCTTGTAAATCTCAGTCAGGCAGATATAAAATAGTAATGGGGTTTTCGAAATTAATTAATAAAAGAAGGATAGAAATACTTATGTAAATCATTGGTGAGAATTTCAGATAAGCGTATGGAGATGCAATCGTTCCTCTGAACCTCTGCTTTCCTGCTGTCTTCATCCAATCAGTCTTACTCCTCTCTATGGCTGGCTTTATGTAAGGATGTCACCGGTGCCAATGGCTACTTTCAATCTCTCTCGGGAAAATGGTCCAAATTCTCTGTCACAGCACGGCTAATCGTCTGGAGGCATCACCCTTGTCGTTGGTTGCATCCTATTCCTCTCTGTGAAAAATGGTTCGATGCGCTGTTACTGCATGGCTAATCATCTTGGAGGTTCTCGATCATACTGGAATAGGATTTACTATCCTTTTGCGTCTTTCACTATGCCCAGCACTCGCGAGTTTGGAGTTCGTCACAGTCATTCAATCCCGGAGTCCTACTCGGAATACCACAGACAAGGTTTATACTTTCCGGACTCTCATGAATGCCGCCATCAATCTAGCTTATACCACGAAGATTCTGATTAAGAGATCTAAGAGATACTCATTCAATCTAATGTAGAACGGAAGTGGTTGTCAGGCACGCGTTCATAGGGAATGATGATGATTGTCACGTTCATCACATTCAGGTTGAAGTGCGAATGAATATATTAGAAGCAAAATAAGATGAATTGAATAGAAAACAGTAGTACTTTGCATTAATCTTTGAGGAACAGCAGAGCTCCACACCTTAATCTATGGAGTGTAGAAACTCTACCGTTAAAAATACATAAGTAAAAGGTCCAGGCATGGCCGAATGGCCAGCCCCTCTGATCTAAGAACCAGGCGTCCAAAGATATCTAATACAATAGTAAAAAGTCCTATTTATAATAAACTAGCTACTAGGGTTTACAGAAGTAAGTAATTGATGCATAAATCCACTTCCGGGGCCCACTTGGTGTGTGCTTGGGCTGAGCTTGAGTGTTGCACGTGTAGAGGTCCTTCTTGGAGTTGAACGCCAGCTTTTGTGCCAGTTTGGGCGTTGAACTCCACTTTGCAACTTGTTTCTGGCGCTGGACGCCAGAATTGGGCAGAGAGCTAGCGTTGAACGCCAGTTTGCGTCGTCTAAACTTGGGCAAAGTATGGACTATTATATATTTCTGGAAAGCCCTGGATGTATACTTTCTAACGCAATTGGAAGCGTGCCATTTCGAGTTCTGTAGCTCCAGAAAATCTACTTTGAGCGCAGGGAGGTCAGAATCCAACAGCATCAGCAGTCCTTCTTCAACCTCTGAATCTGATTTTTGCTCAAGTCCCTCAATTTCAGCCAGAAAATCCCTGAAATCACAGAAAAACACAAAAACTCATAGTAAAGTCCAGAAATGTGAATTTAACATAAAAACTAATGAAAACATCCCTAAAAGTAACTAGATTCTACTAAAAACATACTAAAAACAATGCCAAAAAACGTATAAATTATCCGCTCATCACAACACCAAACTTGAATTGTTGCTTGTCCCCAAGCAACTGAAAATCAAATAGGATAAAAAGAAGAGAATATACTATAAATTCCAAACTATCAATGAAACATAGCTTCAATTAAATGAGCGGGACTTATAGCTTTTTGCCTCTTGAATAGTTTTGGCATCTCACTTTATCCATTGAGGTTCAGAATGATTGGCATCTATAGGAACTCAGAGTTCAGATAGTGTTATTGATTCTCCTAGTTCAGTATGATGATTCTTGAACACAGCTTCTTTATGAGTCTTGACCGTGGCCCTAAGCACTTTGTTTTTCAGTATTACCACCGGATACATAAATGCCACAGACACATAATTGGGTGAACCTTTTCAGATTGTGACTCAGCTTTGCTAAAGTCCCCAATTAGAGGTGTCCAGGGTTCTTAAGCACACTCTTCTTTTGCTTTGGACCTTGACTTTAACCGCCCAGTCTCAAGTTTTCACTTTACACCTTTACGCCACAAGCACATGGTTAGGGACAGCTTGGTTTAGCCGCTCAGACCAGGATTTTATTCCTTTAGGCCCTCCTATCCACTGATGCTCAAAGCCTTGGGATCCTTTTTATTTGCCCTTGCCTTTTGGTTTTAAGGGTTATTGGCTTTTTGCTCTTGCCTCTTGGTTTTAAGAGCTTTTGGCTTTTTCTGCTTGCTTTTTCTATTTTTTTCGCCTATTATTATTATTATTATTTTTTTTCTGCAAGCTTTGTTCTTTGCTGCTTTTTCTTGCTTCAAGAATCATATTTATGATCTTTCAGATTATCAAATAACATGTTTCCTAGTCATCATTCTTTCAAGAGACAACATATTTAACATTCTTAAACAACAACTTCAAAAGACATATGCACTGTTCAAGCATTCATTCAGAAAACAAGAAGCATTGTCATCACATCAATATAATTAAACTAAGTTCAAGGATGAATTTGAAACTCATGTACTTCTTGTTCTTTTGAATTAAAACAGTTTGTATTTAAGAGAGGTGATGGATTCATAGGACATTCATAACTTTAAGACATAGTTACTAACTACTAATGATCATGTAATGAAGACACAAACATAGATAAGCACTTAGCATAGAAAACGAAAAACAGAAGAAATAAGAACAAGGAATGAATCCACCTTAGTGATGGTGGCGTTTCCTTCTTGAGGAAACAATGATGTCCTTGAGCTCTTCTATGTCTCTTCCTTGTCTTTGTTGCTCCTCCCTCATTGCTTTTTGATCCTCTCTTATTTCATGAAGGATGATGGAGTGCTCTTGATGTTCCACCCTTAATTGTGTTGGAACTTAATTCTCCTAGGGAAGTGTTGATTTGCTCCCAATAGTTTTGTGGAGGAAGATGCATTTGAGGCATCTCTGAGATCTCATGGTGATGAGCTTGAAAGGGACCTCAGGGATCACTTTCTTCTTGGCCACAACATCATAGAAGTGGTCTTGATGAGCTTTGGAGATGAATATTTTCATCTCCCATGACTCGAAGGTGGAAGCTTTTGTCTTCCCTTTCCCTTTTCTAGAGGATTCTCCGGTCTTAGGTGCCATCAATGGTAATGAAAAAACAAAAAGCTTATACTTTTACCACACCAAACTTAGAATATTGCTCGCCCTCGAGCAAGAAAAGAAAGAATAGATGAAGAAGAAGAAGAAAATATGGAGAAGAGGGGGGGTGTGTTTCGGCCAAGAAGGGAAAGAGAGGGTTGTGTTGTGTGAAAATGAAGAAGAATGGAAGGCTTTATATAGGGAAGGGAGGGGGGGTGAAGGTGAAGGGTTTTGTGGAAGAGTGTTTATTGGGAATAGAGGATGATTGAGAAGAGAGAAGAGAGTGAGTGGAGGTAGGTGGGGATCCTGTGGGGTCCACAGATCCTGAGATGATCCTGTAGGGTCCACAGATCCTGAGATGATCCTGTGGGGTCCACAGATCCTGAGATGATCATGTGGGGTCCACAGATCCTGAGGTGTTCAAGGAATTACAACCTTGCACCAAATTAGGCATGTAAAATGCCCTTGCACACAACTCTGGGCGTTCAGCGCCAGGTTGGTGCCCATTTTGGGCGTTCAACGCCCATTTGTTGCCCATTTCTGGCGTTGAACGCCAGAACCATGCTTGTTCTGGGCGTTCAGCGCCAGCTCTTCTCCAGGGTGCAATTCTGGCGTTCAGCGCCCAGATGATGCCCATTTTGGGCGTTCAGCGCCAGAACCATGCTCTGTTCTGGCGTTGAACGTCAGGCAGGTGCTTCCTCCAGGGTGTGATTTTTCTTCTACTGTTTTTGATTCTGTTTCTAAATTTTTCGTTTATTTTATGACTCCACATGATCATGAAAAAACAAAAATAAAATTAGATAAATAAACATTGGGTTGCCTCCCAACAAGCGCTTCTTTAATGTCAATAGCTTGACAGTGGGCTCTCATGGAGCCTCACAGATGTGCAGAGCTTTGTTGAGACCTCCCAACACCAAACTTAGAGTTTGGATATGGGGGTTTGACACCAAACTTAGAGTTTGGTTGTGGCCTCCCAACACCAAACTTAGAGTTTGACTGTGGGGGCTTTGGTTGACTCTGCTTTGAGAGAAGCTTTTTCTGCTTCCTCTCCATGGATGCAGAGAGAGATCCTTGAGTTGTAAACACAAGGTTGTCCTCATTTAATTGAAGGATCAATTCTCCTCTGTCCACATCAATCACAGCTCTTGCTATGGCTAGGAAAGGTCTTCCTAGGATGATGGATTCATCCTCTTCCTTTCCAGTATCCAGAACTATGAAATCAGCAGGGACGTAAAGGCCTTCAACCTTTACTAACACGTCCTCTACTTGTCCATAAGCCTATTTTCTTGAATTATCTGCCATCTCTAATGAGATTTTAGCAGCTTGTACCCCATAGATTCCCAGTTTCTCTATTACAGAGAGGGGCATGAGGTTTATTCCTGAACCAAGGCCACACAGAGCCTTAAAGATTATGGTGCCTATGGTACAAGGTATTATGAACTTTCCAGGATCCTGTCTCTTCTGAGGCAATGTCAGTTGATCCAGATCACTTAGTTCATTGGTGAACAAGGGAGGTTCATCTTCCCAAGTTTCAATACCAAATAATTTGGCATTCAACTTCATGATTGCACCAAAAAAACTTGGCAGTTTGCTCTTCAGTAACATCCTCATTCTCTTCAGAAGAGGAATACTCATCAGAGCTCATGAATGGCATAAGGAAGTTCAATGGAATCTCTATGGTCTCTAGATGAGTCTCAGATTCCTTTGGTTCCTCAGAGGAAAACTCCTTATTGATCACTGAACGTCCCAGGAGGTCTTCCCCCTTGGGATTCACGTCCTCTCCTTCCCTTACAGGTTCGGCCATGGTGCTTATGTCAATGGCCTTGCACTCTCCTTTTGGATTCTCTTCTGTATTGCTTGGGAGAGTACTAGGAGGAATTTCAGTGATCCTTTTACTCAGCTGGCCCACTTGTGCTTCCAAATTTCTAATGGAAGACCTTGTTTCATTCATGAAACTTACAGTGGCCTTGGATAGATCAGAAACTAAGTTTGCTAAATTAGAAGTATTTTGTTCAGAGTTCTCTGTCTGTTGCTGAGTGGATGATGGAAAAGGTTTATTATTGTTAAACCTGTTTCTTCCACCATTATTAAAGCCTTGTTGAGGCTTTTGATCCTTCCATGAGAGATTTGGGTGATTTCTCCATGATGGATTATAGGTGTTTCCATAAGGTTCACCCATGTAATTTACCTTTGCTATTGCAGGGTTCTCAGCATCATAAGCTTCTTCTTCAAGAGAAGCCTCTTGAGTACTGTTGGATGCAGCTTGCATTCCATTCAGACTTTGAGAAATCATATTGACTTGCTGAGTCAATATTTTGTTCTGAGCCAATATGACATTCAGAGTATCAATTTCAAGAACTCCATTCTTCATAGGCGTCCCATTACTCACAGGATTCCTCTCAGAAGTGTACATGAACTGGTTATTAGCAGCCATGTCAATGAGTTCTTGAGCTTCTGCAGGCGTTTTCTTTAGGTGAATGGATCCACCTGCAGAAGTATCCAATGACATCTTTGATAGCTCAGATAAACCATCATAGAATATATCCAGGATGGTCCATTCTGAAAGCATGTCAGAAGGACACTTTTTGGTCAGCTGTTTGTATCTTTCCCAAGCTTCATAGAGGGATTCACCTTCTTTCTGTCTGAAGGTTTGAACATCAGCTCTAAGCTTGCTCAGCTTTTGAGGAGGAAAGAACTTGGCTATGAAAGCCGTGATCAGCTTATCCCAAGAGTTCAGGCTGTCTTTTGGTTGAGAGTCCAACCATATTCTAGCTCTGTCTCTTATAGCAAAAGGGAAAAGCATGAGCCTGTAGACTTCAGGATCTACTCCATTAGTCTTAACAGTATCACAGATCTGCAAGAATTCAGTTAAGAACTGAAAAGGATCTTCAGATGGAAGTCCATGAAACTTGCAGTTCTGCTGCATCAGAGAAACTAGCTGAGGTTTCAGCTCAAAATTGTTTGCTCCAATGGTAGGAATGGAGATGCTTCTTCCATGTAAATTAGAATTAGGTGCAGTAAATTCACCAAGCATTCTCCTTGCATTATTGTTGTTGGGTTCGGCTGCCATCTCCTTTACTTGTTCAAAATTTTCAATAAGGTTGTCTCTAGATTGTTGTAATTTAGCTTCTCTTAGTTTTCTCTTCAGAGTCCTTTCAGGTTCTGGATCAGCTTTAACAAGAATGCCTTTTTCTTTGTTCCTGCTCATAAAAAAGAGAACAGAACAAGAAAAGAAGAGGAATCCTCTATGTCACAGTAAAGAGGTTCCTTATTATTAGTAGAAGAAGAGAAAATCTGAACTCAGAGAGAGAGGGTTCGGATTTTTGGGGAGTGATGGAGAGATGTTAGTAGATGAATAAATAAAATAGAAGGAGATGAGAGAGAAAGATGATTTTTGAAAATAATTTTTGAAAAAGAGTTAGTGATTTTCGAAAATTTTTTAAAATCAAAGATTAAAATAATTAGTTAATTAAAAAGAATTTTTGAAAAAGAGGGAGATATTTTCGAAAATTAGAGAGAGAGAGTTAGTTAGGTGGTTTTGAAAAAGATAAGAAACAAACAAAAAGTTAGTTAGTTAGTTGAAACAAATTTTGAAAATCAATTTTGAAAAGATAAGAAGCTAAGAGGTTAGAAAAGATATTTTTGAAATCAAATTTTTGAAAAAAGATAAGATAAGAAGATGTTTTTGAAAAGATATGATAGAAATTAGTTTTTGAAAAAGATTTGATTTTTAAAATCTCAATTAATGACTTGATTCACAAGAAATCACAAGATATGATTCTAGAACTTAAAGTTTGAATCTTTCTTAACAAGTAAGTAACAAACTTGAAATTTTTGAATCAAAACATTAATTGGTGATGCTATTTTCGAAAATTATGTAGTAAAATTAAGAAAAAGATTTTCGAAAAGTATTTTTTTTGGAATTTTCGAAAATAGATACGAAAAAAGATTTGATTTTTTTTTTGAAAAAGATTTTGAAAAAGATAAGATTTTCAAATTGAAAATTTGATTTGACTCATAAGAAACAACTTGATTTTTTTAAAAATTTTTGAAAAAGTCAAATCTAATTTTCGAATTTGATGAGAGAAAAAGGGAAAGATATTTTTTTATTTTTAAATTTTTATGATGAGAGAGAAAAAAATTAAAACATCATTTTCATGTTTTTCTCTTTTATTTTTGAATCAAAACAGGGAATGCATGCAAGAACACTATGAATGTCAAGATGAATACCAAGAACACTTTGAATGTCAAGATGAACATCAAGAATTATTTTTGAAAAATTTTTAATGCAAGAAAAACATGCAAGACACCAAACTTAGAATTCTTTAATGCTTAGACACTAAGAATTCAAGAATGCATATGAAAAATAAGAAAAGACACAAAACATGCAAATGCAAAGATCAAACAAGAAGACTTACCAAGAACAACTTGAAGATCATGAAGAACACTATGAATGCATGAGAGTTTTCGAAAAATGCAAGATGAGTATGCAATTGACACCAAACTTATAACATGACTCAAGACTCAAACAAGAAACACAAAAATATTTTTGATTTTTATGATTTTATGATTTTTTTGTATTTTCGTTTAATTTTTTCGAAAATCATTTTGAAAAAGAAAAATAAGGATTCCAAAATTTTTAATATGAATTCCAGGAATCTTATGCTCTTTAGTCTAAAGCTCCAATCAAAGGGTCAGGCATGGCTTAATAGCCAGCCAAGCTTTAGTATGTACTCAGACATGACATGTCTAACATGCCCTACAGTCGTGGCTTTACAGCCAACCAGGCTTCAACAGGCTTCATGAAACACTAGAATTCATTCTTAAAAATTCTGAAAAAAAATATATTTTTGAAAACATTTTTTTTTCGAAAACAAAGGAGAAAATTTTGAAAGATTTTTGAAAATTTTTTTTTTTGAAAAGAAAACAAAAAGAAAATTACCTAATCTGAGCAACAAGATAAACCGTTAGTTGTCCAAACTCGAACAATCCCCGGCAACGGCGCCAAAAACTTGGTGCGCAGAAATTGTGATTACACTTTGATTATGTAAAATTCATCGCTCTTTCTTTCCCTGGTAATGGCGCCAAAAACATGATGCCAATACCATGGTTCACAACTTCGCACAACTAACCAGCAAGTGCACTGGGTCGTCCAAGTAATACCTTACGTGAGCAAGGGTCGAATCCCACGGAGATTGTTGGTATGAAGCAAGCTATGGTCACCTTGTAAATCTCAGTCAGGCAGATATAAAATAGTAATGGGGTTTTCGAAATTAATTAATAAAAGAAGGATAGAAATACTTATGTAAATCATTGGTGAGAATTTCAGATAAGCGTATGGAGATACAATCGTTCCTCTGAACCTCTGCTTTCCTGCTGTCTTCATCCAATCAGTCTTACTCCTCTCTATGGCTGGCTTTATGTAAGGATGTCACCGGTGCCAATGGCTACTTTCGATCTCTCTCGGAAAAATGGTCCAAATGCTCTGTCACAGCACGGCTAATCGTTTGGAGGCATCACCCTTGTCGTTGGTTTTATCCTATTCCTCTCTGTGAAAAATGGTCCGATGCGCTGTCACTGCATGGCTAATCATCTTGGAGGTTCTCGATCATACTGGAATAGGATTTACTATCCTTTTGCGTCTGTCACTACGCCCAGCACTCGCGAGTTTGGAGTTCGTCACAGTCATTCAATCCCGGAGTCCTACTCGGAATACCACGGACAAGGTTTAGACTTTCCGGACTCTCATGAATGCCGCCATCAATCTAGCTTATACCACGAAGATTCTGATTAAGAGATCTAAGAGATACTCATTCAATCTAATGTAGAACGGAAGTGGTTGTCAGGCACGCGTTCATAGGGAATGATGATGATTGTCACGTTCATCACATTCAGGTTGAAGTGCGAATAAATATCTTAGAAGCAAAATAAGATGAATTGAATAGAAATCAGTAGTACTTTGCATTAATCTTTGAGGAACAGCAGAGCTCCACACCTTAATCTATGGAGTGTAGAAACTCTACCGTTAAAAATACATAAGTGAAAGGTCCAGGCATGGCCGAATGGCCAGCCCCTCTGATCTAAGAACCAGGCGTCCAAAGATATCTAATACAATAGTAAAAAGTCCTATTTATAATAAACTAGCTACTAGGGTTTACAGAAGTAAGTAATTGATGCATAAATCCACTTCCGGGGCCCACTTGGTGTGTGCTTGGGCTGAGCTTGAGTGTTGCACGTGTAGAGGTCCTTCTTGGAGTTGAACGCCAACTTTTGTGTCAGTTTGGGCGTTGAACTCCACTTTGCAACTTGTTTCTAGCGCTGGACACCAGAATTGGGCAGAGAGCTGGCGTTGAACGCCAGTTTGTGTCATCTAAACTTGGTCAAAGTATGGACTATTATACATTGCTGGAAAGCCCTGGATGTCGACTTTCCAACGCAATTGGAAGCGCACCATTTCGAGTTCTGTAGCTCCAAAAAATCGACTTTGAGTGCAGAGAGGTCAGAATCCAACAGCATCAGCAGTCCTTCTTCAACCTCTGAATCTGATTTTTGCTCAAGTCCCTCAATTTCAGCCAGAAAATCCCTGAAATCATAGAAAAACACACAAACTCATAGTAAAGTCCAGAAATGTGAATTTAACATAAAAACTAATGAAAACATCCCTAAAAGTAACTAGATTCTACTAAAAACATACTAAAAACAATGCCAAAAAGCGTATAAATTATCCGCTCATCAATGCCCCTTCGGGGGAACTGGCGACAACCATGCCAGAATAATGCAAGAACTGTGCCACAGGATACAAGACCTGGAACGCTGGCTAGCAGACAGGGAACACGACCAGCACACCCCAGAACAAAGCCACTCCCGCTCTCACTCTAGGAGCCACTCCAGACGCACGCCCAGCCCCCAGGCCGAATTTGAGAGCACTGGTGAAAGAGGAGGCACTTGAAGACGCCATGACCTTGTCATCTACGCCAGACAAGAAGGGCAGTACACTACAGGTCGGGGAACCGAAGACGCTCGTCGGGAGGACGACGAAGGAAGAACGAGGAGAACACGGGGACCCGTGATAATGGGAGCGACCCCATTTCATCGTTCCATACTCGAGGTCCGGCTGCCAAAACACCTTGACAAGCCAACGAACATGAGGTACGACGGAACGCAAGACCCGCTGGAACACGTCACGGCCTTTGCGGCCAGAATGAACCTTGAGGGAGTGGGAGACGAGGTAAGGTGCCGCGCCTTCCCGGTCACCCTGGCGGGGCCTGCAATACGGTGGTTCAATAACCTCCCGCAGGGATCGGTGACCGGCTTCGCAGACATCAGCCATGCCTTCTTAGGCCAATTCACGACTAGGATTGCAAAGGTGAAGCACCCAATCAACCTGCTCGGGGTGACCCAGCGACCCGACGAGTTGACTAGGAAATACCTAGACAGATTCAACGATGAGTGCCTGGAAATCGACGGGCTGACGGACTCAGTCGCGAGTTTGTGCCTGACGAACGGACTCCTGAACGAGGACTTCAGAAAGCACCTTACCACGAAACCAGTGTAGAGTATGCAGGAAATCCAATGTGTGGCCAAGGAGTACATCAACGACGAAGAAGTGAGCCGAGTCGTGGCTGCCAACAAACGGCAGCCCTCTCACAACCAAGACCGGCACCACAGAAGCGGAGAAGGACAAAAGGAACACGCCAGAGACGGCGGCCCGAGCAAGGCTCCCAGACCATTTCCTCGTGTCGGAAAGTTCACCAACCCTCACCGCGCCGATCATGGAAGTTTATCAACAAATTGCCGAAAAGGGGATCTTGTCGAAGCCCCGACCACTGAAGGAACGAACAGGGGAAAACCGAAGCCTCTACTGTGACTATCACAAGGGCTATGGGCATAAAACCCAAGACTGCTTCGATCTAAAGGACGCACTGGAGCAGGCCATCAGGGATGGAAAGCTAGCCGCATTTTCCCACCTCATAAGGTAGCCGAGGCGACGGAATCGCGCCCACGACGGTGAGGATAGGACTCGGGCACCGAAGCGACGCCAAGAACCGGAGGACGACGACCAGGGCCTCACCATAGTGAACGTGGTAACCGCTAGGAATGCAGCACCTAGGTCAAAGTCGGCACACAAGAAAGACGCCAAAGTTCTGGTGGTCTCCTCATCCTTTACGCGAAGCACTAGGAAGCTCCCACCCATTTCGTTCGGCCCTGGAAGATTAGTGGTTCGACGAGATCGGAGAGAGTCCTCCCATGGTCATAACGGCCAGAGTAGGAACCGGTCTCGTCAAACGAATCCTTGTAGATACGGGGGCGGACTCGAACATCATGTTCCGCAATGTGTTCAATGCTTTGGGCCTAAGGGACGCCGACCTACAGACGCACCAGCACGATGTCGTAGGGCTTGGTGACCATTTCATCAAGCCAGATGGCATAATCACCCTGCCGATCTCACTGGGACAAGGATAGGGGAGGAGAACGGTAATGGCCGAATTTGTGATCCTACGGGACTCCACCGCCTACAACATCATCCTGGGGAGAAAGACAATCAACGACCTAGGAGGAGTCATCAGCACGAGGATGTTAGTAATGAAGTTCATAACTGAAGAAGGGTTAGTAGGATCTGTGAGAGGAGACCTGGAAATGGTAGTTGCTTACGACAACGCCAGTCTCTCGTTAAGGAAAAAGTCTAAAGAGGCATCGAGAATATTTCTCGCCGACCTGGACGCCAGAGTCGATGACAAACCAAGACCCGAACCCGAAGGGGACCTGGAGAAGTTTAGGTTCGGGAACTCAGAGGAAAAATTCACGTTCGTGAATAAGAACCTCCCCCATGAGTTAAAAGAACCTTTGATGGAAATGATCAGAGCTAATGGCGATTTGTTTGCCTGGACACCCGCCGACATGCCGGGCATAAACTCCAGTCTCATGTCGCACCACCTAGCCGTCAGACCGAAAGCCAAACCAGTGGCCCAAAGAAGGAGAAAAATGTCTCAGGAAAGAGCAGAGGAAGTGGCCAAACAGACGGCCGGCCTCCTTGAAGTGGGGTTCATCCGGGAGCTGGACTATTCGACCTGGCTATCAAACATGGTCCTGGTAAAAAAGCACAATGGGAAATGGAGAATGTGTCTGGACTACTCCGATCTCAATAAAGCATGCCCTAAGGACTGTACCCCCTTCCCAACATCGACGCACTCGTCGACGCGGCTACAGGATACCGGTATCTGAGTTTCATGGATGCCTACTCCGGCTACAATCAGATACCGATACACCGGCCAGACGAGGATAAAACGACGTTCATAACACCAGGGGGGACCTACTGCTACAGAGCGATGCCGTTTGGCCTAAAGAACACGGGGGCAACGTACCAGAGACTGATGAACAAAATATTCAGCAACCTCACCGGAAAAACGGTGGAAGTTTATGTGGATGATATCCTCGCAAAAACCACCCGCCCTGACGATCTCATAAGCGACCTGGAGAACGTGTTCGCATCCCTCCGACAACACGGCATGAGGCTCAACCCGCTTAAGTGCGCCTTTTCCATGGAGGCCGGAAAGTTCTTGGGATTCATGATAACCCAGAGGGGAGTGGAGGCCAACCCTGAAAAGTGCCAAGCAATACTCCAGATGAGGAGTCCGGGCTGCATCAAAGACGTTTAGCGGCTGACGGGAAGGCTCACAGCGTTGTCCCGATTCCTCGGTGCGTCGGCAGCAAAGGCCCAACCCTTTTTCTCTTTGATGAAGAAGGAAATAGAATTCGAGTGGACCCCTGCGTGCGAAGAAGCCTTCAACCACTTCAAAGAGATTCTAGCAGCACCCCCAGTGCTCGGGAAGCCGAAATTCGGAGAGCCACTCTATCTATACCTAGCCATCACAGAGGGGGCGCTCGCAGCGGTGTTGGTACGGGAAGAAGGGAAGGCCCAGCAACCGATCTACTTTGTGAGTAGAGCACTGCAAAGGGCAGAACTCAGATACAGCAAGCTGGAGAAGCTGGCGCTGGCACTTCTGGTCTCCTCTCGCCGATTGCGACAATACTTCCAGAGTCACCAGGTGGTCGTGAGAACGGACCAGGGGATTCGTCAGGTGCTCCAAAAGCCTGATCTAGCGGGAAGAATGATGGCCTGAGCCATCGAACTATCCCAATACGACCTAGGCTACGAGCCCCGACACGCGATTAAGGCGCAAGCAATGGCAGACTTCTTGGTGGAAGTAACTGGGAATCCAACCGAGGACACGGACACACGGTGGAAGCTCCATGTAGACAGAGCCTCCAACCAGACATCCCGGGGCGCCGGGATCATTTTAGAAAGTCTGGCCGGAGTCATCTATGAACAATCGGTTAAGTTTGAGTTTCCCGTGTCGAACAACCAAGCAGAATACGAAGCCCTCCTAGGGGGTTTGGTTCTAGCTCAGGAAGTCGGGGCCAAGAGGCTGGAAGTATGCAGTGACTCGCAAGTCGTCACTTCGCAAGTGAATGGAAGCTACCAAGCCAGAGACTCATTACTACAGAAATACTTAGAGAGGGTCAAAGAGCTGAGCAAACAATTTGAAGAGGTCATGGTCCAACACGTTCCAAGGGAGAGGAACACACGGGCAGACCTCCTATCCAAGCTGGCGAGCACAAAACCCGGAACCGGCAACCGCTCCCTCATCCAAGGCATCACGAAAGAGCCAGCAGTTGCCCTCCACCTAACTAAATTAGCCCCTTCTTGGATGGACTCCATCGCTGACTTCTTGCAAAACGGCAAACTCCCCCAGGACGAAAAGGAAGCCAAAGCGGTAAGAAGGGAGGCCGCCAAATATACGATCATACAGGATCAGCTATTCAAAAAGGGACTCAGCCAACCTTTGCTGAAGTGTCTGCACCCCGACCAGACGGACTACGTTCTCAGAGAAGTCCATGAGGGGTACTGTGGCCACCATATCCTGGGCAAGGCCCTAGCAAGGAAGCTCATCCGAGATGGATACAACTGGCCGACAATGATGAATGACTCCAAGGAGTTCGTAAGGAAATGCGCGAAGTGTCAACAAAACGCCAACTTCCATAGAGCGCCAGCCTCCGAGCTGAGTTTACTAACGTCCACTCGACCTTTCGTACAGTGGGGAGTCGACCTCTTGGGACCCTTCCCAGTTGGCCCGGGGCAGGTCAAATACCTCATAGTTGCCATCGACTACTACACCAAATGGATAGAGGCTGAACCGCTCGCCAGCATATCCTCATCCAATTGTAGGAAGTTCATGTGGAGGTAGGTGATAACCCGTTTCGGCTTCCCGGAGATCGTCATCTCAGATAACGGGACGCAATTCACTGACAAGAAGTTCACAGAGTTTCTCACCGGCTTGGAGATAAAACAGAAGTTCTCCTCAGTTGAACACCCCCAAACAAACGGACAAGTGGAATCTGCAAATAAGATCATCTTACTGGGTCTTAAAAAGCATTTAGATAGCAAAAAAGGCGCGTGGGCTGACGAGCTTGCCTCGGTTCTTTGGTCCTATCGAACAACCGAGCAAAGCTCCACCGGGAAAACCCCCTTCCGCTTAACATACGGGGTTGAAGCAGTGATACCCGTGGAGATCGGAGAGCCAAGTCCGCGGCTACTCCTTGCAGGAGTAGAAGAAGCAGTGGACAAAGACCTGGTAGACGAGGTCAGAGAGATGGCCCACTTGTCAGAAGTAGCGCTGAAACAGAGGATAGCCCTGCAATATAACACCAAGGTCCTCAGAAGGGAATTTGAGGAAAGAGACCTCGTCCTGCGACGAAACGACATCGGACCACCGTCCCCAGGAGAAGGAAAGCTGGCGCAAACTGGGAAGGCTCCTACAGAGTCAAAGAAGTGTTTGGCAAAGGCCCCTACAAGCTGGAAAGACTCGACGGCAAAGAAATCCCGAGAACATGGAATGCAGGTAACCTAAGAAGATTATACTCGTAGCTTGGGCACACTAGCCAAGCGGCCCGGCGAGTTAGATAGGTGTTTAATTTTATCAAATGTTAATTTCCAATGATTTACTTTCATTAAACGCCTACCGTGTTCATAGAACTGTCTAGCTAACGACTACTTTTTACTTGTCTAAATTCTCCTATCTATTATTCCCTAATATGTATCCCACACCATCGCGTTCTTCAACGGCAACCCGGGACTGATCACCCCAGGAGCCAACCGAATCATAGCCATAACAAACGGCCGCGATAATAAGACCAAGACGGTTTCAACCAAGTTACCAACACAAACGGCAAAACGGACACAAGCGATAAGTCCACGCCGAAAAAACGGTAACGAAATAAAATGCTACCAAACAAGATAAAGGCGATAATCATAAAGCTGACCAGGCGACCACTAAAGTATAAAAGTTAACGATTTCAACAAGTATTCTACAGGGAAACATAAAAAGCGCAAGTTACAAGAGTTCACTTCCGGGGCATGTCGACAATCTTGCCGTCCTGGATTGTTTTGAAGACTCCAATAGCCGACATATCGAATTCTGGGACCACGATCTTCACCTGGGCCTTGAGAGCCTCTTCGGTCATAAAGATCGCGTTCTTTCCCTGTTCCCTTACCGCCTTATATTTCCTTTTCAACTCTTCCGCCTCGGCTCGCGCAGCCTCAACCGACGACACGGCCGCATCACGCTCCTTCTCCACAGCGACCACTCGACCTTGCGCGGCGTTAAACTGGCTCTCTAGAGTCATCTCTCGCTCGGTTAGACGGGAGACGGTGGCGTCGGAGGCATTCATTTTTTCCTCAAAGGACGCAGCTTTCTCCTCGGCATCCTTGCGCCCCCTCTCCGCCGCGGTCAGTTGTTCCTGAAGCTTTTCAACCTGGACCTTGAATTCGTTGTTGGCCTGGACAGCAGTATCGAGCTTCCTTCACAACGCCTGCATGCCCGACAACTCGAACTCAGCCTTCCGGGCTATCACCGCTCTGCGGAGAAGGGTGCGGTACATCCACCTTGCCTGCCCCGCGAGCTCGGTACTAAGGAAGTGA
Organism: Arachis ipaensis; assembly: GCF_059453495.1. Classification (NCBI taxonomy): domain Eukaryota; kingdom Viridiplantae; phylum Streptophyta; class Magnoliopsida; order Fabales; family Fabaceae; genus Arachis; species Arachis ipaensis. Next base: position 134,393,977 of record NC_142435.1, on the reverse strand, counting down.
TCCTCCGTACCGGGAATCAGCTGATTATCAATAAAGGCCCCAGCATTGAAGTTCCTCTCCATCACGGTGAGAGCTCCTTCCGGGCTGGAGGATGCCCTTTGTCTCTTGGGAGTAGGGACAAGCTTAAAATCGTCATACTCCCGATGAGTAGAGGACGACTGCCCAATACCGGCCGTCTCATCGGGAACGGGAGAAGCCTGCCTCTCGGCAGAATTCTTGTCGGACATCTCGACGTCCCGGGGGGAAGGTACGGCTTGATTCTCCTTCTCCCCGGTAGGGCCTTCCGGCTTCCCGGCATCCTTCTCATCAGCCTTCTCCTTATCGCTATCCTTTTTATATTTTATATTTATCTTACTATATTTATCTTAATAAATAATCTTATTTATATATTATTATATTTAATATTTAGTTTAGAATATTTAATGCATATTTCATTTAAATGTATATTTAATGTAATTAAATGTTTGTTGTCTACATCAGTCCATCCAATAAAACTGAAAATTTAGAATAATATTCTATATATCTATTATATAAATATATTAGGCTATAGTAATAGTCAATCCAAAAATTCCATTATATCCCTTCTAAAAAAATCGTTCTTGACCCAGCCCCTTGTTGTTTGAAGAAAACCTCCACTTCAATTGGTATTTTTTCACGAAAAGCAAACATGAGATAATAAATCCAGTCTTTCACTAAGATTTCGAATAGCTGTCCCTCATTATGGATTGTATTAGTTTTTTTAGTGGGTATTCTTAATTCTATCATCTCTTGAAGCTATTTGTTATAGATCGAAAAATGAACTGAAATCGTCCATAGGTCAAATCGGATATGTTATTATTAGAATAATTGTTGGAGACTCAAATGGTGGATATGCAAGCATGATAACTTATATGCTCAAGAAGGTCTTGACTAAATTTTCGAGCCCGGTTACCAAAGCAGACATCTCCACTACAACAGAGAAATAAATACGTTAGTCGTGAAGTCGGGAAGAGCAAATTAAATAATAAACAATGCAAAAGTACAAGACAAAACAGCTCACAAATATAACTCCTGGCGGACTCCCGTTCACCCATAAGGAGGTGGGGGTTCACGGGGTTCTTTCCAAAAAGAGCAAATAACACATCGGCAATCCTCTTATTTACAAGGGACATTCCCTTATAGGTCACCTTAATGAAAGAATTAGACCCCGCCTCGAAGCTCCAATACGTCGGGATGAGGCGTTCCCCCTCTAACGACAACCAAAAGGGATGGCGACCTTTAACGGGATGAACTTTGAAGAATTTGTCCTTGAACCCATGATAGGAGTCCTCGAACAGGCCAAATACCCTCCGACCTTGGGCAGACCGGAAGGACAGGAACCCTTTCCTTGCCTTCCCTTGTCTAGAGGAGTTGGTAAGGTTGAAGAAGAAGAGGAAGACATCCACCGACACCGGCAGCTCGAGATATTCACAAACCATCTCGAAACAGCGGATAGAAGCCCAGCTATTCGGATGGAGCTGTGACGGCGACACGAATATCCGATTAAGAAGCGACATCTGAAAATCGGAAAACGGTATGCGAACGCCAACCTGGGTGAACATGGCTTTGTAAAACCAAATCCAGTCGGTAACCCGGGGAGAGCGGAAATTAATCTCATACAACCGCTCATTGGGGACAGGAACGAAGGTCTCGTAATTGGCCTCCTCGTCTATCTCTCCGCACAGATACCCGGCTTGCCGAAACTCCGTCAACTCCTCCAGATCCATCTGATTCGGCGAGTCCTTCACATCTGAGGTCACCCAAGCATAGGGGTCATAGTTTGCGGCGGAAACAGAAGCCCGGGAGACGACACGAGGCATACCTACAGTGGGGGTACCACTCCATTAGTCTATGACCCAGAAACTATGTCCATCATATTCAACAGTTAAGATCAAGCATGGCTAAAGCTATACCTATCACGCAAGCCACCTAAAAACCTACCCTGGAATGGTACCCCTCCCCTAACACATCTACTTAGCACTAAAAAGTCATCTAGCAACAAAAATCAAACAAGACAGCAAGAACGCAAAGCAAATACAAACAACAAGCGTACAACAACGAAGCAGAAAAGAGAGAGGACCAAAGGTTACCTGAAGCGATTGCGAAAACGGAGAGGGAAGAAGGAAAAATGCACGGAGATGCTAGGATGAAGCTCTGGGATGCTCTGGGATTTTCTGGGTGAAGAAGAATGAGATGGTAGGAGCGAGAGTGGAAAAAGGAAAAATTGAAACAAACTGTTTAAAACTGCCACCCAGGAAGCGCGAAAGACTTGGGGGCAAAATAGTCTTTGTGTACAGGGTTTTGCAACCCATTATGAGCATTTAATGCTCAGCGCGAAGAACGAAGCGACGAACGATTGCCCCAACAACCAAGAGACACGCGCGCAGGGGGCACGTCCCTCCCACGGGCGGCCGACCTAACGACGACGCATGGAACAAGAAATAACATGCCACTGATAGCTCTCACGACTATTACTGGCGCGTGGGGGGGGGCACTGTTGGGGCCTGGCCCAAACCCTCTACGGGTTGGCCCGACCCAAGCGCCACCCGACCCTAACGGTCAGGGGTAAGGCACTCCACAGCCGACCCGGACGCGTGTCCCCGACAGCTCATTTACAGTTGTGAGGAGAACGCCTCAGAGAAAGTGGGTCTGTCCTTGCAGGGCCCACCTCTAACACAGTATATAAGGGGAAGGTTTTTACCCTTCCCCCAAGGTACGTTACATGACTCTACCCCCTTTTTCGCCTGCACACTTCATTGACTTGTGCGTCGGAGTGTCTTTGCAGGTGACACCTCCCTTTCACACCTGAAGAGCTCGGAACCTCGCCTACTCCAACCCGGAGACGTACGACCAGACAACCTCCCCTTTTGTTGATCAGGATACTCACCCGATTAGTCCGGTACCCGACTTACCGAACATATATATATATATATAAAATTGGAATATGGTTTTTGAGCTAAGAACACACAACCCGTGAGTTTTTTAGCTTAATTATATGGTTACATTATTTAATCATAATATTTTATTCTTATGTGTTTTCTTCATTATGATTGTAATCTTTGTTTTGTTCCATTCTATATGTCTATTATTTAGTGTATGTTCATGCTTATATATGATTGAGGCCATCATTTGATATTAGCTCACTTATCCCAAATAGCCTACCATTCTAATTACCTTTGTTTGCCACTTTGAGCCTTTTAATCCCCATTTGTTCTTTATATTACCACATCACTAGACTTAAGCGAAAAAAAAACAATTAATTACCCCAATTGAATCTTTGGTTAGCTCAAGATAGAGATTGTGTATCGATTAAGTGTGGAAAATTGTGGAAACCTGGGTTAATGGGAATGTGTTATGTTTCTACTCTATTTGAATATTGGGAATTTGGGTGCCTACTCATATGAGACCAGAAAAACCATGTGCATTGATATGTTATGTTTGATTTCATGTTTAAAAAAAATTATTATTACAATATAACTAATAAATAAATTGGGAAAAAAATTACCCCGATGTCAAGTTTAATAAAAGATCAATGCATATGTGGTGAAATTAAGGAAAATTTAGTATATGAGTATGTGAAATACACAAAAGTGAGATTATGGGTAGCTAGGCATGATTTTAAATTATATAGAGTGTGTGTGTGTTAGGTGAGAACTTAGGTTAGTCAAAGATTCAATTTACAGCTCACTTGGCCATATATATATACCCTCATCCTTACCTTAGCCCCATTACAACCTTGAAAAGCCCTCATGATATTTGCATTTGTACACTTAATATTTGTTTATTGGTTAGATGAAGAACAAAGTTTTAGAAAGCATGACTAGAGAAGAGTAGAGTGGTTTAACCCCAAACACTTGAGTGATTAGAGTGCATATACAAATCCTGTGAGGGTTCAATAGCTAATTTCATATGTCCATATTTGATCATTGCTTGTCTTGCAAGTTTGTGAACTCTTTTGATTAACTCAACTCAATTGTGAATGTGTTTTGATATGATTTAGCCCTTGATTGTGCATATATGATTTCTTGGAAATTTGACTCAATTTGACCATATATATATAGTAATTAGAATAGCATAATACATGTAGATAGCTCACATCTAAATAGGTTGCATTGCATAAGTTCCACCATTCTGCCTTCACTCTTTTGGTTCTCTTGAGTTTAGCATGAGGACATGCTAATGTTTAAGTGTGGGGAGATTGATAAACCACTATTTTATGGTTTATCTTGTACTAAATTGAATGGTTTTTATCAATTCTTTGCACACTTATTCATATAATTTGTATGGTTTTACAAATCCTTTCTAATTCTATGATATAGTTGAAAACATATTTTCTGGGCCTTTAAACTATCAATTTTAATTACCCTTTATTACCATTCAATGCCGTGATCTATGTGTCAAGTATTTTCAGGCTTTATAGGGCAGGAATGGTTTAGAGGATGGAAAGAAAATTTGCAAAAATGGAAGGAGCACAAGAAAATGAAGTTTTGAGAAGTTGGCAGCGACACGTACGCATGAGCGACGCGTACGCGTGACTAGCGCAGAAGACAAGCGATGCGTACACGTGATCTACGCGTACGCATGACATACGCCACGTGCAAAAATTACAGAAAACGCTGGGAGCGATTTTTGGGCTCCTTTTTTGCCCAATTCCAAGCCCGAGAACACAAAATAGAGGCTGCAGAGTGGGGGAAATCATTCATTCATTCACACAAAACTTTCATTCACATAATTTTAGGTTTGAGATGTAGTTTTCTAGAGAGAGACTCCCCTCTCTAGGTTTTAGGATTTTAGGTTTAGCTTTTCTTAATCTCAGATTTCTACTTTGCTTTAATTTAGTTTTCTCTTTTACTTTTATTTGTCTTAGCATTCTAGTTTATTTATTTACCTTATTGATTACTTTGTGTTGCTACTTTAGTTTATGAATTCTCATGTTAGATTTTATTTTTCATTTAATGCAATTTGAGGTATTTCATATTTATTGCTTCTCCTATTATTTGTTAGTCATTGATGTTTGCAATTGGTAGTTTAGATTTAATATTCCTTGCTAGTTTTCTATGTTTTTATGTTATGCCTTCCAAGTGTTCGATAGAATGCTTGATTGGATTTTAGTGTAGATTTCTCTCCTCTTGGCTTTGGTTGAGTAATTGGAGACTCTTGAGTTATCAAACTCCTTTGTTGATTAATAATTGAAAGTTGCTAGTTGATTTGGATCCCTCTAAAACTAGTCTTTCCTTAGGAGTTGACTAGGACTTGAGGAATCAAATTGATTCATCCACTTGACTTTCCTTCATAATTAGAGGTTAACTAAGCGGGAGCAATGGACAATTGATGTCACAATTGATAAGGATAACTAGGATAGGATTTATAGTTCTCATATATTGCCAAGAGCCTTTCTTAACTATTAGTTTAATTCTTGCAATTCACTTTCTTGTTCGTTATTCAAACCCCAAAAGATTCTTTTCCATAACCAATAATAACTACACCTCCCTGCAATTCCTTGAGAGACGACTCGAGGTTTAAATACTTCGGTTTAATTTTACTGGGTTTGTTTTGGTGACAACCAAATTTTTGTATGAAAGGATTATTGTTGGTTTAGAAACTATACTTGCAACGGAAATTTATTGTGAATTCTTTACTAGCAAAAATTTGTTCATCAGGGACAAAATAAATTTTTGGTCTCTACGTTAAAGACCAAAATCATACTTAATCCTAAATTAAACCAGCCAAACCACTGATTTTAATTGATCTAATTCGATTATGATAACTATGCGTATATTTACTTTATAATTTTTATAAGCTTTCGGGTACTATTTTAATAAATTTTTTAATAGAAAATTAATTTTAATACATTAATAATATATCAATGCATTAAAATTAAATTCTTATTCTTATTAATATGTGCATACAAATAATATAAGTGCATTAACTATTTGAATATATGATTAATATAGGAATTAACTATTTTGTATCCTTAACACACATAACAAAATTACTATTAATAAAAATTTTTAAATTTTTCGTAATAAATATAAAATAAATATTTAAAAACTTATTTTTTTATTTTTAATAAATATTTTTTTAATTTATAATCTTAACATGTGAATTTAGAGCAGAAAATAGTTAAACTCATAAAATATTTAAAAAAATTATTTGCCAACATTTCTATTCTTTAGACATTGAATAATATTTTATTTTTAAGTAATAGATCAAATAAATTCATGAAAAATTTTGGGATGGATTTATAGATTAAAAAAATAAATTCTTTAAAAATTGAAATAAATGTATAGATTTGTGAGAAAAAAGAAGTAAATTTCTAAAAAATTACAACGACAAACTTATAATTCGTCCGTAGAATGGGGTGAAAAATCTGAAAATGATGAATTGTATTTTACATTCTTTTTAAAAAAAATTCGATTATTATTAGATCTCTCAACCACTAAAAGGTAAGAGAAAAAAGTTCAATAAAAACCAGAGTTATATATATATATATATATATATATATATATATATATATATATATATATATATATATATATATATATATATATATCATGCAAGTTACCAAAAGGTTTTAACTCAAATCAATGTCTTAAATGCCTTTTTTAAGAAAAAGAGACATTCCTTAAAAATTCATCAATTGACCAACATTTATTTTATATATAATGAAATGTTGTGATTATAAAAAACTAAAAATTTTTAGTTTACTCCCTATTTTCAATCAAACTAATTTCTCATATGCAAAACGGTAAACTAAGCTCAATAATCCATGTTTTTACATATCACAACTAATAGACTAAAAGTGCAATTCAAGCTAAATATCTAAGATATATACAAGCCTAAAGTGCAAAATACAACCAAGTAAAAATAAACAGAAGTACAATAAAATAGAAATGTGCAAGTATTAAAAGAAGAATAAAATAAAATAAAATAAAACAAAATACAAGATAAAGCAAAATAGAACAGAAGTCTGAAATGGTTCACCAAAATATAATTCGCCGGAGACGGTGACCTCCCCACACTTAAATCACGGCATCGTCCTCGATGCGCTCAGTCAAGCTGAGCGTGAAGGATAATCGCCTACTGAAGGGTGTGTCGCTGGCTCTGTCGGCGGTGGCTGTGTAGGTGCCTGGGGCTCTACAGGCTGCTCAGGTTGAGTCTCCTCGTGTTGTGCCTACTGCTGGGTCTCCTCCTGCGCATCCTTCTCCTGCTCATCCTCCTCCTCCTCAGAGTGCTCCGAGGGTGTGTCAGGCTCAGAGGGGATGTCAGTACGCCCCAACGTCACAATCAGCTTCAGATGTGAATAGCGTCGCTATCAGACTGCTCATAACGCCGCTGATTGCGGTGCTCCATCTGATCAAGGCGCTCAAAGAGGCGGTGCACAAGATGATAGACTAGCTGAGAAGCGGATGATGGTGCTGCGGAAGCATGTGGTGCTGCAGGTGCTAAAGGTGCTACTGAGGATGTGGCCGCATTAGTAGAAGTAGTAGAAGTAGAAGTAGGTAGTCTGTGGCCTAGAGGTCCGAACTGCTTGCCGTGCGGAATAACCTTCTTGCAGTCAGCAATCGGTGGTCTCTCATCCTCTAGCTCCCAAGACACCTTAGCTCGACGAGCCATCTGGGTGATCAAATAGGGAAATGGCAGGGTGCCTCTAACATGAACTCTAGACATGTACTTTCTGATGAACCGTGGAAGGTAGAGGTCATTTCCTTCCATGACGCATATAATAAGAATGATCATGGCAGCTGGCACTTCTGACTCATGAGTACTAGACATAATATAATTACTCAGTATCTGTTGCCACAGTCTAGCCTCATCATTGAGATCAATAATCTTTAAACCCCATGGAGTTAACTTTGACTTTTCCATAGCCCACGAAACATCAAGATCAATGGCTATGGTACGCCGGACAGCATCCCAATCAAAACTCATGAATCTAATAGACTGATCGGCCTTCTGATACCCATCTGTATCATCTGTTTTAGGCTGGAAGTAGAGGTATTCTCTATTGCCTCCTCTGTGACTAAGATCTGCTTCCCCCTAAGTTGCGCTGCATCAAGGGTCGTCTTATAATAGTTACAATAGAACTCACGGACCCATGATGCATTTACCTCTGCCAGATCTCTCTCCAGAAATACCCAACCTCTCTGTTTGATCTGATCTTCAGTGTACTTCTTTAATTCGGTTGGTATTTTGAGTGTCCTTTCCAAGTAGAGGTGCCGTTTTTCCACAAAGATCGAAAACTTGAGTTCACAGTAAAGATTTGCAAATTTTGACTGGGTCATTAGCAGGCACAAGTTGATCAGCTTTTTCTTGATCAGTAAAGTTCTTTTCATGCCAAGATTCATCCGATAGAACATCCGATAGAGTAATAGATGACTGTCCTCTCTTCTTCTTAACGGAGCTGGCCGTAGCCTTGCCTTTTCCTTTCTTATCAGACATCCTGAAAAATAGAATTCTCAGGATACAGATTATCAACTAAAGCAGAGAAACAAAAAGGCAAACAATATGCAAGCATAACAAGCAGAAGATATGCAACAGATGAGTGAAAGCTAAAGCATGAAGTGAGTCATAAAGAGATAAATCCTTGGAATGAACGAAAGGTAGGATTCAAAGAAATCAATCAGAAATCACAATCCAAGAATTTATACAATGAAATCTAGAATGCTTGTTTGTTAAGAAACAACAAGTTTCATGCCTTGAAAGGAATTAAAAGAGTTAGTTTGAAAAAAAGAGTGAAAAATGAAAAAGAAAAGTGAGAAAGTCAATTTAGTTAAAAGTTAAAGAAGTAGGTTAGAATTAGTGGCATGGTAGTGTAGTTCCTAACTAAAAGAAGTTCAAAAGGTTTAAGAACAAGCAAGCTCACATTCAAGCATACAATGCAAGTCATTGATGATAAAACGTGTAATGAAAGAAGGATAAAAAGAATTAAAATCATCAATAATACATTTTAAATAGAAAGGGAACCAAAAGGAATGGAAATGCTAACCCATCATCTCATGAATTGGCTTTGGTTTAAACCAAATAAATCACAATTTAAAAGTACCAAAGTCAATTCATGAGTGAAAGTTGAGGAAAACAGTTTTCAAAAAAATTTGGGTAGCATTCCGGCAGTAAAATGGGTGTTCCCGAAATAAATAAACAGTAGTAGATCAGCAATTCAAGTCAAGCTCATATGAAGTTCAATATTTGTCAATTAGCATGAAGAACAAGAAAATTCATATGACTCAGGCATCATTAAGCAAAACAAAACAGCTGGCTAATTCCGAAACTCAATCAATCAATTCGAATTTCCTATGAATTCATTAACAATTAAAAGCAACAAAACCATATATAAATTCACAGGGAATAAGCAAATGAGCCAATAAGACAGCAATAAGAAAATATTCCATAACCAATCAAGCATATGCAGCATGCTTTCTGTGATCAATGAACAAAATAATGGCTGAAACCATGGCATTAATTCAGCAAAAATTGCTCAAAGAGAAGATATGCAATCAGCCTTCCTTCATTAAATTCAACAATCAATCATTAATAAGGAATATGGATTCAAAGAATTAAGCTCCACTGAATCAACAATGAAGATCAAATCGCAACAAGAATTCAACAGCAATAACAACTCAGATCTAAAATCCATCAAAATTATACAACAAGAATCCAATATCAAGGAACCAATTCAACTCAGATAAGAACGCAGCAATTTCATATAATATTCAGCAGCATCAATAAACCAGTTTAGCACAAAAGTAAATCAATGAAACATTAACATAGCATCAATAACAATTTAAACCAAATTAACAGCATCAAGTTAATTTAGCACAGGGCAAGTCATTACCAGCACAGACAAAAAAGGATCAACCATTTCCAGACAGCAAGAACAGAGCAATTATCAGACCTAAATCCACTAACCACATCCTAACTACCTAACCACCTAAAATTAACTAAGAACATGCATCTCTAACTATCCTAATTCTAACAAAATTTAAACTAAGCTAACTAACTTAATTGAATAGAAGAAGAATTGAAATGTAGAGATGGAAGCAGGGAAACCTGGGAGGTGCAGTAGCAAAATTGGAAAGGAAGGAAAAGGGTAGTGAAGCAAAGTAATGCCGGCCCAGAGGTGGCGGTAGCACAGCAGCGCAGTGGTGTCCGCGACGATGCTTGGTGAAGGCGGGAAGGAGGAGAAGAGAAGAAGGAGAAAAAAAAGAAAGGAGGGAGAGGGAGGGGTGGTCGGCGGCGGCTCGGGGTCGCCAGAACTGGGTGGTAATGGGACGTTGATGGTGGTGTGGATGGAGGGAAGAGGGGAAGAGAAAGGAGACGTTGGAGGGAAGAGAAGAAGAGAGGGCACGTGAAGGGGTAGGGTTCTCGCGTCTGGGGTTAATGAAATTAAATCCACGCGTATGCGTGGATCACGCTTGAGCGTGGATGAGAGAAAAATGCATCGATGCGTACGCGTCATAGACGCAAACGCATGAAGGGGACTTAATGAAGATGAAGCGTACGCATGAAGCACGCGTACGCGTCGGCCAAAATTGTGCTAAACGCACAATTCCAGTGTCATTTTGGCGCAACTCTCTGTTCAGATTGAAGGGGGAAAGATTTTACATGCAACGCGTGCGCGTCATGAACGCCCACGCGTGGTGTGCCAGAATTTCAAATGACGCGTATGAAATTGAAGATTGCGGTGGATATGAGGGCTCATCAATAAACCAGTTTAGCAGCAATTTCAAATTATGCTTTTTGTACACCAGCCGCACGATTCTATCACAACTTTCTGTTCGTTAGATGGGAGAACCAAATTGGTGTCGACGCCCATGCGTGGCCTACGCGCACGAGTGTGGGTTGTCCCTTTCTTTTTTTTTATTTATAGAATGCAGAATGTAGAATGCAGAATGCAGATGATTATGCAGAAATTATGAATGAACACTAATAAAAATAAAATAAAATAAAACTAAGAATAAAAAGGGACGATCATACCATGGTGGGTTGTCTCCCACCTAGCACTTTTAGTTAAAGTCCTTAAGTTGGACATTTGGTGAGCTCCTTGTCATGGTGCCTTGTGCTTGAACTCATCTTGAAACTGCCACCAACGCTTGGACTTCCTATAAGATCTATCAATTCCAAGTAAAATTCTCCAAGCTTTCATGGAGTTCTTCACAAGCTTTGAGCTCCCAAAGTTGATCCTCTTGTATGCCCGGATCCCAAATCTCGTTTCTACACCCGTCTTGAAGTGGATCACCATTGTCCCAACCGGGTGGCAAGCAGTCCAAATTCTTAATGTAATACCAAACTCTGCTCTTAGATCCAACCAAATATTCACTAGCTCCATCCTTGCATCTAGTTCTTGAAGTATTAAACTTGATGAGCCTTGATTTGCAACTCCAACCACTAGACATCCTTCTCTTACGCTTAATGCCATAAAGCTTCCTAAGTTGGCCATCCGTTTCAAGAATACCATATTCAAGTGGGACAGTAAAGCAAATAGAGATAAGTCTTACCCACTCAAATAAAGGAGTAGATGGCCACCTAGGTAGAGGAGTCTCCAACGTTCTTGACAAAGCGTACTCAACTCTCGTTCACCCTTTCCAAAGGACTTCTGCTTCCACATCATTCTCAGACTCAATCAGGGAGGAGTCTTCATATTCAAGGACTTCATTTACGGCTGTAGATTCATCACTAGGAGGCTTGATTCATGATCCGCATCACCAAGGGAACTTGCTTCTTGATCTATCCCATCCAAGTCTTCATAAGGAATATACCATGGAGGTTGTGCACTGGCATCCTTGACATCAATTTCAATCTTCTTGGAGGAATACTCTGTAACTCTAGATTCCCATGGAGGTTCAGCGTCTCCTAAGTCTTCAACCACTTCTTCCTCTTCAACCATTACGGCTTCCTCCACTTGTTTCAATACAAAGTCACGCTCCTCATTGTCCACCGGAGTTTCTAGTGTCTCCTTCATGCTAGGCTCTTCTATTGATTCTCCACATGTAGCCATGGGAGTACTCTGAGTGTCCAAATGTTGGGAAGCTAATCGATTTACTATCTCGGTCAAGGCAGCCATGAATTCTAGTACTTCCCTTTTCATCTCTCTTTGCCCTTGAAGAAGAACACCAAGAGTGTCATGCATTGAAGATTGAGGTGGATATGAGGGCTCATCACTTGGGAGAAAAGGTTCATGATAAGGGGGTGGTTCATCATTATAAGGATGTGGTGGTTCATCACTCTCCATCTTTTCCACTTGTTGCACAAAACACTTCAATCCTTGGTTCTCAAGTTGAGATTCTTTAGCCATGAGAGCTTCGTATGGTATCCGGTTTACCACTCGGTCCAATTGATGAAGGGTTGCATGAAATCGATCCATTGTTTCCTTGAGACGATCTTTTATTTCTTGTTCTGCTCGGATTGCATGATTAGGATCATATGGCTCTTGGGTTGATGGATATGGATATGGTGTATATGGAGGTGGTGGTTCTTGGGAGTAATTAGGTTGGAATTTGGGTGGTTCTATGTATGATTCATATGGCTCATAGGGTGGTTGATATGGTGGGTATGGGTTACGATCATATGAGGGTGTTTGGTAGTAGGGGGCTTGTGAGTATAGTAGTTCAAAGCTATGTTGAGGAGGTGGTTCATAAGCATATGGTGGTGGTTGTTGACAAGTACAATAAGGACTTCCACATCCATTAGATTGATATGGTGGGCTTGTTGGTAACTACAAGGAAGTCCACCATATCCATTGTCTTGATGCGCACCTCGGAATGGCTCTTGCTCATAGTACGTTGGTGGGGGTTGGTTGTCACGAAAAGGTCCACCATAACCATGGTCTTGGGATGCATCGTAGAATGGTTGTTGCTCATGGCACATTGGAGGAGGATGTTGCCGAAAGGGTTGATCAAATCCTTGTGGCTCCTCCTATCTTTGATTGTCCCAACCTTGATGCATGTTCCTATTATAGCTTCCATACCCTACAACATAATTTGAACCAAACTCGTAGCCAAAGGGATGAGAATTCATAGTATCAAGAGAAAATAAAAACACAAAAACTAATAAGGAATAATGAAACTAAACTCCTAAAACTAGAAACAACTACCAGAGAAACGAAAAAGCAAACTTATTCACAATAACCAATAATAAGGCACACGTTTGTAACTCCCCGGCAACTGCGCCATTTTGATGAACGAATTTTTACAAGTAAAGAATTCATAATAAATTTTCGTTGGGAGTATAGTTTCCAAACCAACAATAATCCTTTCATATAAAAATTTGGTTGTCACTAAAACAAACCCAGTAAAATTAAACCGAAGTATTTAAATCTCGGGTTATCTCTCAAGGAATTGCAGGGAGGTGTAGTTATTATTGGTTATGGAAAAGTATCTTTTGGGGTTTTGAATAAGGAACAAGAAAAGTGAATTGCAAGAATTAAACTAATAGTTAAGAAAGGCTCTTGGCAAGGTATGAAAACTAGAAGTCCTATCCTAGTTATCTTTATCAATTGTGACATCAATTGTCCATTGCTCCCACTTAGTTAACCTCTAACTATGAAGGAAAGTCAAGTGGATGAATCAATTTGATTCCTCAAGTCCTAGTCAACTCCTAAGGAAAGACTAGCCTTAGAGGAATCCAAATCAACTAGCAACTTTCAATTATCAATCAACAAAGGAGTTTGATAACTCAAGAGTCTCCAATTACTCAACCAAAGCCAAGAGGAGAGAAATCTACACTAAAATCCAATCAAGCATTCTATCAAACACTTGGAAGGCATAACATAAAAACATAGAAAACTAGCAAGGAATATTAAATCTAAACTACTAATTGCAAACATCAATGACTAACAAATAATAGGAGAAGCAATAAATATGAAATACCTCAAATTGCATTAAATGAAAAATCAAATCTAACATGAGAATTCATAAACTAAAGTAGCAACACAAAGTAATCAATAAGGTAAATAAATAAACTAGAATGCTAAGACAAATAAAAGTAGAAGAGAAAACTAAATTAAAGCAAAGTAGAAATCTGAGATTAAGAAAAGCTAAACCTAAAATCGTAAAACCTAGAGCCTCTCTCTCTAGAAAACTACATCTCAAACCTAAAATTATGTGAATGAAAGTTTTGTGTGAATGAATGAATGATTTCCCCCACTCTGCAACCTCTATTCTGTGTTCTCGGGCTTATAATTGGGCCAAAAAGGAGCCCAGAAATCGCTCCCAGCGCTTTCTGTAATTTCTGCACGTGGCGCATGTCACGCGTACGCGTAGGTCACGCGTACGCGTCGCTTGGCAAAATTCCTTGTCACGTGTACGCGTCAGTCACGCGTACGCGTCGCTTGTCTTCTACGCTAGTCACACGTATGCATCGCTGCCACCTTCTCAAAACTTCATTTTCTTGTGCTCCTTCATTTTTGCAAGTTTCCTTTCCATCCTCTAAGTCATTTCTGCCCTATAAATCCTTAAAACACTTGACACACAGATCACGGCATCGAATGGTAATAAAGGGTAATTAAAATTGACAGTTTAAAGGCCCAAGAAACATGTTTTCAGCTATATCACAGAATTAGGAAGGATTTGTAAAATCACGCAAATTATATGAATAAGTGTGCAAAGAATTGATAAAAACCATTCAATTTAGCACAAGATAAACCATAAAATAGTGGTTTATCAGTCCCCAACCTTTTTTTTGCTACAAAATAGTCCCGAAGGTTTAACTTAATTTTAAAACCGTCCGTCGGACTAAAATACCCCTTCCACTTCTTCTCCAAAATCAAACACAAGTAGAAACATAAGCAGAAGCACAAACACAAGCAAAAGCAACAACAACAATGAATCAACAATGTAATAAAGCAGAAACATGAGCAGAAATAGAAGCAGGAGCAGAACAACAACAACAACAACAACAACAACAACAATGAATCAACAATGTAATCAAGCAAAAGCAGGAGCAGGAGCAGGAATAGAACAACAACAACAACAATAAAACAATATAATCAATCAGAAGCAACCAGAAGCAACGACAATGAGAAATCAACAACATAATAGAAGCAGAAGCTGAAGAAGAAAGGAAGCTGAAGCAAAAGTCGGCAAGCCACCCGAAACCGCCATCACAGCCAACACAGCGCTGCAACCCTTTTCTTCTTCTCTCTTTGCGCTACCCTAGCGCCACTGTAACAGCACGACCTCTTCTCCTCCCTCGGCTCACCACCGAAGCCTTCCCCTGTTCTTACCTCGAACCAAAACCCACTACCATTGAGCACCTCTGCCGAGCCCAAAGGAGCAGCGACGAGATCCAGCGACCGAACGACGACAAGCAGCGACGGGAGATTGGAGCAGTGGCAGTGGCACTTCCCCCTTTCCCCCTCTTTTTCCCTGAATCAATCCTTTCCCCTTTTCCCCTTATTCAACGTTTTCTTTTTTTTCTTTTTTTAGTTAGGAGTATTTTTGAAATAAAAATAAAAATAAATTAATGAAAAGAACAATTTTAAAACAAACTGAAATCTCTGGACTATTTTGTAGTGAAAAAAATATTGAAAACGAAATAAATTTTCGACCTCTACGTTAGGGACCAAAATCGTATTTAACCCTTTAATTTATGAATCAGACCATACTTGTAATAAAACCGATCAAATTAGGGGTGGCAAGCGGGGAAGCCCGCCCCGCCCTGCCAGAAGCCCGCCCTTTGGCGGGCTGGCTCGCCCCGCCCCGCCTAGTGAGGCGGTCCCAAAATCCCAGCCCGCCTCGCCTAACGGCGGGCTGGCGGGCCGGTAGGCTAAGCCCGCCAAATATCTTCTTTTTTGTTTTTACTTTTAACTATTAAATAATATATATAAAAGCATAAAAAAATCTCTTCTATTTTTTACTTTTAACTATTATAATTTCTAAAAGTATAAACAAATTATAATTTTTATATTCACAAACATTAAAGTCTTTGTAATTATAAATATTGTTCCCAAAGCAAAATAAACATAATCCAAAACATAATTATAAATAGTCTCTAAAACAAAATAAACATAATCCAAAACACTCAATTTTCATCTTCATTCTCTTGTAAGTTGGGTTGGGGGAAGTTGGGTTTTGGCAAAAAAAATTTTAAAAATACCCCTTGATAAAAAAATACTAAGCCCGGCGGGAAAGCCCGTCCGCCCCGCCAAAGCCCGCGATTTAAGCGGTGCGGGTTAGGCGGACTTTTGCTATTTGGCAGTCCTAATTTCTCAGCCCAGCCTGCCTTTTTGGCGGGTTACGCGGGCCGACCCAGCGGGTTTAGGCCCGTTTGCCACCCCTAGATCAAATCTAGTCGACAATGGTCAAATCTGTCGAAAATTGAGTGGTTCGCATCGAACCAATGTGGTCTGAAAGCATCACCAGCGTGCGTCCACGGTGTGCTGGATCCCTGTAGCATGTTACTACTGACTACTGAGCCACCATTGCCTTTAATATAAATTGCGCTAATAATAATATAGGGCAAAAAACGGAAATAAGCCAAGGCAGGAGAGAAATTACATGAATCAGCCAAACTGAAAATCATTTCACGAATCAGCCAAAGCACATTACTATGTAATACGAACTAGCTGGATTCAAACTACGTTAACACATAAATCAAACCAACCAAACTCGAATTATGAAGGAACACGCGATGAACATAATTCGAACCTAGATGGTTCGAACTACCAATGAGCATAATTCGCACTAGGCTTGTTCGAATTACACCCTTTGAACGCTTCCCCAAGTAATTCGAACCTAGTTGGTTCGAATTACTCAAAATTTGACTCAAATAATAATTCGAGTAAGGTTGGTTCGAATTACATAGGTTTCGGCTATATAAGGAGTTCGAATCAGCCTCATTCGAATCACTTTTCCATTCTCATACCCCACCAAATCCCAGAGAAAATAACCCAGATTTGATCCGATAAAGACTCGAACAGAATACTCAGCTGATGGGGGATGATCCAGAAAGGCTATATCGGTTGGACGGAGTTGCTCATATAGCCGGGGTCATCAACGATGAGGTTAGTAGATAGAAAACTTTGTGCTAGGGGTTTATCTGAGTTAGTGGTTTTGGATGCGGTTTTAGTGGCGGTTTATGTTAGCGGTTTATCCTAGTGGTATTGCAAGTGGTTTATATTAGAGGTTTTGCATGCAGTTTAGTTGGTGGTTTATGTTAGTGGTTTTTATTAGTGGTTTTTGTTAGTGTTTTTGTATGCGGTTTTGTTGATGGTTTATGTTGGCGGTTTATTTTGGTGGTATTGGTAGTGGTTTATTATGTGATTTTGTGTGTGGTTTAGGATAGTGGTTTTGCATGTGATTTTCGTAAGTGGATTTGTATGCGGTTTATGTTAGCGGTTTAACTATGTGGTTTTGTTAGCGGTTTATGTTTGGAATTTTTAGTAGTGGTTTTTGTTAGTACTTTTGTATGCGGTTTTGTTGATAATTTATTTTGGCGGTTTATTTTGGTGGTATTGGAAGTGGTTTACTATGTTGTTTTGTAAGCGGTTTATGATAGTGGTTTTGCATGTGTTTCTGATAAGTGGATTTGTATGTGGTTTATGTTAGCGGTTTAAGCATGTGGTTTTGCTACTGGTTTGTTATATTGGTTTTGCATGTAGATTCTGTTAATGATTTTAATAAGTGGTTTCCGGTGTTAGTTATTTTTGTCACTGGTTTTGTAAGTGGTTCTAATAATGTCGTCCATGTAATGCGCAGCCACAGCGATGCATCAGAAGCATGCGGTGGCAGTAGGGCATGCGACTCGATGAGCGGTATGTTCCATACTTGCAGATGGCCGGATTATACCATCTTGCGAGGCTGAACGATAGATGGTTCTGGTTAGATGAGCCCCTTGTCAGTGCCTTCGTCGAGCGGTGGCGTCCTGAGACGCACACCTTCCATATGCCGTTCGGAGAGTGCACGATCACACTTCAGGACGTGGCGTACCAGCTGGGGTTGCCAGTGGACGGGCGTTATGTCAGCGGTTGCCTTACAGATTTCCAGATATACATCCAGGGTGGCCGTCCAGCTTGGGTGTGGTTCCAGGAGTTGCTTGGAGTGATTCCTCCTCCGAGCCAGGTTCAGAAGTTCGCAGTAAACTACACTTGGTTCGAGGAGACTTTTGGAGAGTGCCCCGAGGGAGCTGATGAGGAGACTGTGCGGCGCTTTGCTCGTGCCTATATCATGATGTTGTTGGGCACTCAGCTATTTGCCGACAAGTTCGGCAACCGCATTCACATCAGATGGCTTCCCTACGTAGCTATGCTTGAGGAGATGGGTACCTACAGCTAGGGGTCTGCAGCACTGGCATAGTTGTACCGGTGCATGTGCCGAGTGGCGAACAGACATGTGGTGAAGTTAGTGGGCGCACTTCAGCTACTTCAGTCCTGGATTTTTTGGCACTTTCCTAGGCTTAGGTCTGCCGGGTATGATACGTGCAGCTAGCCGTTGGCCTCGAGGTACCCTACTCAGACCTTTCTATTTCAAGTTAAAATAGTGAATTTCATGTACGCTTGTCATGTATTACAAATCTGTCACACTTTTAATTAGCCATAACACCCATGTGAGATGCAGGTGGTTAGGTTACAACCTTTCCGGTAGCGAGAAGGGACCTAGAGTTCAGATGTGGAGACTGAGGATAAACATGTTACAGGCCAGGGATGTGAGTATACTCCTGGCTAAGTTTATTTAATTAACTAAACTTTATGAATTTGGAGCATGAGTTGGCCTGACAATGTTGGAATCTTTGTGCAGTTTATCTGGATGCCGTATAGCACCCCCGATGTACTGCAGGTTATGCATCCGGAGGCGTTGGAGCCTCGGCATATGGCAATGTGGCGGTGTGTGACGTCACTGATATACTTTGCCGTTATAGAGTGGCATCAAATAGATAGGGTTCTACCGCAGTTCGGGGGAGTCCAGCCACGTCCGCAACCCGCCCTGAACATCGACTTTCTGATGTCGAAGGACGGGAGAGGCGGTGATCGTTGGTTCCTGTCTGCTTTGCAGTCCTGGCATCTTCATTGGGAGAGCCGTGCGGATCACGTTCTCCGGTTCGATGTTGTTGCAGACCCTGGACCCTCACATGACTTCCTGGAGTGGTGGAGTCAGCAAGGAAAGAGGTTCTTGTCACCAGAGATGTATTTGGGGGATCCTAGAGCCATTCCTATTCCTATGGAGGCATCACAGAGGGGTGCTGGGCGAGTTCCTGACATGGATCATGTTGATGACGTGCCGGGTAGGCGTCGGGTCGAGAGGAGAGCTTGTGTGGGGACACGACGGAGCCAGCGTGAGTGGAGGTGGCTGGACCAGGCTATAGACGAGGCTGACGGGGACGATCGACGTGGAGGAAGACGACGAGGACACGGAGGGAGACGGAGAGGGCGTGCTGCGGCAGACGAGCACGGTGATCATGGTGACGACGATGACGACGATCAGGGCGGGCCCGTGGGGGGGGTTGCTGCAGGGCATGTTGTAGGAGGTGGTGTTAGTCCCCATGTTGGCGGGCATGGAGGCGAGTGGTATGGGTCAGGTATGGGTGACGGGGTTGACCAGGGTGATGGTGGACTTGGTTTGGGGCCGCTTGGAGATTACTTCGTTGGTGTCCCAGCTGATGACCAGACACTTCAGGAGAGTACGCCATGGGTTAGCCCGGGGACGATGTTTTCAGACTTTATGGCAAGTGATGGGCTTGATGCGGACTTCGGCGGGTCACACTTTCTAGACGAGATTACTGCCATCATGCAGGAGGATGATGCGGCATGTAGGCATGGTCAGAGCTCCGGCACACAGGCACCTTTAGATGTCGATCTGAACGAGCCTCCTACGATGCCTGCTGTCGACCATTTTGCATTGGGTGGTACTCCTCCTTCCTCCTACACTGCTGTGTCACATTCAGTTGCCGGGCCGTCTGGGGCACCCGTCCAGCCTAGGCCACCTGCACAGCCTGCCCCGGATGAGGAGGAGGATGAGATTGAGGACGAGGAGCCGCTTATCCGGAGAGGCCACAGGACACGGGTACCCCGTCGTTGCTTCACCGGCTCGCATCTGCTTAGATGATTCATGTATCCTGTATGTTGTTTGTTCATGTTCATTGTTGTATCTTAGCCAAGTTTATTATTGTCGTTGATGTACTTTGATGATCCAACATGTAGTTTGGTTATTTATGTTTCAGTATGTTGTTCCAAATCATGATATTGGACTTTGAAAATGGCTGTTTAGTGTTTATTTCAGTTACTAGCGTAGTTTCTGCATCATGTATTAACTTAATTTGTATATTTATTTATTGTTGTGTGCATTCAACAGACATTTCGTTCAAAACTCCAGAAACAGAACATATTCATTAATTAAGATCCCATGCATAGACATCACATTAACATTAACGAATTCTATCACTTATCAACTACAAGTAAGGAAACCTATGACACTGGAATCTAAACGCCAAAGTGAAATAAACAAAGTACCAAAGCTAACAATTCACCTACTCATGTCCCCCTGTGTTCTCTGCTCCTCCGACCTGTGGGCAACTCCGATGTATGTGTCCGGGTTGCCGACATAGGTCACATCTCTTTGGCCGGTTCGGATCTACCTCGTCCATATTGCTCCATATCCGAGTGGACCTCGGACAACCCTCTCTCGTACGCCTCTTGTTAGGGTCCGGGATCACAGTAGACCCGTCATATGGTGGCTAAAAATCCTCCAGAATGGGAGGTGTGAATCCGATCCGATACACACTGAACACCGAACTAAGACGATGCACCTGGTGGACGTAAGGATGCCATGTGAGCCGTGAGTAGGCACAGCATGCCAGGGCATGCGGACATGGGAAATGAAGTGCCTGGAAGTATCCACAGTCACATGTCTGAGATGCAAGCGAGACTCTGTAGCTACCCAGTGAAAACGAACCAGTCGGAGTCGTCTCTGCGACGGTGAACTCCGAGTCATCCCTGTCATACAAAGTCACCGTGAAGCACCTCGCCGTCTTCAAATTGGCCTCGATACACTTCACCAAGTGCTGACTGAATTGTTGTCCGGTTCCCAGCTGGGCCTCAGCCTCTCTCCCCTTGCGAATAAATAGTTCGGCCAACCTTCCGTACGTTGCCTTCACTAGCGAGCACACAGGGAGGTTTCTGACTCCCTTGAGGATTGAATTCACACACTCAGAGATATTCATCGTCATGTGCCCGAATCTCCGCCCCTCATCACAATCTTGTGTCCACAAGGAATACTCAATCCGGTTCGTCCAGTCACACATCGTCGGTTCTTCAGACCGCAGAATATCAAACCAGTAATCGAACTCTATCTCGGTCTTAGCGTAAGCTGCGTTGACAAGTAGCCTCCTGGCGTCTTTGCCCTTGAAGGTTAGGGCGAAATTTGCCGCTACATGTCGAATGCAGAATGTCCGGTATGCAGATGGAGGTAACCAGCCTCCGTCGGGAGCCTCAAGCGCGGCCTTGATGCCGTTATGCTTGTCCGATATAACCAGCAGACCCAGCTGCGGTGTCACATGCTGACGCAGATGGGAGAGAAAGAAGGACCAGGACTCAGCATTCTCACCCTCGACTAATGCGAATGCAACAGGGAGTATGTTGGAGTTCCCGTCCTGTGCAATCGCGACAAGCAACGTTCTCCCATACTTGCCATACAGATGGGTGCCGTCAATACTAACCAGCGGCTTGCAATGATGGAATGCCTCGATACACGGTGGAAACGTCCAGAATAGTCTGTGAAAA
The DNA here is from genome assembly GCF_059453495.1 of Arachis ipaensis. Classification (NCBI taxonomy): domain Eukaryota; kingdom Viridiplantae; phylum Streptophyta; class Magnoliopsida; order Fabales; family Fabaceae; genus Arachis; species Arachis ipaensis. The sequence goes on along the minus strand of NC_142435.1, from coordinate 134,372,247 downwards.
TAAGCTTGAGACTCGTCCAGCTGTCCACCAACTCGAACAGGGCTCGTCCTAAGGATTGCAATAGTACCAGGCATCGTCAACTGGACTCCTAACACCCACCTAGGGAGCTCGTTGTACGACTCATCCCAGTCACCAGAGATGAGGGCAACAACCTTCTGCTTCGCCAACCAGACCCTCCTGTACATCGGCCTAAACCCAAAGTGTGCGGCCGTGGCATTTAGGAGCACATTGATGCTGACGGATGCATCAGCCCTAACCATTGGCATAATGAATGCCGATATCACATGATAATCCAAACTCCTGTGGTCGCTGGAGATGGAGGTGGCGAGACACGTATGCGGACCATTGTACCGTTTGACCTCCCAAAGGCCCTTGCGCTGTCAGAGACTCAGCCGAATCAACCATGTGCACCCATTCTCAAACTCAGAACACTTGCCCACATACCACCGATAGTCAGACTCCACTACCTTGTACTGTACCCCCTCGGCGGATGCTGTAAGTCTTCACACTTAACAGGGCCTCATCTTTATCCTGAAATTGCTGACCAACCTGGAACTCTGTCAAACCTACAGACCCTTCCGCATCTCTAGCGCCAAATCCAGCAGACTGCCCAGGAACCCCCTCCTGCCTCATGGCATCCAAGTCCAAAGAGAAAAAATGTGGAGGGTACTGCTGTGTGCCAGAGCTAGAATCACCTCCCGTCTGAGCAAGCTCGCTCACTCCAATATCATCGCCACTGTCATCAGTAATGATATCCGGCTCGACATCATTGTCCTCTGGATCATCCAACACTCCATCTCCAACCCAGGCGGTGCATCACACTGTAAATAGGTCGGTGGAAATTCCCCTATTCCGACCTCGTCGCCCACACTGCCGTTGAGATCAACAGCGAACAAAGGGGAGGCGACTGGCTAGACGGATGGCTGGTACGCAGGGACGGAGGAAGAAGCAACGGCAGGTCTAGAGCTAGAATCGGCTACCGTGGCTACAGTGGTGGTATTCCAGTTCGAATCCCCCGAGCTAGATACCACATCAACCAACTTTGCCAACAGTTCTGGTGTCCTCACTTTTGGAAACTGCCGGCGACAATGAAACATGACCTGCAAGTCCTCATCACTCCCAATCGTGAAATAATCATACTTCACGGTTTCCTGGAGCACCGTGATTGGAATGCGATAGAAGAACTTCTTAACCTGTTTCAAACCTTCCAGACCAAGTTTCAGCAGTACAGAGCTAACAAGGTCATCATAGCTCGTCGTAGGGCTCATGATAATACAGAGAGGATCCTTATCAGTGAACTTCACACCGGAATGAGTTTTCCTCTTAATCGATCCTCTGTGGTGAACCAACACTACAAAACTCTCCTCACTAGCCATCTTACCCCCCTCTAATGAGAGCAACTCACGTTTACACCATATATATACAGGTCTGGTCTTCACTAATTCGAACCAGCCTAGTTCGAAATACAATTTTCCTAATTCGATCTGACTCAGTTCGAATTACATTGCATTGCGTGCATGAAGGTAATTCGAGTCTGCTTGGTTTGAATTACTTGGGGAAGTTTGCACCTACGTAATTCAAACTCACCTAGTTCAAATTATGTATCCTTGTAGTTTGAACTCAGCTAGTTCGATTTAGTGTGAATTTCGTTCCTGAATAATTCGAACTGAGTAGGTTCGAATTATGTAGAACTGTAATTCGAACTAAGTTGGTTCGAATTACATAGAGATGTCCTTTGGTTAATACATGAACCAGATTTGCCTTTGGTAGATTTGTGTAAATAATTGGTCACCATGGCTTATTAACGTTTTTTGCCCAATAATATACCTAGTATAAATTTCACAAGCCATACTAATTTCCTCTCTTTTGGCAAACACACTTTTAAAAGCTAATAGTGTTATATATATACAATGAAATTTATATATAATTTATTTAAATATAGATAATATAAAATATTATTTTTATTCTTTAATAATAATATTATATTTATTGAATCACCAAAAATTTTAAATAATTATTAAAATATTTTTTTATATCATTAGTTATGTCTAAAAATTAATAGTTGATTGTTATTAATATATTTGTGAAGAGATGTATTTTAAAATTTTAATTTTATTTTTATAATTTTTATATTTTTATTTAATTATAGTTGAATTAACTAAATAAATCAGTGACTCATCAATTGAACTAATGACCCAAAAATTAAGTGGTATAACAGGATCAATTATCGATTCAATTTTAATAACTATGATATACGTATAAAAAATAATTATTTTTATTGATATAATATTACGTAATTAAATTTACAGGTGAAATTATTCTATAATAAATCAAAATTAAATTTCATTAATAATATATAGATATTTGTAAAATTTTTATTAGGTCAACGGCCTATATATATTCGCTCCTTCTAAAATTGTCTCTATTCTCTAATTAGAATGACTGAATGAGACCTCCATTAATTAGCAGTATACCCATCCCCAAGTTACTTTGGAAAGGTCAATTTAATGTTTTAAACAGACATTAAAATATTACTTTCGGTTCGCAATATTTAGGAAGTTATTTACCGAAATAAATTTATTTAATATCTATTTATCGTGTAATATTTATTTTACTTGACATGGTAATATTGTATGGAGCGTGAAAATAAAAATATTTAATAAATATTGTATTAAAATGTGAGAGTGATAGTCTGATAGATATATTTCAAAAAAATAAAGTTTTTTTTTTAAATGTAAGAAATATTATATATGAGAGAGAAATTACATATAATTTTATAATGATCACACTAATCAACTAAATTTATAATAATCCTTAATTATAAAAACAGAGAATTGTCTTTAATACCTAGGTGCCCTTTAATCTCTCTTAAACTAGATGTTAAAATAAATTTTCAAATATAAACATAATTTGGTACATCTATATACACATACAATTAATAATAATAAATAAAAAACAAGAATAAATAAAGTAGTCAACCAGTCAAATTAAACTATATGATGCACTTAAGGCAACTTATTATTAACTATTACAAAAAATGAACTTTAACATTATGATAAGAATGTAAATGTGGATTAATAGACTAGTAGTAACAATAATAAACAATATAATACAATTACAAGACTAGAATATGTCATTATTTTACCATTATGTCCTCATGCAAAAAAATCTTGGTGAACAAACATAAAGAGTGTGAGTTTTCGTAGTAATGCAAAGTATAACCATAAAGAGAATATTGAAGAGCATGAAACATACGTGAAAGAGAAGATACAAAAAAACATCATCATCATCATTGGATGCAAACTGGCTGTTTGGTATATGTTTTAAATATATTAATTAGATTAGATTATTAGATATTAGATTGAACCGTCCATTTATTGTTTCTCACTTTTATTTTCTTTTATTATTTTTTTCTCTCTCAATTTCTATTAACTCCCTCTATCTTCATTCCCTTCTTCCTAGATAGTAGTAATTGGAGTTGAAAGTGCTGAAGCTGTGAAGCATCATCATATATATAACACAGGTAGTAGCATTTGAATATCCTATTTTTTTTTTTTATTTTTTAGTGTCTCTTTTTATTTTGTGTTTGTTATGAACTTCTTGTGCTTCTTTGTATGTTGTTCATTATTTTAATTTGGTGCCCATAACTTGCATAAAACATTGTTCTTTATTTGGGCTTGTTTATGGATGATTTTACTGGGAAATATCAATTGGCCACAATCTTATTATTGGCTGAATTTCACTTTCTTTTTTCTTTTTTTTTTCTTTTTTTATTGTTAATGTTGGGAAGCCATAATCAAAGAAAGTTTATGGTGGGCTTGTGAATTGTGCAATATGTAGGATCTTCGTTTTTGTTTGAAAATGAAAATAATAAAATAAAATTTGGAAATTTAATGTTTTTTTCCGGATCTATATAGATGGAGTCGAATAAGTAAAATTTGAATTAATAATACAAAAAAAAAAAGAGAGAGAGAGAGAAAATCTCCTTTTCTCTTTCATCAATGACATGATTTTTTTGGTGGAAGAAATAAGCATGATCCACTACCGTCTCAGTTCTGTAACTTATGGTTTTTCTCACCATTCACTTCTAAAACCTGTTTAGTATCCTTCCTTTTTATCTTTTCGAGAAAAACCTAAAACTTACAATTACTTCGAAAGACAACGAGGTTCTTGACAAAAAAAATCTAATCCGATCCTTGACAATTATTTCGAAAGAACAACGAGATTCCTATGCCAAAAATAAGTCAATGTTATTTTTTTTTTGCACATAGGCTTATCAGCCCAAAAAAAAATTAGAGACTGAATTGGGCGTTTTTTTTTTCTTGGAGATCTCGTTATCCTTTCAGATATTTCGAAGTAATTGTCAGAGATCGGGTGAAGTATTCAATCTATCTTTTCCTAAAGTATTCAAATTTGCTTCCTTAAGTTTTTTTTTTGTAACTTCTCACCCTCTCCTCTTGTTATTGTTTAGAATAATAAAAATTTGGAATTTATATATTTTATTTGATGTCAAAGGTCTTAAATTCGTCCTACCAATTTTGATATGATTTTCAAAACAAAGTAAATAGAATTCTAGAACTTACCATATAATTCATGGTATAAAAAAACACATAATTTAATATATAAATATCAAATCAATATAATTTTTTGTCAGTTCCAAACACAATTGTTAGTTTGTTACTGTGCACGGTTCATCACTTTCTAATCCCAAGAGTGAGAAACATAAGAAATCAAATAAGTGGAAGTCATTTGTAGTGCCTTTGAAAATTGTTGATATCTTTTTGGATTACATTGTTTATATTACATTTACATTACACTCTTTAAGTGCGACCATTTTAAATCTTATATAACATCGAATATTTGTGCATTTAACTGTCCACATACATTGAAAGAAACACTAAAATCATACCAGTTAGGAGATGCTACTTTACTTTTTATGTGAAAAAGTGGCACACAGTATTTTTTTTATTTGATAATATATTTTTTATAATTAAAAAATATTTTAAATAATAAAAATATATGAATTTAATTTTAACAATATTCTTTAATGGTTTATTAAAATTGCATAATTACCATAACCGTCGAATGAAATAGGTGTATATATTCAAGTGTAATATCACATTTATATATTATAATTTCTAGTCATGTTACAAATTTGTTGTATTCACTAATTTATAATGCGACAAGATTAGTCGAATTTTTTATAATAAGATTGAATTTGGTGGTTCTTAATTTGTAAACTTAACTTGCAGGATTCATAATCCATTTAGACATCATGCGAAATTTGAAAATCCACAGCAATAGTCAGCCGCATTCATTCATTTATGAGGATCCAAGAATTCAGGAGCAGAGGAAAATTTTGCAGCAGAGAATGTATGGCAATAGATTTGTGATAAGAGAGGTTCCAATACAAGGTTTGTTCAATGGAGAAAAATTTGGTAATAACAATAATGATAATAATGTCATGATGGACTATGATATCCCTGAGTTTGTTGTTTTCATTCAAGAAGATCTTCAACAATTTGTTAAGGACATAGGGGTTGATAGGGTGGTGACCCCAGAACAAGATTATTGTGACTTAGATCATAGTCATCATAATAATGATAATATTTGTCACATCAAAAGTAGAAGTGATCCAAATCTGGTAAGAACTATGAAGAGAATGTCAACAATTTCTGATGGGTCAGAATGTGACTTTAAACACACTTCTACAAAGAAGAGGACATCACAGACACTTGAAGAGGTTAGATTCATCAGTTCTTTATTTTTCTTTATTTATATATTTATTTTGACTTAACTACTGGATTCAGGTGCCTGACGAAATGGTCCTGAAGGATATTTCGACAAAACAGCTCTTGAATTATTTAAAAATACGACAAAAATTATCAATAAATATTAATTTTTTATAAATAACAAAAAAATTTTGAATTTAACAATGACTTATCTATTTGATTCAAATTTTTGTGAAAATATTTGAATAAATATTTAAAAGATATAGAAAAAATTTGGAACAAAATTTGATCTCTAGATTTTTCTTTTTATTTTTTTTAAAAAAAAATTGGTCATTTACAATAATTTTTTTTTAAAATTCACTTGACATAAAATTAATAATTTGTGAGGATGAAATTTTCATTTTTAATGATATTTGCAAAAAATTACATTAAAATATGATCTCTAAAATTTTTTTTAAGAATATATATTTAATATTTAATTCTTTTTTTATATATTTTACAACTTATTTGTCGTTAACATATTTTGAGATTATTTTTGTGAGTCATGTGAAACCTTTACCATTTTAGTAGTTTACTCATTTATTTTTCATTTGATCGGATGACAATTTTCTTGTTAAAATTTTAAAAGCATCGTAAAAAAATATTTGACTAAATTTTTTTGAAAAAATAATATTTCTAATACTTTAAATACATAAAAATGTTAAAAAATTATTATATTAAATTTTCAAAATATAGTAAAATTGAAGGGTATGTAGAGTGAAAACGTATTAAGTTTCTTGCTGTTGGTAAAAAAGAATTATAAAAAAAACACAGTGGCTATAAATATAGCATATCTAACGAATTGATAAAAAGAAAGATCATAAAATTTTAACATAAGAGTATTTATCCCTGAAAACAGAAAAAAAAAAAAAACTGTATAATCCCATCTCTTTTTACTTGGTAAGTTTGTTGTCATTATTGCTAGTCATTTTTACCTTTTGTTAGTCTTTTTCCTTTTCTTTTTTCTATTTTTACCTTTTGTTTTTTTTCTCTTTTTCTTGTTAGTATATATTATTTATTATTATTCTATCATGTGAATTGACTCAATTGAGTAACATTATGACACTCTGAATCTTCATATAGGCTCTTCTTTAGACAGTTGTATACTTTGACTCTAATTTAGTGAACCTTGGTCTCGAAGATTGACCACTTCAAAGTTGGCATAGTTATACTAATTCAGATGTGAGATAGTAATGAATCATGAACCCAAAAATTAAAAAAGAACACTGAAAAAAAAATGTAAAATTAACTCTATACATTTCCAATAAAAAGAATAAAAAGCCTGATAGTGTCAACTTTCAACATAAGCCAAATACTAAATTTAAATAGGTAAACTAAGTTGTAGCTTCTTCCCAAAATTATAATATATGAGTTTAACTAACATGTGTATTTGGTATACAATCAGATTTTTAATAAATACAAAATAAATTAAAAATTTAAATTTTTTATATTTTTAATAAAAAAATTTTAATTTATATTCTTAACATGTACCCTAAAACTAAATCCATAACCTATATGTTGTTAATTACTAACTATTTTTCATGATAATTGTTTTTTATTTTTTAAGTTTACTATAAACCGAAAAAATTGAAAAAATTAAAGAAACAATTATCACAAGGAGGGAATATTGTTTGATTTTTGCGTTAGACTATTCATTTTTCTTCCATTATATTATAAATCTTTAGAAAGTAACCTTAAAATATTGCTACCTCTAAAATTTTTTTAACCATGTTGTTTTTCTCTTTGAAAAATTCGTCAGATTTTCAGAAATGATGCAGAATTCTCAAGACCTTTCAAGAACTGGCAATTGAATTCACAGCTAGGAACAACTGTGAACAAGAATAAGTACAATAACAACAGAGTGAAGTATCCAAATCAGTGTTCTTGTCCATACTTATCACAATTTACAAACACTGCAACCATGCCTCCTCCTATAATAATAGGTTCACAAATTGATGATTTTCCTCATCAAGAGGTTTCTTCACATGCTCCAAGTCCTCTCTCAGTTCCAATATTATCATCATCAACAACAAATTCTGGTTCTGAAGCATCAATGTCGTCAATCAATGCACCTCATCATCATCATCAAACGAATGACAGCATAAGCAGTACACACTCATTTGCATTTCCCATGTAAATATGTTATTTTATTTTAATTTGCATCACTCAAGAAAAATTTGCATGGTTGGTACAAAATAAGATATAAAATATTATTACCAAATAAGATTAAAAAATTAGTTCATTAAAATATTATTGATGAATAGTTTGGTTTGTGAATACAAAATTTCAGATTACCTGCTGAATGGAGTGGAAGCCCAGTGAGAATGGCGGAAGGTGAGAAAAGGAAATCAAGATTTCGCCAATGGTGGAAGATATGTGTGTTTCCTTGCTTCAAATGCTTTTGAACTATAAACAACAAAAGAGGATTATATGATATTATCCATTAGCTATGGATATTTATTTATCTTTTATGATTCTATAATAGTTATAGGTATACATATCATATCAATTCAAATTAACATATAGTCATTAAGAAGATTATATACATTTTTGGTTCATCCTTTATATTTAGACACATTTTATATAAAATATCAAATATTGCTAGTTAAAACTCTGTATTTAGTCTTTAAACTAGTCCAAATCCTTTATTAGTAGCTTTTTTTTTGTTCGATTTTTAATTGTGAGAATAAAAGAAAGGCAGAGAAAAAACAAAGGAAGGAAATAGTGAATAGTTAAAAAGTTTTTAAAGGAAACTATTTTATAGTATGCTTTCTTGTTATTTATAGAAATTAGGAAACTATATAAATGAATAAAATCAAAATGTATTCAATTAAAAAAATTAAATAAATTCACATCATAACAATTATTCATTTTCTTTTTTTTTAATAATTATATAGCGAGTGTATTATTGTAAGTAATGTTCAATTTCATATTACTTTTTATTTATTAAAAGTCAAAATTCTACTGCAGGTTCAACATTAATAAAGCATTATTTGTAATTAATATAACATCTTAGATTATCATAGAGTGAAAATATTTTTATATATTAAAATGAGTTATTAAAATTAATTATTATATAATTTTATATAAGTATATGTGTAGATTAATTTATTTTTAATGTGTATTTTATATATTAATATATATTTTATACTAATAACTAATTTTAGTAATTATTTTTAGTGTGTATATATAGCTTGATGGTTTCTGCGCTTCGGAAAAAATCCTACAATAAAATAAAATTTAGAAACACCTATGTAATAATGTAACGTTTGGAGTTGTTAGTATTAGATAAGCATAAGCATAAACGGTTAGTACTAGGAAGTTAGAAATGATGAATTTGCATTTGTAAAAATGCATATGTATATCAGGAATTCAGGATATAATCTGGAACTAGACAAGACTTGATAATTCGGTTGGTAGTTGGTACAATAAGTTGAGACAACAATTGTTTCTTTAGTTTTGATGGACATCATTCACATGACCACATGAAAATAGGAAGCCGACCACATTGGATGAGAGAACTACCTAAGGTTGTACGGCATAAATTGTCATTTTTAATGATGAATTTTTTTTGGTGACTTAATAATGAATGATTTAAGTGTGAATAATTTTAATAATAAAATGAAAAATAATTAAAATTTTTTATTTTTTTTTATATTTTTAAAAACTAATATATATTTCATTTTTATTTATTTAAATAAAAAATATTTAGAGATAAATTAAGACTCTTAATTATTATTCGAATAAGATATATAAACCAATTCGATACTTCTAAAAAAATTGGATTAGTTAGACAAAACTACGTAAAATGTAATTCATTAAATATTTTTTTTTCTAATGGTTTAGGCATTTCTTTTCAAACTAATCTAACATTTCATCAATATTAAGTTAAGGGTAATTTACATTAATAAATTGAATAGGGTTTAAAATTACGCAGATGTCTTAAGTTAATTTTTGTTACACGCTTATCTTAGAATATTTCTATGTAAATCGAATCAATTAGATTCGATTTAGTTATAATATATAGTAGTAAATCGAATCAACTAAATTCGATTTACTACATATATGCTATAGAAGTAGTAAATCGAATCTACTATATATACATGTAAATCGATTTACTACTTCTGCAGCATGTATATAATAGAATAAATGATTATTTGTACCCATAGAAGATGAAAATGCTGACAGATGTACTCACACTAGATCAAAACTAAACTTGTACCCACACAAGATGCCCTCCGTGTGACAAAAATAGCCTATCTTGGATCTACACTTGGTTCATGGTTATCCGACCCTACATGGCTCTCCAACACTCCAAAAGCCCTATCTACGTGGAAGTGAACGTTTGTATATGAAGGTAGAAAGGGCCTTACACATCAAATCAAAACCCTAGCAACTTATCTTCCCCAATTCGAACCATACCCCTGAAATCAAATATTGTTAAAATTCAAGTGCACCAACGGTCAGAAAGAATTATCTCGTAACCCCTAGAATGTCTTTGCGCAGAAATAACTCTGCTACAAATGATTGAAGTCGCAACAGTTCTGCAAGTTCGAAGAAGATGAAGGAGAAGAAGCTCGACGACAGATGTTTCTATGGGAGGGAGGTTGCGTTGATGGAGTCTGGCACGATTATGAATCCTAATAAATGGTTCATCAGATGTCCTCTATGGGCGGTAAAGGCCAAACGCTGTTGTTGTTGAGGTGAGAAATTTATTTTTGAATTTTAGTTGACATTTGGGTGCGTTTTTTTTTGTTTTTTCAGACAAGAGACTGCAAATACTTTGTTTTGGTGGATGAACTCGAAGAAGGATGGGAGGGCCTAACAAGATGTTTAGCAAGAGAAAGTCGAAGCATTCTTATGCAAGGCATGATGATGGATTGACTGTCACTGCAATGGGAAAAAATCAGCAAGCATCCTCAATGATGGCTAGGAAGATAGACAAATTTAGGGTTGAAATTAGGGGTAAAATTAGGGTTATTAGAGTGTTTCTTTCAACCGTTGTGTTGGGGGTAGCGTTTTGTTTATTCTGTGAGTTGTATTTGGTGATGAAATTATAAGATATGTAAAATTGGGGATCTTTGTTCATGATAGTGAAGAAAGTTCCTGATATTGGCATGATATGTTGTGTTCCTTACATTGTTCTGGTTTTTTCAATTTCTAATACATTGACGTAGATACGCATGCTTTGAACTTGTTGCTGCCATTTGAAATGATTTTGATAATGTTTATCTGTAGACAATACCATTGAAAATGGACATGAATCTCTTTTTTCTTCTTAAGGATCCAATAATAAGCTGAATCCGTAACATAGTAACCTAATGGTTTTGGTTTTTAATATATGAGTTTGTTCCAAATTCAGAACAAGGTGCTGTTACAAGAGTGATAAAATTAACAATAAGTTGAAAAACACTTATATACATAGATGCTGCAGGTTCTAATGATTGTCACGTAAGCCAAAGAAGGCAAGTATTGGCAACTCAAATCACACCCTCAAAACCAGCATAACTAAGTCTACACTTAGACAGACCATGAAAATGCATAACAAATTACAAGAGTTATGTATTTCTCTAAAGTATACCAAAAACAACAAAAAGCAACCATAACTAGTTTACAAAATTGGGGTCGAGTTACTGCTCCCGCTTGAGATACCATTTTTTCCTCCGCTTGATGCACCTATCCTGCCTCGACCTCTACTTTGACCTCTCCCTCTAACAGTTGTGCCTCGACCTCTAGCAATTGGAGTTACAACACTAGGTATGGTCATGAACTGAATGAACCGTGTGCTTGTCTCTGCACTAGCACCTTGTAGTGGATGAGGTGTAGTTTGAGAGTTGTGTGTGGAAGGAGTTGTAGTTGGAAGATTGACAGATGGTGTGCTTGGCTGCAGTATTTGTCTAGTTGGAGGAGGTCGCCTAATACTTCTCCTTTTAACTTGTTTTTTAGTTGTTGCATTGTTTGTTGGAGGTTGTGGTTGTGTATTTGGTGGCGGTGGCATGGGTTGAGGCTGCTGCATTCTAAAGATCAAACAATTCATATGAGTGACAAGCTATACAAGGCAGATTAACGAGTTGAATAATGCAATGCACTTGTGCAGCGTGGGGTGTTGCAGTTCTATTTCCCTCTTCAGTTGCCTCTTGTTCAGCTTCTGCAGCTTCTAATGTCTCCTCCCAATACATTTCAGCCAGCATATCCTCATCCTCATCATTTACAGGCACTTGTGATGCAGAATTACCTTCACCAATTGCTTCATTTCTCTTCTTACAACTTCTCTTATTGTGACCAGCCTAAGAAAAAAAGTAGTCATCGTAAATTCAACATGAATCACAGGAATCAATAATTATAGAATTCAAATAATTTCACCTAGAATTAGACTTACATACCTAGAGGCAGTATTTGCAGATAACAGTTCCAATCCTCCTCTTTATTCTATGAGGGTCACTCTTCTCTTTAAGGCCATCATTTCTCTTGTCTCTCTTGGTTGTAGGTCTTCCAATTGATTTTCTGTACCATGGTGGCAGAATGGAGAGGGTGTCAAGGTGCTCCCAGAACTCCTAGCTTGGAACTGGACGATTGAAGTCTGACATGCTACATTGTATGCATCCATGATAAGCCAGTTGTGTGCATACTCTTCGGGTCTTCTGTTATGGTAAGCCGAAGCAGCACAGGCATGTCTACATGGTAGCCCAGTGAGTTGCCAAAGTTGACAACTACATGTACCTTTGCCAAGATCCACACTCACCTTCATCGGCAGACATTGCACCTAATACACATTCTCCGCGTCATCTCCGGTAGGCAGAGGCCTCCATTTGTTGCTCTCTCGCTTCTCCTTTTCTAATCTACTCTGTTAGGTTGGTGCTAACCCTCCGCTGTACCCAACCAAAATTTTTTTATTCCTTGCCATAATCCACATTACGTAGCACCTCACTTCCTCTAACATGGTAATTATCGGTTTCCCCCTCATCTTCTTCACCTTGGCATTAAACACCTCGCAGTTGTTGTTTGTGTAGTTGTCCATCTTAGGGTATTCACTAAAGTGAGCTCTACTCCATTGTTTTGGACTAATCTTTTCTAAGTATTCCCAATTCCTAGCATTGATCTATTTTAGTCTATCCATGGCAGCATTGAAGTCTTGTGTTGTGGTTGCCTTAGCACAAGACCACATACACATTTTCAACTGCAAGTCACTCCATTTCTTATGAAAGTTTTGCCATATATGCATGGCACAGAATCTGTGGTTGGCATTTGGGTACATTTCTTTCACGGCAGGTATTAACCCGTGTAGGTATACAGTAAAGTAAACAACTATCAACATTTGATATTCAAATGGAAAATATTGCTCAATTTATGACATTCAAAGCAATTTTGTACCTAAACCAAATTTCAATAATCCACTTTCAGTGAGATTCTAAAACAGAATTCAATAATTATCTAGTAATTTTGTGCCTAAACCATATTTCAATAATCCACTTTCAATGAGATTCTAAAACAGAATTCAAATTAGACAGAGAATCAAATTGTCTAAAACATAATTCATAACCAAATTAAGTCCCAATAACAGATTCCACCTACACATGAATCAATTGTCTATATCAGATTAAGTCCTATAATCATATATTCCAATTAGACATACATCATCATAACAATTTCAATTAGACAGAGAAGGTATTAACTTGCCATAACAGACTTAACAAGTAATCAAAACAAGTACCTTCTGCATATCTGACATGAAGTTAAACCCGTTTACCTAAAAATCTCCCACATCCTCTTGAAGTATCTCTAAAAACAACTTCCAACTATCCTTGTTTTCTGATTCTATAATTACATAGGCAATAGGATAGATATGATTATTTGCATCCTGTCCTATAGCTGTCAATAGCTGACCCCTGTAATACCCTCTAAGGAAGGTCCCATCCAACCCTATCAAAGGTCTTATCCTCTCCTCTAACTCATTGATAAACCCATATTTTATGATATATTTTGTGCTCAATTTAGGTGATTTATTCAATCCTTCACTCACTTATTCATGTAAATTGCATGGTTTTACTTTTCCTTCCTTATTATGTAATATATGTGAAAAACATGTTCCCTATGCTTAAAAATAATTATTTCAATTACCCTTTATTACCATTCGATGCCGTGATTTGTGTGTTGAGTAGTTTCAGATCTTCTAAGGCAGGAATGACTTAAAGGATGGAAAGGAAACATACAAAAATGGAAGGAAAGCACAAAATGGAGTTTTTGAAGAAACTGGCAGCAACGCGAACGCGTGACTAAAGCGGATGCGCGCCATGCGCAGAACATAGATGACGCGATCGCGTGACCCACGCGGACGCGTGACAGACGCCACGCACCAGAAATTACAGAAAATGCTCCCAGTGATTTCTGAATTCCTTTTTGGCCCAGATCCAAGTCCAGAAGGCACATATTAGAGGTTATAAAGTGGGAAAATGCATATATTCATAAGAAGGTCTTGAATTAATTACTTTTCATAGTTTAGATGTATTTTTTAGAGAGAGAGGTTCTATCCTCTCTCTTAGGTTTTAAGATTAGGATTTCTTATTATTTCAATTTAGTATTCCGACTCTTTATCAGGTTCAATATTCCTTTTACTTTATATTTCTCTTTTACTTTCAGATACTTTAATGCTTTCCTTTAATTACTTTTGTTGCCAAATTGGCTTATGAACCATTCATGTTTAGATTTGATTTTCTATTTAATACAATTTGAGGTATTTCAGAATTATGATTGCTTTGTTTTATTTATATTAATAATTTAGATTTTCCCCCTTTTTGGCTTTGGTTGATTAATTGGTAACTCTTGAGTTGTCAAACTCATCGTGATTGATAATTGTTATCTTTGCTGATTGATTTAAATGCCTATAACTCTAATCTCTCCTTAGGAATTGACTAGGACTTTAGGTGTTAAATTGATTTACCCACTCGACTTACCTTCATAGTTAGAGGTTGACTTAGTGGAGAGCAAATATAATTCTCATCACCATTGATAAGGATAACTAGGACAGGACTTCTGATTTTCATATCTTGCTAAGAGTTTATTTACATTTATTTATTTATTTTATTTGTCATTTAAATTACTTGTTCCTCACCTTTCAAAACCCCAATTTACAAAACTCATAACCAATAATAAGAACACCTCCCTACAGTTACTTGAGAAGATGACCCGAGGTTTAAATACTTCGGTTATCAATTTATTTAGGGGTTTGTTACTTGTGACAACCAAAACGTTTGCAAGAAAGGACTTTTGTTGGGTTAGAAGCTATACCTGCAACGAGGATTTATCTACGAATTTCTAGACCACGCAAAAGTTCTCTCTTCAAAATAGCACCGTTGTCGGGGATTTGCAAATGTGTGCCTTATTATTGGTTATTGTAAATATTTTTCTTTTATTTGTTTATTTGTTTTTGTTTTTCCCTTTTTATTTTTATTAGCCACTATGAATTCTCACCCCTCTCGCTTTGAGTTTGGTTCTAATATTGTTGAAGGAAACGGAAGTTATAGCAGGAACATGCATCAAGGTCAGAGCAATCAAAGATGGATGGAGCCAAGAGGATCTGATCAACCCTTTAGGCAACAACACCCTCCAAGATATCATGGACGAGGACCACTATACAATGCATACCAAGCTAATAGATATGGTGGACAACCTTGTAACTACCAACAAACCCCACCCTGTGCTTATAGACCATCCTTTCAACGCAAATTTGAACCACCACACTCACAAGTTTCTTTTCACCATTCACCACCGTATGATCCTTATTTACCACAATCCCAATCCAATTACTCCCAAGAACCACCACATTCTTATTTTGAACCCTCTCCCCCAACCAATGAAACCTTACACCCACCCCAACCTCTAGTGAATGAAAAACTTCGTGTTCTTCTTCAAGGGCAAGCAAAGATAGAAAAGGGCGTACTGAAACTCACTACTGTCGTAACTAAGGTAGTAAATTTAATAGCTTCCCAACATCTGAGAACTCAAGGTACTCCCATGGCTGCATGTGGAGAATCAAAAGAAGAGCGTAGCATGAAGGAGACACTAGAGACCTCGGTGGACAATGAGGAGCATGGATTTGTACTGGAACGAGTAGAGGAAGCCATGATAGTTGTAGAAGAGGAAGTGGTTGAAGATTTAGGAGATGTTGAACCTCCATGGGAATCAAGAACCGTAAAGGATTCCGCTGAGAAGTCCGAAATTGATGATCTGATCCGGCGGCGACATCCCCTCCGAGCCTGACACCCCTTCTGATACATCTGAGGTGGAGGAGGACGACCACGAGGAGAAGACACCTACCCAGGCTGCACAGGCAGGACCAGAGCAGGCTGCGCCACAACAGGAGGTGCCACACCAGATACAGGCCGCAGATCTATAGATTCCTATCCAGTCAGAGCCTCCACTGCAGCAGATAGATCCTCCTACCCTTATCCAGTCTGCAGATCCTCAGGCCACCACCGAGACTCCAGTAGCCCATCCTTCCAGTGATGACACTCCTTCACACCCAGCTTGAGTGAGCATCGAGGACGATGCTTTATTTTAAGTGTGGGGAGGTCGCCATCCCTGGCGTATTTCTTTTTGGTGAACCACTACAGACTCTTTCTATCTTATTTTGTTTATTTTTCTATATTTTTATCTTTATTTTTACTTTTCAGTACTTACACACTGTTCTTTTGCTGTATTTTTACTTTATTTCTGTATTTTGCACTTTATTTCATATTTTAGCCATTTAGTTTAGTTTGCAATTCTAAACTTATTAGTTATAGAATATGTGGATTAATTAGTATAGTTTACCCTTTTAACATAGTTTGGTTTAAATTGAAAATAAAAAGAAAGTAAACTAGAGACTTTAACATAATCAAAAACAATCCACACACCTTGTATATAGAGCATAACATGTTAGTTAGTTAACAACATTTCATCAAGGAGGAACACTAAAAATTTAAAGCCACCCAAAAAAATTTTTTTACATTGAGAATAATGGGAACTCTTAATTTCTACTTGCATGACATATATAACTGATATACGATTTTTGAGCTAGAGAACACACAGCCTGTGAGTTTTGAGCTTAATTGTATGGTTACATTCAAACCATAATTTTTATTCCTGTGTGTTTTGCCCTTCTTTTTTATTCTAGTGTTCTTTACTTTGTTTTAATCTATATGTCCAATTATAGAGTATAAATACATACTAAGAGATGATTGAGGCCATCATTTGAATTTTCCTCACTTATCCCAAAATTAGCCTACCTTTTACATCACCCTTGTTAGCCCCCCTTGAGCTTTTTAATCCCCTCTTGTTTTATAAACCACATTACTATCCTTAAGCAAAAAAATAAAATAAAAATCCCAAGTTGAATCCTTGGTTAGCTTAAGATAGAAATTGTGTATTGTTTAAGTGTGGGGAACTTTGTGGGAACATGGATGATAGAAACAAAGGTAGAAAGTTAAAAAGAATAAAGATGTTTCAAAATAAAAAATTTGGGAAGCATTCTTATGTAAAATCAAAACAATTGAATGACCATGTGCATTAAAAAAAATTTATTTTCGGTATTTAATTAAGGGGATACAAAAAAAATTCCCCAATTGCAAAATAAAGAGAATCAATGCACATGGGATAAAATTAAAGTCAATGCACGAGCTTGCAATACAAAGTGAGAAAAGTTGGGCAAATAGGTTAAGAAACTTTGAATTACAAAATATGTATGTTAGGTGAGATCTTAGACTAATCAAGGATTCACTTATTAGCTCACTTAGCCTTATACATATACCCTTACCTTTACCTTGGCCTCATTACAACCTTGAAAAAGACCTCATGATTTTTGTATGCCTATATTCTATAATTGTTGATTGGTTAGATGAAGAACAAAGTTATAGAAAGTAAGGATAAAAAGAAGAATAGAGTGATTAACCCAATAAACACTGAGTGACTAGAGAGTAAACATAAAATCCAGTGAGGGTTCAATAGCTCATCACCGTATATCTCTGCTTAAATTATTAATTGTCTTGCAAGTTTGAAAAATATTTTTACCCATCTCAATTGTAAAAGTGTTTTAACATTATCTAGGGTTTGGCTATGCATATATGATTCCTTGAGAATGTGAATTAATTTAACTACATATAAGTTTTATATACAAGTGAATAACAATTAGAATTGCATGATTCATTTAGGTAGTTGCATTTAGGATAGATTGCATTGCATGAGATTCCACCACTTTAACCTTACCTTACTCTTTATCTTGGACTTAGCATGAGGACAAGCTATTGTTTAAGTGTGGGGAGGTTGATAAACCCATATTTTATGATATATTTTGTGCTCAATTTAGGTGATTTATTCAATCCCTCACTCACTTATTCATGTAAATTGCATGGTTTTACTTTCCCTTCCTTATTATGTAACATATGTGAAAAACATGTTTCCTATGCTTAAAAATAATTATTTCAATTACCCTTTATTACCATTCGATGCCGTGATTTGTGTGTTGAGTAGTTTCAGATCTTCTAAGGCAGGAATGACTTAAAGGATGGAAAGGAAACATACAAAAATGAAAGGAAAGCACAAAATGGAGTTTTTGAAGAAACTGGCAGCGACGCGAACGCATGGATGACGCGGTCGCATGGCCAGCGCGAAAAGGCAGCGACGCGAACGCGTGACCGAAGCGAACGCGTGACAAGAAAAACTCCAGATAACGCGATCGCGTAACCCACGCGGACGCGTGACAGACGCCACGCACCAGAAATTACAAAAAACGCTCCCAGCGATTTCTGAATTCCTTTTTGGCCCAGATCCAAGTCCAGAAGGCACAGATTAGAGGTTATAAAGTGGAGAAATGCATCCATTCATAAGAAGGTCTTGAATTAATTACTTTTCATAGTTTAGATGTAGTTTTTAGAGAGAGAGGTTCTCTCCTCTCTCTCTTAGGTTTTAAGATTAGGATTTCTTATTATTTCAATTTAGTATTCCGACTCTTTATCAGGTTCAATATTCCTTTTACTTTATATTTCTCTTTTACTTTCAGATACTTTAATGCTTTCCTTTAATTACTTTTGTTGCCAAATTGGCTTATGAACCATTCATGTTTAGATTTGATTTTCTATTTAATATAATTTGAGGTATTTCAGAATTATGATTGCTTTCCTTTATTTATATTAATAATTTAGATTTTCCCCTTTTTGGCTTTGTTTGATTAATTGGTAACTCTTGAGTTGTCAAACTCATCGTGATTGATAATTGTTATCTTTGCTAATTGATTTAAATCCCTATAACTTTAATCTCTCTTTAGGAATTGACTAGGACTTTAGGTGTTAAATTGATTTACCCACTCGACTTACCTTCATAGTTAGAGGTTGACTTAGTGGAGAGCAAAATATAATTCTCATCACCATTGATAAGGATAACTAGGACAGGACTTCTGATTTTCATACCTTGCCAAGAGTTTATTTACATTTATTTATTTATTTTATTTGTCATTTAAATTACTTGTTCCTCCCCTTTCAAAACCCCCAATTTACAAAACTCATAACCAATAATAAGAACACCTCCCTGCAGTTCCTTGAGAAGACGACCCGAGGTTTAAATACTTCGGTTATCAATTTATTTAGGGGTTTGTTACTTGTGACAAGCAAAACGTTTGCAAGAAAGGACTTTTGTCGGGTTAGAAGCTATACCTGCAACGAGGATTTATCTGCGAATTTCTAGACCACGAAAAGTTCTCTCTTCACTCATCTATAACCCATTTTCCGTTTGCTGACTTACAATGATTGTCTCTACTGCAGGTGTGTTCGTTTACAAAGGTCTTTACCTGATAACTTGCTCGAAATGTTCTCTTGGCACAATATATTTGCCAAGGACAGTCCTCATCGTAGCATATAGTCTTGGATCTGGTGGAATCACAATGATCAAAGAATATGCTTCTTTCAATGTTTATATTGAACTTCTGGACTTCTTTCCTAAACTGGTTGAGAGTTTCGAACTCCATACCCAACTCCAACCGCACCTGGCTAACAGGGGCATCGGCATTACTCTGAGGAAAAATTGAAGTGTCGTCAGTATCTTCATCACTTGCTATGCTATGCAAGTCCTCTTACTCATAGCAATGATATCCAGCATTGCCGTCAGAAAAATCCTCCTTGTCAACCGGTACATAGAAAGTTGGAGGCTTGTCCGGGTCAGGGTTCAGGATGAAGGATTGTCTTGTAGGGGGAGGCCTTTTTATTGACCTTCTCTTGTTAATCTTTGGCCATCCCTCAACCTCATCTGAAGGATTGGTTTGATTATTTTATGGAGTCCTATTGGAGTCAGAGGGTGGGACTGAGTCAGGGATTGATTGTAAAAGTGGATTTTTATACGGATGTGGGATGTATTGGGTTTGTTGTTCAGGTGCAATAGGCTTAGAGACATTGTCTTCAGAGGGGGGAACTGGGTTTAAACCATCAGTATGTATTAGTTGCTGGTCATGCTCAATAGGTGGCTGAGAAGATTGGGACTGAGTTGATGGTGGCTCATCCGATAGGACAGGTATTAGGGGAGGCTGAGAAATCTGTCTTGCATAAAGGGATGATGAATGTGGTGGATCTCCTAAGTGTTGGGGCAGTCTGACACTATCCTCATTCTGGACCTCAACCTCAGCTTGATTATTGTCTTCATGGGCCTCTTCTCTGGGCTGGGCCTCACCCCTTTCTTGGGACTCCTTCACAACTTGGACATGCCCTACTATTTCAGTATCATAATCATCTTCCACTACTATCCATCTTCTTCTTAGACTCTTCTTTGGAGTTGGAACCCTTTTAGTACAGCTCTTTATTCTCATCTTTCATGGAGTCACATTCTTCTCCTCAACTAGCATAGGCTGATCCACCGGAAGCTCAGTATAGACATTAATTTTGTTACCATTCCTCACGATTGCCTCAGACATTTTAACTATGTCCATATCAGCCCTTAGTAACCTCAACCCATCATCAAGCTCCTTCCCAAGTTCTAGCCAGTAAAAGTCAGCAATGGACGTATATCCAATGTCCTTCAGCAAATCAGATATGAAAAAACCATTCAGAGTATCAACGTTAACCCTCTCAATCTCTATTACTTCTCCACCAATGTAACTAACCTTCCCACGTGGCCCTCTCTCAAAATGTCCTCTATGATTAATGGACATAGTTATATGGATGATGATCATTCCTGGAAATAAAATTAAATAATACAATCAAAGAAAATATTTTCTGTAACTGTAACTAACACAAACCCTCAACCAACTATTCTAACAACTCTCAAACACATAAAATTAATCACAAGATTTGATAAGATTTCAAAATCTGTCTAACTAGTGACAATGACATATGAAATTTTTCAACAATTACAAAGACGTACCTCTGTTCTTCACGAATGAAAGGGAGTGACGTCTTTGCTCTCCCCGAGGAAATGCCTGGTATGAGGCTCTCCTCGCTAATCTATGCACGATGAGAGTATTATGTGTTGGTGGTGATCGATTGGGGGTGCTCCGGTCGTCTTCTCCGATTTGGGCATGGAGCCACGATGAATCTCTGCTAGGGCACAGAAGAATCTCCTGCGAAATGTGCTTCTTTTTCCAAACCCTTAGTGAAAACAAACGTTCACTTCCACGTAAATAGGGCTTTTGGAGGGTTGGAGAGTTACATAGGATCGGATAACCACGATTCAAGTGCAGATCCAAGACAGGCTACTTTTGTGGCATCTTGCGTGGGTATAAGTTTAGTTTCGATCTAGTGTGGGTACATATGTCAGCATTTTCATCTTCCATGGGTCCAAATGGTCATTTATTCTATATAATAAATTGAAACATTTCTTACTTTTAACTTAATTGTTTATTTAATTTTAAATAAATGTCAATAAAAAATATCTCCAATTTGAATTCAAATAAAATATCAAAAAAATCAAAACTAATAAACATAGAAATTCAATTTTTGTGTTTTAGTTCAAATTTCAGAAAATCTACATTTTTACAAACTTGTGAATTTAAAACGGAATAATAAACGATTTCTAAAGATTTATTAAAAATCATTCTTTGATTCATTAGCATCTAAAAAATTATTACCGAGACTTTATTTGATGTTAAAAAAATTAATATAGAATATAACCTTCCAAAATAGCATAGGAGTTAAAATTTGAATTTTTTTTAAAATCAGAAATAACGAATAGTTATACAATATAAAATAACCAACTATATTTATATAATGTATAATTTAATTTGACAAATAATTAAAATATTATATCAATTAAATTATCATTTAATTTATGAAATTAAGTGTAAAACTTATGCTTTTGACAACATACTCTGAAAAATTCAAGTTTAAATTAGAAGTAACGTATCAAAACATAAATTTTAAAGTTAATATCCAAATGTCAATAACCTGTATAAATAGTAAATAGAATCAATTATATATACACTGTAGAAGTAGTAAATTAAATTAAATTCGATTTACTATTTCAATACTTCTATAGCATATATATATAATAAACCGAATATATTTTATTCGATTTACTACTATTATAGCTAAATCAAATCTTTCAAGTTTGATCATACAAGTCTACACAGACAGTATAGTATTGTATGGTTCTGGCCTCTGAGGCTGAGGCCCAAACATTGTCGATGATGGTCCTGATCCATCATCATCCATGGCACTATGTCACATTCAAGGGACATTATGTCATCATCATCATCATCCACCTTACCCACCAGGACCATTACATTACACATGGTGACTCTCTTCAACTCCTCCCGAGTCCTGACTCAGCTCCGCGTGTCATGATTTGAACTTAACCACTTTTGGGGAATGGAATTTGAACCCGTAACCATAAGCGGGACTCATGAAGTGGCCAAGTCTAAATTTTTGAGATCACTCCATACATTTTCAAAACACAAAAAATTATTTACATTAATTATCTTATATACACAGCTTCTACAAGTAGTTGAAAGTAACATTTCCAAGCTCTTTAAACCACATTTTCATTTGAACAAACAGTACCAAACTACCAATCTAGCTACTTCATCACCCATTAATTGATCAACTGTTAGCCTTAATTCTTAACAAGCGCAACCATGTCCACAAATAATTATCTTCATTCATTATATCAACAAATGTCATGACGTGGCATATACTAACTAACAGCATGAATAATCTAGTAGTAGTATCTCATTTTCAAAACTCACCAAAAGAAGAAGACTCCAATAATATACTATACCCCATTCCAACAATATCAAGGTAACCGAACACACAATTTACCAATGTATATCAATCAAAACATAAAACAAGCAAAATAATAAAGTTAGTTACTCAAGCTCCTTAGTAATTAAGGTCAAGCCCAAACCAAATTGAGTAATTGACCTCCTATTAAAAGTAAAAAAAGAAACCAAAAAATTACATCACCTAGTTATACCATCCTAACTTGTTTTCCACACTTTGAATTCAGTTTCCAATATTCTTTGCTCTTTCCCTACGTTAAAAAGTTAAAACTCCCACAAAAAAAAGGTAAAAGAGGAATTCCTTATTCCTTCAGGGATTTCAAGGAAGATGAAAGAGATTTGGATTGTTATCTTGATCAGACCAGTGAGTGTGGGTCCAGTAACTCTGATCAACGGCGCTAGTAAGATCAAACAAATCATGATCATGATCCGAACCATCACCACCAGCTGCATGCCAATCCAACGGTCCACATCCTCCGTTGCCAACTTTCCCATTCTGCAGCGACGACAACTCAACAGGACCCGTCTGATCCAGCATCAACGGCTCCGATGCAAACTCCTGATTATTATTATTATTATTACGCTGATCGTCGCTTCCATTTCCGATAACTTTCTGCTGCAGCCACTCGCCATCATCATTACCGAAACGAAACAACGTCGCATCGAGAACGTTAACATTGTTTTCAAAACCAAACGACATCGTTTCGTTTGCTGAACTCATAAGGCTCGTGAATGTTCCTATGTCAGAGAAGCCACCGTAATAACCACCGCCACCAGTGAAGTTAGAGCTATTCACGTTCTCGTCGGGGACCGGATTCTTGCTCAACGCAGCGTTTGACGTCGCTGCAGACACCGCCTCCGTGGCGGCGGAGCTAGTGGCGATGGCGGTGAGGCTGGAGCTTTCGCTGCCAGAGTTCGAGTTCGAGTTCGAGTTCAAATTTCCCTCCGGCAATTGCGGTTGCGGTGTTGTTGTTTCCGGAGCGGCTTCCAAAGAGGAGGAGCAGTTGTTGTTGTTGCTTTTCTTGGACTTCGCGTTGGAGCGCTTGGATTTGGATTTCCGACAACCTCCGCCGACGGGGACGTTACGGAGGACGCCGCCGTTGGTCCAGTAGCGGCGACAGTTCTTGCAGAAGTGGCGCGGCTGAGAGAGGTTGTAGTTGTTGTAATAGCAGAACTTAGTGTTGAGCGAATCACACCGAGGGCACTTCAACGGTTCCTGGTGCTGGTTGTGAGGCCTGAGCCTCCTGTCTCCGACTCCTCCGCCGAAAAACCTGCCACCAGCGGGGGCGGTGGAAGGTGAGTCTTGCATTTTGAAAAAGAGAAGGTTATATTTCGGGAGTGTGGTGATGAATTTGTATTGTATTTTATTGTATTTTGGAATGTGAAGGAAGGAGTAAAAGTCTAGAAGAGAAGGAATTGTGTCTCACTGACAAATATCCCTGCGCTCCACCTAAGATGTCTCAATCAATCTATCTTCATTTCTTTAATTTTTTTTATGGTGATCATATATTATATTTTCAACCTGGAATGACAGTAATAACCCTACCGGCACCGCCATACTAACGTACGACAATGTATATGAGGAGATGTATAGCCAAGTAAGTAGCAACAACTTAGGGCACGTTTGGATATTGGCTAAAAGAATGTGATAAAAGATGTTTGGTTGATAGGATAATTATTCTGTAGTAGTTCAACGTCGGTGAAGAGTTCCATGTGTGCATCAGTGCGTGGCTACGGCATTTGTCGTACTTGTGGTACTTGTAGAGTTGAAAATGACAAAACTTAGCTATTGAGTTCATACTCAAAATAGTTTTTAAAATTCGATTTTTAATTTAATTTATTTTTTTTACTTTTAAATCAATTTAATTTATATTTTAAATTTTTAAGGTATTAATTAAGTTGATTCTTTCATTTATTTTTATATTGAAAAAATAACATTATATTTTATTGATATTTAACTCAATCTTTCACTAATTCTGAAGCACTCCTATTACACTCTAATCTTTTATTCTAAGTCTCTCACAAACGATTAGAAACTCACTACTCATTCTCAGACACCGCTACACCATCAGAACAAACTCACCTCAGCAGCTTGGCCCACCTCCATTCACCGTCAATGCACGTCGCCGTCATCGCCAAGCCTCATGCCGGATCTTCTGTATTGTCGCTCTCTTTCGTCTGTGCTTAACTGCTCGTGTCTCGCCGTGCCTCTGCCGGTGAGTGCTCAAGGTCTCGAGCCGTATGTTTCAAGTTCCTGTAACGTGCCGTCGTCATCCACCATCACTGCATCCAATGCCTTGTTTGCTCGCGAAAATCACCTTAATCTTCCATTTATACTCGCCTTAGCTGCTCGTTTGCCGTGCTTCCTTCCGTCAGTGAATGCTCGAATTTTGCGTGGTTGTTATTACTCGTCGTTCATGGGTGTTGCTGCCTGCATTGCACAATTTATCTGCTTGTACTACTCGATTTTGTCGCTATAACAACAGTTAATAAGTAAATTTTTTTCAATTATTCTGATATTCTATATTAATTTTTAATAGTTGATTCATTGATATTATTTTTGTTAATTTTATTATTGATTAGTTTATGAATCTGACTAAAATATAACAAAAGAAAAGAATATTCAAGTGAAAATTTTTAGAGGTTCATATTGAAGATTAACAAAGAGCAATGGAATTTCATTATTGAAACTTGATTTAACATATTCAACAAGTTTAAGTAGATGAATCAAGTAAATTATGTCTTGTATAACTATTACTCTAATATGCTAAAAAATTTGGGATTTTTGTGAATAAGTTGAAGGAGGTGAGAGATATGGTGCTGAAGTTGAGACATAATTCTACCGTAGTTCATCATTACTAGGGGTCTCAATCTTGTAAAAAGTGCCATTATATTCCTATATAATTGAATTCACAAATTGAAAGAATAATGAATTAATAGAAGGAGAAGAGAAGAGAAGAGAAGAGAAGAGAAGAGAAGAGAGTAGCTTAATTAAAGATGACGCTTTGAAGAAGGGTCGAGGTGTGTCATGTCATTTCTTTGATGACGGAAATAGATGAAAAGGGTGAATTTAAGTCATGCATTAAAATTTTAAGATATAAATTAGGTCATTAAAAATTAGGACTCCAAATTAAGTCGAAATCAAATTTCAAGAGTCATTTTGAGTATTAACTCCTTAGTTATTGGTATAAAAAATTATGAAATTAATTTTGACACTAAAAAATATTATACCGTTCTCTAATTATATTTATTTTTCTGTCTTTAATGCGATAAATATAAAGCATAATTTCTTTTTGACGTAAGGCATATATATATATATATTAATAATATATTAAAATTAAATTCTAAAAATATTTTAAATAAACATTTAAATTAGTTTTTAAATAATAGTGTTTATTTTTTATAAATTTTTTAGAATTTCTCTAGTTGGACATATTGGTTTTTTGTTATTTTAAAGGGACTAATTTGTTTATAATAATATATTTTTTTAGAGATCTAATTATCTTATAATAAAATTTATTAAAAATTTATTTAACTAAAATGCATATTAAAATTTTAATTAAAAGTGATAAAAGACCAATCTATACAGCAAAAGAAATTATCGATGAGTTCTAATGAATAAAAATATATAAAATTTTTTGGAGATTAATTTAGATGATTATTCAAATATTTTTATAAGAAAATGATAGACGAGACGTCAATGCCATTATATCAAGTAATTTACTTAAATAAGTTAAATTATTTAATATTTTTAGTCATTAATTTTATAATTTTATATAAAGATATTTTTATGTGAATAATATTTACGACAAAATATTTTTTAAAAAAATAAAAAAAAAAGTATAGGTAGACAATGAAAATATTAAATAATATAAATAATGGATATATCGGATATTCAATTCATTAGGTGTGCTGATGGTTATCCTAATATTAAGATTTAGGGAGATAATTTAAGGGTGTAGTGTGTTTTTACTTGATTAGGTCAATTTTAAAGTTCATTGTTCACAAAAGTTATTGTCTACCTAACAAAATCCAAAATAAAAACATGAAAAATTATTTCAGCATGACATAACGACGTAGATGAGCTTATTTTATATCAAAGTGTTTTTATCGCATTTAATTTGTATATTTTTTAAAGATATTTTTATATTTAAATTTGTTTAAAAAATATTTGTATCAACAACTAAATTTTGAGGAGATATTTTTAGTAATTTATTGTTTTAATTGTTAAGCTAACATTTTTAAATGTGTATATTTAATAAGAAATTATAAATGACCAATGTTTTTTCTTATTTTTGTCAAATATTTTAATTAACATTAATCAATTTTTCATTTATTTACTTAAGTATTATTTCCATAATATTTCTCCCTTAGAATTCTTGATGTGTAAATTTTGTAATTTTCATGCACAAATTTTGAATTTTGGTTGTATGCCTTTAGGGTTTTGGATATGCCAATTATATATTGTACATTTGTAATCCTATAAATTTAAAGTTTAATTATTTTGCAGATCTTTATAGTTTTACCGAATTTTTAATTAAATTTTTATTTTTTTTAAATTGAATCTTTATATTATAAATATTTTTTTAATTTAATTCCTGTTAACATTAAACGTCAAAAAAACGTTGATGAATTATGAAATTATTTATATACCTTTATTTTCCACCTATAATAGGTTCATATTTTTTTGAGATTTCTTTTTTTTTTCTCTTTTATTTTCTCTGAGATTTCTACACATACATAGAAATAGGAATAGGAATATGAATCAAAGTCAATGAACCTCTTTCATTCTTTTTTCGAAACGTTGCATTTTGAGGAGCTCTAACTCGAAAGAAAGAAGACACATGTGTTTCTGTGGAGAAGCAGTAACTGTGCTCCCTTCATCGGCTGTGTCTAACTATGGTAGGAGGTATATTTTTTGTGGGAGGATATCAAAATGCAACTTCTTTGAATGGATTGATGATGATGACGGTTCAAAGAATGAGTGGCCAAAAGAAAAGGATATGAGGGTTCACTATTTTTGTGGTAGCACTCTAATTCTTCAAACTTTTGGAACAGCAATAAATCCTAATAAAAGATTTATTTCTTACCCTAATAGAATATGCAAATTTTTTGAGTAGGTTAATGAAGGTGATGCAACAAGAAGAGAAAGAGTATCTGTTGCGGTTGGAGTTGTGGGAACATAAGATTTTGGTAAGTTAGAGGATGAAATGAGAAAATTAGATGCACAATAAAGAAAAATAGAGAGAACTAAGCGTGGAAATAGAAAAATTGATTGTGGAAGCTGGACAAATGAATGCTTGTGTGGGTAGATTGTGTGATGAGTTTAATATTGTCCAAGAATAATTTGAGAGATTGGAAGACAATATAAAAATTAAATGCAAAATGCTATATATGATGTATATATTTTTGATAGTCCTAGTAATTGTAATGTAGTTTGTAAAGATTTAAAGTTACTTGTGTTGTTTAAGGTATTATTCTAATGTAAAAAATTATACAACTTCAATCCAATTACTATTAATTATGTTTAGTTTGATTAAATTTTACATTAATGTCTTTTGTTTGAATATAACAATAAAACACCGTTGATGAAAATTTTAGAATTCAATCTTTAAATTTAAATCATATGTCCACAAGTTATATAAAATAAGTGCCATATAATATGCCACATACCTAGATAGTCATTAAATAATGGTCCTTTAAACCATATGTCCACAATATAAACAAAAAACATAAAAGAACATAAACATAAATACAACATTACACAAATCTCACATAATACACAAGTATGAAAGACATAATGACAAGTTAAGAGTGCTAACCTTTTGTTGATCAGACATGAATACCCACTTCTGACATGACCAATATCATCCAACAACAAGTTAATAAACTAACTCTAACTGTCTCTGGTCTCATTCTCTACAGCAACAATAGCAATTGAAAAATAGTTATCGTTTGGATCTCTTCCAACAGTCATAAAAATTTTTTTAGCATGATCATCCTTCAAGTAGCAATCATCTATTCCTATAATAGGCCTGCAACTAGCCAAAAATCCTTGCTTCACAGCATCAAGGTACATGTATTTTCTCAAAAGATTTGGCTGGTGAGTAATTGAAGGTCTGTCAACCAAAATATGAGCACTAGACCTAAAATTTGTTCTCATAATCTCTGTAAAGTAATCTCTCAACTTGGCATATTGCAGAATAGCCTTGTCGTGTACTTCTTTTCTCATGTTTATCCTCACCCAATAAGCCTTTGTAACTGAAATATTAGCTATGTGTTTGTCCGCCTGAATGTCTGAATCATTATTGCAATCTTTATCTCCTCTCCTCTACTAATATTGGTAACAATCTTATGTGACACCCAACTACTTGATGCAAGCCTACTACTGTAATTTCATCTACAAGTGCACTTTTCATTCAGAGTCTTTAGCCGAAAGCAATCAGAACCACCAACCTTGGATGTAAATGCTATCTATTTACACTTTCCTTTCTTCCTTCTATAATCCACTCTACATCTCACCTTATCATTCTTGACATTTCTAATATCCCTTCCATTCAACAAAACATGCTCTCTATTTGCATTCTTAAATTGAGTGAGTGACTTGAACTCCAACCTCACCCTAAAGTCATATTCTCTGCTCATCTCAGCCTCATTATATCTAAGGTACCTTCTCTTTTTACTCATATCATCCGACTCTCTCCCACAGCTATTAATATTTTCAATTTTTTAACCCTAAAAAATTTTTCCAACTTCAACATCGTCATCAATAGCAGCATCATGAACAATAGGATCATCACCAGCAGCTTGACCATTATCATCTTGATTTAATGAACCATTGAACCCCTCAAAAGTATTTGAAGCTCAACCATAATTTTTATTTTCAACCTCAAAACCAAAATGATCGTCGTGATCTCCATCATCGGCACTATCATCAAATTTTATCCTCCTCACTATATGGCTCTGATTCACTTTCAACCTCTACTTTTGTTAAACCATTGTCATTATACTCAACTTCAGTTGACACATAATAATTATCATTTAAAATTATCTCAACAACATTACCTTTCCTACATCCATCAACAACATACTCCAAGCAATGCTTAATAGTTTGTGATACTAATAACCTACCCATTCTTATGTCATCTTCATCACTCGTCAACTCTCTAAGACCTAAGTTCAATTGATAGCTTGGTTTACATTACCATATCTTAGCATAATCTTTGTACCCTAACTTCTTCAGTTCACTAACTATTTCTTGTAGACTATATTCATCGAGCTCAAAATGCAATTCTTCCAACACTTTTTCCTTAAACTACTCTAAATCGTACCCTGTATCATAAAATTTTTCACCATGATGTAGGTCTATGGTGAAATCCAAATTCTCCATCACTACACCAAAAAGAAAGAAAAAAAACCTAATAAACCAACATCATCATAGCAATAACAATCAATAATTAACAAAATTCATAAACTAATTCAATAATTAATGAAATTCTTGCATATTCATATTCATATTCATATTCATAAACCAATTCAAAAATTAATTCAAGATTTCAATTCAAGCGGTGCCATATTTTTTCTAATCAGTTCATAAATTATTATATCAATAAAATTCACATATGCTTAAAATAAAAGAATCATCCTTAAAAAACTAGAAAAAAATTTAAATTATCACCCATTATTGCAAGACAAAACGTGGGGATGACGAACAGCAGTTTAGGTAGCAAAGGAGGGACGGAGGTGCGACGCAGCGAGACGATGGGTCTAGTGATGGCAGATGAGTAGCGATGGTGGACGAGCTATGGACGAGGCAGATGGAGACGCGCACACTAAGGACGATGAGCACGTGACTGACACCGAGCGGAGGAGACGCGGCTAGACAGGACAAAGCGGTAGATTCGAGACGGAGCTCCGAGAAGAACTTAGGGATATGCTCTCTGACTTTGGGACAAAATTCCAAGAGTTCTTTTAGTATTTTGGAAATATGGAGGTGTCCTCAATTATGTCTTCTATCTAGTAGTGAGAATATTCATTTTTTTAACAGAATATTCTATTATTTTAAACATTTTTGTCACGACAGGGACTAAATTAAAAAATTATGGTATAGGGACCCAATTAGAAAGAAAAAAGTATAGGGACTTAATTAAAAATTTAGTGAAACTATAAAAACTTGTAGAGTAATTAAACCTAAATTTAAATGATAGTTCTTACCATTTTTTTCAACCATACAAAGTGTTGAGTTTGAGAAAACAAAAATAATTATTTGATAATGACTAACATTATAGTTTAGCTGATGTATGTGTTTAGTGTGCAGAAAATTAATATGTTCAATAATAACAGGCCCAAATATCCATAAACAGTATTCATCCTTATTGTTGGCCCATGTCTAATGTGCCCAACACTTTAACCAAACACTCTCTTCTCTCTTCTAATTGTAACCTACGTGACTGACCCTAAATTAAAAAAGAAAAAAACTTTCACAAGCAAAAATAGATTTTTTGAATAAGACTCAAGCATTAAGAAAAAAGTGAATCACCAATTGTTGACAATGAAAAGGAAAGAGAAAAAAAAAAGTCAAGAATTGGAGCCCAAAGCAAAAATCAAATTAAAGGAGGAAATAGAAAAAAAATCAGTATAGCAATTCTATCTTTGTGCTACCATTCTACCTTGTTGAAACTGCCTTCCTCCTGTATGTACCAATCGGGTAAGAAGAAGAAAATGGAGGTTGTGTATCTCTGCATAAATCAAAGATCACAATTAAAACTTGGAACCAAAGAATGAACCAATGGTTCAGATTTCTTAAGTGAAAGAAAAAAGAAGAAAAAGAAGCAGCTAGGTAAGGATTCAAGCTAACTCTAATCACTGTTGATGTCCTATCTCTTCTCTGCGTTTCTGCTTTGAATTTTGGGGAAGAAAAATTCAACCAAGGAGAGTGAGCACACTGTTTAGATCTCCATAGCTTTCAAGCTTAACCTTCTTCTCCTTTATGGTTTTACATTGAATTTTCTGTTCTTCAATTTTATTTTTCTTTGTTTTTAATTAATGAAATAAAAGGCAAATATGTGAGGTATTAGAAAATGCCATTGAAAAAAAAAAGAAAAAGAGAGTAATCATGGAGAAAAACTAGAAATTTATTTCAATCTCTTTTGTATTTATGATCCTGAGAGGATTCCCTTGCTAAGTTGGGTGAGCTCTTAGTAGTTGAAAGTCTAGGGAGTGAATCTAGCCTAATTAAGCTTGGGTAGAAATTTGGTTTATTCCTGATAGGATTGGGTTGAATCCTTGAAAATTGATGTATATAATCTTTGATAAAGATAGTGAAAATTCCACCTCAACTGTGGTGGAGATTGGATGTAGGCCACATTGCACAAGGTGATTAAACTAGGATATATAGTTGTGTTATTTTTTCTTCTCTGCTCTGTTTCTGGTTTCTTTCAATAAGAGACAAAATTTAATTGTGTCCTGCATAATCAATCTAGTAGAAGTCAAAGCAACTTAGTACACTCAAAAGTAACTAGTTTGTTCTGTTCTTGATTCATCGTTAAAAGACAAAACAAAATTATCTCTTGTATAATCAACATTACAAACTCAATGGCAATATTGAGTTAAATCAAGTTTGAAGTTAAAGTGTACAAGTTTAAGAGGTCATAGATTCAACCCCCTTCTCTAGACCATTGATAACCTTCACTTGGTATCAAGAGTCCGGTCTCAAGGAATTGATGCGTGAGCATCTTTCCTATTTTTTCCTAGTGAATTTGCATCTAATTTGTTGAGTTTAATAAAGAATTAATTATATTTTAGCCACTATGGATGCTATTTTGAGTTTTGTGCAATACTGTTTATTTTAGGTAGTATTCAGCCGGATTTGATGGAGTTTCTGCAGCACAAGAATCAAAGGAGATCGCAGCGAGGAGCGACGCGCACGCGTGCCTGACGCGTGCGTATGATTTGGAAGTATCCATGGCGACGCATGCGCGTGACTGACGCGTACGCGTGACTCGCGAAAAGACCATCGACGCATACGCGTGACATGCGCTACGTGCAGAAAACGCAGAAAAACACTGGGAGCAATTTCTGGGCTGTTTTAACCCAATTTTCAGCCCATAAATCACATATTAGAAGATGCAGAATGGACAAAACAAGTGGTCCCCACCCATCAATTGAAGACTTGATTATTTAAATTAATTCGAATTTAAATTCAAATTTGAATTCTAGGAAAAGATATTATTTTAATTTTAAAAATTAGATTTTAAATTTATTAGGATTAGTTATAAAAGGAAGAAACTTTCCTTCCTTTAGGGAGGTCCTGGGGAGGATCCCATTCCATCCCAATTTACAATCCGTATTTTCTCTGAACCATGAGCAACTAAACTTCCACTGTTAAGGTTAGGAGCTCTGTCTATTGTATGGATTGATACTATTATTTTTCTATTTTAATTCATATTTTGATTTATATTTAAGAATTATTTTCGTTCTTTATTTTATGAATTTGGGTGGAATAGAAGTATGACCCTCTTTCTAAATGAGTTCTTGTATAACTTGGAAAAGCTCTTTACTTTAACAACAGGTTGAAAACATATTCTCCTAAATTTCTAATTTATCTGGATTTAATAGGATACGTGACATATAATCCTTTTATGTTTGGGTAATTAGGATTTCTGTGGCATATAACTAGAATTGAACTTCACCCCCTAATTGGAATTAATTGACCAAGAAATTGGCTGTTGATGAATTTTAGAGGAGACTAGAAAGGTCTAAGGAATTAGGGTCTAGTCACATATAGTTGCCATAAATTAGATCTTACATGATTAAAATAAAATAATAAGAAAAGTCAATTCGGAAAATAGATAACTCTGAAACCTTAACTGTTTCTTCATATTTTATTCCTCACCTATTCACCTGCATGTCTTCAAACTCTTCTTTATTTTTTAATGTTTTTGAACTCTCAATTACTCTTTTCTGTTTGTCTAACTAAGCCTATCAAATACTATTGTTGCTTAATCCATCAATTCTCATGAGATCGACCCTTACTCACGTAAGGTATTACTTGGTACGACCCGGTGCACTTGCCGATAAGTTAGTGGGTTACAAATACCAAGAACGCACCAGGAATCAAGCATCACAGTTTGGAGTAAAGATCCAATGGCCAATAACATGGGTGCCAATATTGTGGCTTACACAGTCACTGAATGTCAGTCCAACAACATATTTTCTTTCTTCAATGGCAAGAACTACACCTACTAGAATGAGAGAATGCATATATTTTGTCGCAGACTGGGCAAGGGAGGGAGGGAGGGAGGGAGGGAGAGAGAGAGAGAGAGAGAAAGTGCAGAGGGTCGAGTCATCGTTGCCGGCTCGCTGCTGGTACGCCGTCAATTCAAAATGCGTCTGTTGGTCAGGATCTTAGGCTACGTTTGTTTCTTAGAAAAGGACAAGACAAGACACTAAAAAAAGACATAAAAGACAGAGACACATAATTTAATGTTCTTGTATTCTTTTTGGTAATAAAGTAGAACAAATTATGAAAATCTAATTTATTCTCATTTTTTTATTCAAAAAATTTGGGCAGAAAAATATAATAAAAGAAGTATAATTATGAAAAATTAACAAGAATAATGAAAGAAAAAATGAAAAATAAGTTGTGTCCCTTGTTAGTGTTTCTGTGTCCTTCCTTTCAGGACGGACACAAAATACCCTAATTCAGCATCTCTGGATATAATGTCTTTTTCCATGTCTTATATGCCAAACACGATTTTATCTCTATGTGTCCTTGTTTCAGTGTCCCATCCCTGTAAACAAATGCAACTTTAGGGTCAGGGTCTCAAGAATGAGAGGGAGTGAGTTCAATGACGAAGGGGCCAAGAAAGAGACTGGGGGAGTGACGTTGACTCTACAGTGAATGAAGAGTGAAAACTGAAAACCCTAACTGATAAATTTTCAATTTATATAAAGGTATGAAATGACTAAAATACACAAAAAAAAAAAACAATCATAACCCGTCGGACCAGCCCGTCCCGCCCCACCTCGTCCCGCTTTAGCCTGCTAGTTTAGCGAATTTTTAAAAAATGATAGGCTAAAATCTTGCCCTAATAGTAATTGGTTTAATTTTATAGGGACCCAACTAAAAAAAAAGAATTGGTATAGGGACCTAAATAAAAGAAAAAAAAGTGTAAGGACCTAATTAAAAAAAAATTTGGTGCAAAGACTTAATTAAAAAGAAAAAAAGTATAGGGACCTAATTGAAAATTTTGCGAAACTATAGAACCAATAGAGTAATTAAACCTTTATAAAAATATGATTTGATAGGTATAAAATACCTAACAATCCAAGACGTTGATACTAATACTAAATAAATAACTATATATATATATTACAAAATTTTCAAAACACTAAGATGAAAAGAAATAAAAATTAAAATTAATATACCTTTTGATATATTAAAATTAAATTATTAAAAACTTGAATAATAAACTTAATTTAAATATCTAAATAGATGCGTATTAAATTTTTTTATTTTTTTATATTATTTTTATTCCCACCACTAAAATCTGTTTCGTTGATGACGAAGCCATGAGAAATGAGGAAAGGTGTAGTGGTAAGACGAAGTGTTAAATCTACCCCCCTCCCCCCACCCTCTCTTTCCATGGCAATTGCAGTTCACTTAAACGGTAAAAGAATCAGTAATCCTCTCTAAAAAAAGTTTACAATAATCTTCTGCAAAGTCATTATAAAATTTATAAAAAAAATATCTTATTTTTCTATAAAAATTCTAAATAATACTTTCTTTTAAGATTAGTGATAAAATATTAAAAACAAACAAAAGTCATTAAATTAATAATTTATATATATATATATTTGAATAAACAAACAATTATCACTAATTTATATAATCAATTATAATAATTATTTTTGTAAAAAATTCTCATAATTATTAAAGGTCAAATAAATTTAAAATGCATATTATTTTAATTTTACAAGAGAGGAGAATATATAGTTATAAATTAAAAAAAATTGTCATTTAGACATTTTGTAAAAAAAAAGGTCTTATTCCAACTAAGTCCAAAGTATTCTCTCAGTTCAAACGCATTCTAATAAGGTATAATTGAGCAGCAAGATATTCAATTCAGATTATATCCTACCAAATTTGGCATAAAACTAATAGAAATCCTTAGAATATTCCAAAAGAGGTAGTATAAATTATATAAGGCGAAAAATCTATTCTAAAATATGCTATTTTTCTCTAACCCTTATATTTTTTAGAATAATATTATATATTTAAATTTTTTTATGAATTAAATTTAATTAAATTAAATAATAAAATTTAAAAAAATATTAATCATAACTAATTATTATTATGTTAAGTTAATTTAATTAGATTTGATTGACACAAAAAAAATTTACACCGACTTAATCGTTCCAAATTGTTGAAGATACGACCCCGTTTGACTTGTGTATTGTTGCATGTCGAAAGTCTCCATTCTCCTAAAAAATTAACCCATTTGAAAAAATAAAGGTAGTTTTCTCTTATTTTTTCTATTGTCTTAATTGATTGAGCCCCCTTATTGCTGCGGGATTATTTAAGCAAATGTTGATATATTAATATTTAACTTTAATTGAATGTGAATGTGAAAATGCAAAATCAAATTTTTAGTAGTGTTCCTCTGTGGATATCTGGAGGAGAGCTCGGTTTTTGGGAGTCGATGTCGAGTTATTATTTTCGATGTCGACCTCTGAGTCTTGAGAAAATCCAAGCTTCACCTCTGGGAAGATATCCAATCGTGCAAATCGTGAACAAAAAACAAAGGGGGAGTGTACCTGCAAAAGTACTACGAAACTTAAGTTAGTACTGAGAATTCAGTATATCCCCTTAGGATAGAACATCGTACCTTTATATGTGAAGTGGAGAAGATCGGTTACGTTTCTGCATTATCGTCGGTTTAAAAAGCAATAAACAGGTCTTAATGGGTTTGGACGTTTTGATTCTAGTACATGGCCCGTTGAGTCTGTGCGTTTTGCCGAGCTTATAGCGTGTTTTGCCGAGTTATGACACATAATGTCGAGTTATGACGGATCATAGCCCCCAAACTTGGCCTGAGAATGTGTTTAATGAAGCAGGTTGAGCTTTTAGTGATTCATAATTCGGCAAATGGATAAGTCGGCGGTTGGTCTGGTGTTGGAGCCCCCAGTTTAATTTACTTTATTAAACAATTATTAATGTCAAAAAGTGAGATGACTAAGACAGAGAAAGTAATTAATTGCACGTTTGATGGTGGTGCATGTTTCCAATGTCCCTTGAATAGATGTAACTGATGGGATTGGGGAGTGGAATCGAAACAGATTATTAAAATTGTTTGTTTTTGGAATTTTGAGGGTTTTATTTTGCTGCATTACTTTTTTTGTTATCTGGAGCTTTTGGTGTCAAAAAATGAGCAAGAGAGGTACGTTTTAATTTGTTTCTGTCTTCTTTTTCCTTGTGTTTGTTGGATTATGTTCTTCTTCTTCTGCGTCTTGTGCTATTTTCACATGGGGTTTGAGAAAGAAAAAAAGGGGGAGATAGACTGGTCTTACGACTAGGTAAGCGATGATGTGAGGAATCGTATGTCATTGTTCTTGGATCATGGTGCTGTAAATGAAGTAGATAAGAGTAAAGTTGTTAGGACTGGTTCTGGAATTCGACTGGAGTTACTTCCATGTTCTGAAAGTGACAGGGTTTTTTAATAGGGGTGAGGGTTTTGAATACTTTTTTATGTATAGTTGTGTTCTTGAAGAGTTGAAGGTTAAGCTTCCATTTAGCAAATTTTAGTGTTAGATTTTGAAGCAGATGAATTGCGCACCATCTCAGCTACATCCAAATGGATGGGCTTTTCTTCGTGCGTTTGAGGTGTTGATGGAGTTTTTGGAAAAAGTACCATCTGTGGAGTTATTTTTCTCACTGTTTCAAGCTAAGGGTGTGTGAAAAGGTGGGTGGGTGAACCTGAATAGTTCGCCGAAGTTTGCAATATTTAAGCTGTATAAGTTGTCATTTAAGGAGATGTATCTGAAAGTGAGAAGTGTTGAAGGGAATTTTCCTTTTTATGTGGATGAGCATTTAGGGGAGAGATTCCCGATTTGGTGGTGTTCTGAGTCTAATAATATACTCGCTTCAGAGTTCATTAAACCTAGGGATGAGTGTATTATTGGGTATCTGGTCGAGGTGATTGATCGGAAGGATTTGATCTCGGTGTTTGATTTGTTGCAGTGGGAGGAAAATAAGCAAGCTGCAGTAGATTATTTAGGTGAGCTTGTTGGGATATTATTTTTTGTACCTAAGTTTTGAAATATGAGGCTGAATAGTCGGTTTTTGTTTGTTTTCAGGTGGAAAGTATCCTGGCGTATCCGCGGCGAACCTAAGGGCACCTATGAAAAGTAAGAACTTGGATAAGAAAGATTCGACGTCAAAAGTTGAGAAGGTTGTCGGCGCTGGTGAGGTTGATCAGCCAAAGCCAAGGAGGAGAAAGGTCGTTCTTAAGAAAAGAAAGAGTGACGTGGTGGACTTGTCCGACGTTTCTGATGATGAAAGAGATGAGGTGCCGATTGAAGAAGTTCATAAGTTTTTTGACAATCAAAAGAGGTTACATGGTATCGCTGATCAAACTGATTCTTCGTCTTTATGGGGGAGGGATTACCCATACATGGTTGTCGCTGATGAGTGTTGTCAATTGTCGGCGGATATGAATCTGGCCGACGAGGTTGTTGATGTTGCTACTGACCATTATATGCAGGTAATTTTATTTTGTGAGTATTGGTTTTTATTTTCCTGTTTTGTGGAATACATGTGTGATAGTGTATATTATTGCAGGTGGTGGGGCTTCGGTTGGCGAGTTTAGGTCGTAGCCGTGAAAAGATACATCGGAAGGTTGTTGAGAAAAAGGAGGATCCGAGTTTGAGGGAGGAGTTGGCTTTAAAGAGTGCTAGAATTTCAGAGCTTGAGGTGAAGTTAGCTGATGTTGAAAAGCATTTGAAAGAGGTGAAAGATAGCTATGCCAAGGATGTTGAGGATTTAAAAAAGAAAAACTTTGATTTGTCTGCTCTGAGTACCCGTATGATTGAGGTAACTGCTCAATTGAAGGAGGTAGAGAAAAACAAGCAAGGAGAAATTCTCGATTCCTTCATTGAAGGATTTGAGAGAGCTTCCATTTAGACGAAATTCTTGGCTCCTGAGGTGGATTTTTCACAGATGGATCCAGGGAAGTTAGTGCAGGACGGGGTTATAGTGGAATATGATGGTGCTGTTGAGCAGGGAGATGAAAATGTTGAATAGGTTTCTGTCTGATTGTGTTGTGTTTTTGGGCATTTTATTTTGTTGGTAAACTATTTTGCTCCTGGGTTGAGCTTATGTTTGTAACTTTATTTTGTTACTGGTTTTTTAGGGGAAGCAATTTATGATGCTTCTGGTTGCATGATGTTGTGCATGTGTTGATTAATAGAGAGTATAATTATATTGATTTGGTAGTTTGATATGATGAGTGAGTGTTATCTGATTGTGAGTGTGGCTTGGAGCCAAATTGATTGATCGGTTTTTGTGAAACCAGGTTGTTTTGATTTGGGTAAAACATACCATAGTGTTGGGTAAGTTTGATTGGTGA
This sequence comes from Arachis ipaensis, assembly GCF_059453495.1. Classification (NCBI taxonomy): domain Eukaryota; kingdom Viridiplantae; phylum Streptophyta; class Magnoliopsida; order Fabales; family Fabaceae; genus Arachis; species Arachis ipaensis. Next base: position 134,332,618 of record NC_142435.1, on the reverse strand, counting down.
AGTTCCATTATTTTGATGGAGATTGGTTTATGTTTAATGTTCAGTTGAGGCTGAGAAATCCGATTTTAGCGGAATGCCGAATAATCGGTTTGTTTGATTGATAATAGTCGGCTGTATTTTTGATAAATTTTGAATAGTCGGTTTACGAGTAATGATTGGCAATCTGTTTGACTGATGAATTCTGAATAGTAGGATTCCGGGGAAGATAGGTTTCCCAAATTGTCAGATTCGGAGTAAGATCAACTATATGTTTGAATGATAGATTCTGAATGGTCGGATTTGAGTATAGATCGGCGGGACAAATTTTATAAGTTTATAAATAATGGAGAAATGTGAAATGCTAAAATAGTGATGATTTGATGAAATCAGAATTTTATTTATTGGAAGACCTTTGATTTCAAAGGCGCAGGTAGGCAAGTCTCGTTAAAACCTCTCCAAGCAAAATCCATTTTTGGGAAAAATCTTGGTAGTAAGAAAAAGAGTACTTGTTTGTCCCTGACTTTTAACTATAATATAACTTTAAAGATGATACATTCCAAGTGTTAGGCAAATCGTTACCATATAAGGTTTGTAATCGGTAAGCTCCGTTGCCGATGACTTCTATTATCCAGAGAAGACCTTCCCAATTAGCTGCTAGCTTGCCATGGTTTCTTGGCTTTCTGGCTTGTTCTGTTTTTTTTAGCACCAAGTCGTTTACTTGAAAGGACCTTGGGTGTAGTTTCTGATTATAGCGCCAAGCTATATGCTGTTGCATAGCTCGGTGTGTGATTGCTGCTGATGCTCTGACTTCTTCGACGAGGTCCAGGTCTGTTTGCCGAGTTCTGTGTGCTGTTGTGTGGTCGGCCAATTGAGTTCGTAATGAGGCTTGGGATATCTCCACTGGTATCATAGCGTCGGAGCTATATACCAGGAGAAATGGTGTTTCCTTTGTTGTTGAGTGGATCGTGGTATTGTATCCCCATATGATTTCTGGTATAAGCTCGGCCCAGAGGCCTTTTGCGTCCTCCAGTTTCTTTCTTAGAGAATGGAGTATTACTTTATTTGCAGCTTCTGCTAACCCGTTTGTCTGTGGGTGCTCTACTGATGAGAAATGATATTTGATTTTCAAGTCCTGCAAAAAGGATGTGAACTTATGATCGGCAAACTGGCGATCAATTATCTGTGATAATGTGCCGAGGTATGCCGAATCGACAAATAATATATTTCCATACAAAAGAAAGCATTTGTTGTGAGGTAATCTTGGCTAGAGGCTGGACCTCTATCCATTTTGAAAATAATCAATTCCTACAACCAGGAATTTTACCTGACCTGCTGCTGTCGGGAAAGGGCCTAGGATATCTATACCCCATTGGTTGAAGGGCCAAGTGACCTCCGAGTTATGCAATAATTCGGCCGACAAGTGTGTTATCGGGCTCTGTCTTTGGCAGTTATCACAGTGTCTGACCTTTGTTTTGCAGTCTTTTTGTAATATCGGCCAGTAGAAGCCATCACGCAGGATCTTTGAACAGAGGCTTCGGGCACCAAGGTGTGTTCCACAGATGCCTTTGTGTGCTTCGGATAATGTAATATCAGCTTCGGACATGTTAAGGCATTTGAGCAGAGGACGAGCGAAACCTCGTCTGTACAGGCAGTTGTCAAATATTGTAAAAAACGAAGCTTGTCGGCGAAAATGCCAGAGATTTTTAATAGTATCTGGCAATGCTCTAGTTCTGAGATAAGTTATGTAAGGTGTTCTCCAATTAGTATCCTGTGTAACACTTAAAATTTCTGTGAGTTTAATGCTTGGTTTAAGTAATGTTGATTGATAAAGAGATGACCTATTTGGTTGAGTACTGGCGAGTTTAGACAGGATGTCAGCTCGGCCATTACTCTCCCGAGGTATATGCTGTATGTCGTATTTAGAAAATTTTAAAAGTAAATTTTGGACGATTTCAAGGTATTTAGATAGCTTAGGATCTTTTACTTGGTATAGGTTGTTTACCTGCTGTACAATGAGTAAGGAGTCGCAGTATACCTTAAGTTTGGTGATGTGTAGGTCGGCAACAAGTCTAAGGCCGGCAATGAGGACTTCGTATTCACTTTGATTGTTACTTGCTTTAAAAGAAAAGTGGAGAGAATGTTTGATGATATTACCATGGCTATCATGAAGTATGATTCCTGCTCTACATCCTTGTGGGTTGGAAGATCCATCGACGTACAAAGACCATTTGACATAATCTTCGGCTGTGTCTGGTACTGAGAACTCGGCGATGAAGTCGGCCAAGAACTGGGACTTCATAGATGATCAGACCTGGTATATGATATCAAATTCCGAAAGTTCTACCGACCATTTTACTAGTCGGCCAGCCAGTTCTGGTTTCTGAAGGACTTGTCACAAAGGTTGATCTGTCCGAACATGGATGACATGACTCTGGAAGTACGGCCGTAATCTTCTGGCTGAGAAAACAAGAGCTAAAGCCAGCTTCTCAATGCTCGGATAGCGAAGTTTGGCATTCTGTAGTGTTTTGCTAATGAAATAGATCGGCAACTGCTGCTTATGCCTTTCTGTAATAAGAGCAGAGTTTATAGCCCAGTTAGTGACAGATAAATATAAGAATAATGGTTCCCCTTGAATGGAGGTTTATAAGATTGGTGGTTTTGAAAGAGTTTCTTTGATTGTTGTGAATGCTTGTTCACATTCATCAGTCCATTGGAAAGCCTTTTTCTTTTTCAAAGTTTGGAAAAAACATAAAGACTTAGAAGCTAGGCAAGGTAAGAATCTAGAAAGTGCAGCAAGTCTCCCTGTCAATCGTTGGACTTCTTTGATAGTTTGTGGGCTTGTCATATTCAAGACAGCTTGGCACTTTTCTGGATTCGCTTTAATACCTCGGCTAGTGAGCATGAAGCCGAGGAATTTGCCACTTTGTACACCAAATGCGCACTTCTCGGGGTTTAATCGCATGATGTATTTTCTGATTTGACCGAAGATCTCGGCGAGGTCATCTAGGTGGTTGTTGCCGATTTTTGTTTTGGTGATCATATCGTCAACGTAGACCTCAATGTTTCTGCCGAGTTGTTTGGCGAACACTCTGTCCATTAGGCATTGATATGTTGCACCTGCATTCTTAAGGCCAAACAGCATGACTTTATAACAATAGTTTCCATATTCAGTAATAAAGGCTGTCTTACTTTGATTGGATGGATGCATTTGGATCTGGTTATAGTTAGAGTATGCATCCATAAAGCTAAGTTTTTCATAACCAGAGGCATTATCAACTAAGCAATCAATGGATGGTAAGGGATAGGAGTCTTTTGGGCATGCTTTGTTGAGATCGGTGAAATCAACACACATGCGCTATTTACCGTTATATTTTTTCACCATGATGACATTCGCCTACCATGTTGTGAATCTAATTTCCTGAATGAAACCAGCGTTGATGAGCTTCTTGGTTTCTTCCAGAGAAGCTTGTTTGCGGTCTTGGCTGAGGTTTCGCTTTTTCTGTGCTACAGGTTGTACAGACGGGTCTAATGCCAGCTTGTGGGATATGATGCATGGGTCGATGCCTGGAATATCAGCTGGGGTCCAAGCAAACAAGTCGGCATTTTGATGTAGAAATGCTCGGAATAAGGCCTTCTCTTCTGAGCTTAATGTGGATCTGACGTAAGTAAACTTGTTCGAGCTATCTGCAAAATAGATTTTATGCAAGTCTTCTATTGGGGTTGGTCGTTCAAGGGTTCCTTCCCTGGGATCAAGGTCGGCCAGGGCTGGCAGGTCGTCTTGAGTGCCAATGTTGTGCACATGAGCCTGTGTATTTTGGTTAGGTCTTTTAAAACTGTTGTAGCATTCTCTGGCTTCTCGGGCATCACTGTGAATAGTTGCAGTTGTATTATCCTACAAAGGGAACTTAACACAGAGATGAATTGTGGAGACAATGTCGCCGAGCCTATTTAAGAATGGTCGGCCAAGTATTAAATTGTAAGGACTAAAACAGTCAACAAATAAATACTGAATATCTTAGGTTTTGATAAGGGAACCTCACCGAGTGTGGTTTGTAACCACACAGAGCCCATAACCGGGACTCTCTCATCTGAGAAACTGACCAGGTCTCCAGTGGATGGTTGGAGGATGTTGCTGCTCAGTTTCATCTTCTGAAATGTGGAGTAAAAGAGAACATCGGCACTACTTCCAGGGTCCAGTAAAACCTTTTTGAGTAGGAGATCTCCGAGCTGCAAAGAAATCACAACCGGGTCGTCTAGATTTGTTACGTTGGTGTTAAGGTCGGACGTCTGGAATGTTATCTGAGGAAAATGTGGATGTGTCTGCTTTTGATGTTGATCGGCGTCTATGGAGAGCATAGCTCGGTAAGACCGGTTTCTTGCCGAGCTTGTGGCTCATTTACCTACAAAACCTCCGGAGATACAGTTAATAACACGTCTTGGTTAGCCGGGAAGATTGGTGTTCGGTCTATCCTTATCTTGGCCCTGCTGTGTTGCCGAACTTTGGTCACCAGTGGGAGGTGGGCGTCATTGTTTGTGGCCGCCGATATACTTATCGAGGTGACCTTGCCAAGCTAACTGCTCTAGAAGGTCTTTGGCGATGACACACTCGTCAGTGGCGTGTCCGTGCTTTTGATGAAAAGAGCAGCATTTCGATCTGTCTGCGCCTTTTGAATCTGGATAGCTGCCGGCTTTTCTTAGTGGCTTGATCAACTTTGAACTCAAGATCTCCTTGATGATGTCATCACGCTTGGTGTTGAACTGAGTATAAGATTCATATCGTGGAGTTGGTTTGAAGTTTTTCTTACTATCTCGTACTTTGTCGTCGTCTCTGTATTGTGGTTTCTCTATTCTCCGAGCTTGTCGGAGCTCCTCGATGTCAATCTGGCCTTTTGCCTTTTCTCAGAACTCGGCCATAGTTTTAAGTTTGGCCACGGCAATGGTCTCCTGAAATTTTTCTGGTCGGAGTCCACTTTTTATTGCGTGCAGTTTTCCACCTCGGGGTGGAGATCGAGTATACTCATGGCTATCTCTGTGAAGCGCATCATGTAGTCTCGGAGGCTTTCATGCTGGCCTTGTTTAATTGTGTTCAAGTAATCGGAGTCATGTAGATAGATGGCTGATCCAGCAAAGTGCTCTTCGAAGGGCTTTGATAGGTCTCGAAAACGAGAAATAGAACCTGCAGGCAATGAACAAAACCAATCAAGTGTAGGATCATCTAAGTAAGATGGAAAACAATGACATAAAACTTTATGAGATGCACCGTTTACTATCATTATAGAGGTGAACTTTTTGATGTATTTCTTCGGATCACCCAGCCCATCATAGGGGGTTAGGGTGGTCGGTAGAGCGAACCTCCTGGGTAACACGAAATTCATCACCTCGGCCTTGAATGGCCCCGGGGAGCTTTCTAGGTTGTCATCCTCGTCTTCTGGCCGAGCTTCTTCATTGTGCTCGGGTTACTCTTCCTCGTGCCGAGCAATTTCGGAGATATGCGTCGGTCCTGAATGAGGCTTGACTTCTTCTGTTCGTTCTTGTCAATCATTGTTGTTTTTGACTCGGGTATTATTCATATTAGTAATCTGATTTACCATTCTTTGGTTCTCTTCGGCCATGCGCTGGTTGGCTTGCCGTAACTCGGTCACCATCTGAAGAAGTTCAGATGGCGTAGGTGGAAGTTGCTCAGCCATGGCTTCAGACGAGATCGTCGAGGCCGATGATATAAAGAAAAAATTATATTCTCGGCCCACGGTGGGCGCCAATTGTTCTTGTGTGGATACCTAGAGGGGAGCTCGGCTTCTGGGAGTCGGCGCTGAGTTGTTATCTTCGGTGCCGACCTATGAGCCTTGAGAAAATCCGAGCTTCACGTCTGGGAAGATGTCCAATCATGCAGATCGTGAACAAGAAACAAGGGGGGAGTGTACCTGCAAAGGTACTCCGAAACTTAAGTTAGTACTGAGAATTCAATATATCCCCTTAGGATAGAACGTCGTACCTTTATATGTAAAGTGAAGAAGATTGGTTACGTTTCTACATTATCGTCGGTTTAAAAAGCAATAAACAGGTCTTAATGAGTTCAGACGTTTTGATTCTAGTACATGGCCCGTTAAATCTGTACATTACGCCGGGCTTATAACGTGTTTTGCCGAGTTGAGTTATGACATAGAGGTAATGACCAAATCAGTATCCGAAAGATTCAAACGCTGACATTTTGGTACCTCATTATTGTTATTGACTAAATGGTCCTTAAAAGATTTTAAAATTTGACAAGCATACCCACGAGTTCACCGGAGCACATTTCCGGCAAGCACAGTGCTGACATGGCCACTGTGTTTTGATGATATGACAAATACCCTTCCCCACCCTAATTCTTCTCCTTCTCCTTCCCCCTCCCCAACGCACTCCCCCCCCCTTCCCCTTCCTGAATGCATTCTCCCCCCTCCCCAACCCTAATCCTTCACTCTCCCTCCCTAATCCTAATCCCCTATCTCCAACGCACTTCTCCCCTCCTCAATCCAAAATCCCCCTTTCTGAACCCTAATCCCCTTTCCTTACCCCTTTTAATAAATTTATCAATTTTCGCTAACCTTTCAAAATGATTTGCAGATTTCATTTAGCATTTCAGATTAAAACCATATATATTGAATAATTTTGTGATTTGGCATTTCACATTCTAAAATCAAACACTTTTTACTCATGCAATTCTCAACGATGTTAACAATTCAATCAAGGAGAAAATCACACGATTTAGCAGAAGGAAGAAGAAGGAATGGTGAATGCAAGATGATTTTAACAATTTTTTTTAAAAAAGAACAAAACCAGCAAATTCGCGAGAAAGAGAGAAGAGAATCTGAAGCAGGACGGCGAATGAAGCGGTTTCGAATAGCAAGGGAGGAGGCAGTGTAAAGAGTGACGGGAACCACGGGAGGGAGCTACTTGCGAGAGAGGAAGCAGTGCCAGAAGTGAGACCTCGTCTTCGATACACGGAAGAATGGAAAAGGGAACGGGGGCTAGCAGCAAGCACATACAAGTAGTGAAGGCGACAGCAGCGAAGACGAAGGGGAGAGAGAGTTGAGAGTGTGAGACACTGTGTTGGGAAGGGGATTAGAATTCAAAGGGGTAAAAGAAGGGGATTAGGGTTCAGAAAGGAGGATTTTGGATTGAGGAAGGGGGAAGTGCGTTGGAGATGGGGGATTAGGATTAGGGAGGGGGAGGGAAGGATTAGGGTTGGGGAGAGGGGAGAATGCATTCAGGAAGGGGAAGGGGGGAGTGCGTTGGAGAGGGGGAAGGAGAAGGAGAAGAATTAGGGTGGGGAAGGGTATTTGCCATGTCATCAAAACGCAGTGGCCATGTCAGCACTGTGCTTGCCGGAAATGTGCTCCGGTGAACTCGTGGGTACGCTTGTCAAATTTTAAAATTTTTTAAGAACTATTTTGTCAATAACAATAATGAGATACCAAAATGTCAGCGTTTGAATCTTTCGGGTACTGATTTGGTCATTACTTTTATGACATATAATGCCGAGTTATGATGATAATTTTGTAACAGTCGGATCAAGTAGTAATGACCTCAACATTCAATTGCGCCAAAAAAACCTCATGTTCAACTAACAAAAAATAATCCGAACACTTGACTCGTTGTTCAAGACATGCAAATAATGGATTTGGGGATAAAACTGCAAGTCGAACATAAACTTAATTGTTGAAGAAAATTAATCAAGCATTTTCCATGCATTAAACTTCCTCAAAAATAGGTGCCTAGGTGGGTTTTTTGTGACCCACAAAATGCATTATTGTCTTTTGGTCGGCCACGGTTATGTGTATGTGGTAATGGGGTGGCTAATTATTTTAATTTTTAATTCAACTGTTAAAATTAAAATAATAATTTATTTTAATCATGGTATAGAAGATCTACATAAATAAACGAAATATATTTAAAATTATTAAAATTTATTATTTTTTATTATTATTTAATTATTAATTCAATTTTTTAATTTATTTTTTTAATTTAATAATTTAATATTAACATATTTTATTTTATATTTTTAAATATTAATAATTAATAATAGACAAAAATAATAAATCCTAACAATTTTTTAACATTTTCCTAACTAAACAGTGCATGCGGAGCCACGTTGAATAATGTTCCCATTGAGTTGTGAACATCGCATCTTTTTCTTCTCGTACACCACACACAACTAGCTGCTACTAATATTAATTATTTCTTTTTCAATAACACCTTTAATTTAATGCAGAAAACAGTGTCATCCTAAGTAGTTAAGAAACCTTTTATTTTACTTTTCTCTATATATCATTCGCAATATTATCTATAGCTAAACTCATGCATAGTTAGTGTAAGTTAATTAACAGGGCCAGTTTGAGATATTTTACTCATTATTTTCTTACTTGCCCATAGTGGTAAATCCACAATTGATCCGCGTGGACAGAGTGTTGTCTTAACAGCGGTGTTATCCGTGGAAGAGTTGGTACAGTCCTTTTAATTATAAATATATAATATATACTTCTTTTTCTTAAAAAATCAATATATATTTCATTTTTCAATCCAATTCCAACTTGTGTTTTCTTTCACCAAAAATATCATTTATTATAAAGTATTACTAAGATGTTTTTCTTATGGATTCTAGGGAGATTTTATGAAATGTTTGAACTTAATTAATATCCTTGATTGTATACAATATAGTTAAAATTTGATTAGATGACTAGATACGATTAATTAAAAGTAAGATCAACTAAGAATCATTTCTATTACCAAATAGGTGAGACCAAGGGTGAATGCGAATTGGATCGGATCGGATATGGCCAAAATTTCGATCCGATCCGCACTAAAATTATCGGATCGGATCGAATCCAATATTTGCAGTTTTTAGGTTGGATCCGATCCGATCCGATCCGCACATACATTTGCGGATTGGATCGGATCGGATATCGGATATATCCGTAAAACATAAAAATATTTTTTAAAGTTTATTTTTATTAAAAACATATCAATAAAATTCATTTTTTCTATTCTTTTAAATATATTTACTCTTAAACTAATATTAAACATACTTTTCTTAAATAATAAATTAAAATAATACAACATATATGATAATTATTAGTTGAAATAAAACATAAAAAGAATATTCACTTATTTATTTCTTTATTTTTGCGGATACGCGGATATGTGGATACCAACACAAAATCCGCAATCCGATCCGATTAGTGTGCGGATTTGATCCGATCCGATCCGAAAGCCTTGCGGATCGGATCCATATCCGCAATTTTCGGATCGGATTCGGATAAACACCGCAGATATGTAGATCGGATCCGATCCATGAACACCCCTAGATGAGACATTATTATATATCCCATTCTTTTCTCTTTCAAGTAGTTGAGTTTTAACCACCTAAACAAGAAAAATATAAAAGTTGTCTTCAAATTAGTTATAGCTAGTTATATTATTGTTATAGATAATAAATTTGAGAATTTTTTATTTTTTCTAAAATTTTTCTTTTATTTATGCATTGAGGAAGAAAACCCACTAAAGGGGAATTGTTAAATAGAACTCTTAATAATTAACTAATACATACTTTAACAATTTCAAAAACACATACAAATATAATAATATTAAAAATATAATTATTTATGTACTTTCCATTATCAATTTAATTTCTTTGTAAAAAATAATTTTATTACCTGATATTAAAAGTTTTATGATTAAAAAATTTAGAATTTAATCATTATTGACTCTTACAAAAAAAATTATGTTACTTTCTTGACAAATAACATTTTAAAACTTTGATCCTATTTTCGTTTTACTTTCACAACTTACAAACACATATGCTTATAATTTGTTAATTTGTTGTTATCTGAGTACAAAGGTACTCAATTTGTAATTGGTCTTGTTATTGTATAATTAATCTGGACGTAACTTGGTGTCTGAGAGTCAACGCCGAGCTATAGACTTGAAAGATCCGAGTTCTTCGTCCAGAGAGATATCACGTCACGGAGAGTATGAACAAAAGGGGAGTGTACCTGCAAAAGGCACTCCGATACTTAAGTTAGTACTGATAATTCAGCGTATCCTTTGAAGATAAAATATCATACCTTTATAGGTGAGATAAAATAGGTCGGTTACGTTTCTATTGATCATCTGAATTGAAGAGCAATTAATAGGTTTTAATAAGTGATAATGTTTGGTCGGACGTTTTTATTCCAGGATGTAGTCTGTTGAGTCTGATTGTAACGCATAACGCCGAGTTATAACGTAAAGTACCGAGTTATGGTGCATAATACCGAGTTATGACATCAGATTTGTAACGAATGTATCATAGCCCCCAAGTTTAGCCTGGGAATGTATTTTAATGAAGCAGGTTGAGCTTTTGATGAGCCATAACTCGGCCATTGAGTTAGCCTTGGAGCCTTCAGTTCAAGATGCTTTATTAAAACAAGGAATAAAATCTTTTGAATTTTAGACCTTATTTGAAGTTAACGTGTATTGGAAAGTATAGTAGTATTTGTCATTGATTGTGCCTTTGTTTTTTTTTTTCAATGTAATTTTGAACCGCTGATTTAATAGATGCAACGGTTAGGGTTTTTCATGGAACTGAATAGTTAATTTGAATAGTTGCTGAGATGATTTCGATAAAAGTGAATTGGTTGGGCAAGAATATTGCGTTAGTTCACCTTTGTTTGGTGATTAATTGAAGATTGAGTTTGATTGTGCATGTGTAAACGATGCGACTTTGAATTGAAGAATTATCGTTTGTTCACCTTTGTTTGGTGATTTGATTGAAGATTGAGTTTGATTGCGCATGTGTAAATGATGTGACTTTGAATTGAAGAATTATCGTTAGTTGATTTGATTGAAGATTGAGTTTGATTGCGCATGTGTAAACGATGCGTCTTTGAATTGAAGAATTATCGTTAGTTCACCTTTGTTTGGTGATTTGATTGAAGATTGAGTTTGATTGTGCATGTGTAAACGATGCGACTTTTGAATTGAAGAATTATCATTTTTTCACCTTTGTTTGGTGATTTGATTGAAGGTTGAGTTTGATGACTATTGATAGTCATAGTTCGAAAGATAGTTGATATAGATCTGATGATAGTTGATATAGATTTGACAAAAATGATTGATATAGAACCGATAATGATTGATATAAATATGAAAATAGAGATAATAGATTTAAAAATAAAAAAATAGATATAAATCGGCAAATAGAGATAACAGATATAAATCGAAAATAGAGATATCAGATATAGATCGGAGAATAGAGATAACAGATATAAATCGGTAAATTAACAGATATAAATCAGAAAAATAGAGATGACAGATATAGATCAGAAAATAGAGATATCAGATATAGATCAGAGAATAGAGATAACAGATATAAATCGGCAAATTAACAGATATAAATAAAAAAAATAGAGATGACAGATATAGATCGGAAAATAGAGATATCAGATATAGATTGGCAAATAGAGATAACAGATATAAATAAGAAAATAGAGATGACTGATATAGATCGGCAAATAGAGATATCAGATATAGATCGACAAATAGAGATATCAGATATATATCAGAAAATAGAGATGACTGATATAGATCGGTAAATACAGATATCAGATATAGATCAGAGAATAGAGATAACATATATAAATCGGCAAATAGAGATAATAGATATGGATAAAAAATAGATATTGCAGATATATATCGGCAATTAGAGAAAACTGATATATACTGGCAAATAGAGATGATAGATATAGATCGACAAATAGAGATGACTGATATAAATTAGTAAATAGAAATGACAGATATAGATCGGCAAATAGAGATAACTAATATAGATCGGAAAATAGAAATGATAGATATAAATTAGTAAATAGAGATGACAGATATAGATCGGGAAATAGAGATAATTGATATAAATCGGAAAATAAAGCTGACTGATATATATTGGCAAATAGAGATGATAGATATAAATTGGCAATAGAGATAATAGATATAGATCAGAAAATAGAGATAACAGATGTAAATCGGCAAATAGAGATAATAGATATGGATCGAAAAATAAATATAACAGATATATATCGGCAATTAGAGATAACTGATATAAACTGGCAAATAGAGATGATAGATATAGATCGACAAATAGAGATGACTGATATACATTAGCAAATAGAGATGACAGATATAGATCGATAAATAGAGATAACTGATATAGATCGGCAAATAGAGATAATAGATATAAATTAGCAAATAGAGATGACAGATATAGATCGAAAAAACAGATATAGATCGGCAAATAGATATACCAGATATGAATTGAAAAATAGAGATGACAAATATAGATCAGAAAAATAGATATAACAAATATAAATTAAAAAATAGAGATGACAGATATAGATAAGAAAAACAGATATAGATCGGCAAATAGATATACCAGATATGAATTAAAAAATAGAGATGACAGATATAGATCGAAAAAACAGATATAGATCGGCAAATAGATATAACAGATATAGGTCGGCAAATAGAGATATCAGATATAAGTTGAAAAATAGAGATGACAAATATAGATTGTAAAATAGATATAGATTGGTCTTTTTCAGGCCTTAATGATTTACTATATGACCTTTGTTTACAAAGGTGCAGGTAAGTTTGAAGCCATTGGAAGGAAATGGGGCCTATAGAAAGAAGAGTGTTTATTTCGAGGCCCACGGTGGGCGCCAATTATTCTTGTGTGACTAACCTGGACGTAACTCGGTGTCTGAGAGTCAACGCCGAGTTGTTTCCTTCAACGCCGAGCTATAGACTTGAAAGATCCGAGCTCTTCATCCAAAGAGATATCACGTCACGGAGAGTATGAACAAAGGGGGAGTGTACCTGCAAAAGGCACTCCGATGCTTAAGTTAGTACTGAGAATTCAGCGTATCCTTTGAAGATAAAATATCATACCTTTATAGGTGAGATAAAATAGGTTGGTTACGTTTCTATTGAATTGAAGAGCAGTTAATAGGTTTTAATAAGTGATAATGTCTGGTCGGACATTTTTATTCCAGGATGTAGTCTGTTGAGTCTGATTGTAACGTACTAACAGAAGACCCGTGCAATGCACGGGTTGAAAATTTCGGTTCCTTCTTTTGGATTTGTTTTTTCAATGTTCTTGGATTGTCACTTTTTACGTTAATAAAAAGTATTTTTGTTGTTCAATTCTTAACTAAATGTAACATATTTATTTACTATATCACTACTCAATACATAAGTATTTTTTCCTAACTCTTCATAGTTTGCATAAGTATCGTTGCTTTTCAAAACATTAATTTTGATGAGCACGTTTTAGAATTGGCTATAGAAATCCTGTCTCATAGAACATTGTATCTTGTTCAACTTCATAAATTATGCAACAATAAATACAACTTAAAGATATGAACAACACAATTAAGAAGATAAACATAAATAAGAATCAAAATCAATATAATTTATGTATATAAAAAGAATTCTTTCATCGCATTAAAATTTAAGGAAGGGAGCAATTGAAATTGAACCGTATAAGATTTTATAGGATTTTTCACGTATTACAACAAAAGTATATTATTATTCAAATGCATAAAATTAAATCTTCTAACATTGAGATAAATAAGAGTCAAAATTGAGAAAAATCATCAGTAATCAAAAGAGTAAAAACTGCTTTAGTTTTATACTTGAACCTAAAAGAAATATCTGGTTTCCTAATAAATTAAAAATATCAGTAAGACATAATAATAACACAAAAAAATTCATATTAGTTATTAGTTATGAGCTAAACAAATAATATCAAGTTTAAAAAAATTTCACACATACGCAAGTTGCAAATTTATTGACCTAAGATCTCAAATGCAAGTAATTCTCCTAACACAATAAAAACAAAGTTATTATTATAAAATATATAGTTAAACTTACTCTACAGTAAATCAACTAATCATAAGTAAACTGTTCGAGTTGAGTCACAAGAGCCTGAAAAATATGGTAAGTGAACGAAGTTATTAACCCACTCAAAGACAACTTATTAACTAATAATTTGGTTATGCGTATAATGTTAATACAACTTGTGTTTTAAAATAACAAAATTATATTGTTATGTAGATTCAAACAAATATCTATAAATTGATGCTATTCTAATATATGTTGATAATGCATGATGTCCTAAATTTTTTTTCTTGTTAAAAATTTTTATTTATAATTTTGTGCCATTAATATCAAAATTGTGTATTCAGAAAATTGCGTATTTGACTCTCAAATTGACACGAGAGAGAGCTAATAAGATCCAAATATTTTTAAAATTACTTTATCCAATAAAAAACAATCAATCGAATAGAAAATCATGATTGATTTTGTGGTGTACACATATCCTTGTCAACATTTTAAGTATATGCGTTAGTAGGAGCACTATCAAAAGAAGATAAACGCATGTACCAAAAGAAGAAATTATTAATGATATGATACAACTGAGAAGTGTCTTAAAATTAATCCAAAACACAAACATATAAAACAGGTAACATTTCAGAAAACTCACAACACATGAAATGATTGGTTTGGTGTCACAATGCCAATGCTAAAATAATCAAAGATTAGTGCACATTTCTATTTAATTTCTAACAACAGTTCTTTATAACCTCATGGGTAATACTCATGTTAAACTAAGGTAACAATGAGTATTTATAATCCAAAAAGTAAAAAATAATTTAACAAAGGAACAGCTGCTAGCCGAAACATTTATTGCACTGAGAGTTAATATTTTGAGACCCTTTGAAAATCTGAGTGAACTCTATGTCCACCTAAGTCCTCACCAGTGGCTCCTGCTGCTACTCGTATAATATCTTCAATAAGTGCAAAGTTTTCCAATATATCAACATGAGCACCACTCTAGGTTCTCCTTCCTTCGAGAAGATTAGCCGGAGCAGCGTCTTCATACTCCCTTATGAACGTTTGGATGCCTGAAGGATTAAAGCGGGTTTTTCCCCGCCAACCTCTTGCAAAAATGAAATCAGCGCTTAAAACAGGAACAGTTTCATCCCCGTTGGCACTATAAACTCCATCCTTTAAAAAAGGGTCCTCATCTCCACCAATTGCTGATGTGTCAATCTGAAACGGAATGTAGCATTCTGATTGGGAGGTTGACTTATAAACATAGGCTCTTTACGTTAGAATCCCGACCCCATACATAGAGTAAATCTCCATATTTGGAGCATGTGGTAATCTGCAACAGCAGGACAAAAATATAACACAAACCATAAAGAGAAGTAGTATGAATAAACAACGGATTTCAAAAGACAGCAGGATACGACATTATAGAAGATAGCAAAAGTAAGAATCTATCAATGCCCCAAACCACGGTAATAAAATGATTAATTACTTAGTAGCTAAGTGCCAACAATAGTCAGATTCTAGATTGGCAGTCTTCTTGTGTGCAACTTCTACAAAATGTTTACTAAAGTAATTAAGTATAGGATCTCATCTTGTTTCTAAGGGGTTAGACCAATATTTGTAATGCTTGTATTTTGGGTCATCCAAATTATCAGCAATCCCACGAGACAGTTTTCTAATAATAATGTTTATTTAACTCATTTTGTGCAGTGTAATAAACTTCCTTATTTCCAAATTTATTCCAGAACTTATAGTTATATACTTTAAATACTCAAACTAATTTTAGACATTATACTTCTATTATTGCTGTAGCTTTTTCCAACAACAAATTGAAAAAAATAAAGAAAGACCCAATAGAGCAAGGGTCCCAATGAATGAATACATCATAAGAAAACTTAAATCAATCTAATGTCTACTAACCTGTTGAAGCTATTGGATCACCTCACATTGCCATCATGAAAGCGAAAAGACAGCTCCATGACCACAAATCTAGCTTTTCAATTTGACCCATATTCCAATCAGCAATCACTCCCACAAATCATTCCCCTCCCTAAACCCTACCCTAAATTAAGTGTGTATGAGTATTAATAGCTCAATAGTTCAGTGTACATTATAGAAAATTAAGTATTAAAATCAATGGAAAATTACAAAACTCAGATTTAAAACACGCAAACCCCAGTGAAAAATCAGGAGCACAATTGCAAACCCTAATAAAATCACTGCATACTGAAAACGAAGAACCTAACAGAAAATCGAAAAAGAATCTCTCTTCATGAAGAAAGAGTTCGGAAAAAGAATCAAAATTATTCAAAGCTACTATGAATTACATATTAGAAAACCAAATCTAATCTGATGCCTACAATTTCTAGGATATTTGGAGAGCATTTGAAGTGTTTTCATATGGATTGTATATAGATCTTATTATGTGTCTCACTTTCATTGTATTTTTTTTCCACATGCTTATGTTCCAATTGCTGCTAGAACCAAAAAATTAGCCACGTATGCATCTATGTACAACACAGGTATGTTTCTTGAATCTCCAAAGAAAAATTAATCAATTAGGAAGTAAAGTAAATAGAGAGTTATCTTTATCTAATGAAAGTAATTAAGTACCTAAAATTAGCTAATTACCATACAATCAATTAAGACATATATCAATTAAGAAATTTGAATTTGAAATACATAGAATCTTTACTTTGGGGTGTTGGGGGTGGGGGAGGGGGGAGAGGGGACGAAGTAAGTAACATAGAAATTTAAAAGATAATTAGTGACCTCAGATATCTAGACATCTAGGGAAAGATATTCACGGCCCTCAATAAGTAATTCTCTCTATAGATACTAAACTAAGAACAATAGATATAAATCTAGAAATATGTAGTAAACAGCCGCCCTTATCAATAATCTTTTCTATAGATCCTAAGCTAGCAGCAATATATATTGAGGTAAAAATAATCAAAAACTTTTTTCACCTACCAATTAACATACGAAAAAACAAACCAAACAAAATAAAAGTTTATAATGATAATAGTGAATGAAATACTAAAAGATGACGTCATTGCTTATAAAAAAAATTATTAGGCAACTGAAATTCAAGATAATAATTTTTTATTTGAAAGAATAATATGTTTTCATTTTTGGTATGTATGTTCTCATCTAAGTTAAGGGACAAAGAGAATTGGTAAACTAACAATTGCTAAAACACTAACAAACTTTTTAAATTAACAACACCAAGGAAGTAGAAAGAACTTAGACAGCTATGATTAAACCAAGAGAAACTGAATCTATTTATAAACACATCCAAGTGGATAAAGTGCAACAAAACTATAATAATATCTTAATAAAGTTATATTAGAATAAAAATTTACATATGCCATAAGATAATGCTTATTTTTTATTTTTTATTTTTTTATCCCTAAAAAGAAAACTCTAAAAAAATGGCATTTAGTAAATGCACAAACATGCTAAGGATTAGTTAATGACTGTGGCAAAAGAAGATCAGAACTTGTTAAATGGCATTTAGTAATAATAATAACGAATGAGATAATAAAAAAGTAACTAATATAAAAGGAGAATATGAAAAGGCAAACAAGAGATATTTGGTGGTTACAGATTCAATAGAAAGAAAGTGCATTGGATTGATTTTTATAGAATTTTCTATTTTTTAGTACAAAAGTTTTTTAAATATAAATGCATAAAAATTAATCATTTAAGAGTTAAAAAAATAAAAGTTACGAGTTTCAATGCGAACCAAATGGTGGAAAAATGAGAAATATAAGAGATAAATAGCTCCAATCTGAAGCAAATGAGGAAGCCAACAGTTGAAATTGAACCATATCGAATTTTATAGGTTTTTCTACTTTTTAAAACAAAATAATTTTATCATTCAAGTGCATAAATTATATCTTTTAATATTGAGAAATATAAGAGTCAAAATTAAGGAATATGAGATCAGTAATCCAAAGATTAAAAAATGATTTAGTATCATCACTGAAAAAAATAAATATCTGGTTTTTTATTAAAGTTAAAAATTTTATCTGTCAGATACCATCTTAAAAATACATGTTTTACAGGTCTAATGTGACAATAAAAGTAAATTTCATCCAAAAATATTAATCAAAGAAGTTCAGACATCTAACAAACTCAATGGATTATTTGGAAATGAAATATAAACTCCATACACAAAGAGATCACAATTTATCACAATTTATACACAAAGAGGTCAAAGGAAAAAATTTTTACCTTAACTTTCTTGAAAATTTTCTGACCTCATTTCCATATGCAGTAAAACTGTATTGCAATTTGAAAACCGAAACCAACAACAACCTCAATCGCTCTCTTATACATCTTTATCGACGAAGAAATCACATTATAAAAAAGTTAATTGGCATCCAAATATCAACATAAGTGGAGGATAACATTGTCATAATCACATACAACTTAACAACAAAAATCATGAAAATTTATTTACATAAAAAATATAGCAGTTTAAAACAAAACAATTAATCTCACAAAAGCCTGTAAATTTTGAAAGACATTCAAAAATCCTCATTCCAATGTATTATATTAATATAACAACCCATAAAAGAAGCAAAAACTTTAGCATATAAAATATTAGAACCACTAAATATATATCAGAAACCAATCTTTAACTTCAAAAAAAGCCAAAAGCTTTTTCTCTTTCTATAATCAACTGGTTCTTCTCATTTCACTCGTTCTAAAATATGCATTATCTAAAAAAAAACATTATTAAACCATAAAAAAGAACAAATTAAATATAATTTATATAAATATAAGCAAGAAGGAAAATTATTTAACTTAATTTTCTTGTAGACGTTCTGAACTCATTTCTGTTTTCCTAACTGCGATGCAATCTCAGATCAGAATCCAGCTAGTACTCAATTAATCTCTTATATGTTTTCATATATCAATAGATCACAATATACATAATAGTAATTAACATTTATTTGAAACAAAATCAAAGAAATCCTAAAAAACACGACGACGAAGCATCCAATATCTAACCTGTTCTGGTGAGCGAATCAGAGTGCAATAACGAGAAAGATTCACGGAAGCAACGGTTCATCACAATAAACAGAAATCGCGATTGCATGTTCTTGAAAAAATCAAACAAAAAGCAATCGGATTGTCGAATTCATGAATTGTTGCGATATGATGAAGGAAAAGGAACAAAAAGTATACCTTTTGACAACGAAGATGGATGCCTCGACGTCCTTGCGGCTCTGCAAACGGTAATCGCAGAAAGAAGAGAGAGAAAGCGTTAGAGAGAGAGATAGAGAATGGAATCGATCAAAGGAAGGAGATTATAAAGGAACGAACCCATTGGGATAGGTCGATGTTGAACTCGTAGAAGGTGACATATGCAGCGGTGATGAGGATTTCCTCGACGAAGGGATCGATGCGCTAAAGAACAATGAGGTTGAGGAGCTTGGTGCTGTGCTGGTCGAGATTAGGGATGAGCTTCCCGTTCTGAGACATTATGGAACCGCAAACACAAACCCTAGAATTTTGCGGGTTGGGTTTGGGCTTTCGATGTGTTCTGTGCCTGAGAGTGAGAATGGAAAAGAGGGCAGGGTTTAGGGTTTGAAGCAGCCGGTTCTGTTGGCTTTTACTGGGAAGAAGGAGATCCATAGAGAGATTGATACACTGAGACGATGAAGGAAGGAGGAGAGACAGAGAGTGAGAAACTTAGAAGGGAGAGAGAAGGAGCAGCGCAGAAACAGAGAGAATAAGCTTTACCTTTAGCAATCTACTTCTTCATTATTTTATTTCAAATTAACGTGAGAGCGACACCTAGCTTAATGAGCCACGCCAATTATACAAGTAGTAGATAATGCCGAGTTATAACATAAAGTGCCGAGTTATGGTACATAATGTCGAGTTATGACATCGGATTTGTAACAGCCGTATCGGGTCTATTTTTAAAATATATAATAACATAAATTTTAATTAAATTTAAAATAAAATAATTATGTAACTAATTATCTATTTTTTTTTATTGCATACATGAAACATACATGTACAATAATAATAATAATAATAATAATGTGAATAGGAGGAGATAACAAAATTATAGATTTATGGACGCAACTTAATATTTAATTGACATTCTTGTTAAAATTTTAAGTCAACCTAGACGGAGGACTTGATTTAACGTATAAATTCAGAACTTAGTTCTTGGTCTATACAAAATTGAAGGAAAAATTGTTGTATAATATTATTGATAATAATTAGTTTTTATTAAAATTATATTAATTTTTTATTTAATTATTTATTTTATAGTGTATATTATGATACTTATAAATTTGATATCTAATTACTAAAAAAATAATTAATTAATTTTTAATTTAAAATATAAAAATTAATAAATTTTAAATATTTTATTATAAAAATGATAAAAATTAAATATTAAATAATAAATATAATAAAATTAAGATTATCAATAAAGTTTGAGTAAAGAACTTTATTATTACAATTTAAATATTTAAAATATTAAGTAATAAATACTATCATAAGACAATAGTCTTGAATAAAACAATAATATTTTAATTTTTTTATTATCATAATAAGACTTGTAAGGCCCACATCGGTTGGGGAGGGGAACGAAGCATGCCTTATAAGGGTGTGGATACCTCTCCCTAGCATGACGCGTTTTGACGAGTGAATGTGGGGGCTTCGGCTATCATCCCTATCGTCAAAGGCAAAACCGTGAGGCCTTGTGTGCTAAAGCGGACAATATCGTGCTAGCGGGTGGTCTAGGCTGTTACATTATGGTATCAGAGCAGTTCGTCCTCGTGAGCCTGAGGGATGGAACTGCTTATGCTTCAATGCATACTCTGAGTCTGTGCCTGTGCTAGTTAGGGTATCTAACTGATACATCTATCATGAAGTCCATGAGTGTACCTTTGGTACTTTGAAGCACTATACTTCCGATATTGAGACTGATCAACTTGATATCGATTGTTTGGTGTGTATAGGAACCAGATGGCACCTCGTGGACCCGGTCGGGGACGTGAAAGAGATCGTACTAATGCGCAGGAACCGGAAATCAACCCGAATAACCCGGTAAACCTTATGGCGGTGTTGGAGAATATGGCTGCTACTATACAGGCTACTGTGGAGGCTATTGGGCAACAGATGAACAATAATGGCAATGGCGGAAGGGAAGCTCAGGGCCCGATGACACTGGCAACCTTCTTAAAAGTTAATCCACCTAAGTTCAAGGGAACCACCAATCCGACTGAAGCTGATACTTGGTTTCAGGCCATGGAGCGAGCACTGCAAGTGCAGTTAGTGCCTGAAGAGCAGCGTGTTGAATTCGCTACCTATCTACTCACGGGGGAAGCATCGCATTGGTGGCAAGGGGCTCGACGTCTCCTGCAATAGGGGAATGATCATATCACTTGGGATGCCTTCCAGGTGGAATTCTATAAGGAGTACTTTTCGAATTCTGCCAGGACAGCCAAGGAATTGGAGTTACTGCAGCTAAAGCAAGGTGTTATGTCTGTATCTGAGTATACAGACAAATTTGAGGAGCTATTCAGGTTTTTCTGCATGTGTCAAGGAGCTCCGGAAGGCTTCGAGGAATGGAAATGCATTAAGTATGAAGGAGGGCTCCGGAGCGACATCTTAAGTTCAGTGGGACCAATGGAGATCCGAACTTTTTCAGAGTTAGTGAACAAGAGCTGTATTGCTGAAGAATGTGTGAGGAAGGTTGTTAAGGCGAAGAATGACCGTCAGGAGTCCCACCGCAGGGAGCACAATCAAGAATACCCAACAAGGGGTCAAGAGTTTAAGGGGAGAGGATATATACAACACTTTTCCCAAGGACGGAATAACTTTGCAAAGAGTGAGGAGTCCCAAAGAAACGGTAAGGGAAAACGGGCAGCGGCTGCTTCTGATGTTTCGAGCTGTCAGAGATGCGAAAGTCATCACCCATATAGGCCGTGCCGATTGGGGTTAGGTGTATGTTACAAGTGCGGGTTACCAGGGCATGTATCAAGAAATTTCCAACAAGGAGAGAGTTAGGATGCGGGCCGATTGCGACAGTAAGATTGAGGTAATTGCAATAATCAGGCTTAAAGGACAGTGTGTGATTTTATAATATCGCCTGTACAGTAAAACTGGGAATGTCAAGCTTAATATTAGACTGAGAAGCAAACCAGATGGTCCAAGTAAGGATTTACCTTAATACAAATGGATAAATGCCTGAGATGTAAATGATTTTCTGTTGAGAATGATGTGTTATGTTTGTTATGTAGTTGGTTGATTTCTGGATTCTTGGTGAAACGGATTGAACCCGTGACTTTTAGTTCCTTTGATTTAAATAGAAAAGGAATGGTACGGTCCTAAATGATGGATTTAGAAACATTGATTTGAAATGCCAGTCATGCTAAGTTGTGGTTGAGTACTTGAGAAAATAAGTGATGGAACTAATACTTGACGAGAAATCAAAGTGGCATAGCGGAAGCTTGCTAAAGCATTAGCATAGTATGGTAATAATAAGGAAAAGTGGGGTATGATTAGAAATGCTTTATGCTTTGAGTACTTAAAAATTTAGTGAGCTTATGCATATAATGATTCTAGATAATTGGAATTAATTGTGACTGTGAGCCTTGATGGTTCTGAAACGGATGAGGAAATTATCATTGATGCGTAATCTGATTTAGATGATGAGAGAGTGCAAGTTGTCGTGTTTGAGAGATGAGTACTATGATGTTTGGTCATAGTGACCTTGGATTTAGTTTGAGATTTATAATGATTGGTTTTGAAAGACGAATGTGAAAACCATTAAATTGAAATGTTGATGCGGTACTGAGATTGGTTTGAGGGAACCCGTGACGGGTGGTAAACTCCAATTTTTAGGGAGGTGCTGCTGAAAAAATTTTTCCCAAGAATTTGAAGGAGTGTTGGTTATATTTTTGAAAATGATTTTTTATCTGAGTAACTTCAACAAAAGAGATGTGTCTCGAAAGCTTTATATAGATTATTAAAGGAAAGCGGATTCTTAAGGGTTTGTCAGCTTGTTAGTCCAAACTCATTGAATTCTAAAAACGAAGAAAGCTTTGATTGATTATAGTGATGTAGGATAATGGCTATGATTAACGATGATGGCAATCTTATTGATGACATGATTCGAGATTTAATAAGGTGTGAGTTGATGAGACGGTAAAAGTAAGGAACAAGGCTGTTGGTCGGCGTTGAATGAACGACCGAGATCCTCAGGGATAGAGAAATCAGAGCGCGACAACGGAAGCGTGCAGAGTAAAAAGACCTTGGAACTGTTATGTGTTGGATATAAAGGCACACTACGTGCGCGTACTCGTAGTGATGGATGGAATTTTCGAGGGCGAAAATTTCTGTTAGGGGGGTAGAATATAATACCCGGTCTAACTGAAATTAATTAAATAATAAGTTAAATAGGAGCGAATACGGTTGGAAGATTTGGCAATTGGAATTTGATGATTTAAATATGATATTTGGATTCAGTGAATTTTTCCGAGTCGGAAGACATAGTTTTCTGCGTAAAAGCGCACAGTAGAATTTTGACCGGCAGTACCGGCTGAGACCTGTCTGGTACTGCAGCTGAGAAAATTGATTATGAGTAAGTAGGATTAAGAAATGAGGAATTATAATTAGGGGAGGTAGAAATATTTGAAGTGCGATTTAGAGCGCTAATCTTAAAGGTTTTGGTCTAAAATTGGGCCAACGGACAAAAATAAGTGAACCGGGCCTAAGTGGGCCCAAGACCCAACATATATAAATATTAGTTATGAGCATTTCAGCTCATTTTGCCCTAAAGAAGGGGTGTTGGGCGCTGAAATTGGGAAGAGAGAAGAGAAGAGAGAAAACCTAACTCTCTTTGATCTTCAAACCACCATAACTTGAGCTACGGAGCTCCAATTGACGAGCCGTTTGCAGCCACGCATCGCTCTTCTCATCCTCTACAATTCTATCTAAGTTTGGTGGTGAGTATTTCATTCATCTCTGCCCAATTTTCGAAATTCCCCACTATTACATGTTTTTGGGTAGTTAGTGTTGAAATCTTGTGATTTTGGGTGTTTAGGGATACTCCAACATGGATTCTAAGTGAGTTCTATCCCTACTTCATATGGGCTGAGGTAAGAAGTGCTCAAACCCTTGTAATTTGTCATTTTTATGAGCCCTAAGTTGATGTATGTATGTGATATTAGTTATGTTAGTGTATTTGGTGATGTTGGTGCACAATTGGGAGATTGGTATTGCTTGAGGAGCTTTGGTAAGGCTTGGAGCTAAGGTTGGTGAAGAATTCCAAAGAAGAGGCTCAATTGGTTTGGCTACAAGAGGTACGGTTTAAGTTTCATTTAAGTACCATGTGTTGTGATGAGAATTCCTAGGCTAGATGCCCCTAGGATTAAGTTTGGATTATGTAAATGGTTGGTGCTAATATGCATAGTTGATATGTAACGTGAATTAATGATTGGGTTGAGAATTGTGTGACCTTGTATGCTTGGTGTATTGAGAATTTGATGTACTGGGTAATGAGTATTGATTTTGTGGTTTATGCATTTAAATTGTGAAAATTGGGCCGGAGGCCGTGAATTTTGGGACGGAGGCCGGAAAGAGGTAAGAAAGGTAAGTCGATGTGTGCATTATATGATGGCACAAGTGATTGGATGAATTTCAGATAATGAATATATGAATGATTAGGTTGGTTATTGAATAATAAGGTTTGAGAAGTTGAAGTGTGGAATTTGGTAATCTTGGGTGAATTTATGTAGATGAGGTATGTTTGGTTCGGTTGAGATATATTATGTGATCATATATGTGATTATGATTATTGATGCCTTGATGGTATGATGATGCATTAGAGATATGTATGTTGTGATATATGCTTGGGGAATGATTAAGGTTGATTTGTGGGTGAAATCACGTGATAGTGAGTATGATATTGATTATGTATAATGATGGTTAATTGGAAATGGTATTATTGGAAATTGGGATGAGGAAGGATGTATGACATGATATTGTGTTTGTCCTTTAGCCATTTGATTGAGAAGTGTTAAAATGGTTGGATGTGGTTTTAGAAATTTTTGGTAAAGTGTCAATGTGTGAGTTGAGGATGGCTTGATGTGGATTTTGGTACATTTTGATTGATTTCAAAAAGGGTTGAAATTGGCATGTTTTGGTTGATTTTGAAAAGAGTTGAAAATTGCTTGTTTTGAAAATGGCACCTTGTGGTTTTGTATGAAAACATGGTTTTTGGGCACACATTGACGGGACATAACTTGGACTACGGATCTCTGTTTTGTGCCAAATCTGTTTAGAAATGAAATTGGATCCGGGATGTCCATGCCGTTCGAAAAACGGGTGAAAAATGATTTAAAATGAGAAAGTTATGCCCGTCGGAAGATTGGGGGTTGAATTTGTAAATTCTGCAGCTTTTAACTTAGAAAATTTTTAGCTGAATGACCCTCCACGCGTAGGCGCACTTGGTGCGTACGCGTCGTTCTTCAAGAAGGCACCATCCACGCGTGCGCGTGGTGTGCGCGTGCGCGTGGTGTGCGCGTGCGCGTGGATGCGCTGCACCCAATGCCCAGCTATTTTCCAGAGAGTTGTGCCAGAGTTGTGCCAGTTTTGTGCCTGGGCGCAAGAGCACCCATGCGTACGCGTGGCTGACGCTTGCGCGCCGTTTGGATATTTTTCAACCCGCACGTTCGCGCGTATGACGTTTGCGCGTTGATGAGTTTTTGGCCATCCGCGCGTGCGCGTGGAGTACGTGTACGCGTGGCCCTGTTTTCATGCCAAAGATGGTTTTTGAGTTTTTAAAGCCAAATCTCATACTTCTAAGCCTCCAATCTCATCCCTTAGGTATTAAATCATTATGATATGCCTAGCAATGAGGAAGGAACTAGGGGATGTGGTAACTTGCGAGTGAAGCAAGGGAAAAGGTTATGATCAATGATGATCAGATATGATTATATGAGATATGGAGGGTGACGGTGGAAGTACCGTGTAAGCCATGAGCCGAAAGGCTATAATTATTGATAAATGGCCGGTTCTTGATTGAACCATGGGCCGGATGGCTGAGTTATTGCCGGGTTACGGCAAGGCCATTATTGTTTATGGCTGAGTATAAATGCCTATATGATTAATAAATGAATGTGTTACATGGATAACAATGAAAAAAGGTTGAAATGTGATGTGTGACCCCGGGTAGTAGGCAGTGGCGTTGTCCACTTGCTCCGGGTATGAGACGGAAAAGGATGTTTATGATAAATGAGTTTAATTATGGAGTTTTGAACACATGTGTATTTGTGATACCTGGGTAGTAGTAAGGTGGTGGTTCGTCCCGCTTGCTCCAGGTTAATGTTTGAGATTTGATAACAGTGATGATTGCTTCTAAACTGAACGAATGTATGTTTTGAGATCCTGGGTAGTAGCAAGGGTTGTGGTTCGTCCCACTTACTCCAGGACAGAGATTGAGACCCTGGGTAGTAGCAAGGGTTGTGGTTCGTCCCACTTGCTCCAGGTCAGAGATTGTGACGCCTGGGTAGTAGCGGCAGTAGTGGTGAATCCACTCGCTCCAGGTTGAGCTTGTAAACACCCGCCTGGGTAGTAGCCGCAGTAGTGGTTATTCCACTGGCTCTGGGTTGAGCGGGTAGTAGCAAGGGGGTTGTAGCTCAAACCTACTTGCTCTGCAATGGGTGTTTCTGTCCAATGGTTAGCTACCAGGACATGTCGGGTTGGCTATATAACCGACAGATGATATCATCAGCCATAGGGCAGGCATTCATCATTTGCATATGTTTGAATTGTTTGGGTTTGCCATTTGTTTTGGATTTCTACATCATATATGCCATGTTACCTGACTATATGCTACTTGTTCTACTTGTACCATATTTGTGTATTACTTGCCTGTATTGCTTGTGTTTGTACAACTGAGAGGCCCCTCATGCTGGTGTCGGTGGGTGTGAGGGCTGTTCTTGATGGGATGAATTGATGATGCGATTGCATGATGATGATGCTTATTGAATGAGATAACTGGAGCTTCCTGGGTAGACGCAGTGATGTGGTTTCACTAGCTCCAGGCGAGTGTATGATGTATTGATATAGAATTGCTGAGGCAGAACAACTGGTGATGATTTTGCTTATAATTCTGAGTCTGATTCGTGGAAGAGTCAGCGAGTTGGGAAACATGTGAAACATGAATTGAATTTAGCACTCCCTTATGACAGTTGCCTATTCATGGATTAGCGAGAACCTAGGATGAATAATTGGTGAAGAAGTTTAGGATGCTTAGTGAGTTTTTATTGCAGTACATTGAATTTATTTGGCACTTTTACCGTACTGGGAACCCATGGGCCCGGGGTTCTCATTCCGTATATATCTCTTGTTTTTCAGATACAGGTCCAGGTGCTCAGAAGTGAGCTGTGGTTCGTCTGAGAGACGGCGAAGATATTTATTTTCTCTACTTTGTGTTTTGCTTAGAATCTCTCCACCTTTGTTTTGAAAAGATTATATTATGTATTGAACTCTTTTGGAACTTGCCTATAGAGGCTCTTATGTTTTCTTTGGGAGAGATTAGGATATACTGTTGTCATCTACTTTCATACTGTACCCTAGTCGGCCTAAACTTCGCGGGTCGCGACTAGTGGCTATTTACTTATGCTATAAATATCTATCTGTTATCTATCTCTTAATCTCCTTTATGCCTTGTCCATATATCGCGTTCGGCTTAGCAGTTTAACTTTTCGTTGTCGAAACATGAGTGATACGTCTTCGCGATTTTATTTCTACTCTTTTCAGGCTTCTCGATTAATACTCCTTTCGAAAATTACCTATATTTATATATTAAAAATCCACCTGAGAGTCGTACCACCGTAATATCATTGACTTATGACTCGAGCATAAGGATTTGAATATTAGGGTGTTACATTATGGTATCAGAGCCAGAACCCGGATCGATGTGCCAGCGAGGGCGCTGGACTCCCTTAGGGGGGTGGATTGTAAGGCCCACATCGGTTGGGAGGGGAACGAAGCATGCCTTATAAGGGTGTGGATACCTCTCCCTAGCATGACGCGTTTTGACGAGTGAATGTGGGGGGCTTCGGCTATCATCCCTATCGTCAAAGGCAAAACCGTGAGGCCTTGTGTGCTAAAGCGGACAATATCGTGCTAGCGGGTGGTCTGGGCTGTTACAAGACTCTACTAGGATTATCAATTCTTTCAACACAACAAATACAAGTATAACAAGTAATATCAAGGAGGATTCAATTAGAGAGCTCAATACTATGTAGTAATGTTGATAGGTTATATTTTCTATTTAAGAGTAGGTAATATTTAGACAAAATTATTTATTCTCCTCCTCATTAATTTAATATTATTATTTAATTTTAGTAGATCAGCCTATTGATAGGTATTAGGTTAGGATTACCAAATCTAATTTACTGTATTTTAGATATTTTTTCAATGGGCTGGGCTACACATACAAGCTTACAAGCTTACAAGTTGGCCCAACCCAAACATAAGTCACGCGCATCAACACAGATTACATGGAGCGTCACTTCACGCGCTCAACACAAACGGTTACGTATGGGAAACTCTTCCACTTCTTCCACTTCTTCCACTTCTCAAAATGCTTCGAAAACAAGGAAACCCTTCCATTTTTGAGCAAAAATCAAAGTTCAAAATATACAAATCGTTGTTCGAAACCTCCATCAAAATACCATCAAACTCTCCGTGAAGAATCTGAAGAGAAAACAAAGCAACAATACTCAACGTAAGTTCATTAAGATTCCTGTATATTTTACTTTCTTCTACGTCGTTCTTCTAGGGTTTACTATTATTCTTGCTTCTTTGTTACACTGTTCTAAGTTCTACGTCGTTCTTCTAAGTTCTACGTCGTTCTACGTTCTTGTTCTAAGTTCTCCTGCTATTGTTGTTGATTTTTGGGGGTTTATTCCGTAGATTGGGGGTGTATACTGCTTGAACTTGTAATGTGGCTTGATATTGAAGCATGTTTGACTGATATCTGACTGATATATATGGATGTATCTGAATAATATCTATGGGTGTATCTCACTGTTATCAATGGGTGTATCTGACTGATATCTATGGGTGTATTTTTCATTTCAGAAAAAATGGCAGGCAGAAACCAAGCTGAAAAAAATGTAAGAACAAATATATGTCTTCGATCAAATCAGTTTTTCATAATAGAAATATATCTAACTCTAATTTTGCTTTGTTTACAGCAAATCAAGGACCTAAAGTGTGCAACCCATCTGTTGAGTGAGAAATTCAGAAATATGAGCGAGGAGAAGTGATGCAATAAGACTGTCCAGGCCATCCTCATTGTTATTGAGTCCATTTTGTCAGATAGATTCTAATGATATTGTCACTGATTAATGTAACTGTTATATACTCTTGTAAGAAATTGAACACATGGTATAAATATATTTGATCCAATTATAAGTAAAATTTTTTTCCATAATTAAACTCTCTCTGGTGTATTCAAAATGTCTGATTTACAGGTACTATAATATGAAGTGGTGATCCAGATAGATTGGAACCCATATATGACGGTCTGCATAGAGATCTGCATAATACACCCAAACACAGACTATAAATACACCCGATAAAAAATTAAATTTACACCTCTACTGCAGATTTTAACCCAACACTACCTGAAAGTCACTTGTTGTCCACAAGACCAAAATTAATTAAACTCTCTCTGGTGTATTCAAAATGTCTGATTTACAGGTACTATAATATGAAGTGGTGATCCAGATAGATTGGAACCCATATATGACGGTCTGCATAGAGATCTGCATAATACACCCAAACAGAGACTATAAATACACCCGATAAAAAATTAAATTTACACCTCTACTGCAGATTTTAACCCAACACTACTTGAAGCCACTTGTTGTCCACAAGACCAAAATTAATTAAACTCTCTCTGGTGTATTCAAAATGTCTGATTTACAGGTACTATAATATGAAGTGGTGATCCAGATAGATTGGAACCCATATATGACGGTCTGCATAGAGATCTGCATAATACACCCAAACACAGACTATAAATACACCCGATAAAAAATTAAATTTACACCTCTGCTGCAGATTTTAACCCAACACTACCTGAAAGCCACTTGTTGTCCACAAGACCAAAATTAATTAAACTCTCTCTGGTGTATTCAAAATGTCTGATTTACAGGTACTATAATATGAAGTGGTGATCCAGAATTCCAAATAGATTGGAACCCATATATGACGGTCTGCATAGAGATCTACATAATACACCCAAACACAGACTATAAATACACCCGATAAAAAATTAAATTTACACCTCTGCTGCAGATTTTAACCCAACACTACCTGAAAGCCACTTGTTGTCCACAAGACCAAAATTTAGCAGAAAATCATTCCAATTCCTATCAAATGAGTCTTTACTATGAGGGTTTCATTTTCCCTCTTTGCTACATGTAATCAATTGATTCTTAATCTCGTTTTCCTTCTTATTTGTGCTCCACTTCGCCCTGATTCAGTTGACAATCTGAGGTTGAATCATCTATTATCTTCAAAACGAGTTCAAACTTTGATTTCAGAAACCAGAAAATTGAAAAGAAAACGAAGCTGGAGTTACAGAGAGAAGAACTAACGTCAATGACGAAGAACAAACCAATGAGAAAGGAGAGGAAAAGAACGATCGAAAAACAAAGAAGGAAACAAATCTTTTAAATTTGGTAGTTATACAAACGCGGGATCTTTGTATAGCGCGTGTAAGTGACGTAGGAGTTGCAGCGCGTTTTAGTGGATTAGGCGTTAATGAACTTGTAATAGTTACAAGCCCTAATCGCTTGTATACTGAGCTTTTCTCTTTTTCAATATAATAAGATCTTTGTCTTTATTTATATTACTACATTTTGAATGAAAATAATATTATTTCTAAAATTTTAAATATATTATGTTATCATAATATACATGTCTTTATTGAGATAGATCTAGTACATGTTTATTTTTATTTTATTTGCTATTTGAGTACAAAGCTATTCAGTTTGCACATACAATAAAAAAGTTTAAGTATACCGATGATCTTGATTATATATAATATATATATTTTATAATTAAGATTAATAATTAAAATGATTAAAATACCGATATATTAATATATTTAAAAATTTTTCCATACAATAATACATCAATTATACTATATTAATAAATTAATGCATAAATTTATTAATACATCAACGGTACTATATTTGCTATTTGAGTACAAACAGTTCAAAATTTTTATTTTTTAATTAATTTACAATATGACAAACTATTATCGTCCTAATAAATTGTTTATTATAATTTTATTTTGTAATTGGCTACTTTACTTCCAAAAGAAGAGTTTGCAAGTAAATTATCGGCGTACGGTTTTGTTGTAGATGGCTTTAAGCTTATGCAGCGGTACGAGGGCATCACTCGCGGCTTCTGCCTGCTGCTCTTCCAATTCCAAAGAGTCC
Source organism: Arachis ipaensis (assembly GCF_059453495.1). NCBI lineage: Eukaryota > Viridiplantae > Streptophyta > Magnoliopsida > Fabales > Fabaceae > Arachis > Arachis ipaensis. The sequence goes on along the minus strand of NC_142435.1, from coordinate 134,301,224 downwards.
TTTTAATATCCTTATTTGATTTGATAAGAGATGTTTTTTCGGTCTTCAGAGCCTCAATTGATTTTTTGCTGATGAAAAGATCTACTAGCCAGCACCATGAACGAAGCAGCAAGACAAACCATATTGTTGTTCCAAGCTTTTCTTACGCTTTCAACTATCCTATCAACGAGCTCCAGAAATTTGAAGAAACTCAAGTGGTTATGAAAAACACAATTTAACAAGTCAATAGAATTTTACAACAATTATCAACATAATTTAATAATTTAACATTGAAATTAACGGAATTTAAAATACCACCTGGTGGATGATGGTGGCGCAGAAGTAGAGGACACCGGCAAAGGAATAAGACAACACCGGCAAGACGATGCATGAGGGATAGAGGGAGAGACGAGTTGGGAGGCAGAGATTGAGAGTGAGAGAGGCTGCGAGTGTGTAGGGAGGAGGGCAACGCCAAGCGATGGTGAGATGAGAGAATGGAGTATGGAGATGGAAACAGCGAGAGACGAGAGAGTCGAGATTCAGGTAGATGGCTAACTGCGGTTAAAGTACTTTGGGTTATTTCAGAAATTTCACTTTGAAAATTATTTAACGTAAATTCAGCAAACAGATCTTCAAAACTGAAGGAAATTTATAAACAAAATAAGGATGTGTTATTTTATAGGGACAAGTGTTTCTGTTAATTAAATTGGCTTAATATTTATAAAATTTATTTTTATTATTTTTATTTATTTATTCATCTAAAATTTATTGTTTAATTTAGTTAGATTTAGTTAAAAAAAATGTACATGTAGTATTTTCAATAAAAAATACTATTAGATTTATACTTCATTTTTTTGTGACAAAATATACAAATTTAAAAAAAAATATAATTACTATGTATGAATAAAAAATCAGTCATCAAATCAATTAGAATAGATCATTAAAATTTAAAATAAATCATTCCATCACTTCATAAATTTAAAGAAGGTCAAATTTAAATATTTAATTTGTTTTGACAAAGACAAAAATCAACCATCAATAAAAATACCATAAGATAAAATACTTTAAAAATACTCTCAGGTTAAATAACTATGCCATAAATTACATCTAAAAATAATTTAACATAAAATAGATTATTTTAGTCCACAAAACAACTAATTAACAATCATAAGTGAATTTTAGATTATAAGTGTCTAATTTTTGGACAACCACGTAACTATAATATTTTTGCAATAATAATGAACTATGTACAAAAGTGCAGAACATGTACAATATCGTATTATAGTGTTACTTGTGACATGAGTATTTGTAGTAATTTTTTAATATTATTATCTAATTATTGTCAAATAAAAGACATAAACATCAACTATAGATTTAATGTCAATTTAATCGCAAATATTCACTTCATCAAATTTCAATTTGATTTAAGTCAATTTTTTTAATAATTTTTTAATTTATTCTTTATGAGTACTAATGTACTCAATTTGATTTAAAAATCAAATTCTATGTTTGGAATAGATATACATTAAGAGATGATTTTTTGGATTCACAAATAAACAAAAATAAAATTCTTTTAATTTTGAGAAGATTTTATTAGAATTGAAACAATATGATGTGTATAAAAATGAATTTTTTTTGTTTATTTTTGACATTTCTAATGCATTTATATTTGAATATGCTAAGATGAGAGATTCTGAAGAAATTGAATTGTTGTGATGGTAGCTGAATATGTATATTGGATAAGTTTATGATATACAGTAATGCGTCTTTTTTTTCTGGTGACTACAGTAATGCGTCTTTTGATATTGTGGCTATGTTGATGCTTCTTTCTTTAGTTTTTTTTAAGATACTTGGTTATATTTTATTAATTATTAAAAAATAAAATATAAAAATGTGTAAAAATAGAACAGTGTAAAGAGTGAGAATCTCTTAAAACAATATATTAAATGTATTCATTCAACGATGATGTAATGTTGAAAATATGAAGAATCTAGAAAAAGAGAGAATAATAAGTCGTATTGAATGAAACTAAGGGGTTTTTTCATGGAGACAGCGAGCAAAGATGGGGTTCTTTGAATTTTATACAGCAACTTGATAGGAGTTTGCAAGAATGGCATTGAAGTGGAACCTTTAAAGACTAACTTCAAATGATGGCAATGAATTGAGGATTTCGACACTATAAGAAAAAGCAGTAATTGTAACAAAAAAAATATTACAAAAAATTTGAATTTTTAAATGAAAGGAATTTATAACAAAAAAAATTGTTACAAGGTTGTTGTAGTATGTCCCGTTACAAAAAATTTTTGTAACAAAAAAATAAAATTATTACAATACAAAATAATATTTTGTAACAATTTTTTAATAAAAAAATCAAAATTTATTACAAAAGTGGTAACAATTTTTTACCTTTAAAATATTTTTTGTAATAATATATATTTTCTTAATCATAAAATTGTTAGAAAAAAGAAGTTTTTATAATTATATCATTGATTTAAAGTAATACAACAAAATAAAAACATTTCAATAGTTGTCATAATAAAAATTTAAACCTGAACTTCCAAAGTAGCACACCATCATCTCCTATGTGTCTAGAAGAACATTTTTTGGTGGGTTTTTGAAGGCACTCCTCATTAGTTTGATACAACTCATAGTGTTGACGCAATTTTGAGCGCCAACTTTGGTAAAAAATACTAGCCTTAGGTAAAATCATTTTGTGCATTACTTTCGTATCTACTATATCAAACTTTTTCTACATAAGTTTGGTCAAACTTAGTTAGCAAAAATAAAGATTTAAAATAAATAATAGCCGAAAATGTAAATATGTATTACCAAAACAATGTCGCATATTTTTTGTTTGACATCATCTGCAACTTGGCTCCATTTCTCTACATCCAAAGGAGAATTTTTTCTTGTAACAATACCCACTTTAAACACAAAAAGATCAGCATTGATGCCATTAGATGCTAAATTGTTCAAAGACATCAGCAATTTCAATTTTTCAGTTGTCCTTGTTTTTAACACCTTGTTTGTTGTAATCCCACGTGAATGTCCCCTTTTACCAATACGCGATGAAACAGGGGCAGATGCTGGTGCCAAAAAGCGGGTTGCTAGTGATGAAATGGGGGTTGCCAGGGCTGGAGCAAGGACTGTTCGGGATGAAGCAGCTGTTGGCGCTGTAGAACTAAATGTAGTAGTCCTTGTTTGAATCGTTTGAGGTACCATTATGATACGCAATCTACAATAAAACTATCGGAGATAACATGAAGGAAATGAAATAATAAAACATATACATAATTATACCAAAAAAAAGCACATCAACAAAAGTGGACATGATTAAAATATATTATATTTTTCAAAAACATTAAACAAACGGAGCAAAGAATGGATAACTTAACAATTGCAAATATGATGTGAATTCCTAAAGTTTAACTACTTTAAACTCAATCACCATCACATGCAAAAAGTAGATAACTTAGCAATTGCAAATATCTTGTGAACCCCAACATAAAACTACTAAGAACTCAATCACTATCACTAACACTAGCATTATCTTGGTCTATAGAGATAGGCACATCTACACTTGATCCCTCTATATCACCTCTGCCCAATTCAATAACCAAATTGACATCACCCAAAGATGATACTTGATTAAAACTTTCTATTTCAGCTTGTTGGTATGTCTCTTCTTGTTTGATATCTTGTTCCGGAACATCATATGTATTACGAGGCTTGTACCACAGTAGACCAGTTAGGTCTTTTAATTGCCTCTACCTAGTATACTTGCTCAGCTTGACATGCTAAAATAAAAGACTCATCCTTATATCTAACATATGAAACATCCACATTTATGGATCTATATTCATCTTTACAATATCTCCTACTTTGATTTCATCCTATTGGAGGAACATCAAACCAATCACACTTAAATAAGATCACTTTATATTTTTTCACATAATCTAACTCAATAATAGCAATCAACATGCCATAATAATTCACATCACCAGTCAATTCATCTCCCTTCACAACTACTCTACAATTTTGAGTCTTCAAAGATGCTTCGTGATTTTTGCTATAAAATGTAAAACCATTGATATCATATGTTTTGTAGAAATGTGTACGACGATCAGGACCTCTTGCTAGAGAAAGTAGTTGATTGTTAACCCATGCACTTCTTACTTTGTGTTGATCTGAAATCTACATTAAGGAATATAGATTAAAACTAAATATTGTCAAATGACTTTTCAATTCTACAATAATCAAAGTTGATTCATTTACCTTCCTTTCAAACCATTTCACAAATTGATCCTTGTGCCTTTTCTGTAGATTTTTAGGATTTTCTCCTGTTAAATATGCCATATGCTCATTAAGTCATGGTTGAATTTTTTCACAATTCTTCAACATATAGAATTGAGCTTCTCTATGCTCTAAGATACTAAGTTCTTTGTATGCCCCTTTACAACTAAACTGGCCAACAACTTTGAAAACAGATACGCCTTGCATAGATATAACTCTAGCGGTTTCATCCAAATATCTTGACACAAGGGTCACTGTTTCTTCAGAGATATAACCCTCAGGACGTGCTTTATTTCCCACATAACTCTTCAGTGTGCACAAATATCTAAAATTGAATATTCAAGGAAGATTAGAAATCTACATAATGAATAGTATAATGTAGATTCTAAGTTATTGTTAAACTCAAAAGGCTAACTTTTTAATAGAGTACATCCAACGATATTGAACTAGTCTGGCTAACTTAGCTTCATGGGCAAGATGAACGGTTAGGTGAACTATCACAACAGAAAAAGCCGGAAGAAAAATCATTTCCAATTTACAAAGTGTTGTTGCGATATGAGTTTCAAGTTTGTCTAGAACATCCATCTTCAATTCCTTGGAACAAAGCTCTCAAAAGAAAATACTTAGATGTATAACGGTTCACAAACTTTCTTGGGTAAAAGCTCATGAATTGCAAGTGGTAGCAATCGTTCTGATAGGACATGGCAATCATGGCTCTTCAAGCCATAAATTTTGCAATCTTCAACATGCATACATCGATCAATATTTGATGAATATGAATTAGGCATCTTGAGTTCTTTCAAGAACTGACAAAGTTTTTGCTTTTCATTCTCTTTCTTGGTCTTTGACAATGTAGATTTGGCTATCAGCATCAAAAAATTTGTTGCCCACTTTATGAGGATGAAGGTCTTTCTTAACACCCATAAGTTGAAGATCAAGTCGTGCATTAAGATTGTCTTTTGTCTTTCCATCTAAATTTAACAATATGCCCAGAATATTATCAGAGACGTTATTCTCTATATGTATTACATCTAAATTGTGGTGCAACAGTAATGTTTTTCAATAAGGCAACTCAAAGAAAATGCGTTTTTTTTTTTCCAATTTTCAGCTACCTTGTCATGCTCAGACTTCTTTCTCTTCTTAGTATAGTTCCTAAACTTTGTTTGTTCAAAAGTCTTGTATTCTTCTATGTTCAAAGAAATCACAACTAGAAAGTGGCTTAGGTGCTTCACCAAGTTCCTTGGTATTGTCAAAAGAACTCTTGGTTTTTCGCCATCGATGATCATGCGGCAAATAGCGGCGATGACCCATATAACAATGCTTGTGTCCATGTTTCAGCCTTTTAGAACTAATTTCTCTGTGGCAACATGCATACGTTAGTACACCTTTAGTGCTCTAACTAGATAACATGGCATAAGTTGGATAATCATTTATCGTCTATAAAACTACAATAAACAACTGAAAATACCGTTTTTGAACCACATCAAATGTTTCAATACCATCTTCCCACAATTATTTCAACTCTTCAATTAATGGTTATAAGTATACATCAATAGAATTGCCGGGGGATTTAGGGCTTAGAATAAGTAAGGATAATATCCAATTTGAATGTTTCAAAACCATCCATGGAGGATAGTTATATGGAATAAGAACAATTGGCCAAGTACTATATAAAATGATCATAATGCGAAATGAATTGAATCCATCACTAGCAACTCCAAGCCTGATATTTCTAGTATCACGTACAAACCCTTCGTGCTCCTCATCAAATTTCTTCCATTTTATAGAATTTGCTGGGTGTTTTAGGACACCATCATCAAGCCATTACTCTTTATGCCACCTTATTGCTAGTGATGTTTCTTCACACATGAAGACCCTTTGGAGCCTAGGTTTCAATGAAAAGTATCTTAATATCTTCTAGGGTACCTTCTTATGAGAGTTATCCTTTTTATTCACCTTCTCCATCACCCATCTAAATTGCTTGCACTTTGGACATTCATCAAGATCAGCATATGCTTGCCCCAAAACAAAATGCAATCCTTCACACAAGCATCTATCTTCTTGTAATCTAATCCCAAATTTCAAATCACTTTTCGAGTATCCACTACAAGAAAAAATACTGAGTACCGTCGGATTTAACGGCGAATTTACCAAAAAAATTCGTCGGTAATACGTTTATCATCAAAATTATCGTCGGAATAAATCCGATCGTATAAACCTCGCTGGTAATTATTTACTGGTGGATTTTTTCATCTGCTGTTAATTACCAACGAAAAATTTCTGCTGGTAAGTTTACCGTCAGATTTATATTATTAATTAATAATTAAATTAATAGTTACTGGCAGATATATTCGACGGTAAAATTAAATTTTAAATTTTAAAAGAATTTGTTTAAAAACTAATATATAATTTTAAATATTTAAATTCAATAATTTCTAAACTAATAAATCAGAAAATACAACGCTAATTAACTCAGATAATAACAAATGTAGAAAATTGACAACAATGAATAATAAGTCAATAAAATATTTAATGGCCTCAATAATAAATCATACAAATAATAACAATCAACTAATTAACTCAGAAAAATCTAGAGGGTATATTAAGATTTAACCATCAATTAATAAGAATAATACAACTACCATGCCTTATTCCACTAAGAGAGATTAGCTATATAGATCAAATGCCATCATAATATTCTATCATAAACCATGTCTAACGTTAAATACTAGAATCTCAAGCTACAAAGACACTACTAATAACTAAGTCAATATTTTAAGAAATAAACAAGGACTGCAAATTAGATGGGTAAGTTGAAAGTTGTTACTAACTCGATCACCAATGTTACATTGATTGTGCTCATCTTGTGCCGATGTCAAATCATATGATGGTTAACTCAAGGTAATGTTGCTTAAAAAGTTATCTCCATCCATCTCTTTGTACTAATGGTCTTTATCTCCGTCCATCTTATCAAATTCCATACAGAAGTTATTAGAACTTAGTTATTGATCATTTGAATTCATTAACATAAATTTCGTGGCATGGTTTAGTCAAGAAATCAATTACCAGAAGTTCCGCTAGCTCAATAACCTTAGCTTGCAGATCTGGTAAAACTTTCAAGTTGAATTGAGAAGACATGATTCTTGGATACGTTTTTCAATTTCACCAAGTATATCACATATAATCCAAAATAAACTAAATAACAACTGCATCAACAAGCATACGATTTTTTTAGAACTTAGAATTAGAGGAAAACAAGGAAATCCACTAAGTGCTAAATAAGATTGCATATAACAGTGCTTGAAGTTGGGAGCTTGTCTCAGAAAGATAGTCCATATTTTACCTTTTCTCCAGAGTTCTCACAACAAGAATATCAAAAACATACTTCAATGGCTCGTAGCACTCTTGTACAGCATAAAACATGTACTTGTTTTTTGTAAATTTTTTAGCAAGAATCTGAAAAATTGTGACATTTGTGAGGAAAATGAAGACTGTAGAAAATAATTGGTCTTGCCCTAGTATTAGTATTTGATAGTCAAATCAACCTATGATTATTTTCAACCAACTCAATGCTCTTATCATTTTTGCTTCAACGTATGACACTTGATAATACAGTATGTAATGCACTCCGGATCCATTGCAATATTAGAATATGTTCCATGGACAAACCAAAGAAATAACAAAGTAAACCACAAGCATAGTGCAAACTAACCACAACATAAAATTAACATTAAGGCCATTGAAACTCATATTCTAACAAATAACTTGCATCAAATATTGAAATAGTAACAGTACTAGTACTATCACTTGTATAAATTTAAGAACAATTATTGTCTAAATACCCAAGCACTAAAATAGATAACCTTTCCAATCCAAAATCCTTTAACATTCTACAATGAATGTTATCTGAATTACGAAACAGTTGCAAGATGATAAATATTGTGGAAGGAGCAACAAAGAATTTACCTGAATGGAGCAATGAAACAGCTACGGGCAGAAGAACCAGAGGCAGAGGTGGACCTGAAAGGTGGTTCAAAAAAGGGATTAGGGAAAAAAAGGGGTTAGGGTTTTTTATTAAAAAATGAAAACATAATGGAATAGGGAGAGGGATGAGGATGACCTACCTGGATGACGGAGGAGAGACACAGCTTCGACGATAGAGGGAGCGGCAGTGGCAGCTCTTCCAACAGTAGCGGAGACCGATGGAGCAACTTTGTTTGATGCAACGGAACACGATCCAAATAACTTGACACGAACTTTAGAGGAGAAAGTGTAGTTATTATTGGTTATGGGAAAATGTATTTTTGGGTTTTTGAAATAAGAGACAATAAATGTAAACAACAAGAAAATAATTAACAACTAAGAAAAGTCATAGCAAGGATTGATAATTGGAATTCCTATCCCCATTATCATAGTTACTTGTGATGGTAATTGCCTTTGTTCTCACTTAGTTAACCTCTAATAATTGAAGGTAAGTCAAGTGAGCAATTCAACTTGAGTTCACAAGTCCTAATCAAAGATTAGAGTTAGTGAAGCTTAAGTCAAGTAGCAACTTTTAATCACCAATTAACAAAAGAGTTTGATAACTCAAGAGTCTCCAAACAATCAATCCAAGTTAAGAACGTAAAAAACTAATTTAAAATCCAACCAAATATTTTATCAAACACTTGGTGAGCATAAAATAAAAACATAGAAAATTAATAAGAGATAATAAAATATAAACAACCAATTGCAAGGAATCAATAACAACAAATGAAGAAAGAAGCAATAACCATGGAAAACTTCAAATTGCATTAAAAATGAAATTGAATCGAACATGAAGAGTTCATGAACTAAATTGGAGAACAAATAAATCAACAAGAGAAGATAAACTAAGGTACTAGGACAAATAAAAGTAGAAGAGAGCTAAATTAAAGTATAATAGAAATCTGAAATTGAGAAGATCTAAACCTAAGAACCCTAAAACCTAGAGAGAGGAGAGAGTCTCTCTTTCTAGAAAACTACATCTAAAACCTAACTAATGCGAAAGAATGATTCCTCCTTCCAGCTCCACTCTGTAGCCTCTAATAAGTGTTTTTGGGCCAGAAACTGGGTAAAAAGGAGCCCAGAAATTGCCCCCAGCATTTTCTGCAAATTGCAGCATGTGACGCTCTATCACGCATACGCGTCGCCCACGCGTACGGGTCATTGTGCCTGATGTGCTGATCACGCATACGCTTGGTCCACGCGTGCGCGTTGCTGCCAGCTTCTCCAAACTTCAATTTCTTGTGTTCCTTCCACTTTTGCATGCTTCCTTTCCATCCTCTAAGCCATTCCTACCTTGGAAAACATGAAATAACTTAACACACATATCACGACATCGAATGGTAATAAGAGAAGATTAAAAATTAGTAATTTAAGGCCAAAGAAGCATGTTTTCAATCAAAGCATAGAATTAGGGAGGAAAATGTAAAACATGCAATTTATATGCATAAGTGTGAGAATAATGGATAAAATCAACTCAATTCAGTATAAAAAAATTAGATTATCAAAGAACAATATAGGAAACAATATTCAAATAACATACATTTACCTTCAGCAGACCATAAATCAGACCAGACCGGCAGCAAAAGAAGAACGGCCGAGATGAACCAGACTAACAGAGGCAGAGGCAGAGGACGACGCAGGACGAGCAGAGGAGCAGACAAGTAGGAACGGCGACCACAAACACTGACGATGCAGAAACCGATGCCGACGTAAAGGAGACGAAGACTACGACGACACAACGCACAGGAGATGCTGGCGAACACTAGACAATGATGCACACGACATGACGACGCGCAGGAGATGACGACAGAGGAGTATGAAAGCGAGGCGGAGACGAGGCATTCAAGGGAGGCTACTCCAGTGCTTCGTCTTGCAGCAGGAGCTCCATTTTTTCGTGGAGTGGAGGCGCAGAGATCGTAGAGAGAGGAAGGAAGGTGGGGGAGTTAGGTTTTTACTATTTTACTTTACCTTTTACATTTAACCATTGTTATTTATGTTTAATAATTCAATTAAATTTTTTTAAGTTTCACAAATTAATTTTTAGTTAACATTTAAAATTTGATTATTAATAAAATTATAAATTAATTTTTTAAAAGAATATAACATAATATCTACAATTTTAAAAATTCATGAATACAAACAATATTTAAAAAATTTAAATTTTTGAAACAAAATAAAATTATCCTGAAAAAATTATATAAATAATTTTTTTACTCTTAAATATTTTAACATTTTGAAATAATTTTTTTAGTTACAAAAAATACTTACATTTTGTGACAAACAAATAACTTGTTACAAACAATATTGAATTTTGTGATAAATTACTTTTTTCTTACAAAAATTTGAAATTTTTTAAACAAAAAGATATTTTGTTACAAAATATTATAAAATTTTGTAACAAAACACTGGTTCGTAACATATTATTATTCTATAAATATTTACATGTTTTATAACAACTTGTATTGTTGTTGCAAAATATTATTATTCTATAAAAATCATCAATTACTGTAACAAAAAATCATCTTTTTGTAACAATTTTAAATTTGACATAAAATTTTTGTTACAAATGTTCTATTTTCTTATAGTGCGGTCAACATTTCTTAATGGGTTAAGCATCTCCGTGACTGTAGGGCTGCGTTTGCTTTTAAGAACAGAACAGGACAAGACACTGAGAACAGGACAGGACAAGACACTGATGGACAGAGACACAAAATTTTGTGTTCTTGTATTCTGTTTGGTGATAAACTAGAACAAATTATGAAAATTCAATTTATTCTTTTTTTTTTCATTCAAAAAATTTGAGATGAAAAATATAACAATAAAAAATATAATTATAAAAAATTAACAAGAATAATGAAAGAAAAATAAAAAATAAGTTGTGTCCCTTGTTAGTGTCTCCGTGTCCTTCTTGTCAGGATAGACACAAAATACACTAATTCAGTGTCTCTGGACACATTGTCTCTGTCCATATTTTCTCTGCCAAACACGATTTTGTGTCTCAGTGTCTCTATCTTAGTGTCCTGTCTCTATAAACAAACGCAGTCTAGTTGTCTACTATGTCCAAAAATCGTCAAAATTTTGAAAAAAAAAAAGACAATCACAAAAATAACTCTCAGATCATATTTTTTTAATTCTAGAACAATGAAGCAAACATTGAGGGATTGTTTCACAATAGAAGGGATATATTGGCGATATAAATAGAAACGATTGTGAATTTGAGCAAATGCTGAAAGGCAGCCATACAAATAATTGTTATTTCTATATTTTAAGAATATTTGATTAGCAATAATATTGATGTTAGTTTTATATTGGAAATTAGGTTTTTATGGTGTGAAACATTATTTGTTGCGATCTTGTTTAGTTTTGCGTTTAAATTTTTAAGATAACTAACATGAATATTTATTATAATTATGTCAAGTATATATTAAAATTAGTTATTAAAATTAGTTGTTAGTATAAAATACATATTAAAATTTAGTTACATTTATTTATGTATATAGTGACTGATTTTAGTGTATAAATAATATTTTTATATTTATTATTGTTCAAGTTGCTAGTTCAAAAAGGGTATTAAACTTTTAAAAATTAAACTTTGATGTCCCTTATTAATTAGTAAGTACAAAGTATACTCAAGATAAGTGAACTGAATATAGAAGAAAATTATAAATTTTTATCCAAAGGCAACGTGTTTTTTTTAGGCTTATAAATAAACTTTTTAAACGTTTAAACTAGGTATTTAATATTTTTTCTACCACTTAGATTGGAAGCAAATGACAATGTACGAATAACTTGCAAGAAAACATTTATAAGAAGTTATATTTCACATCACTTTAAAATAAAAAGAGTAAATACTCTTTCTGGCCCCTGTCCTTTTTGAAAATTGACTACACGCCCCCTAACCTTTATAAAATACCAAATCGGCCCCTATCCATATACTCTGTGATATCAATTAGCCCTTCCGTTGGTTTCTCCATTCAAAGTCATCGGAAAACGCTGAGGTGTAACGTGCTTCCCGTGACGTGGCTTTGGATCATCATACGTGGAATGCTCTGTGGGCATTTGGACAAATAAGCACCTGCACACTCAGCAAAGCTACGTCGTTTTGCTTGGCATCCTTTTGCTCGTTCAGGGTGAAATCCCATTCTCCCCCTTGTGCACACTTTAGTTAGCATACATCACCCTCGTTCTCTACTCAAAATTACGAAGAAACCCTAAGAGAATGAAACGTTTCCCTCCAAGCAAGCTGACAGAGACTTCCATCAGGGAGGTGTTGACGGTGCTGCAGACGGAGGAACTTACAGCGCTACTAAGGTTAGTGTCGCTATCTGATCTTGCAGCTTCGTTAGCTTGTATTGCTCCAAATTTTTATTTGCAGAATGTGGTTTATGTTGATTATGATTTGGATTAGTGATCATCCCATGCATGTTCTAAAATGTTATTCTGATAATGATTGAGGGCTGATGGAAGTAGTTAATTAAGTTCTAATTATTGCACATTGTTGTTCTAATAGATGTCATATGAAATAGTTCCTGTTTTTCATCATGGGGGTTGGTTTGAACGGGATGAAGATGGTGTATTATACTACCACGACGGAAGTGTTGAGACATTTCCTCCTTTAGACATAGATTATGTTAATTTCAAGGATTTGGAGGAAATGTTCAAGGGTTTAGGGTATACAAGCTACAAACAGTTGTATTGGTATGATGGCAGTGCCCCTGATTTAGAGTTTGGATTACATGTTCTTAAAGGAGACAAGGAAATCAATGAAATGTGTGATAAAAAAATGGAGAATGTGGAGTCGGATTTGCTGGTTATTTATTTTGAGCATGATGTTAGTCAACCAGTTTATGGGCCAGATGTTGTTGAGGTATATTCGTCTTCTTCCGATGACGGATATGAGACAACTAAAGACGAACCCTACAAACCCCCTCCACCTGGATTCGAATCTGATAGAAGTAGTAGTGATGAGGAAGTTAATGTACAGAGGAAGAGTGTGAGGAAGAAGCAGCCTAGTGTGAGGATGAAAGAGGCAATGGATGCTGGACAAAAGTGTACTAAGAAGAAGAGTGGTGTTAGACAACAGACACCTAAACAGAAGAAGAATGTGCCACCTGGTAGATTTGATGATAAGGACATGTCTCCTAGGACTAAGAAGAAGAAGGCAAAAAGGTATGTTAGAAGAAAAAGAAAGTATGTTCTATCCCAACAAGAAGCAGACAATGTGCCAAACAGTGGGCCTAGTGGAGATCAAGGTAATGGGCCAGCTGAGGTTGACCCAAATGATGAGGCAAGGGATAAGCCCAATTCAGATCCAGTGGCTGAGGAATTGGACTCAGACCTAGATAAGCCATATCAACATGAGTCTGAGGCATTTAATTCTCCGATATCCAGTTCAGATGAGGAGCATAAGGCAAGATATCCTGACTTCAATGAGGATGCAGAGTATGGTGAGGTTCAGTTTCAGGTTGGACAACACTTTGAGACCATGGCAATGTTCAAGCAAGCACTTAAGGACTAATTTGTATATGAGGGTAAAGAGCTAATGTATTTGAAGAATGAGCCCAAGAGGATTAGAGCAAGGTGTGCTGAGGAGGGATGTCCATGGCTGGTGTTTTGCTCTCATAATAGTCAGAGTCTAAGTTTTCAAATCAAGACATTCATTGGAGAGCACAACTCGCTCAGGGACTGCCACAACTCCCTATACGTTTATCCCCACACCAGGCCTAAATGCACCCCACAGATTCAAGCCAACATATGGATTTAGGCCACCAAGACTTCAGAAATGACATAATCGTAGTTATAGTTATGAATATTTTGTTGTCAAGTTATAAGAAGTAATACACTTAATACTACTGGAACATGTGCTTTGTTTTGTGAATTCAAACATGTGCTGATGTTTTTGGCTGAATATGTAATAGCCTTTGTGCTTAGTAGTATGAATATAAACATTATGCTTTTAGCTTATATAACATTGTGCAGACTTATCATGGGTTCAGGCTTTACATTCTTACAAAAAAAGATTCACATTCAATTCATATAGAATCTGCAATTACAGAGCAAATTAACCCAACTTTTAACCTTGTCCATGAATAACTTACAGCATCACAATATACCCTAAAACACTACAAACACAATTGCTGTTAACAGCATTAACATTCCCAGCATAACTAATACACCATGGGTATTACTACATTTTTTTTATTTTCCTTCAAATTCATCCTCAATCATGAATTCCAGTTGCTCCAATCTATTCTCCAGCAACATCATTCTTCCTTGAACATAATTGTCATCTTCATAGGATAAACGGTTAGCAATCAGTTCGTCCAGCCAAACAAAATAGTTGCAGTGACGTTGCTCCGACTGCAATCGCCATTATAGGGAATAGAACTTGTTAAACAACAGAAGAAATTGATTACATAAACGGAAGATGGATGCACACTTACGCGATAGTTGGAACAACCCAGGAAGATTCTGCCTGGGTTCTTGGCTATCCCAGACTCTTGCATGATTGCATACGTGCCACACTTGCATTTAGGGTGCTGGAACTTGGCCTTCTTACCCTCACTTGCATTGCTACACGAACCCACCATAGTCTTCCTCCAGACACGGCGTGTGTTAGAGGTTGAAGATTGCTCTAGCTCGCTCATGCTTGAGGCACTAGTGTTAAGGTTCAGAAATGAGGAAGAATGAGATTTCACCCTAAATATGCAAAAGGGCTTCTTTTCAAAACGACGCCACTTTGCTGAGTATGCAAGGGCTTATTTGTCCAAATGCCCACAAAGCATTCCATGTATGATGATCCAAAGCCACATCACGGGAAACACGTTACACCTCAACATTTTTCGACGACTTTGAACGGAGAAACCAACGGAAGGGCTAATTGGTATCACGGAGTATATGGATAGGGGCCGATTTGGTATTTTATAAAGGTTAGGGGGCGTGTAGTCAATTTTCAAAAAGGACAGGGGCCGAAAAGGGTATTTACTCAAATAAATATAACAGTAACCTGTAAAGAGTTTAAAGTAGATAGAATGCAAATTTATATTTCACTTTATACACTTCATGGAATTCTTCACCATTAGTACAATAAAAGTTTATAATGATAATAGTGAATGAAATAATAAAAGATGACATCATTGCTTATAAAAAAAATTATTAGGCAACTGAAATTCAAGGTAATAATTTTTTTACTTGAAAGAATAATATGTTTTCATTTTTGGTATGTCTGTTCTCGTCTAAGTTAAGGGACAAAGAGAATTAGTAAACTAACAATTGCTAAAACACTAACAAACTTTTTAAATTAACAACACCAAGAAAGTAGAAAGAACTTAGACAGCTGTGATTAAACCAAGAGAAACTGAATCTATTTATAAACACATCCAAGTGGATAAAGTGCAACAAAACTGTAATAATATCTTAATAAAGTTATATTAGAGTAAAAATTTACATATGCCATAAGATAATGCTTATTTTTTATTTTTCATTTTTTTATCCCTAAAAAGAGAACTCTAAAAAAATGGCATTTAGTAAATGCATAAACATGCCAAGGATTAGTCAATGACTGTGGCAAAAGAAGATCAGAACTTGTTAAATGGCATTTAGTAATAATATAACGAATGAAATAATAAAAAAGTAACTAATATAAAAGGAGAATATGAAAAGGCAAACAAGAGATATTTGGTAGTTACAGATTCAATAGAAAGAAAGTGCATTGGATTGATTTTTATAGAATTTTCTATTTTTTAGTACAGAAGTTTTTTAAATATAAATGCATAAAAATTAATCATTTAAGAGTTAAAAAAATAAAAGTTAAGAGTTCCAGTGCGAACCAAATGGTGGAAAAATGAGAAATATAAGAGATAAATAGCTCCAATCTAAAGCAAATGAGGAAGCCAACAGTTGAAATTGAACCATATCAAATTTTATAGGGTTTTTCACTTTTTAAAACAAAAGAATTTTATCATTCAAGTGCATAAATTATATCTTTTAAGATTGAGAAATATAAGAGTCAAAATTAAGGAATATGGGATCAGTAATCCAAAGATTAAAAAATTATTTAGTATCATCACTAAAAAAATAAATATCTGATTTTTTATTAAAGTTAAAAATTTTATCTATCAGATACCATCTTAAAAATACACGTTTTACAGGTCCAATGTGACAATAAAAGTAAATTTCATCCAAAAATATTAATCAAAGAAGTTCAGACATCCAACAAACTCAATGGATTATTTGAAAATGAAATATAAACTCCATACACAAAGATATCACAATTTATCACAGTTTATACACAAAGAGGTCAAAGGAAAAATTTTTTACCTTAACTTTCTTGAAAATTTTCTGACCACATTTCCATATGCAGTAAAACTGTATTGCAATTTGAAAACCGAAACCAACAACAACCTCAATCGCTCTCTTATACATCTTTATCGACGAAGAAATCATATTATAAAAAAAGTTAATTGACATCCAAATATCAACATAAGTGGAGGATAACATTGTCATAATCACATACAACTTAACAACAAAAATCATGAAAATTTATTTACATAAAAAATATAGCAGTTTAAAACAAAATAATTAATCTCACAAAAGCTTGTAAATTTTGAAAGACATTCAAAAATCCTCATTCCAACGTATTATATTAATATAACAACCCATAAAAGAAGCAAAAACTTTAGCATATAAAATATTAGAACCACTAAATATATATCAGAAACCAATCTTTAACTTCAAAAAAAGCCAAAAGCTTTTTCTCTTTCTACAATCAACCGGTTCTTCTCATTTTACTCGTTCTAAAATATGCATTATCTCAAAAAAAAAAAAAAACATTATTAAACCATAAAAAAAGAACAAATTAAATGTAATTTATATAAATATAAACAAGAAGAAAAATTATTTAACTTAATTTTCTTGTAGACGTTCTGAACTCATTTCTGTTTTCCTAACTGCGATGCAATCTCAGATCAGAATCCAGCTGGATACTCAATTAATCTATTATATATTTTCATATACCAACAAATCACAATATACATAATAGTAATTAACATTTATTTAAAACAAAATCAAAGAAATCCAAAAAAACACGATGACGAAGCATCCGATATCTAACCTGTTCTGGTGAGTGAATCAGAGTGCAATAACGGAAAAGATTCATGGAAGCAACGGTTCATCACAATAAACTGAAATCGCAGTTGTGTGTTCCTAAAAAAATCAAACAAAAAGCAATCAGATCGTCGAATTCATGAATTGTTGCGATATGATGAAGGAAAAGGAACAAAAAGTAGACCTTTTGACAACGAAGAAGGATGCCTCGACGTCCTTGCGGTTCTGCAAACGGTAATCGCAGAAAGAAGAGAGAGAAAGCGTTAGAGAGAGAGAGAGATAGAGAATGGAATCGATGAAGGGAAGGAGATTATAAAGGAACGAACCCATTGGGAGAGGTCGATGTTGAACTCGTAGAAGGTGACGTGTGCAGCGGTGATGAGGATTTCCTCGACGAAGGGATCGATGCGCTGAAGAACAGTGAGGTTGAGGAGCTTGGTGCTATGCTGGTCGAGATTGGGGATGAGCTTCCCGTTCTGAGACATTATGGAACCGCAAACACAAACCCTAGAATTTTGCGGGTTGGGTTTGGGCTTTCGATGTGTTCTGTGCCTGAGAGTGAGAATGGAAAAGGGGGCAGGGTTTAGGGTTTGAAGCAGCCGGTTCTGTTGGCTTTTACTAGGAAGAAGGAAATCCATAGAGAGATTGATACACCGAGACGATGAAGGAAGGAGGAGAGACAGAGAGTGAGAAACTTAAAAGGGAGAGAGAAGGAGCAGCGCAGAAACAGAGAGAATAAGCTTTACCTTTAGCAATCTACTTCTTCATTATTTTATTTCAAATTAACGTGAGAGCGACACCTGGCTTAATGAGCCACGCCAATTATACAAGTAGTAAATAACGCTGAGTTATAACATAAAGTGCCGAGTTACGGTATATAATGTCGAGTTATGACGTCGAATTTGTAACTGCCGTATCAGATCTATTTTCAAAATATATAATAACATAAATTTTAATTAAATTTAAAATCAAATAATTATGTAACTAATTATCTATTTTTCTTTTTTGTTGCATACATGAAACATACATGTATAATAATAATAATAATAATAATAATAATAATAATAATAATAATAATAATAATTGCATGTGAATAGGAGATAACAAAATTATAGATTTCTGGACGCAACTTAATATTTAATTGACATTCTTGTTAAAATTTCAAGTCAACCTAGACGGAGGACTTGATTTAACGTATAAATTCAGAACTTAGTTCTTGGTGTATACAAAATTCAAGGAAAAATTGTTGTATAATATTATTGATAATAATTAGTTTTTATTAAAATTATATTAGTTTTAATTATTTATTTTATAGTGTATATTATGATACTTATAAATTTGATATCTAATTACTAAAAAAATAATTAATTAATTTTTAATTTAAAAATATTAAAATTAATAAATTTTAAATATTTTATTATAAAAAATGATAAAAATTAAATATTAAATAATAAATATAATAAAATTAGGATTATGAATAAAGTTTGAGTAAAGAACTTTATTATTACAATTTAAATATTTAAAATATTAAATAATAAATACTATCATAAGACAATAGTCTTGAATGAAACGATAATATTTTAATTTTTTTATTATTACAGTAAGACTTTATTAGGATTATCAATTCTTTCAACCCAACAAATACAAGTATAACAAGTAATATCAAGGAGGATTCGATTAAAGAGCTCAATACTATGTAGTAATGTTGATAGGTTATACTTTCTATTTAAGATTAGGTAATATTTAGACAAACTTATTTATTATCCTCCTCATTAATTTAATATTATTATTTAATTTTAGTAGATCAGCCTATTGATAGGTATTAGGTTAGGATTACCAAATCTAATTTAGTGTACTTTAGATATTTTTTCAATATAATAAGATCTTTGTCCTTATTTATATTACTACATTTTGAATGAAAATAATATTATTTCTAAAATTTTAAATATATGATGTTATCATAATATACATGTCTTTTTTTTTTCCAAAGATATGAAGACTCGAACCCGCAACTTCTTAGATGAATATGGAGAGATTATCCCATTTGAGCTATTATTCATTGGCATAATATACATGTCTTTATTGAGATAGATCTAGTACATGTTTATTTCTATTTTATTTGCTATTTGAGTACAAAGCTATTAAGTTTGCACATACAATAAAAAAGTTTTTAAGTATACCGATGATCTTGATTATATATAATATATATTTTATAATTAAGATTAATAATTAAAATAATTAAAATATCGATATATTAATATATTTAAAAATTTTTCCATACAATAATACATCAATTATACTATATTAATAAATTAATGCATAAATTTATTAATACATCAACTGTACTATATTTGCTATTTGAGTACAAACAATTTAAAATTTTTATTTTTTAATTAATTTACAATATGACAAATTATTATCGTCCTAATAAATTATTTATTATAATTTTATTTTGTAATTGGCTACTTTGCTTCTAAAAGAAGAGTTAGCAAGTAAATTATCGGCGTGGGATTTTGTTGTAGATGGCCTTAAGCTTATGCAGCGGTACGAGGGCATCGTCACTCGTGGCTTCTGCCGCTTCTCTTCCAATTCCAAAGAGTCCTTTTAATATCTTTATTTGATTTGATAAGAGATGCTTTCTCAGTTTTCATAGCCTCAATTGGTTTTTTGCTAATGGAAAGATCTACCAACCAACACCATGAACGAAGCAGCAAGACAAACCATATTGTTGTTCCAAGCTTTTCTTACGCTTTCAACTATCCTATTAACGAGCTCCATTACCTGAAATTCGAAGAAACTCAAATGGTTATAAAAAAATACAATTTAACACTTAATTTAACAGGTCAATAGAATTTTACAATAATTAACAACATAATTTAACAATTTAACATTGAAATTAACGGAATTTAAAATACCACCTAGTGGATGATGGTGGCGCAGAAGCAAAGGACACCGGCGAAGGAATAAGACAACACCGGCAAGACGACGCATGAGGGATAGAGGGAGAGACGAGTTGGGAGGCAGAGATTGAGAGTGAGAGAGGCTGCGAGTGTGTAGGGAGGAGGGCAACGCCAAGCGATGGTGAGATGAGAGAATGGAATATGGAGATGGAAACAGCGAGAGACGAGAGTCGAGATTCAGGGTAGATGGCTAACTGCGGTTAAGGTACTTCGGGTTATTTCAGAAATTTCACTTTGAAAATTATTTAACATAAATTCAGCAAACAGATCTTCAAAACTGAAGGAAATTTATAAACAAAATAAGGATGTGTTATTTTATAGGGACAAGTGTTTCTGTTAATTAAATTGGCTTAATATTTATAAAATTTATTTTCATTATTTTTATTTATTTATTCATCTAAATTTTATTGTTTAATTTAGTTAGATTTAGTTAAAAAAAATGTACATGTAGTATTTTCAATAAAAAATACTATTAGATTTATACTTCATTTTTTTTGTGACAAAATATACAAATTTAAAAAAAAATATAATTACTATGTATGAATAAAAAATCAGTTATCAAATCAATTAGAATAGATCATTAAAATTTAAAATAAATCATTTCATCTCTTCATAAATTTAAAGAAGGTCAAATTTAAATATTTAATTTGTTTTGACAAAGACAAAAATCAACTATCAATAAAAATACCAGAAGATAGAATACTTTAAAAATACTCTCAGGTTAAATAACTATGCCATAAATTACATTCTAAAAATAATTTAACATAAAATAGATTATTTTAGTCCACAAAACAACTAATTAACAATCATAAGTGAATTTTAGATTATAAGTGTCTAATTTTTGGACAACCACGTAACTATAATATTTTTGCAATAATAATGAACTAAGTGTACAAAAGTACAGAACATGCACAATACCGGATTATAGTGTTACTTGTGACATGAGTATTTGTAGTAATCTTTTAATATTATTATCTAATTATTGTCAAATAAAAGACATAAACATCAATTATAGATTTAATGTCAATTTAATAGCAAATATTCACTTCATCAAATTTCAATTTGACTTAAGTCAATTTTTTATTTAATAATTTTTTTAATTTATTCTTTATGAGTACTAATGTACTCAATTTGATTTAAAAATCAAATTCTATGTTTGGAATAGATATACATTAAGAGATGATTTTTTGGATTCACAAATAAACAAAAATAAAATTCTTTTAATTTTGAGAAGATTTTATTAGAATTGAAACAATATGATGTGTATAAAAATGAAATTTTTTTTTATTTTCAACATTTCTAATGCATTTATATTTGAATATGCTAAGATGAGATTCTGAAGAAATTGAATTGTTGTGGTGGTAGCTGTATATGCATATTGGTTAATTTTATGATATACAGTAATGCGTCTTTTGATATTGTGGCTATGTTGATGCTTCTTTCTTTAGTTTTTTTTAAGATACTTGGTTATATTTTATTAATTATTAAAAATAAAATATAAAAATGTGCAAAAATAGAACAGTGTAATAAAGAGTGAGAATCTCTTAAAATAATACATTAAATGTATTCATTCAACGATGATATAATATTGAAAATATGAAGAATCTAGAAAAAGAGAAAATAATAAGTCGTATTGAATGAAACTAAGGTTTTTTCATGGAGACGACGAGCAAAGATGATGTTCTTTGGATTTTATACAGCAACTTGATAGGAGTTTGCTAGAATGGCATTGAAGTAGAACCTTTAAAGACTAACTTCAAATGATGGTAAGGAATTGAGGATTTCGACACTATGAGAAAAAGCAGTAATTGTAACAAAAAAATATTACAAAAAATTTGAATTTTTAAATGAAAGGAATTTATAACAAAAAAAATTGTTACAGGGTTGTTGTAGTATGTCTCGTTACAAAAAATTTTTGTAACAAAAAAAATAAAACTATTATAATACAAAATAATATTTTGTAACAATTTTTTAATAAAAAAATAAAAATTTATTACAAAAGTGGTAACAATTTTTTACCTTTAAAATATTTTCGTAATAATATATATTTTCTTAATCATAAAATTGTTAGAAAAAAGAAGTTTTTAAAATTATATCATTGATTTAAAGTAATACAACAAGATAAAAACATTTCAATAGTTGTCATAATAAAAATTTAAACCTGAACTTCCAAAGTAGCACACCATCATCTCCTGTGTCTAGAAGAACATTTTTTGGTGGATTTTTGAAGGCACTCCTCATTAGTTTGATACAACTCATAGTGTTGACGCAATTTTGAGCGCCAACTTCGGTAAAAAATACTAGCCTTAGATAAAATCATTTTGTGCATTACTTTTGTATCTGCTATATCAAACTTTTTCTACATAAGTTTGGTCAAAGTTAGTTAGCACAAATAAAGATTTAAAATAAATAATAGCCGAAAATGTAAATATGTATTACCAAAATAATGTCGCATATTTTTTGTTTGACATCATCTGCAACTTGGCTCCATTTCTCTACATCCAAAGGAGAATTTTTTCTTGTAACAATACCCACTTTAAACGCAAAAAGATCAGCATTGATGCCATTAGATGCTAAATTATTCAAAGACATCAGCAATTTCAATTTTTCAGTTGTCCTTGTTTTTAACACCTTGTTTGTTGCAATCCCACGTGAAGGTCCCCTTTAATCAATACGCGACGAAACAGGGGCAGATGCTAGTGCTAAAAAGGGGGTTGCTGGTGATGAAATGGGGGTTGCTAGGGCTGGAGCAAGGACTGTTCGGGATGGAGCAGCTGTTGGCGCTGTAGAACTAAATGTAGTAGTCCTTGTTTGAATCGTTTGACGAACCATTATGATACGCAATCTACAATAAAACTATCAGAGATAACATGAAGGAAATGAAATAATAAAACATATACATAATTTAATACATAATTATACCAAAAAAAAAGCACATCAACAAAAGTGGACATGATTAAAATATATTATATTTTTCAAAAACATTAAACAAACGGAGCAAAGAATGGATAACTTAACAATTGCAAATATGATGTGAGTTCCTAAAGTTTAACTACTTTAAACTCAATCACCATCACATGCAAAAAGTGGATAACTTAGCAATTGCAAATATCTTGTGAACCCCAACATAAAACAACTAAAAACTCAATCACTATCACTAACACTAGCATTATCTTGGCCTATAGAGATAGGCACATCTACACTTGATCCTTCTATATCACCTCTGCCCAATTCAATAACCAAATTGATATCACCCAAAGATGATACTTGATTAAAACTTTCCATTTCAGCTTGTTGGTATGCCTCTTCTTGCTTGATATCTTGTTCCGGCACATCATATGTATTACGAGGCTTGTACCACAGTAGACCAGTTAGGTCTTTTAATTGCCTCTACCTAGTATACTTGCTCAGCTTGACATGCTAAAATGAAAGACTCATCCTTATATCTAACATATGTAACATCCACATTTATGGATCTATATTCATCTTTACAATATCTCCTACTTTGATTTCATCCTATTGGAGGAACATCAAACCAATCACACTTAAATAAGATCACTTTATGTTTTTCCACATAATCTAACTCAATAATAGCAGTCAACATGCCATAATAATTCACATCACCAGTCAATTCATCTCCCTTCACAACTACTCTACAATTTTGAGTCTTCAAAGATGCTTCGTGGTTTTTGCTATAAAATGTAAAACCATTGATATCATATGTTTTGTAGAAATGTGTACGACGATCAGGACCTCTTGCTAGAGAAAGTAGTTGATTGTTAACCCATGCACTTCTTACGTTGTGTTGATCTGAAATCTACATTAAGGAATATAGATTAAAACTAAATATTGTCAAATGACTTTTCAATTCTACAATAATCAAAGTTGATTCATTTACCTTCCTTTTAAACTATTTCACAAATTGATCCTTGTGCCTTTTCTGTAGATTTTTAGGATTTTCTCCTGTTAAATATGCCATATGCTCATTAAGTCATGGTTGAATTTTTTCACAATTTTTCAACACATATAATTGAGCTTCTCTATGCTCTAAGATACTAAGTTCCTTGTATGACCCTTTACAACTAAACTGGCTAACAACTTTGAAAACAGATACGCCTTGCATAGATATAACTCTAGCGGTTTCATCCAAATATCTTGACACAAGGGTCACTGCTTCTTCAGAGATATAACCCTCAGATATTGAACCCTCAGGACGTGCTTTATTTTCCATATAACTCTTCAGTGTGCACAAATATCTAAAATTGAATATTCAAGGAAGATTAGAAATCTACATAATGAATAGTATAATGTAGATTCTAAGTTATTATTAAACTCAAAAGGCTAACTTTTTAACAGAGTACATCCAACGATATTGAACTGGTCTGGCTAACTTAGCTTCATGGGCAAGATGAACGGTTAGGTGAACTATCACAACAGAAAAAGCCGGAAGAAAAATCATTTCCAATTTACAAAGTGTTGTTGCGATCTGAGTTTCAAGTTTGTCTAGAACATCCATCTTCAATTCCTTGGAACAAAGCTCTCAAAAGAAAATACTTAGATGTATAACGGTTCACAAACTTTCTTGGGTAAAAGCTCATTAATTGCAAGTGGTAGCAA
Source organism: Arachis ipaensis (assembly GCF_059453495.1). Classification (NCBI taxonomy): domain Eukaryota; kingdom Viridiplantae; phylum Streptophyta; class Magnoliopsida; order Fabales; family Fabaceae; genus Arachis; species Arachis ipaensis. Next base: position 134,276,244 of record NC_142435.1, on the reverse strand, counting down.
TCGTTCTGATAGGACATGGCAATCATGGCTCTTCAAGCCATAAATTTTGCAATCTTCAACATGCATACATCGACCAATATTTGATGAATATGAATTAGGCATCTTGAGTTCTTTCAAGAGCTGGAAAAGTTTTTGCTTTTCATTCTCTTTCTTGGTCTTTGACAATGTAGATTTGGCTATCAGCATCACAAACTTGTTGCCCACTTTATGAGGATGAAGGTCTTTCTTAACACCCATAAGTTGAAGATCAAGTTGTGCATTAAGATTCTCCTTTGTCTTTCCATCTAAATTTAACAATATGCCCAGAATATTATCAAAGACGTTATTCTCTATATGTATTACATCTAAATTGTGGCGCAATGGTAATGTTTTTCAATAAGGTAACTCAAAGAAAATGCGTTTTTTTCCCAATTTTCAGCTACCTTGTCATGCTCAGACTTCTTTCTCTTCTTAGTATAGTTCCTAAACTTTGTTTGCTCAAAAGTCTTGTATTCTTCTAAATTCTAAGAAATCATAACTAGAAAGTGGCTTAGGTGCTTCACCAAGTTTCTTGGTATTGTCAAAAGAACTCTTGGTTTTTCGCCATCGATGATCATGCAGCAAATAGCGGCGATGACCCATATAACAATGCTTGTGTCCATGTTTCAGCCTTTTAGAATTAGTTTCTCTGTGGCAACATGCATACGTTAGTACACCTTTAGTGCTCTAACTAGATAACATGGCATAAGCTGGATAATCATTTATCGTCTATAAAACTACAATAAACAACTGAAAATACCGTTTTTGAACCACATCAAATGTTTCAATACCATCTTCCCACAATTATTTCAACTCTTCAATTAATGGTTATAAGTATACATCAATAGAATTGCCGGGGGATTTAGGGTTTGGAATAAGTAAGGATAATATCCAATTTGAATGTTTCAAAACCATCCATGGAGGATAGTTATATGGAATAAGAACAATTGGCCAAATACTATATGAAATAATCATAATGCGAAATGAATTGAATCCATCACTAGCAACTCCAAGCTTGATATTTCTAGTATCAAGTACAAACCCTTCGTGCTCCTCATCAAATTTCTTCCATTTTATAGAATTTGCCGGGTGTTTTAGGACACGATCATCAAGCTGTTTCTCTTTATGCCACCTTATTGCTAGTGATGTTTCTTCACACATGAAGATCCTTTGGAGCCTAGGTTTCAACGAAAAGTATCTTAATATCTTCTAGGGCACCTTCTTATGAGAGTTATCCTTTTTATTCGTCTTCTCCATCACCCATCTAAATTGCTTGCACTTTGGACATTCATCAAGATCAGCATATGCTTGCCCCCAAAACAAAAAGCAATCCTTCACACAAGCATCTATCTTCTTGTAATCTAATCCCAAATTTCAAATCACTTTTCGAGTATCCACTACAAGAAAAAATACTGAGTACCATCGGATTTAACAGCGAATTTACCAAAAAAATTCGTCGGTAATACGTTTATCGTCAAAATTATCGTCGGAATAAATCCGACCGTATAAACCTCGCCGGTAATTATTTACTGGTGGATTTTTTCATCTGCTGTTAATTACCAACGGAAAATTTCTGCTGGTAAGTTTACCGTCAGATTTATATTATTAATTAATAATTAAATTAATAGTTACTGGAAGATGTATTCGACGGTAAAATTAAATTTTAAATTTTAAAAAAATTTGTTTAAAAACTAATATATAATTTTAAATATTTAAATTTAATAATTTCTAAACTAATAAATCAGAAAATACAACACTAATTAACTCAGATAATAACAAATGTAGAAAATTGACAACAATGAATAATAAGTCAATAAAATATTTAATGGCCTCAATAATAAATCATACAAATAATAACAATCAACTAATTAACTCAGAAAAATCTAGAGGGTATATTAAGATTTAACCATCAAGTAATAAGAATAATACAACTACCATGCCTTATTCCACTAAGAGAGATTAGCTATATAGATCAAATGCCATCATAATATTCTATCATAAACCATGTCTAACGTTAAATACTATAATCTCAAGCTACAAAGACACTACTAATAACTAAGTCAATATTTTAAGAAATAAACAAGGACTGCAAATTAGATGGGTAAGTTGAAAGTTGTTACTAACTCGATCACCAATGTTACATTGATTGTGCTCATCTTGGGCCGATGTCAAATCATATGATGGTTAACTCAAGGTAATGTTGCTTAAAAAGTTATCTCCGTCCATCTCTTTGTACTGATGGTCTTTATCTCCGTCCATCTTATCAAATTCCTTACAGAAGTTATTAGAACTTAGTTATTGATCATTTGAATTCATTAACATAAATTTTGTGGCATGGTTTAGTCAAGAAATCAATTACCAGAAGTTCCACTAGCTCAATAACCTTAGCTTGCAGATCTGGTAAAACTTTCAAGTTGAATTGAGAAGACATGATTTTTGGATACGTTTTTCAATTTCACCAAGTATATCACATATAATCCAAAATAAACTAAATAACAACTGCATCAACAAGCATACGATTTTTTTAGAACTTAGAAGTAGAGAAAAACAAGGAAATCCACTAAGTGCTAAATAAGATTGCATATAACAGTGCTTGAAGTTGGGAGCTTGTCTCAGAAAGATAGTCCATATTTTACCTTTTCTCCGGATTTCTCACAACAAGAATATCAAAAACATACTTCAATGGCTCGTAGCACTCTTGTACAGCATAAAACATGTACTTGTCTTTTGTAATTTTTTTAGCAAGAATCTGAAAAATTGTGACATTTGTGAGGAAAATGAAGACTGTAGAAAATAATTGGTCATTCCCTAGTATTAGTATTTGATAGTCAAATCAACCTATGATTATTTTCAACCAACTCAATGCTCTTGTTATTTATGCTTCAACATATGACACTTGATAATACAGTATGTAATGCACTCTGGATCAATTGCAATATTAGAATATGTTCCATGGACAAACCAAAGAAATAACAAAGTAAACCACAAGCATAGTGCAAACTAACCACAACATAAAATTAACATTAAGGCCATTGAAACTCAAATTCTAACAAATAACTTGCATCAAATATTCAAGCAATAGTAACAGTACTAGTACTATCACTTGTATAAATTTAAGAATAATTATTGTCTAAATACCCAAGCACTGAAATAGATAACCTTTCCAATCCAAAATCCTTTAACATTCTACAATGAATGTTATCTGAATTACGAAACAGTTGTAAGATGATAAAAATTATGGAAGGAGCAATAAAGAATTTACCTGAATGGAGCAATGAAACAGCTGTGGGCAGAAGAACCAGAGGCAGAGGTGGACCTGAAAGGTGGTTCAAAAAGGGATTAGGGAAAAAAAAGGGTTAGGGTTTTTTATTAAAAAATGAAAACATAATGGAATAGGAAGAGGGATGAGGACGACCTACCTGGACGACGGAGGAGAGACACAGCTTCAACGATAGAGGGAGCGGCAGTGGCAGCTCTTCCAACAGTGGCGGAGACCGATGGAGTAACTCTGTTTGATGCAACGGAACACGATCCAGATAACTTGACACGAACTTTAGAGGAGAACAAAGGTGGGCAGTGCTGGTGGAGGGTGGCCAGCGGGGCTTCCAGAGGATGTTGCAGGGGAGAGAGAAGAGATAGGAGAATAGGGGAGAGAGAAGGGTGTTCTCGAAAGTGATGGGAGAGGGCCGCGCATTTTGAATTTAGATCAGGTTTACCGGCAAATAAATTCGACGGTAATGCATTGCATATGACTAAAACGTAGCGTTTCATTAATTGATATTTACCTGCAGATAAATTCGACAGTAAATCCATAGTAATCTTGGTGTCAGTTTTTCTTATTTTCCCTCCAATTATTACCAATGAATTTACCGTCGAAATATCAAATCCAACGGTAACCTTTTTATCTGATGAATTTATTGCCAAATGCGCCGGTAAACCCTCCGCTAACGTTCGACACTAAATCTGACGATATTCAGTGTTTTTCTTGTAGTGATCGTAAAATGAAGTAGGACATGTATTTTCCTTTGGAAATATGCTTTTTAGAAAGAGCAACAAAGCATCAACTGAATTGTTGCTCCATCCATAGCGACATTTAATTTGAAACAACTTAACAATGAAAGATAATCTCAGAATTTCACTGTCTAGATAAAGGTTTTGCTCAACATCCTTCATTAGCCTCTGGAACTTTTTTTCCCCTCGTGAGGTTCTTCTGCTCTATTATCATCTATGTTGATGATAAAATCTCTCAGCGTCTCCCCTAGTGTTTTCCCTCTAAAGATGTTATACAACATATCATAAGTGGCAAAATCATTCTCTCTTTCACAATCAATCTCATTTAAATCAAATATATCTATAGTTGATGTATCTTGAAGACTCTCACCATGATGCAGCCGTGTTTTGTATGAAGCCACTATCCCCCATTGGCACACATGATGATGAACTTCATTTCTAAGTTTGAACAAAAGATTATTGCATTTGGGACAAGGACAATATATTTGATTTTTCACACCGGGTTAAAAGAAGGCAATATCCAAAAATAATTCATCGAGGCACTTCCTAAACTCAGGGATACGTCTATCAAAATTAATCCAATATTTCTGGTAGTTGACCAATGGACTAATTTCTGCAGGAGATGAGAAACGGATGAGAGAAGGATGTAAAGAAAGAGTGGAAAAAATATAAAACTAAATTCTGGTAGCATCACAACAACTATCACTTTCAAAGGGCACTGTCTAAACTAAATTCTGAGGCGATTCTCTATAACTCCCCAATACAAATTATTCTAATTGAATGCATTGTAAAAAACATAAAATTAATAAACAAATTGAATTAATATTTCCATGTTAATAAGGATAATGTAGTTACCATAATAAGACACTCAATTTACAAACACAAAAATATAAGCAAAAAAAGAGAATCAAAATCATAGAACAAAGAAGCAAAAATCAATATCAAAATAATGGAACAAAGAAACAAAAAATAGAATCAAAATCAACTTCCCAAATAACCAAAAATCAGATTATTAAATAGATTACACAACAATATTTTTATAGATGACGGAGGAAAAATGTTGGTAAAGATTTTCACAAAAGTATCGCGTTGCAAGTATAGTCTAAACCGACAATTAAACCTCAATCAAAATTTAATTTGTTTGTCACTAAAGCAAACCCAATAAAAATAAACCGAAGTATTTAAACATTGGGTCGTCTCTCAAGGATTTGCAGGAAAGTGTAGTTATTATTGGTTATGGGAAAGTGTATTTTTGGATTTTTGAAATAAGAGACAATAAATGTAAACAACAAGAAAATAATTAACAACTAAGAAAAGTCATAGCAAGGATTGATAATTGGAATTCCTATCCCTATTATCATAGTTACTTGTGATGGTAATTGCCTTTGTTCTCACTTAGTTAACCTCTAACAATTAAAGGTAAGTCAAGTGAGCAATTCAACTTGAGTTCACAAGTCCTAATCAAAGATTAGAGTTAGTGAAGCTTAAGTCAAGTAGCAACTTTCAATCACCAATTAACAAGAGAGTTTGATAACTCAAGAGTCTCCAAATAATCAATCCAAGTTAAGAACGTAAAAAACTAATTTAAAATCTAACCAAACATTTTATCAAACACTTGGTGGGCACAAAATAAAAACATAGAAAATTAATAAGAGATAATAAAATCTAAACAACCAATTGCAAGGAATTAATAACAACAAATGAAGAAAGAAGCAATAACCATGGAAAACTTCAAATTGCATTAAAAAGAAAATTGAATCTAACATGAAGAGTTCATAAACTAAATTGGAGAACAAATAAATCAACAAGAGAAGATAAACTAAGGTACTAGGACAAATAAAAGTAGAATATAGCTAAATTAAAGTATAATAGAAATCTGAAATTGAGAAGATCTAAACCTAAGAACCCTAAAACCTAGAGAGAGGAGAGAGTCTCTCTTTCTAGAAAACTACATCTAAAACCTAACTAATGCGAAAGAATGATTCCTCCTTCCAGCTCCACTATGTAGCCTCTAATCAGTGTTTCGGGCCAGAAACTGGGTAAAAAGGAGCCCAGAAATCGCCCCCAGCGTTTTCTGCAAATTGCAGCACGTGACGCTCTATCACGCGTACGCGTCGCTTGACAAAATCTTGGTCACGCGCACGCGTCATGCACGCGTACACGTCGCTATGCCTGATGCGCTGATCACGCGTACGCTTGGTCCACGCGTGCGCGTCGCTGCCAGCTTCTCCAAACTTCAATTTCTTGTGTTCCTTCCATTTTTGCATGCTTTCTTTCCATCCTCTAAGCCATTCCTACTCTGGAAAACCTAAAAAAACTTAACACAAATATCACGTCATTGAATGGTAATAAGAGAAGATTAAAAAATAGTAATTTAAGGACAAAGAAGCATGTTTTCAATCAAAGCATAGAATTAGGGAGGAAAATGTAAAACATGCAATTTATATGCATAAGTGTGAGAATAATGGATAAAATCCACTCAATTCAGTATAAAAAAATTAGATTATCAAAGAACAATATAGGAAACAATATTCAAATAACATACATTTACCTTCAGCAGACCATAAATCAGACCAGACCAACAGCAAAGGAAGAACGGCCGAGATGAACCAGACTAGCAGAGGCAGAGGCAGAGGACGATGCAGGACGAGCAGAGGAGCAGACAAGTAGGAACGGCGACCACAAACACTGATGATGCAGAAACCGATGCCGATGTAGAGGAGACGAAGACTACGACGACACGACGCACAGGAGATGCTGGCGCACACTAGACAACGACGCACACGACATGACGACGGCGCGGGAGATGACGACAGAGGAGTATGAAAGCGAGGCGGAGACGAGGCGTTCAAAGGAGGCTTCTCCAGTGCTTTGTCTTGCAGCATGAGCTCCATTTTTTCGTGGAGTGGAGGCGCAGATATCGTAGAGAGAGGAAGGAAGGTGGGGAGTTAGGTTTTTACTATTTTACTTTACCTTTTACATTAAACCATTGTTATTTATGTTTAATAATTCAATTAATTTTTTTTAAGTTTCACAAATTAATTTTTAGTTAACATTTAAAATTTGATTATTAATAAAAATTATAAATTAATTTTTTAAAAGAATATAACATAATATCTACAATTTTAAAAATTCATGAATACAAACAATATTTAAAAAATTTAAATTTTTGAAACAAAATAAAATTATCCTAAAAAAATTATATAAATAATTTTTTTACTCTTAAATATTTTAACATTTTGAAATAATTTTTTTAGTTACAAAAAATACTTACATTTTGTGACAAACAAATAACTTGTTACAAACAATATTGAATTTTGTGATAAATTACTTTTTTCTTACAAAAATTTGGAATTTTTTAAACAAAAAGATATTTTGTTACAAAATATTTTGAATTTTTGCAACTACTTTATCCTTTGTTACAAAATATTATAAAATTTTGTAACAAAACACTGGTTCGTAATTCTATAAATATTTACATGTTTTGTAACAACTTGTATTGTTGTTGCAAAATATTATTATTCTATAAAAATCACCAATTACTGTAACAAAAAATCATCTTTTTGTAATTATTTTAAATTTGACATAAAATTTTTGTTACAAATGTTCTATTTTCTTATAGTGCGGTCAGCATTTCTTAATGGGTTAAGCATCTCCGTGACTGTAGTTGTCTACTATGTCCAAAAATCGTCAAAATTTTGAAGAAAAAGACAATTACAAAAATAACTCTGAGATCATATTTTTTTAATTCTAGAACAATGAAGCAAACAATGAGGGATTGTTTCACAATAGAAGAGATATATTGGCGATATAAATAGGAAACGATTGTGAATTTGAGCAAATGCTGAAAGGCAGCCATACAAATAATTGTTATTTCTATATTTTAAGAATATTTGATTAGCAATAATATTGATGTTAGTTTTATATTGGAAATTAGGTTTTTATGGTGTGAAACATTATTTGTTGCGATCTTGTTTAGTTTTGTGTTTAAATTTTTAAGATAACTAACATGAATATTTATTATAATTATGCCAAGTATATATTAAAATTAGTTATTAAAATTAGTTGTTAGTATAAAATACATATTAAAATTTAATTACATTTATTTATGTATATAGTGACTGATTTTAGTGTATAAATAATATTTTTATATTTATTATTGTTCAAATTGCTAGTTCAATAAGGGTATTAAACTTTTAAAAATTAAACTTTGATGTCACTTATTAATTAGTAAGTACAAAGTATACTCAAGATAAGTAAACTGAATATAGAAGAAAATTATAAATTTTTATCCAAAGGCAACGTGTTTTTTTTAGGCTTATAAATAAACTTTTCAAACGTTTAAACTAGGTATTTAATATTTTTTGTACCACTTAGATTGGATGCAAATGACAATGTACGAATAACTTGCAAGCAAACATTTATAAGAAGTTATATTTCACATCACTTTAAAACAAAAAGAGTAAATACCCTTTCTGGCCCCTGTCCTTTTTGAAAATTGACTACACGCCCCCTAACCTTTATAAAATACCAAATCGGCCCCTATCCATATACTCTGTGATATCAATTAGCCCTTCCGTTGGTTTTTCCGTTCAAAGTCGTCGAAAAACGCTGAGGTGTAACGTGCTTCCCGTGACGTGGCTTTGGATCATCATACGTGGAATGCTCTGTGGGCATTTGAACAAATAAGCCCCTGCACACTCAGCAAAGCTACGTCGTTTTGCTTGGCATCCTTTTGCTCGTTCAGGGTGAAATCCCATTCTCCCCCTTGTGCACACTTCAGTTAGCATACATCACCCTCGTTCTCTACTCAAAATTATGAAGAAACCCTAAGAGAACGAAACATTTCCCTCCAAGCAAGCTGACAGAGACTTCCAACAGGGAGGTGTTGACGGTGCTGCAGACGGAGGAACTGACGGCGCTACTAAGGTTAGTGTCGCTATCTGATCTTGCAGCTTCATTAGCTTGTATTGCTCCAAATTTTTATTTGCTGAATGTGGTTTCTGTTAATGATGATTTGGATTAGTGATCATCCCATGCATGTTCTAAAATGTTATTCTGATAATGATTGAGGGCTGATGGAAGTAGTTAATTAAGTTCTAATTATTGCACATTGTTGTTCTAATAGATGTCATATGAAATAGTTCCTGTTTTTCATCATGGGGGTTGGTTTGAACGGGATGAAGATGGTGTATTATACTACCACGACGGAAGTGTTGAGACATTTCCTCTTTTAGACATAGATTATGTTAATTTCAAGGATTTGGAGGAAATGTTCAAGGGTTTAGGGTATACAAGCTACAAACAGATGTATTGGTATGATGGCAGTGCCCCTGATTTAGAGTCTGAATTACATGTTCTTAAAGGAGACAAGGAAATCAATGAAATATGTGATAAAAAGATGGAGAATGTGGAGTCGGATTTGCTGGTTATTTATTTTGAGCATGATGTTAGTCAACCAGTTTATGGGCCAGATGTTGTTGAGGTAGATTCGTCTTCTTCCGATGACGGGTATGAGACAACTAAAGACGAACCCTACAAACCCCCTCCACCTGGATTCAAATCTGATAGAAGTAGTAGTGATGAGGAAGTTAATGTACAGAGGAAGAGTGTGAGGAAGAAGCAGCCTAGTGTGAGGATGAAAGAGGCAATGGATGCTGGACAAAAGTGTACTAAGAAGAAGAGTGGTATTAGACAACAGACACCTAAACAGAAGAAGAATGTGCCACCTGGTAGATTTGATGATAAGGACATGTCTCCTAGGACTAAGAAGAAGAAGGCAAAAAGGTATGTTGGAAGAAAAAGAAAGTATGTTCTATCCCAACAAGAAGCAGACAATGTGCCAAACAGTGGGCCTAGTGGAGATCAAGGTAATGGGCCAGCTGAGGTTGACCCAAATGATGAGGCAAGGGATAAGCCCAATTCAGATCCAGTGGCTGAGGAATTGGACTCAGACCTAGATAAGCCATATCAATATGAGTCTGAGGCATTTAATTCTCCAATATCCAGTTCAGATGAGGAGCATAAGGCAAGATATCCTGACTTCAATGAGGATGCAGAGTATGGTGAGGTTTAGTTTCAGGTTCGACAACACTTTGAGGCCATGGCAATATTCAAGCAAGCACTTAAGGACTACTTTGTATATGAGGGTAAAGAGCTGATGTATTTGAAGAATGAGCCCAAGAGGATTAGAGCAAGGTGTGCTGAGGAGGGATGTCCATGGCTGGTGTTTTGCTCTCATAATAGTCAGAGTCTAAGTTTTTAGATCAAGACATTTATTGGAGAGCACAACTGGTTCAGGGACTGCCACAACTCCCTACACATTTATCCCCACACCAGGCCTAAATGCACCCCACAGATTCAAGCCAACATATGGATTTAGGCCACCAAGACTTCAGAAATGACATAATCGTAGTTATAGTTATGAATATTTTGTTGTCAAGTTATAAGAAGTAATACACTTAATACTACTGGAACATGTGCTTTGTTTTGTGAATTCAGACATGTGCTGATGTTTTTGGCTGAATATGTAATAGCCTTTGTGCTTAGCAGTATGAATATAAACATTATGCTTTTAGCTTATATAACATTGTGCAAACTTATCATGGGTTCAGGCTTTACATTCTTACGAAAAAAAAATTCACATTCAATTCATATAGAATCTACAATTACAGAGCAAATTAACCCAACTTTTAACCTTGTCCATGAATCACTTACAGCATCACAATATACCCTAAAACACTACAAATACAATTGCTGTTAACAGAATTAACATTGCCAGTATAACTAATACACCATGGGTATTACTACATTTTTTATTTTCCTTCATATTCATCCTCAATCATGAATTCCAGTTGCTCCAATTTATTCTCCAGCAACATCATTCTTCCTTGAACATCATTGTCATCTTCATGGGCAAAACGGTTAGCAATCAGTTCGTCCAGCCAAACAAAATAGTTGCAGTGACGTTGCTCCGACTGCAATCACCATTATAGGGAATAGAACTTGTTAAACAACAGAAGAAGTTGATTACATAAACGGAAGATGGATGCACACTTACGCGATAGTTGGAACAACCCAGGAAGATTCTGCCTGGGTTCTTGGCTGTCCCAGACTCTTGCATGATTGCATACGTGCCACACTTGCATTTAGGGTGCTGGAACTTGGCCTTCTTACCCTCACTTGCATTGCTACTCGAACCCACCATAGTCTTCCTCCAGACACGGCGTGTGTTAGAGGTTGAAGATTGCTCTGGCTCGCTCATCCTTGAGGCACTAGTGTTAGGGTTCAGAAATGAGGGAGAATGAGATTTCACCCTAAACTAGCAAAAGGGCTTCTTTTCAAAACGACGTCACTTTGCTGAGTATGCAGGGGTTTATTTGTCCAAATGCCCACAGAGCATTCCACGTATGATGATCCAAAGCCACGTCACGGGAAACACGTTACACCTCAGCGTTTTCCAACGACTTTGAACGGAGAAACCAACGGAAGGGCTAATTGGTATCACGGAGTATATGGATAGGGGCCGATTTGGTATTTTATAAAGGTTAGGGGGCGTGTAGTCAATTTTCAAAAAGGATAGTGGCCGGAAAGGGTATTTACTCAAATAAATATAACAGTAACCTGTAAAGAGTTTAAAGTAGATAGAATGCAAATTTATATTTCACTTTATACACTTCATGGAATTCTTCACCATTAGTACAATAAGTCTTACTTTACTTAGAGGCTCTACTTCTAAATTAAAAATTTGAAACAATTCCGACTTTAAATATTTTTTCTTAAGCATTAAGTGTACCTCGTGGTATCTTTTACCCTTAGTATATTAAGTCACAGTCTACTTAGAGACGTTAACTCTAAAAAATTAAGGCAATATTAATTTTAGGTATTTTTTTTGAGTGCTTAATATACATTATGATATTTTTTTCTGATAAAAAATCTAACCACATAAAAAATCACACTCTAAATGATATACATAAAAGCAGCTATACAATTTTTCTCTTACCATTTCAATCAACTGAATTTAAAAACTCTCTTGATAGAGTGAATATATATAAATTAAGATTTAGGAACAAAATCTCATATATCTCAAATTGTATATGAAAACAACTTGGTTTGTATAGAAATTAATATATAAGCACAAGAAAACTTAGAAAGGGGCATAGTTACTAAATATGCATGGCTTCAATACCTCCACTTATACAAACATCCCAAACCTTGGAGATGTTGTAAGTTTATTGGAAATGAATTATTTTGTTAAACTAGCCGTTGCAAACTTTTTGTTAGTAAAACGATTTACGAAATACGGATATTTTGTTGAGTTGTCATATTCGCGTGTTAGAGATATTTTAAACATGACACTTACTGACATTCGTTTGACACGCGTGCCTGCTGTGTCCAACCGTATTTTAATAAAAAATAAAAAAAATTTCTGGACATACTTGGACACACCTAAATACCATCACGTGTCAACGTGTCCAGTCTTATTCTTAACATGTGTATTCTTGAAATAAATTTAGAAATAGTATATATTATTATTTATTAAAACAAAAAATATTTTAAATACTTGATATAATTAAAATAAGACATTAAAAATAATTAAAAAATTAATTTATATTTTAATATCAATAAAATATCAAAATATCACTATGATTTATCTAAAAAGTATTTTATATTTTATATGTATACGTGTCCCCGTGTCTTATAAGATTTTAAAATTTGTGTATCAGCATATCCCGTGTCGTATCGTATTTCGTATTGTGCCGTAACCCGTATCCTTGCATCATAGAAAATGATTGATTCTTTTGTCAAGCAATCGATTGTTTATTAGTTATTATAAAACAACAACAACAAAGCCTTGTCCCACTAAGTGGGGTCGGCTACATGAATCAAACAACGCCATTGTGCTCTGTCATGTATCATGTCTACAGAGAGACCGTTTACATGTAGATCTCGTTTGACCACCTCATGGATGGTCTTCTTAGGTCTTCCTCTGCCTTTCGCCCCTTATCCATCTTCCATCTCATCCACCTTCTTGACTGGATGTTCTATCGGCCTTCTTCTCACATGTCCAAACCACCTGAGACGCGATTCAACCATCTTTTCTACAGTGGGTGCTACTCCAACTCTCTCCCTTATATCTTCGTTCCTTATTTTATCCAATCGCGTATGACCACTCATCCATCTCAACATCTTTATCTCTGCCACACTCAGCTTATGTTCGTGCTCCCCTTTAGCCGCCCAACACTCCGTACCATAAAGCATAGCCGGTCTTATAGCGGTGCGATAGAATTTACCTTTAAGTTTTAAAGGCACTTTTTTGTCGCATATAAAACCATATGCACTCCGCCATTTTGACCAACCTGCTTGGATCCTATGATTTATATCATGTTCAATCTCTCCATTATCCTGTATGATGCACCCAAGATACTTAAAACTTTTAACTTTTCATAGGATATCTTTTCCAATCTTCACCTCTATATTAGGGTTTTCACTTCTCAGATTGAACTTACATTCCATATATTCCATCTTTCTACGGCTTATGCGCATACCATACACTTCTAGAGCTTCTCTCCATAACTCCAACTTCTTATTTAGATCTTCCCTTGACTCTCCCATAAGGACGATATCATCGGTAAAAAGCATGCACCATGGCACAGGCTCTTGGATGTGCTCTGTGAGTACTTCCAAGACTAATGTGAAAAATGTATAGACTTAAGGATGATCCCTAGTGTAATCCTATACCAATAGGAAATTCCTCTGCCACACCACCTTGAGTCTTCACACTAGTTGTGACCCCATCATACATGTCTTTAATTGCATGAATATATGCGATCCTTACTCTCCTCTTTTCTAAAACCTTCCATAAGACCTCCATTGGTACTCTATCATACGCTTTTTCCAAATCAATAAATACCATATGTAGATCCCTTTTGTTACTACGGTACCTCTCCATCATCCTTCTTAATAGGTATATCGCTTCAGTGGTATATCTGCCTGGCCTAAATCCAATTTGGTTCTCTGTTACTTGTGTCTCTTTTCTCAATCTCCGTTTTATCACCCTTTCCCATAACTTCATGGTATGACTCATAAGCTTGATTCCTCTATAGTTTTCGCAACTTTGTATATCCCCCTTATTCTTGTAGATAGGTACCAAGGTGCTCTTTCTCCACTCATCAGGCATATTCTTTGACCTTAAAATCTCATTAAAAGCTTGGTTAACCAGTTAATGCCTTTTTCTCCAAGACCCTTCTAAACCTCAATCGGAATATTATCAGGTCCTACTGCCCTGCCATTTTTTATCTGCTTTAGAGTTTCTTTTACCTCAAAGTCTCGAAACCTTTGATAGTAGTCAAATTTTTGATCTTCTTCCCTTGTGCATAACCGACCAAGGCTCGGAAGAGTCTTCTGTCCCTCATTAAATAACTCATAGAAGTAGCTCTTCCACCTTTCATTAATCTTCTCCTCTTGAGTCAACACCTCTCCATCCTTATCCTTTGTGCACTTAACCTGATCCAAATCTCTCGTTCTTCTTTCACGGCTCTTTGCGATTCTATATATACCTTTTTCTCCTTCTTTCGTGCCCAAAGACTGGTAGAGACCCTCATATGCTCTTGTTCTTGCTTCACTTACAGCCACTTTTGTCTCTTTCTTAGCCGCATTATATTTTTCCAAGTTATCTGTGTTGCGGCATAAAGACCACTCTTTAAAGCACTCCCTTTTTATCTTTATCTTTTCTTGTACACTCGCATTCCACCACCAGGACTCCTTGTCTCTTGGTCCTATTCCTTTAGATTCACCAAAGCTTTCTTTTGCTGTTCTTCTAATAACTTCTGCCATCTCCCTCCACATCTCTTCCGCGCTTCCATTCCCATCCCACTTTGCCTCTTCTCCTACCCGTCTTAGGAAGCTTCTTTGTTCCTCACCATTCATCCGCCACCACCTCGTCCTTGGGTTCTTCGTATGATGTCTTTTTCTCAACTTTTGCTCAACGCAAAAATCCATGACGAGCACCCTATGTTGTGTTATCAAACTCTCTCCCGGGATAATTTTATAATTAATGCAAAATTTCCGGTCGACTCTCCTCAACAAAAAGAAGTCGATTTGAGAGCTTGTCATGCCACTCTTATAGGTTATAAGATATTTGTCTATCTTTTTAAAACACGTATTTGCGATGAGAAGATCAAAGGTTGAGGAAAAGTGACATTAGGATTTTTGCTGGTAAAGAATTTTATAAAAATAGTCGCGTTGTAGATATAGTTTCTAAACCGACAGAAATCCCTTCGTACAAACGTTTTGGTTGTCACAAGTAACAAACCCCTAAATAAATTGATAACCGAAGTATTTAAACCTCGGGTCGTCTTCTCAAGGAACTGTAGGGAAGTATGTTCTTATTATTGGTTATGAAGATTGTAAATTGGGATTTTGAAAGTAAGGAGCACGTAATTTAAATTGCAATTAAAATAAGTAAATGACTGTAAAATAAACTTTTGGCAAGGTATGAGAAATTGGAAGTCCTATCCTAGTTATCCTTATCAATGGAGACGAGAATTGAATCTTAATCCCACTTAGTTAGCCTTTACTAAAGCAAGGGAAGATCAAGTGGATTAATTAGTCTGATCTTCAGGTTCTAGTCAATTCCTAAGAAAGGACTGGAATTATTGAAGTTCAATTCAATTAGCAAAGATAACAATTATCGATCACGTTGAGTTTGATAACTCCTGAGTTACTGATTTTTTAACCAAGGCCAAAAGGAAAAAAGTAAATCTACTGGAATAAAAATGTCTTTAGATTGGAAGCAACAGTAACATAAATAAAAGAGAGCAATAATAAACTGAAATACTTCAAATAACATTAATTAAGAAAATTATCTGTAACATAGAAAAGTTCATAAATTAAATTGAGAAAATAAATAATTAAAAGAAATGTTGAACCTGATAAAAAGGGACAATCATGAAAGCAAGAAAAATCCTAAATCCTAATCCTAAGAGAGAGAGGAGAGAACCTCTCTCTAAAAACTACATCTAAATCATCAAAAGTAATTAATTGGAGACTCTCCTTTGAATGGATGCATTTCCCCACTTCATAACCTCTGATCTGTGCCTTCTGGACTTGGATTTGGGCCAAAAAGGGCTTCAAAAATCGCTGGGAGCATTTTCTGTAATTTCTGGTGCGTGGCCTCTGTCACGCGCCCGCGTGGGTCACGCGGTCGCATCATCTGGAATTTTCCTTATCACGCGTTCACTTCGGTCATGCGTCCGCGTCATCTGCGTTTTGCTCGTGGCGCGCGATCGCGTCAGTCACGCGTTCGCGTCGCTGCCAGTTTCTTCAAAAACTCCATTTTGTGCTTTACTTCCATTTTTGTATGTTTCCTTTCCATCCTTTAAGTCATTCCTGCCTTAGAAGATCTTAAACTACTCAACACACAAATCACGGCATCGAATGGTAATAAAAGGGTAATTAAAATAATTATTCTTAAAGCATATGAAACATGTTTTTCACATATCTCACATAATAAGGAAGGAAAAGTAAAACGATGCAATTAACATGAATAAGTGAGTGAAGGACTGAATAAATCACTTAAATTAGGCACAAAATATATCATAAAATATGGGTTTATCAACCTCCCCACACTTAAACAATAGCATGTCCTCATGCTAAATCCAAGATAAAGAGTAAGGTTAAAGTTAAAGTGGTGGAATCTCATGCAATGCAATCTATTCTAAATGCAACTACCTAAATGAATCATGCAATTCTAATTGTCATTCACTTGTATATAAAACTTACATGTAGTTGAGTTAATTCACATTCTCAAGGAATCATATATGCATAGCCAAGCCTTAGATAATGTTAAAGCACTTTTACAATTGAGATGGGAAAGAAAAATATTGTACAAACTTGCAAGACAATTAACAATTTAAGTAGAGATATATGTTGATGAGCTATTGAACCCTCACTAGATTTTGTGTTTACTCTCTAGTCACTCAGTGTTTATTGGGTTAATCACTCTATTCTTCTTTTTATCCTTACTTTCTATAACTTTGTTCTTCATCTAATCAATCAAAAATTACAGAATACAGACATACAAAAATCATGAGGTCTTTATTTAAGGTTGTAATGGGGCCAAGGTAAAGGTAAGGGTATCTGTATAAGGCTAAGTGAGCTGATAAGTGAATCCTTGATTAGTCTAAGATCTCATCTAACATACATATTTTGTAATTCAAAGGTTTCTTTACCTATTTACCCAAATTTTCTCACTTTGTATTGCAAGCTCATATATTAACTTTAACTTTTGTCCCATGTGCATTTATTCCTTTTATTTTGTAATTGGGGAATTTTTTGTATCCCCTTTATTTAAATAAAAATATATTTTTTTAATGCACATGGTAATTTAATTGTTTTGATTTCACATGAGCATGCTTCCCAGAACTTTTATTTTGAATTGTCTTTATTCTTTTTAACTTTCTACCTTTTTTTCTATAATTCATGTTCCCATAAGGTTCCCCACACTTAAACAATACACAATTTCTATCTTAAGCTAACCAAGGATTCAACTTGGGATTTTTATTTTATTTTTCTGCTTAAGGCTAGTATTGTGGTTTATAGAACAAGAGGGGATTAAAAGCTCAAGGGGGCTAACAAGGATGATGTAAAAGGTAGGCTAATTTTGGGATAAGTGAGCTAGAATCAAACAATGGCCTCAATCACTTTCTTGGTATGTATCTATATTCTATAATTGGATATATAGATTAAAACAAAGTAAAGAACATCAGAATAAAAAAAAGGGTGAAACACACAGGAATAAAATATTATGGTTTGAATGTAACCATACAATTAAGCTCAAAACTCACAGGCTGTGTGTTTTCTAGCTCAAAAATCATATCTCAGTTATATATGTCATGCAAGTGAAAAATTAAGAGTTCCCATTATTCTCAATGTAAACCTTAGGGTGGCTTTAAAGTTTTAGTGTTTCTCCTTGATGAAATATTGTTAACTAACTAACATGTAATGCTATATATACAAGGTGTGGATTGTTTTTATTATGTTAAAGTCTCTAGTTTACTTTCTTTTTATTTTCTATTTAAACCAAACTTATCATATGCTAAAAGGGTAAACTATACTAATTAATCCACATATTCTATAACTAATAAGTTAGAATTGCAACTAAACTAACTGGCTAAAATATAAACTAAAGTGCAAAATGCAGAAATAGAATAAAAATACATGAAAAGAGCAATGTATAAGTACTGAGAAATAGAAATAAAAATAAAGATGAAAATACAGAAAAATAACAAAATAAAATAAAAAGAGTCTGTAGTGGTTCACCAAGAAAAATACGCCAGAGATGGTGACCTCCCCACACTTAAAATAAAGCATCGTCCTCGATGCTCACTCAAGCAGGGTGTGAAGGAGTGTCATCACTGGAATGATGTGTGGCTGGAGTCTCTGTGGTGGTGGTCTGAGGGTCTGTCTGCTGTAGAGGAGGTGCTGACTGAATAGGAACCTCTGGGTCTGCAGCCTGAATCTGATGTGGGGCCTCCTGCTGTGGCGCAACCTGCTCCGGGCCTGCCTGCTCAGCCTCTCTCTGTGGATGGGTCTCCGCCTCATGATCATCCGCCTCCTCCTCAGATGGCTCTGATGGTGTGTCAGGCTCGGAGGGGATGTCACCGCCAGATCGTATCATCAGCTTTAGGTGCTCATAGCGTCGCTTGCTGCGACGCTCAGATATCTCATATCGACACCAGTTGCGGCGCTCCATCTGGTCTAGCTGCTGAAATAGGCGGTGCACGAGGTGATAAATTGGCTCTGAGGCAGGTGGAGGTGCAGTGGTGGTAGCTGGGGTAGCAGTAGATGAAGAGGGGCCAGCTGAAGGTGTGGCTGTCTCATCAGGGGCAGTGAGGAATGGAGGTCTGTAGCCCAAAGCCAGAAAGTTCCTGCTGTGAGGGATAATCTTTTTGCATTCAGCAGCAGGTGGCTTCTTATCAGCATCCTCCCAAGGCACGTCAGCTCGACGGCCGAGCTGGGTAATCAGATATGGAAAGGGGAGAGTGCCTCTGACGTGGACCCTGGCCATGTAGTACCGGATGAATCGTGGCAGGTACAGGGCCTTACCCTCTATCACACACCAGAGGAGGGTGATTATAGCGGCAGGTAGCTCCGTCTCGTGAGTACTCGGCATAACAAAGTTGCTCAGGATCTGGTGCCAGAGCCGAGCCTCATCATTTAAGTATATCCGCTTGATTCCCTTAGGCATAGTGGTGTTAAATTGAAAAAGAGGTTAGAAATAAAAAATCAGTGAGTTAGTAAAAAGAAAGTTAAGGTAAGCGGCATGATGATTGGTTTCTAAGTAATAAGAATTTCACAATTTGAAGCAACAGACAACTCATATTTAAGCAAGGAAATTAAGGTGTTGATGATTCATATAGATATACCAATAACGAAAATTTGAGATCAAATCATCAATAATGTGATTTAGAAATCGGGGAAACAAAATGAATAAGAATACTGGCCCGTGCATTCATGAATTGGTTTGGTGAAAGCTAAAGAAAGCAAAATTGAAAATGCCAAAACCAAGACATGAATGAGAATCAAAACGATTTATAGAAAATTGGGCAGCATTCCGGCTAAAATTGGATGTTTCCGGAAAATAAACAGCAAGCAGAATAGTTCATATAAACTAAAATAAACTGCAAGTAGATATAAATAATATGAACATGAAAGAGCAGTTGCAATAGCAGCATGAACAGTAAGAACATCATATGAACAATACTTAGATTACAGCAACAGCAGAATTGCAAAAATTATAAAACAAGTAGCAAGAACAGCGCAATTAATCAGGCCTAGATCCACTAACCACATCCTAGGCTACCTAACAACCTAGAATCCACTACAAACTTGCATATCTAACTAGCCTAATGTTGAACGTAAACGAAAAAAATATACAATTAATTACGAATTGAAAGAGTGGCATTTGGCGGAACCTGGTAGGCGTATGAATGAAAGTAGGGCAAAGAGATGGTAGGGGTGGTTGTGGTGGTGGCTGACGCGGCGGTTGAGGGGTGGTTGGCGCGGCGGTGGTGGCTGTTTGGAGGCAGGGGTTTTCGGATAGGGGTAATGGAAGTAGGGGTTAAGGGGGGAGGGATGGAAGAGGGTGAGGGTGGTGGTGGTGGGTGGAGCGGCGGTGATGGTGGGTTTGTGGCTGTGGCTGGGCGCGGCGGTGGCAGCGGTGGTAGAGGGAAGAAGAGAAGAGAAAGAGAAGAAAGAGAGGGAAGGAAGAAGGGGGTGGTGGCTGACGATTGGATTTTTGGATGGTTTAGAATTCACAATTGAATTCTCGTTGCAAGTATAGTTTCTAAACCAACAATAATCCTTTCATACAAAAGATTGTTTGTCACAAGTAACAAACCCCTAAAATTAATAACCGAAGTATTCAAACCTCGGGTCGTTCTCCCTTGGAATTGTAATGAAGTGTCTTGTTATTGGTTGTGAATTATATTTGGGGTTTTTAAGCTTTTGGACAAGAAATATAAATGGCAAAGAAAATAAACTAACAACTAACAAAGCTCTTGGCAAGATATGAGAACTAGAAGTCCTATCCTAGTTATCCTTCTCAATTGTGATGAGAGTTGTTCATTGCTACCACTTAGTTAACCCTTACTAAAGAAAGGAAAGTCAAGTGGATGAATTGACTTGAGCCACAAGTCCTAGCCAACTCCCAAGGAAAGACTAGCTTTAGTGCACTCCAAACCAATTAGCAATCTCTCCAATTATCAATCAACAAAGGAATTAGATAACTCAAGTGTCACTAATTACTCTACCTAGGCCAAGAGGAACAAAATCTAACTAATAGCTATAAGAGACATTTCATCAAAAACATAGAGTGCAATACAAGTAAACACATAAATTTGCAAGAATTAAAGAGAGATCTAACTACAAAGGCAAGAGGTCCACAATAGAAAACTAAATCAATCATGAAACAACAAAGAACTTACCAATTGCATTGAAGGAGAAATGTAGATCTACAAAAGAGAATTCACAAACTACAAACAAAGGAATTACATTAGAAGAAGAATCCTACAAGTGCAATAGAGGAGAGGAACGAAAATTAGAAGAGAGAATAAGAAGAAATAGATCTAGATCTAAGAACTAATCTAATCCTAATCCTAGAGAGAAGAGAGAGCTTCTCTCTCTAGAAACTAACTACAAAGCTAAACTAAACTAATTGGTAACTAACATCTAAAGTATGAAAAGTATGTTGATTCCCCTTCAATCCTTGGCTTAAATAGCATTAGAAATGAGTTGGATTGGGCCCACAAGGCTTCTAAAATCGCTGGCCACGTTTGCATTAAGTGGGTCATGTGCCACCATCGGCGCGTCCGCGTACCGTGCGCGTGCGCGCCCCTATGCGCGATACAAATATGGCAAATCTTATATCGTTTCGAAGCCCCGGATGTTAGCTTTCCATTGGACCTCTGTAGCTCAAGTTATGGTCGTTTAAGTGCAAAGAGGTCGGCTTGACAGCTTTCCGGTTCTTTCATTTCTTCATGAGTTCTCCAACTTTTCATGCTTTCTTTCTTCATTCCCTTGATCCAATCTTTGCCTCCTAAACCTTAAATCACTTAACAAACATATCAAGGCATCTAATAAAATCAAGGTGAATTAAATTTAGCTATTTTGAGTCCTAAAAAGCATGTTTTCACATTCAAGCACAATTAAAGGAGAATATACAAAACCATGCTATTTCTTGAATAAATATGGGTAAAAGGTGATAAAATCCCCAAAAATCAATACAAGATAAACCCTACAAATGGGGTTTGTCAGTGGCGTCGCGGTGAACGGCTGGGGGGTGGTCGCGGTGGTGCGGCCGGTGGTGGTGGTTGAGGGTGGCGAGGGGTGGAGAGGGGGGTTGCAGAGAAGAGGAAAAAGAAAGGGGTTGGGGGGCGCGACAGGGTAGGGTTTCGTGTGACTGGGGGGTTAATGAATTTGAATCCACGCGATCGCGTGGGGCACGCGGTCGCGTGGCTGGGGTGGAATGGGGTTTGACGCGATCGCGTGGGTGGCGCGATCGCATAGAATGGGTAAAAGGATGAATGACGCGATCGCGTGAGGCATGCGATCGTGTCGCTGGAAATTGTGCTAAATGCACAATTCCAGCGTCGTTTTAGCGCAACTCTCTGTCTCCACTGGGGTGTCATGATATCCGCGCGACGCGAACGCGTCGCTCACGCTTTCGCGTGGGATGGGTGTTGTGCAAGTGACGCGATCACGTCAGGGACACGACCGCGTGGGTCGTTTTGTGCGAAACGCACAACAGCCGCACGATTCCTACCCAGATTTCTGGGCGTTGGATTTTTACGCCGATCTCCAGATCACGCGGCCGCGTGAATGACGCGGACGCGTGGGAGGTGGTTTTCGCAACTGACGCGATCGCATGAGCAATGCAGTTGCGTCACACGCCTTTTTTTTATGCAATTATGCAATTATGCAATTATGCAGTATGCAATGCTAATGAATAATATTCAGGTTCAATTGAAAAAGAATAAAAAAATAACACGAAATAAAACTGAAAAAGAAACGACCATACCATGGTGGGTTATCTCCCACCTAGCACTTTTAGTTAAAGTCCTTAAGTTGGACATTGGATGAGCTTCCTGTTATGGTGGCTTATGCTTAAATTTATCCAGAAATCTCCACCAATGCTTGGAATGCCAACAGCCTCCGAGGTCCCAAACTAGGCATGTAAAGCTTCTGAGCAGCTTCAAATAGATTCTCAGGCTCCTGGGGTGACGAATGTCAGAATAGATTCCAGGATCCCAAACTTTGATTTTAAATCCGCCTTCATCTTGATCTATATTTTTCCATCCGGGCGGTTTAGAAATTAGATTCTCACCATGGTGACCAAACGTTTTCCGAGATCCATTCGATTGAACATGATGCCAATCCGTGCACTTCGAGTTGAAGCGTGGAACCTTATTGAACCTTGTGCACCATCTATGAGTGCGAGCCATTTCCCTTTTACTCTTAAAACCGCAGAGAGCTCTAAGCTGGCCATCTATTTCAAGCAAACCATATTCAAGTGAAAAAGTAAAGATAAAGGTTAAGGATTGTACCCACTTGAAGCTTGTATTAGGTGGTAATGGCCTTGTGATAGGTGTTTCCAGTGGTTCTGTAAGCTCTACTCCATTGTGCTCTTCTGTGAATTTCTCCACTTCCTGGAAGAATTCTTCAAATGCAACATCATCCTGATCAAAGTCTTCTATGTCTTCCGCATCACTCAAGTCATAAGCTGGAGGTTGAGAGAAATCTACCTCCGCATCTTCTTCGTATTCACTTGGATAAGGTTCTTCAATCTCAGAGAATTCACTTGCGGATGCAAGTTCATTACTAGAAGAACTTGACTTGTGACTATCATCATCAAGGAAACTTGCTTCTTGGATTATTCCGTCTAGTTCTTCATAAAAGACTTGCCTTGGGGGTTGTGCACTATCCTCCTTAGCATCAATTGTAACGTCCTTGACAGAATTCTCCACAATTCTGGATTCCCATGGAAGTTCAGCATCTCCTAAGTCTTCAACCAACTCTTCTTCTTCTATAATGACAGCTTCCTCTACTTGTTCCAGTACGAAGTCATGCTCTGTTCTGTCCACTGGAGTTTCTAGTATCTCCTTCATGCTGCGCTCTTCATTAGATTGTCCACATGGGGTTGTGGAAGGTTTTTGAATGTTCGAATGTCTAGAAGATAATTGATTTATTTCTTGCTCCAGTTGATGAAGGGTTGTTTGAAGTTGATCTACTGTTTCCTTGAGGTGAACCTGTGATTCTGGAGGTGATGGATTTGGACATGGTACATAGGGAAGTGGTGGTGTTTGGGAGTAATCGGATTGGGATTGGGGTAAATAAGGATCATATGGTGGTGAATGGTGAAAAGGCACTTGTGAGTGTGACGATTCAAAGCTACATTGAGAAGGTGGTCTATAGGCACATAGTGGGGCTTGTTGGTAGTTACAAGGTTGTCCACCATATCTGTCAGCTTGGTATGCATTGTAGAATGGCCTTTGTCCATGATATCTTGGAGGGTGTTGTTACCTAAAGGGTTGATCGAATCCTCTTGGATCCATCCATCTTTGATCTCTTTGACCTTGATGCATATTCCTGTTATAGCTTTCACTCCTTTCAACAATATTAAAATCAAACTCAGAGCGAGAAGGGTGAGAATGCATAGTAGCTAATAAAAATTAAAAAGCAAAAATAAAAATAGATAAACATGCAAAATAAAATATTTACAATAACCAATAATAAGGCACACGTTTGCAGCTCCCCGGCAACGGCGCCATTTTGACGTTAGAATTTTTGTTGGTAAAGAATTTTATAAAAATAGTCGCGTTGTAGATATAGTTTCTAAACCGACAGAAATCCCTTCGTACAAACATTTTGGTTGTCACAAGTAACAAACCCCTAAATAAATTGATAACCGAAGTATTTAAACCTCGGGTCGTCTTCTCAAGGAACTATAGGGAAGTATGTTCTTATTATTGGTTATGAAGATTGTAAATTGGGGTTTTGAAAGTAAGGAACACGTAATTTAAATTGCAATTAAAATAAGTAAATGACTGTAAAATAAACTTTTGGCAAGGTATGAGAAATTAGAAGTCCTATCCTAGTTATCCTTATCAATGGAGACGAGAATTGAATCTTAATCCCACTTAGTTAGCCTTTACTAAAGCAAGGGAAGATCAAGTGGATTAATTAGTCTAATCTTCAGGTTCTAGTCAATTCCTAAGAAAGGACTGGAATTATTGAAGTTCAATTCAATTAGCAAAGATAACAATTATCGATCACGTTGAGTTTGATAACTCCTGAGTTACTGATTTCTTAACCAAGGCCAAAAGGGAAAAAGTAAATCTACTGGAATAAAAATGTCTTTAGATTAGAAGCAACAGTAACATAAATAAAAGAGAGCAATAATAAACTGAAATACTTCAAATAACATTAATTAAGAGAATTATCTGTAACATAGGAAAGTTCATAAATTAAATTGAGAAAATAAATAATTAAAAGAAATGTTGAACCTGATAAAAAGGGACAATCATGAAAACAAGAAAAATCCTAAATCCTAATCCTAAGAGAGAGAGGAGAGAACCTCTCTCTAAAAACTAAATCTAAATCATCAAAAGTAATTAATTGGAGACTCTCTGTTGAATGGATGCATTTCTCCACTTCATAACCTCTGATCTGTGCCTTCTGGACTTGGATTTGGGACAAAAAGGACTTCAGAAATCGTTGGGAGCGTTTTCTGTAATTTCTGGTGCGTGGCCTCTGTCACGCGTCCGCGTGGGTCACGCGTCCGCGTGGGTCACGCGGTCATGTCATCTGGAGTTTTCCTTATCACACGTCCGCTTCGGTCATGCGTCCGCGTCATCTGCGTTTTGCTCGTGGTGCGCGATCATGTCAGTCACACGTTCGCGTCGCTATCTTTTCGCGCCAGGCATGCGGCCGCGTCGCCCACGCGTTCGCGTCGCTGCCAGTTTCGTCAAAAACTCCATTTTGTGCTTTCCTTCTATTTTTGTATGTTTCCTTTCCATCCTTTAAGTCATTCCTGCCTTAGAAGATCTGAAACTACTCAACACACAAATCACGGCATCGAATGGTAATAAAAGGGTAATTAAAATAATTATTCTTAAAGCATAGGAAACATGTTTTTCACATATCTCACATAATAAGGAAGGGAAAGTAAAACCATGCAATTAACATGAATAAGTGAGTGAAGGACTGAATAAATCACTTAAATTAGGCACAAAATATATCATAAAATATGGGTTTATCAAAAAGTCCAAAATAGTTTTACCCTTGTCATTGATCACCCCGAAACCATGGCCTCCGTGAATACTCCCATATCCAGTCACCTCTCTCCCAACATGGCCATTTAAATCTCCTCCTAAGAAAATCTTATCTTCCAAAGGTATGTCTTGAACCAAACTTTCTAGATCCTCCCAAAACCTTATCTTGTGTTGTTCGTCCGAACCCACTTGCGGTGCATAGACGCTAATCACATGGAAAGCACCTCCCTCCACCACAAGTTTGATAGAGATGATCCGATCTCCCACCCTCTTGACATCCACTACGTCCTTCTTCCACTGCTTATCCACAATTATTCTAATCCCATTCCTATTATTCACCTTTCCTGTATACTAAAGTTTGAAACCAGAAGTATCCAACTCCCTAGCCTTCGCACCAACCCATTTTGTTTCTTGTAGGCACATAATGTTAATCTTCCTCCTTGTCATGGTGTCCACCACCTCCATGGACTTTCCTGTTAGAGTGCCTATGTTCCATGTCCCAAATCTCAACCTTCTGTCACTCCAACCTTTACCTTTTACTTTGTGAACTAGCTTGTTTACCCTCGTTTGTTCACAAAAACACGAGAACCCTTGCTCATTTAACACTACATCCGGGCACCGATGCAGCAGCTCTTGCTCATTTGACACCGTACTTGAGCCATACAGCGCGTTGCTTCTGAGCAACGACCTAGCTTTAGCGCAATAATGTCTTTAATTCATGTCATGGAGATTCGACTATATTTTTATATTGGTTGTCGAAGACCTAACACAACCCTCCTCCTTTATCCGAGCTTGGGACCGGCTATGTACTGCAAGTGTAACATAGGCGGAGTTATTAGTTATTATAAAAGAAATGTGAATTTTTTTTATCATTATATATATTTTTATCATAAAGAAATGTGAATTTTACGCACCAATAATCAATTGTTTGCTTTAATAATCGATTTTTTTTACTACAACAATAGATTGTTGTGTTTAAACAACTGATTTTTTCATCTGTTTTTGGCATTCTTCATATTTTAAAAATGTTTAAGTTAGTATTTATGAAAACCTTTCTATTGTAACTCAATTTTCATTGTATTTCAAAATTTGAAACCATTTTTAATGTGCATGTAAAAAATATACATTTAATTTATTGACAAGCAATATGCCTAAATCTTTGTTTCATTGTATTGCTTTCAACACTGACACACCAATTCTCAAATTCTATAGTTATCATTCATCAAAATCTATATATATAGGTTTAAGTACTCTATTGATTCCTATAGTTTTGTTAAATTTTTAATTAAGTTTCTACACTTTTTTTGCTTTCAATTAGGTCCCTAAACCAATATTTTTTTTTCAATTAAGTCCCTACTATGAGTAAAACATTTAGTTTAACAGAATATACCATTCCCAAATTGAATATACCCTAATTGTCACTCCCCTTCTATTTTATAATGACAAAACTAGCCTTCTCATTTTTTGTTGTCAAATTTAGACGAAAACCCCTCTCATTCCCTTCTCTCCCTGGTTCGTTGTTTTGTTGAGCATACCATAGTTAACCGAGCTCAACTTAGCCAGTGGAACATTGGTAGACGGTGTCGCTTCTTCGTTGTCACCACCACGATTGAAGGTGTTTCTGCTACTACCAGGTAAGACAATGCTTATCCTTCTCATTCACTGAACTGTTTTTCTTATTTATACATGTGGGGTTTTGCTAGGTTGTTTGTTAGAGCTTCTTTATTTCTAAAAATGCTTGAATAGGGTGGGATACACCAAGTTATGGTATAATAAACCAGGGATGGATTTAAACTCAGGTCTTAGAGAGATGAAGTTTGATGGGGATGCGATGAGAATGGCTAGGTCGTTGGTGTCTGGTTCTGTGAAGCATTGTGAGGTGTATGTTGTTGATGGAGTCAAAGAAAGTAAAGGGATTGAAATCACTTCTAGTGATGTTGATTATGTGTTAGAGGAAGGTGAGGACAGTGGTAGTGGGCTGTTAGAGGTTGAAGTGGATGCTGAGTCAGAGCCTTCTACTGAGAAAGAGGCATTTGATGATAGTGCTGACGATGGTGATCACGAGAATCACTTTGGATTTGAGGTGGAGGATAATGATTCACAATCAAATGCCTTTAAGGGATTCAATGGGCAACTAAATGAAGAGGTTTCTGCAGCTAGGGTTGCCCAAGGTGATAGAGGTTTATGGGAGGTTGATGAGCGAATTGGGGACATTTCTGATGGATATGAAACTAAGGATATAGATAGTTATGAGGAAGATTCTGATGACATGATAAAGAAGAAAAGGTTTCCAAGATACAAGAGGTAGAGACGAGTAGAGAGTAAATTTCAGGTGGGGTTGGAATTCAAATCACTAAATCAGTTTAAAGACGCTATTAAGAAACATGTCCTATTAAATAGCAGAGACATCAGGTTTAAGAAAAATGACAAGGTGAGGTACAAAGTTGTTTGCATAAGAAGAAAGTTAAAGTGCAAGTGGATGTATTTTGCTAGTAAGGTTAGAGGTTCTGACTGTTTTAGGATCAAGACATTAAAGCATACATGTGGAAGGAATTACAGTGGCAGGCTTGCATCAAGCAATTGAATATCAATGAAGATTGCCAAAAACATTAGCCAAGGGGAGGAAATGAAGCTTGCGACCATTATTCAGACCATTCAAGACAAATATATGGCAAACATTAGTGTTGGCAAGGCTTATTAGGCAAGGAGGAAGGCAAGAGAAGAGGTGCATGAAAGGACAATCATAATATGCCAAGCTCAGAAATTACTGAGTAGAGATACTTAGGAAAAAACCCAGGGTCTAGGTTGCAAATAATAGTTAATAGGCCTTCTTTGACACACCAGCTGAGATTTCTGAGAATGTAAATGTGCCTTGATGCAGTGAAGCAAGGCTTCTTGGCAGGTTGCAAACCCATTATTGGAGTGGATGGTTGTCACTAGAAGGGTGACCATGGACAACAGCTGTTGGTTGTTGTAAGGAGAGATCCAAATGACAACATTTTCTAATTGTTGTGGCTGCAGTAGAGATAGAGACTAAGAACAGTTAGGGATGGTTCTTGGATTTGTTGTTGAATGACATTAGAGAATAAAAAAAGTGGGTATTCATGTTAGACCAGCAAATGGTATAATCCTTTTAATGATTAATTTGTAGTTGAATGATTAATTTGTAATGATGTTTTGCTGTGTTTGATGTTAAAAAACTTTTTTTCAAGGGCTGATACAAGTGTTTCAAGAGATGTTGTCAATATTGGAGCATAGGCTTTGCTTGAGGCACTTATATGCCAATCGTAAGAAGGCTTATAGGGGTGAAACTATTTTGAGGGATCTTATTCTGTCTATTGCCAGAGCTATGTATGTGGACGAATGCAAGAGAAATATGAATCAACTGATGAACATCAACAGAGAGTGCTATGACAAGCTAGTGGCTCTGGATCCGAAATTGTGGACAAAGAGTCACTTCACATTTCTGGCCAAGAGTGACATGTAAATGAACAATATCTCAGAGGCATTTAATGGAAGATCTAGGAGCATTAGACAAGTCAATCATCACTATGTTTGAATGGATTAGGTGCTACTGGATGTCTAGATTTGCTGAAAAAAAAGAAGGCAGAGAGGTATGAGAGTTCAATTTTACCAAAATTCATGAAAAGGTTGGATGTAATTGTTGTTAGAGCTATAGGTGGCAAACTAGGTGGGCAGGAGACATGAAATTCACCATAAGAATAGGATGATAATGGAGAGATTTGTGGTGGATTTGCTAGCTGAAAGTTGTAGTTGTAGATTTTGGAAGTTGTGTGGTATGCCTTGTGGACATGCTTGCTTTGCAATATTTGAGAAAGGTAATAACCCTGAAGACTATTGCAGTAACTATTACAAGACATTATCATATCTTGCCACCTATGGAAAGTCAGTATCACCAATTAATGGAGAGAACATGTGACAAAAGATTCAATGTGATACCATCATCCCTCCAGTACTCAGAGTTAAACCAGAAAGGCTAAGGATGGTGAGAATAAGAGAGCTTGATGAGAATAGGTCACAAATAACATATAGAAAAACTGAAATTTCTATTACCTGTAGTAATTGTGGTCAATATAGATATAATAGGAGATACTGCCCAAGCCTTATTGTGACAGGTAATTCCTTTGGTTTAATTTGGTTATGTGTTGATTGAACTATTAGCAATTGAATTTTGTTATTGTAGCTCTTGAGATTGAGACTGCTGTTGAAAATGGAGCTGAGACTGTTGTTGATGTCCAAGCTGGTGATGCTGCTATAGTACAAGGATTTGATGCTGCTCCTGCTCCTCCAGCACAAGGATCTACTGTTGTTGTTACTGGACTAGGGTTGTTAGAGGAAGAAGCAGAAGAAGAGTAATAGGGATGGGTAGAGGAAGGGGTAAAAGGGGGTTTACATCAGCATCTCAGCTAGCTCCTACCACTACACCACCATTTCAACCATCAAACACCACTATACCACCATCTTAGTCACCAAATACCATTGCACCACCATCTCAGGCATCTCCCATCACTTCACCACCATCTCAGTCACCAAACATGACTGCACTACCATCTCAGCTAGCTGCCATCACTACAACACCATCTCAGCCATCTATTCCAGCTACACCAGCATTTTAATATTTGTCTAAGACAAAAATCTTTGGTGTGAAAAGGAGTGGAAGACTCAAGTTAACAGTTAGTAAAGCAAAAATTCAGCCACCTAAACATATAGACCTCACACTTGATTGAGGCTTCAAACTATCTAGATTTTTTTATATTTGATGTTATTATGTAGGATTTTTAGACTATATTATAATATGTGACACTATTTTTTTATGGTATAGATCAATTTTGATGTTGTCTTTTTATGTGAGTGGACCATTGTTATGAGAACCATTGTTATGAGTTGGTGAACTATTTATTTTGTGATTATCTATGTGACTTTGAATATATATTAGTCAAAAGTACTTTCTGTATACTTCTTGTCCATAATTCAATGCATGATTTGTTGTGATTCTCTTTTCACCTGTATCATATTTTTTATACATATTAAATAGCAAAAGAACAATATTCATTAGACAAAATTAATTAACAGAAAATGTATCTTCATTGCATCATATTTTAAATTTTATACACTACTACATTTTTATTGATATCCAAGAATACACAATAAAGTCATAATCTCTACACCCTTTCATATAATACAGCAACAATCAAAACACTAAAAGACAATATCAACATAATTTGCATCATATTTTGCTTTTTCGTAGTGTCTTTCATGCTGCCAAGTTGCTCCTATACAGAACTCATCTCACTACACAACCTCTCCACACAAGCATGTATTTATCCAATTTTCACATTTAATCTCTCTAGCTGCATACTT